>NC_140167.1:20666457-21313957 GCF_963971535.1 Notolepis coatsorum | reverse complement strand
TGCATCTGGTCACCCTAACACACACACACACACACACACACACACACACACACACACACACACACACACACACACACACACACACACACACACACACACACACACACACACACACACACACACACACACACACACACACACACACACACACACACACACACACACACACACACACACACACCCACCCACCCACACACACACACACACACACACACACACACACACACACACACACACACACACACACACACACACACACACACACACACACACACACACACACACACACACACACACACACACACACACACACACACACACACACACACACACACACACACACACACACACACACACACACACACACACACACACACACACACACACACACACACACACACACACACACACACACACACACACACACACACACACACACACACACACACACACACACACACACACACACACACACACACACACACACACACACACACACACACACACACACACACACACACACACACACACACACACACACACACACACACGCCCGCTATTGACAATTTGGATGGACACTTACATAGTTGTCTCTATGCGGCCATGTCTTTTTTGTGGAGGACATGTTCAACTGAATCTTAGGTTTTTCCTGTGGTCCTTCCGTGCAGCGACGACACTCACAAGGCACCTAGAGGCTGTAAATCCCAGCTTACTTCTAAAAAAAACTGCTAAACATTTTTCTTTTAGTAGCCTACTCCCCCATCTCATTTGTCAGGCTGTCAGCTAACTGTTTGCTTGTGGCGATTACTACCATTTTGCCCCTTTTTATGTGTCTTTCTATCTTTTCTCTCTTCTCCCAATTTAGTCATTATGCCAATTCCCTTCCTGGTCGTTGCGCTGCCCTATACTGTTGGTCTGGGGAGGGTGTAGACCAGCCACTTCTTTTCACCCGACACCCTGAAGAAGGCCATGTAGGCCGAAACATGTCGGATTTTAAAAAAAGATTTTTCTAAATAATGTAAGCCACTAAATAAAGGCTTTTTAAAAAATTGTAGAGCTGCCTTGGATCTCAACCTTTCTTTTATAAGCTAGGAGTTTCACTGGGAGAGTGTAACACATGCAGAGGTTCACACTATCTATACCCCAGATCCCCTCCCTGCTGAACTGTTGCCCCGACCGACCAGTGGGAGTCACTGACTCATACCCCGCCGGCTTTCCACGCGAACACTGACAATGTGTTTGTAGGGATGATGGAGCAAGCCGGAGATACTGATGACCCCCAATCCCAGAGTCTCTGCAGTGGTAGGCGCAGGGGTAGTGTAAAGTACTTGAGTAATTGTACTTCGTTACAGTACTTAAGTACTGTTTTTGGGGATTTGTACTTTACTCTAGTATTATGGTTTGTATACTTGTACTTGTACTCAATTACATTTCAGAGAAAAAAAACATACTTTTTACTCCTTACATTTCAAATGCGGACCTACAAAGTACAAAGTACAAATCTCACAGGTACAACCATTTGAATGAGTATTTTTGTTTCTCTGGCCGAACTAATGTTAGCATTATTATTAATCCTGCGGCCGTGCTTTATTTAAAAACAGCCAATCAAATCCCCATCGATGGAAAATGAACCCGCCCATACCCATGCTGATTGGTCCTTGGGCAAGACTAGAGAGCGGGGATCTTTGATTAAACACCTGCTATCAGAAGAATAGACAGTCAGAGTGACAAGCTACAGAAGATGGCCACAAATGATAGTACGAGTGATGAAGAGGACAAAAACGGAACATTTCATTGCCCCGGAATGAAAAAAGGTTTTTACTTTTACTTGTTAGTACTTAAGTACATTTAAAAGTAGAAACTTTTTTTACTTTTACTGAAGTGTGTTTTTAGCCAGATACTCTGACTTTTACTTGAGTACGATTTTGAGACGGTATCCATACTTTCACTTAAGTATAATTTCTGGATACTTTTTACACCCCCTGGGTAGGCGAGTGCTTAGATCTCTACACTACCCAGCTGCCCAACCATTTTGCAGATATTAGAACTCTGACAGTTCTATTGCAGCTAAAACATTCATTAATCATCAGGTATTATATTTAACTACACATTTGAACAGATGATTACCTGTTATTCATCTGTATGAAATTATACATAATTTGGTATATGAACTGTGCGCTTATGGGAACTGGCAGAAACGAGATCTTGATTGCTCAGAAGCAAACAGTTAACAGACAAAGAAGGTAGTAAATTACTAAAAGTGTAAAACCTTTGACATTTTTTAGAAGTAAACTGGGATTGTACAACTTCAAGGTGCCTTTCGAGTGTCGTTGCTGCAAGGAAGGAGCACGGAAAGACCTGTACAGCTGATTAGGGGCTAGGATCAGATGTGTCACTTTCCTGGTGCCATACAGTAGCTGATGCTAATGAGGTAATGCTAACATGGTAGTGTGGAATATTTTATGCAAAATATAAGTATAAATATACTGAGCAGATCACGACATTATTAGGGATATGCATACATCACATACAGTATAGTCAGTGTATTTCGAACACTGTGTGTGTGTGTGTGTGTGTGTGTGTGTGTGTGTGTGTGTGCGTGCATGCGTGCGTGCGTGTGTGTGTGTGTGTGTGTCTGTGTGTCTGTGTGTATGCCGTGTGTGTCTCTGTGTGTGAGTGTCTATGTGTGTGTTACAGAGATACTGGAGCGCTAAACTCTATTACAATGTCCTTGAGCACCCACACAAAACTTGATATCTACATCTAACACATCCTGGCTAGCTGGGAGCAGTGAGCGGTCATGGTCCTGCACCTGGGGGCCAACCTTAGTTGTAATGCCAGAGCCTTGACCAAGGCCTGTGCAGGAGTCATTTCAAATGCATATTTGTAAGATAGCATACTGGCTGATTTCATCTCTCTAATTGGCAGCTGGCTGATTGGTTTTATCCATACTAAGAGGTGGCAATGGCATTTGTTTAGGAGGAGTCAGAATTATTCTATTACATACTGTACAAGCAAGAGGCACACCTTCAGTCTGTTCCATTGACCAGCTCGATTTATTAACATTGTATAACAAATCTACCTACTGAGAACACTTAATTCATTGGATGATTGTTTTGGACTATGAAATTCCCTTTTAATACTGGGGTTATTACGGAGATGCTGGCTCTTGCTGCTTTTGTTGCTGGCTCTTGCTGCCCATCTATCTGCACAGCACACTGGGTTGTGACGGCCATTGGGTTTCTTAATTGAGCGTTTATCCTTATCATTAGGGCATAAGCATCTTGTGTTTTATTATAATTCAATAGTAATGTGTGATAGACAGTTAACCTCCATCCTCTTCGGCTTAGCTTGTTTGAGGACATGTCTAGTTTGAACTCCACCACACTAGCTAGCTAGCAGCTCCTGCTAACGTTAGCTAGCTAGCAACTTCTGCTAATGTTAGCTAGCTAGCAACTTCTGCTAACGTTAGCTAGCTAGCAAACCTTTCTACCGATTAACACGCCTGTCAATAACTTTGCCTACAGTTCACAAACAGTGAATACTGACAATATGTGTAATTAAAACGTTGCCTGGCTATCCACGTATCTCAACGTCAATATCTTCTGCAGTGAATGTGGGACAGTAGGGAAGGAGAGATAGAAAAAGATGTGCAGAGGCCCCATGAATAGTTTATTAAAACATTTTTTTTAAATCACACAGCCAGGTTACTTGAAAAAAATTGTTAAAACCTTATTTTACCTATATTAATATATATATAGCCATATATACCTATATCCTACCACCACAAATCCCCCCAACTTGAACATGAATTAGGCCCAATAGGATTTCACAAAATAAATCCTGTTAGGGTTGAAACCACGCAGAGTAGTGCTGAAAGCATGTACAATAATGTAAAAGTGAAACGTTTGGTTGCATCTGTCATCAAAGTAGACAACACAAATCTGAATATATAATATTATCTAATGGTTTAAAAAATAATCCTAACCTTTTAAGTTTCCGCTTAACTTAATTCCCACTTAGATTTAGCCTAAGCAGATTCAAAGGTGGGAAAAAAGTTATCGTAAGTCAATGTGCATATTCTTCATCAATGAGCATTATATCCACACCTGAGACACAGCTTGTTATGCAAGTGTCATCACATCATCATTAATGCTATTTGAAGTCCTTTATTATCTACAGTACATGTTTGAAGTTTTTTATTATCTATGTGTCCCTGTCAGCAAGCATGGCACATGATGTCTTTTGAAATCTTGAAATCTCTTCTCTAATCTAAAATACTGCTGTGTACTTACTGTATAGGCTCTTCACTCTCCTGCCATCGGGCAGACGCTACAGGAGTCTGAAATCCAGGACGACAATATGACAAACAGTTTCTACACAGGCCATCAGGCTTGTGAACAGCTCCCTCAACAAGCCCCCCCTCTCCCAACACCACTGACTGATTGAACTGTGAACGCTACACAGACACTCTGACTGCTGCTGTGACTTCACTGTCACCCCCACTACCATTATTTGCAATATTTGCAACAATACATAGTGCACTTTATATCCTTCTACCACTACACTGTGAACTGAATGTGCAATATGTTACACTATCACTCGTGCCTTATTTTTCTACTTTATTTATCTTGGATGATAATTAGGCTATGCATTGAATCTTTCCACTTCCTCAGGAGCCCTTCAGACCTCTGTGTCATCGAGTTTAAGTTTAAGTTTATTTGCTAAATCTAAAAAATCTAAATAAAAAAGATGCCAGATTTAGCCAGAAGGCTAGATTTCATCTGTAGTCCCTGGCCAATATGTTAAAAAAGGCATCAACCTAAAGTGATAAAAAAGGTTATCATACATAACATCAAATAGGCCTACATCAAATATAATTCATCATCACAATATACAAATTTCTTACAAAAATACACATAAACAGAATAAAGGTGAATTGCATACACACACAGTTAATGGATTTAGCTGTGGGTGCAGCTCTGGTGTTCTTTGAGCCATTTTTTTAACACTTTTTTTTTTAATTGTTCAAGCGTGTTACAGGTCCGGATATAGTCACTAAGTGGTTTTGGTTGGTGTTCATGGTAGCCTGTTTCAAATTGACAACATAAACATTCTAAATGAACCAATGTCTGTTTCCCATCGCAGTGCTAGAATAATAATAAGAGGATGAGTTGGAACGTTTGAAAATGGTTTCCTTGATACAGCTGGGAGTTAAAACAACATAGAAAGAAATAGCAAAAACGATATAGGTTGTTAAGTAAACAACCACAAAGCTAGCTCAAACCTTTATTGTTTTCACCTGTATTTCCCTCGTATTACATTAAATAGAGTGTTACACATTTGATAGCACATTTGGGAACATGTGGTGTTGACGGTATAATAATAATAATAATAATAATAATAATAATAATAATAATAATAATAATAATAATAATAATAATAATAATAATAACTTTATTTATATAGCACCTTTCATACATGGATTGCAGCTCAAAGTGCTTCACAGCAAATAGCATAACATGAACATAGACATAACATTTGCATAGAGTTGACAGAATACAAGCAATGCATACCTATAAGAATAAGTATAAAAGACAATAAAAGTAGTGCAATGTAGAAAGTGCAGACATAAGAATAGGCATAAAATAAGTACAATAAGTACAGTGTTGCTCAAAAGCATGTGAACCCCCCGGGAACAGTCCCCCCAAACACCCCACACATCCATTCAGCAGCCATTCCTAAAATACAGCAATGCAAGCAAGTGGAAAAATTAAATAGCCTCCAGTATTTCTGATGAAGCACGGGACAGCAAACAGACTTCTGTGTTGGACTTATATCCATACCAGCTCTTCTGTTACATGGATGAATTGAGCAGTTTGCTGAATTCTCTAAAGTCCTGCCTTCCTTTACTGTTACTGTTGCTATGGGTTCTAGGGTTTTTCTCCAGTGTGACCAGTACGCTGGTGTCCATGTAACTTCTGGGATGGAATGAAAGTCTTTCCACATCAGTTACAGTGGTACCGTTTCTCCTCACTGGGACTACACTGGTGTGCTGCTAAGCAATGTGATTGACTGAAAGCTTTCCCACATTGGTCACCGCAGGTGTGCGAATTTTCTGATGTCTTGCTAATAGCTGTGGCTGATTGAAAGCCTCTCCACATTGGTCACTGGTCTCTGTTGTGGATCCGCTGGTGTTCCTTTAAATGTCCTGACTGCCTGAACGCCTGGCCACACTGCTCACAGTAGTAAGGTATCTTTCCAATGTGAATCCGCTGGCGTAGCTTTAAATGTGCTGACCGCCTGAACGCTTGGCCACACTGCAAACAGGGGTAAGGCCTCTCTCCAGTGTGGATCCGCTGGAGTGTCTTTAACTCTTCGGAATTGTGGGATATTTTCAATGTTTTAGCTAATTTTGATTTAAATTGTATAATTCCCATTTTAAAATGTTTTACCATGGTATGTTTGGTATCCTTTTTTTCAGCACAGCCTCACATATATGACCTGATAGTTAGTTTTCATATTGTATAATACTGTATATACTGTATATACTGCATAATGTACAACACAAAACACAAAATCGGATTGAGATTTTGCCTATGAACCAATGCAAACATATTCAATCAAGCATATAAAACAGTGGAAATGCACCCTCAGGTAGCATATTTACATAAACAAAAGAGAACAGAACAGAATTCAATTTACAAATCATTATTTTCTCCATACACAGGTAATAAACACAGACAAATTTTGATTCTCAACTGGAAATTATCACCAGCATGCCTTTTTTTTTTTTTTTTTACAAAAAGTCAGTAAAAGTAATTTTTTTTTACAAAAAAAAGTTAAAAAAATGGTTTTACAGTAAAAAAGTAAAAAATAAGTAAAGTGGGATATTCAATATACATATATACAGTACACATATGTACACATAAATCTCCAAAATAAGTGTCTTTACCTCTCGTTGTTGTCATCTACAAAAGATGACATCTGAATCATCTGAAGATTCTTCTACTTCTACTTTTACTACTACTGCTGCTACTACTACTACTACTACTACTACTACTACTACTACTACTACTACTACTACTACTACTACTACTACTACTACTACTACTACTACTACTACTACTACTACTACTACTACTACTACTACTACTACTACTATTACTGCTACTACTACTTCTACTACTACTGTTATAAGTCAAACTACTAAAGCTAAAGTTTTGCTGGCTGGAAAAACATGTGTTCTGCAGAAATGATCTTGTGAACAACGTATCGCTCACTTACACTCTTCTTCTGTTGTTCTTTTCTCGCAGTCAACTTCCGCCTCCTTCGGCACTTCCTCCCAGTGTTTTCCGTTTGATTCTAGCACAAGAAATGGCCAAGATATTGATAAAAATGCAACGCCTGTCAAATAAAATCTGGCACATTTTACGCATGCGTAAAGGTTTATTTAGCATCGAATTGAAATTATCCTGGTTCAGTTATTTATTGTTTTATCAACACCAAATAAAAAGTAGCGTGTAGTTTCAAGGCCACGTCATAATGCCACGTCGAAAAACCCCGGAAATGGACTACATTTCCCAGGCAGACCACGTCAAACAACAACGTCATTCTATCGCGCCCGCGATATCAGAGTCACGAAGAGTAATGTCTTGACATTGTAAAGTGCTGGCCACACTGCTCACAGTGGTAAGGTTTCTCTCCAGTGTGGATATGCTGGTGTTTCTTTTAATGTGATGCATGTGTGAAGGCCTGAACAGAAATGTACATTCTCACCTGAACAGAAATGTACATTCTCACCAGTGATAATCAGTTTGGCTTTAAACGAAAATATGGAACAGACATGTGCATATATGCTTTAAAAGAAATAGTAGCCAAGTATAGAAGACAGAACTCTACAATGTTCTTATGCTTTATGGATGCCTCTAAGGCATTCGATAGAATAAATCATAACATACTGTTCCATAAACTGTCCCAAAGAGGGGTTCCTAAGGTTATAGTTAGGATTTTAGCATTCTGGTATGCCCATCAGTTTATACAAGTTAAATGGGGTAACTCTATGTCAGCTCATTTTAATGTGGGTAACGGAGTAAGGCAGGGCAGGATTTTGTCTCCATTCCTGTTCAATGTATAGGCTATATGGATGATCTCTCCACAAACCTAAAGGAATGTAAGACTGGATGCATGGTTGGGGAGAGCCTTATCAACCATCTGATCTATGCTGATGCATAGATCTTGTACAGTACTTGGCGCCGAGGAGAGTGGCAGCCTTTTCATAGCAGCTCCCACCCCCTCTACTTTTTATCGTGTTTACTACTTTCTTAATTATTCTTTTTGTGATTATACTTACATAATAGGTGTATAAGTGACTGTGCGTTGCTTTAGACCAAGTTAAGGCATTTGTAACAACTTCTGTGAAGTTAGCTGAGTTAGGAAAGTTCGGTCGAGCACAGCTCTGAACAATGGACAACACCGGCGGCGGGCTGGTTTACCCGCGGCAGCACAACAACAACAACAACAACAGCAACAACGGCGGGCTGGTTTACCCGAGGGAGGCTCTCCTCTGCTTTCGAAACAGAGTTGCAGAACCACCGAGGAATCTACCAGCCGAAATAAGGATTCGCAGACGGGGAAATCGAGCTGGCACGAGCGTGAAGGACAGGAGAGAGGACAGAAGGAGATTCAAGCCTTACCTGCCCGCTGTCGTCATGGGGAACGTGCGATCGCTGGTCAACAAGACCGACGAGCTCTCAGCCCTGATGATCAACCAGCGTGAGTACAAGGAGGCAAGCCTACTGTGCTTCACCGAATCCTGGCTGAACGAGAACATCCCGGACAGTGCAATAGAACAGGAGGGTTTCACGGTGGTGCGCGCCGACCGGAGTAAACAGAGCGGCAAGCGGAGAGGCGGAGGGCTTGTTGTCTTTGTGAACTCCAAATGGTGCCACCCGGGGCACATCACCATTAAGGAACGTATCTGTTCCCCCGACATTGAACTATTGGCACTGAGTCTGCGGCCATACTATTTACCGCGAGAAATAACACACGTCCTGGCTCTCACTGTTTACATCCCTCCCAGCGCGGCGGCGGCGCAGGCGAGTGACGTCATACACTCCACCGTCGCGGCGCTTCAGACAAAACACCCGGATGCATTTATTTTTATCAATGGGGACTTCAACCATGTCAGACTGAACAAGACCCTGACAAACTTCACCCAGTATGTCACCTGCAAAACCAGGGGAGACAAAACTCTGGACCTCCTGTATGCTAACGTGAAGGAGGCTTTCAGTGCGACTTCCCTGCCCCCCCTCGGCCAGTCAGACCACAACCTTGTGAGGCTTGTATCCACATACACGCCTCTCATTAAGAGACAGCCTACGATCACCATGTCTGTCCCACAGTGGTCTGACGACGTCGAGGAGGAGCTACAGGAGTGTTTCAGGTCGACGGACTGGGATATGTTTGAGAGGGCTTACGGTGATGACATTGATGGACTATCCCACTGCATCACAGACTACATCAGGTTCTGTGAGGAGAGCATCGTACCCACAAAGAGGGTACGCTGCTTCTCAAACAATAAACCCTGGATTAGCAAGGACATTAAACACCTGCTAAACAGGAAAAAGAGGGCCTTCATGGCAGGGGACACTGAGCAGGCCAGGGCTGTCCAAAGGGAGCTCAAAAAAGAGCTAAGGGCAGCCAAGGTCAGCTACAAGGACAGGCTGGAGGGCAGACTACAGGCCAACAACACCAGGGAGGTGTGGGCGGGGGTTAGGAAGATCACTGGTTTCAAACAGCAGGGCACAGCTGTGGAGGGCCCTCCAGAGCGTGCAAACGAGTTCAACACGTTCTTCAACCGCTTTGACCAGAGTGGCCTCCCCACACCCCTCCCCCCACCCATCGACACCAGCACCAGATCACACCTACAAAGCAGCCCCCCCACCCCCCACCCCCCCACACCCATCAGCAACGGCACCCCACCCCCAACACCAGCAGACTGCCCACCACCCCCAACCCTGACGATCACAACCAGTCAGGTCAGTAGGCAGCTCTCCAAAATTAATGTGAACAAGGCCAGAGGACCGGACAACACCAATCCCAGGGTGCTCAAGGTATGTGCAGAGCAGCTGGCAGCACCGCTCCAGCATCTTTTCAACCTCTCCCTGAGGCTGGAGAGGGTGCCCCAGCTCTGGAAGACCTCCTGCATTGTCCCGGTGCCCAAGAAGGGACGTCCCAGCACCCCCAACGACTACAGGCCAGTCGCTCTGACGTCACACGTCATGAAGACGTTTGAGAGACTGGTCCTGCAACACCTCAAGCCCCTGGTGCGTGACTCCCTCGACCCCCTGCAGTTTGCATACCAGGCAAACATCGGGGTGGAGGATGCCATCATCTACATGCTCCACAGAGCGTACACGCACCTGGAAAAGCCGCGCAGCTCAGTGAGGATCATGTTCTTTGATTTTTCCAGCGCCTTCAACACCATCCAGCCGTCACTGCTAGCGGAGAAGCTCTCTGCGATGCAGCTGGAGCACGGCTTGGTGGCCTGGATCAAGGACTACCTCACTGAGAGGCCACAGTACGTCAGACTAAAGGACAGTCAGTCTGACGTACTGGTGAGCAACACCGGCGCCCCCCAGGGAACTGTGCTGTCACCCTTCCTCTTCACCCTCTACACCTCAGACTTCTGCCGCAACTCCAGCGGGTGCCACCTGCAGAAGTTCTCAGACGACTCCTCCATCGTAAGCTACATCACCGACGATGATGAGGAGGAGTACAGAGCCCTGGTGGAGAGCTTCGTGGGGTGGAGCGACAGCAACCACCTCCAACTCAACACCAGTAAGACCAAGGAGCTGGTGGTGGACTTCCGGAGGGGCAAGAAGAGGCCCCCCCCGATTCCCATCTCCATCCGAGGGGTGGATGTGGAGATGGTGGACTCATACAAGTTCCTTGGGGTACACCTGAACAATAAACTGGACTGGTCGGACAACACAGAGGCCCTCTACAGGAAGGGACAGAGCAGGCTGTTCTTCCTGAGGAGACTCAGGTCCTTCAATGTGTGCAACAAACTGCTGCAGTCTTTTTACCAGTCTGTTGTGGCCAGCATCCTCTTCTATGCTGTGGCATGCTGGGGAGGCTACATCAACTCAAGGGACACCAACAAGCTCAACAAGCTGGTGAGGAAGGCTAGCTCTGTGGTGGGAGTCGAGCTACCTAGACTTGAGGTGATGGTAGAGAGGGGGATGATAAGGAAGCTGGATGCCATCATGGAGAACCCCTACCACCCCCTCTACGACGAGCTAGTCAAGATGAGAAGCTCGTTCAGCCACAGACTCATCCCCCCCCGACACTCAACTAACCGCCTCGGACAGTCCTTCATACCAGCGGCCATCAGGCTCCACAACAGTGGGCAGCGACTAGCAGCCTCCAGGCCCCACAACAGGGGGCAGCGACAGCGACTGCTACCAGACATTGACCTGGGACTTATAGGAACCCAAGGGGGACAAAGTAGACTACCCTGGTACTTTGATTAATGTATACTCAGTAGATAGTAAATTATTATAACACTACCTCTTGCATACTGCACCTCATGTGACACTGTGAATAATGTGAATATTCCTCAGCTAGTCAGATAGTAAATTATATTGACCATATTGATCAAATTGTTTACACTGCCTGTGTTGTCTTTTACTACCTGTATACTGTGTTGTTTTACTACCTGTACCCCTCCCCCCCTCCCCCCCATGCTGCTATGATGCCTGAATTTCCCCAAGGGGATCAATAAAGGAATATCTTATCTTATCTTATCTTATGATTTAGTCATACTGTCCCCCTATAGTGCTGGTTTACAGCAATTGCTTAAAGTCTGCTTTATATGTGTACAGACAATGTGAAAATAAGCCCGTTCAGAGCCTATTGTACTCCGGTTTACACTGCACACCTCTGGTGTAATTATAGCACAGAAAAAAAAAACTGCAGGTAGCATAATATAATGATGCATTTAGGATCCTCCTTAAGCTCCCAAGACGGACTAGTGCAAGCTCTTTGTTTGTGGCTATACAAATGTCCCCACCTTCCATGCTCTGCTGAGGAACTTGATGTTTACATTTATGTTTAGACTATTAGAGTTAAAAAAAAAACAGGATAATAGGTGCCATTACTGATGTCAAACAAAGTGATACAAGGTACTCCTCTGATTTGTGGAAACATTGGAATCAATGCCTTTATGTATTTTAATCTATGTTGTTGGCCTTGTTTATTTTGTTATTGTATTTTTGTTGTTGTTTTGTATATGTGTAATATGGACCTTGAGTCTGGAATAAAGTCTTCATCATCATCATCATCATCATCATCATCATCATCATACACAAGTAGTGGCACAGGGATCTTCCCATAATTCCCTATCCCCAATGGTATATACTGAAGAGAAGAGAAGGATAGAAGACTGCGATGAGAAGAAAGAAGAAGACGACAGGACTTCAGGACTGCACTGTTGGTGACTCCACACAGACGCTACGCAGGTACGGGCACATGGCACACCTGCTGTCTGTCAGAACCGTCTGTCTGCTCTGTTGGTGACTCCAAACAGACATTACGCAGCATGGTACGGGCACATGGCACACCTGCTGTCTGTCAGAACCGTCTGTCTGCTCTGTTGGTGACTCCAAACAGACATTACGCAGCATGGTACGGGCACATGGCACAGCTGCTGCCTGTCAGAACCGTCTGTCTGCTCTGTTGGTGACTCCAAACAGACATTACGCAGCATGGTACGGGCACATGGCACACCTGCTGCCTGTCAGAACCGTCTGTCTGCTCTGTTGGTGACTCCAAACAGACATTACGCAGCATGGTACGGGCACATGGCACACCTGCTGCCTGTCAGAACCGTCTGTCTGCTCTGTTGGTGACTCCAAACAGACATTACGCAGCATGGTACGGGCACAGGGCACACACCTGCTGTCTGTCAGAACCGTCTGTCTGCTCTGTTGGTGACTCCAAACAGACATTACGCAGCGTGGTACGGGCACATGGCACAGCTGCTGTCTGGACCCCTTTGGCTGATCCCCCGATTCAAAGGAGCGATCTCACAAGGGGCATGCAGGGGAGATGCTACAGATGCCCATTCTGAGAGAACCGCTCCTAGTCTGACCCCAGAGTGTCATAGACTGAGCAGCTATGGGCTGTCTGCCAGGTTCATTGTACTATTCAATTCACCAGGGCTGAGTCGACTTCTAAATCCTATGTGTCCTGTGTCCGGGTTTTGTTTGAACCCATCATGCTAGGTCATACATAATCTTGCATTTTTGTAAGAATGACTGGATAAAGAGAGCTCACATTCGACCATTGAGGTTTATGGACACACAATTTCTCCAAGTCACCAAGGCTTTGGGGAGAAATCTGTATTTAACCACCCCTTGGCAAAAAGATTTGTTGTTTTTAAATGCTGTAGTTTTCATGTTTTGTGCATTTTCTTGTGGCTTCCATGAAAACAAAGATGGTGGTGAATGCCGCGATAACCAAGAGAATGACGAGGGGTACAAATGTTGGAGTGGTTGTGCTCTTGTGATTAGTCCATAGACTGTAAAATATGTGGTATTGGGCTTATGGGTATTGTAGTAGTTACTATGGAAACTATTAAATATGATGATAGAAATACATTTTCTCAAAGATTAAGTTAAAACATTTACCTTTATTGGTTATAACAGTATAAGAATTAAAGAATCATAATCTCTGTCAAAGATTATGAACCTATACAATAAGGTTTGGCTGTAATACTTGTAGTTCGGATCTTCAATGGGTGGCTACAATGGGGGAAAATTGTAGAGAATGACGAGGGGTACAAATGTTGGAGTGGTTGTGCTCTTGTGATTAGTCCATAGACTGTAAAATATGTGGTATTGGGCTTATGGGTATTGTAGTAGTTACTATGGAAACTATTAAATATGATGATAGAAATACATTTTCTCAAAGATTAAGTTAAAACATTTACCTTTATTGGTTATAACAGTATAAGAATTAAAGAATCATAATCTCTGTCAAAGATTATGAACCTATACAATAAGGTTTGGCTGTAATACTTGTAGTTCGGATCTTCAATGGGTGGCTACAATGGGGGAAAATCACATGTGGAATCTCACTCCCCAGGTCTATAATATTGAATCATATAGCTACCGTACATTTAGAGATACACAGCAGTGGGGAAATTATTGCTATTAAGTTATGCACAGTTAAAATAATAAATATAAAAAAAGATTTGCATCCGACGTACATTACTGCAGAAGAATATCAGTCTTTAGGTTAAAAGTTTATCAGCCTTTTGGGCGCTCCAGTAGCACACCACATAGCACGCTGAGTCGTGAAGCAGTCGCCCCGGGTTCGATTCCCCAACCCAGTGGCCATATGCCACATGTCTTCCCCTCTTCTCCTCCCGTTTCACCCTCTCTCCTCTATCGGTCCTGCGTGGCCGCTGTCGGTCCTGCGTGGCCAAAAGGTCCTGCGTTGACCAAAAAAGCTGAAAATGCTATAAATAAAATCTTAAAAAATTAAATAAAAAAAAGTTTATCAGCCTTTAAAGGATACTCAGAACATTCCCCTCTGTGCTCTCAGTGTCATCTTTATCAGCTTTCACAATTCATTGTCTATGGAGCAGCTTCAACCATAATACCTGTCGCAACTTTTAGTTTTAGCACATTTTTGGATTTGGGACTTGTTTGTGATCACTATCATTTTGGATGGTCTTAGACCATAGGAATAACATATGAATTGTTCAAATGGGGGGTAGTTCCGCTGGAAATGGTCTTGTCTGCATACATGGACCATGTGTATTTCTGTAGATGATGTAGAAACCAGTTTCATAAGTATATTATGTCTGCTAACAGAATAAGTACACTGTTTTGAGGAAAATACACACAGAGAGATGAACATATCATATATATCAGCGTTATATCACAGGAAATAGCCTTATTTTCGACTTATTTCCGACCTATTTCCTACTTACTAATGATGTTATATTGGAATCCTTTCGCAAACCTCTGTGCTTTGTGTGCACTGTGGAGTAGGTTTCAGCTTTTATTTCAGGGCTTGTACATACTGGCCCCACTGTCTTTGCATTGTTTTGTGGCTAACTAGTCGGAGCAACAGGGGTCCAGTTTGAAGAACAGCATGGACTGTGCTGAGAAAGGACTTGACCGATTGATAACATTAGGAAGTAGGCCAAGGGGTCAAAATTCTGAACTTACCCTTTAACCTTTGTTGAAGACACTCAAGAAAAAGTCGACCACAATTGACTTGGCATTAATCTTAGCAGTTTAATCTTAGCAGTAGGCCTACATATAATTTATTTCCATGCGTGGGAGAGGAAACACCAATAGATGACATTGAACATCCTCTAACATCACATTGGAAACTAAACTGTGAGGTTTGGTCCGCTCCCCGCCACACGCTCCGTTCCTTTAAGGTACTTTGTTGATTGGTGCTCTCCCCGCCACACGCTTCTAGAGCAAGTATCAATTTCATCCCGCAGCTGTCACAGCTTGTAATCAGCGCCCTGTGGCTTTATATACCCTGATCCCCCTACTATCGATGTTGGATCGTTTTGAATTACTCCTGCATTTGCCTGCCTTCCCCGTCGCTGTTCCCTGTCTGTTGCTCTCCAGGACTTTCGTGGAGAATCCCTGTGGAGAACCTGATTCCCCGTTCGGAGCTGCGCCTCGTTATCTGCCCGCTTTACGCGTTGCGCTCTGGTGAGTTTTTGGAAACAGTTTCTTTTTGGATCACCAGTTTTTTGTGTGTTTGTGAAACACCGAAGAGATCCCGTTTTTGTTTATACTGTTCTCACCTATTTTTGTGTTGGATTTACACTTTGGATTACCGTATTGTTTTTTCTCTGGACTCTGCTAACTGTGTGTGGTACACCGAAGATCAAGTCACTTGGATATATCCTGGATCAGTCACCTCTCTGTTTCTGTTGTGCGCTGGGCTAACTCAGATTACTCTCTCTCTCCGTTTCCACCGGGAGTGAAAGCTGGGAGGATCTGCAGAGCCGCTTCAGACGTCACAAGCCAATTCCTCACCACCACCTACTGGGAGTATCTGCAGAGCCGCAGCAATCTTCACATGCCAGATTCCCCGTTTGTTCGGTTGCTCAACTTCATTCCATCTTGTAACTCAGAAAATAAATACGCCCTTGCTTTGGCTAACTCTGAACAACTCTCTCTGTGCCGTTGCGTTTGAGGTCGGTTACAAACCCTAACATAAACTCTCAAGCGGATAATTTTGAACCCAATAATTATATGAGGGTGAAGTGGCTGAGTATATAAATTATCTCTAAGTATAACAAAAGTGTACTTCCCCTGTTAGCAGAGAACAATGTACTTGATGAGGAAGAAAAACTGAATAAAGTGTGTGTATGTCATATATGTCATTATGAATTGAAAATGGGGGACCCTGATGTAAACAAGACGAAAGTCTTTCTCTGGTCTGCATCCCCTTAACAATTGTATGTATTGAGCTGTACTGTACTGTACCCATTCTGCAATCTGTTAAAAAAGTTTTCAATCAATCAATCAAAACTCTATAACACTCACCAGAGAACCTGCCATCAGCATAGGTTAGCAAACATTACGGTACAAAGTTGTATCTAAGAAGTGGCTTGAATACAGGAGTCTGCCAGCCTGATTATAAATGTTTGAGTTCACAGGAGAGAGAGAACACAGAGCACTGTTGAGAGAATGTCTGTCTCCATGGAGTAGATGCAGAGCAGAGAGTAGGAATCCAACTGGAGTTAGCAAGTGACCTTGATACGTGGGGGTAAAGACACAAAATTGGAGTGAATTACAGAAGATAATGCCAGGGGTCGGGGCTACGGTTCAAGCCAAGTTCATCACGTAAAGCACTAGCTAATGTCTAGACGAGCAGGGGTTCTCAAACCTTTTTATACCACAACCCCATTTTATTTAGGATTTCTTTTGACGACCCCACACTTAATGTATTGCGTAATTTCAACCTGGAATTAAGGAATATCAAAATAAAAGCACACGTTGTTGAACTTTATCATGCATATTTATTCGAAAATTTTATTAAAACCCTATGTTATCAATACAGATTTATAAAACAATGCATATTTAGCCAAAATATGTTGCCAGAACATTAAAAAAAAAAAAAGATAGTCACCTACCCACGACCCCACTTTGGGTCACGACCCGTAGTTTGAGAACCGCTGGTCTAGAGGCTATTGTCAAAAAGGACATCATATATTATATGGTCTGAGAAAAGACTGACCCTCCCTGGCCTGAGGAGTGAGGACACTCATAAAGCTCCCAGTTGGATACCATAAAGGGTATAGTTGGAAACTATAAATATCAGTAAAGTGAGCATGTTCCAATCAAAGGAGGGTACCAGAGAATTTCAGTGGCATGAAGAGAAAGGGCCCCACTTGGTATTGCACTTTGTTTAAATTTTTTCTTTTTCTTTTAGTCTGGAGAAATTCACAGTATAATAAGTTGCTATATATTTACATAACTATGGTAAGTTGTCTATTGCCATTGCCAATCTCAACTGAACAATGCATAGATCAAAGTGTCAACCTGCAATTTGCTGCGATATGTAACTCCTTCCACTGAATTAGATCATTAAAATCATCACATTGGTAGATTTAGTGAAATACACCAACCCCTCCTTTCTCCTTCTCAGAGGCAGTGCACCAGCAGTGGTCCTCTGTTGTCATGACGGCCGTCTTTAAATAACAGTCACCCTCTCATTATTCTGCCTCATTGAAGCCTTTTGCTTATAGAACGGACTCTTTAGATTGAATGTACTGGCTGGTTCATTATTGGGTTTTTTAATAGAGCAACACATACTCCCTTTCTCTGTTATGTTGAATGAATAATAAAAAAAAATGTACTCCTGTTGTCTTGTCAGTGTGGCTTAAAGCAATGGTTCTCGACCTTTGTCATGTCAAGGACCCCTATGTTGATACACATTAGGCCACGGACCCCCAGTTTGTAAGAGCTTGTCTCTGGAATCCCTACCTGAGAGGATATTTCTTGTTAGATATAATTTAGTCCAGAATTCCATAACTGTCTATACTGTAGGTGGGGAGATAACAGAGGAGAGAGTGAATCAGTCTGTCTCTATAGGGAAATATATAGGTACTCTGACATCACAGATTGGGGTGAAACCACCAGGGCAGCAAAATGACCTCTTTAATACTGGAATATGTGACATCACACAATCCAACTCTAACTCAGTAACTCTCAAACTTTGGACAAGACCGTTTGTAGTGGTGGGGTGAGTGTGATATTATGGACATAATAAATCAGCTTTGTTTTTTTGTGGTCCTTTAAAGAACCTTTTGGTAAAATTCTGAGCTCCCTATATATATAGATATAAAACTAGGGTGACATAGGGTTCTGCCATCTATTACAAAGACCTGTAGCCTTTCTTACAAACAGTGAAAGGACCCTTCCCTTTGTGCAGTGTTTTGACTTTTGCGTCAGCCGTACAAACATAGTGCAGGGTTTTTACACCATGCAGCAACACATAGAGAGACAGCTCACAAGCGCTGTGGAGCTGAGATCATGTAACTGCACACGTATTAATGTAGCATCTGTGCCTAGGACCTGGCTGCCAAGAGAAATATATGAGCTTGTGAGAAGCTTCAGTGATTCATTCCTCACATGTCTTTGATATATGCATGTGTACATGTTTCATAATTACACTTAGACATACCGTAGAGGTGGGGAAAACCACAACTCTGACACAGGACTCTGGGACAGGCAGATGAATCCATTGAAAGCTGGCAAGAAGGAAGCTTTGGGTTATCATGAGTTGGTGAGGGAGTAAGGTAGGGGCAATTGGTGCACAAATGTTCTTGAACGTTTAGAAAATGCCCCAGAGATTGGGATAATACCCCCTCTGGAAGTTCACTACATGCTTAAGTGGGCTTTGTGTGGTAGCAATCATCTATAGCTGGTAGAATAATCTGATGTCCACTTTCTTATACCAATGTGGTACCAGGTGCCAGACGGGGTGGTTTGGGTATCTCAGAAACTGCTGATATCTCCTGGCAGGGGTGTAGAAGTGAGGGGGAAAGTTGAACTGACAACTGAGGGCCCCAAGCTGGGGGAGGGCCCACAGAGGCTCTGGATTAAAAGGTTTGTTTTAAAAGGTTGTTTTAAATGTTCAAAAATGTGAGTCTTTCTGTTCATGGCAGATTTTTAACATAGGGCAAGGTGTGGAAATACCTGTACAATCGTTAAGTCAATTAATTGTCTGGAGGTGTGTGTAGCTATGTGAGTGAGTGTATGTGAGTGGGAAGAAGAGGAGGAACCAGAGACACATCACATGTACAGGGCCCCGAATTTCTTGCAACGCCCGAGTCCTGGGACTTTTATGCACAACCGCCTCAAGAGTTTACAGAGAATGGTGCGGAAAAACTAAAAAAACATCCAGTGAGCGGCAGCTCTGTGGGCGGAACTGTTCAGGCTGACAGGAAGGTAACTCAAATAACCACACCTTACAACGGTGGTATGCAGAAGAGCGTCTCTGAATGCACAAGACGTGCAACCTTGAAGTAGACAGGGTATAGCAGCGGGAGACCACACCGGGGTCCACTCCCTCAGTACCTAATAAAGTGGCCACTGAGTGTGATGTAGTGAACTGCCAGGAGTTTACATTCCAGTCGGCTGGCGGGTTCAGAGGCGTGTCCGCCCTCTGGCCCCATTCACAGTGGACTCAAACTATTGGATGGTGTGATTACATGCAATTATCACAAATTCCTTGCCGCATTAAATTTGTGTTGAACCACTGTGTGATGAAATGTGATGAAAGTGATGAAATCTACTGGTTGCAGAATCAAACGGAAAAGAGATCACATAATGTGATATAGTCCTATGTTCTATGTGCTGTGACACGGAGGACTCCATGGATGAAAAGGTGGTATGTCAGGGAGATGCCTGAGTGCCTAATGACCTGGAGCGGAATTTTAAAGTAGGTATCGCTCTGATACTTTTATCTAATTAAGATTTTAACCTACAGTGAGGTACAGTATTAATGTATGTAAAAAAAGCCCTTACCATTGTGTAACAAATGGTATTAACCCAAATATTGCTGCAACAATGTATGAGACATAATTGAGCATAGTAATAACTATCATTAGGCATAGATATAATGTCCCAAGCCTCTATACATTCAGAACTTTCAAACTCTGGGGACACCATGGGAAGTGGAATTACAAAAGCGTCACGCTAGCAGCATCCTTGTTGCCTAGAAACACAAGGTGAATTATGCCTAAGTAATGAGTGACACTTCAGGTAAAGCCTTGTATGACTATTGTCAGAGTCACCTCCTGCTGTCTGAGCATCTAAAGAAAAACACTGGATCAGGATCATTTTCTCACTGCAATCCTGAGAGTTAGGTTTCAAATGTGAAATTTGGGAAGAGAGATGCCATGATGAATGGAGTGAGAGACATGTCAATGGCCTTATTTTAGATTGAATAGCTCCCCCCTGTCAGCTGAATTATTGATCATGAGAACGAAGCTGTAAAAGCCTCAATGGTTGTTGGATGATGACCTTTGAGAACCCCCCCCCCCCCCCCCTCTCTCTGAGGTCTGACTCGCAGCACTCAACCTTTGCATTCCTGATGATCACCTCATACTCCTCCTCATCGCCTCATACTCCTCCTCACCTCCCACATTATTTAGTCCAGTTTTCTTTAGTTGCCTCAGTCAGAAAAATGTGTTTTCCAGCACTGCGACTGAAGTTTCTTTATGTGTCTTTATTTATTTAATTTTTGGAGGGTAAAGAGCTTTTTGTGGTCAATAATGAATGTGGTCTGCAAAGGGCACCGCTGGTGGGTGGTAGGGATGCTTTTGTTTGGTCCATGGTGTGAACTTCTAGGTTTCTGCCAAACACTGTAACGTTTGGGGTTTTGCTCTCCTCAGGGAGCAAAGCCCTAGCGTTACCTGGTGGTAATTGACCTGTCTATCTGCCCTAATTGCATTCATTGGCACCTGGTGTGTCTAGTTAAGCTTTATATGCTCTTCCGTGTTACTATTGTTGACACTGTGAGTCGATTGCCAAACTGCCCGTGAGTAATAACTGTGTGAGTAAACCTTATCGCTCCTTGCCATAGGAGGATAGTATGTTCGCTAATGTTCAGAGTTGTCGTGTCACTCTGACTGCCGTGTCACTCCTAGATGTAATGTATTAGATTGCTGTGTGTGTATGCAACGTCGTCAGTGGACGCATATTCCTTTCGCCGTGGTTTTTGGAGACTTGCTTTCTCCCCTTTATTTTCCTTATTTTCATAGTGTAGATGACTTGTTTATTAAGCTTACTTTAACGTGTTTTGGAGACGTGCTTTCTCCACTTTCATTTATACGCCCTCGTCTGAGTGTGCCGTTCGTTACACAAATAAAGTAACAGTGCCTTGTTTGAAAACCAACATCTGCCTGTCGTCGTATCTGTCCTGTACCTGAGTCCAACACACCTACCAAATCGTAACAAAACACAATATCTGAAATATCCCTCTTACACAATAGCAAAACGTTAGAGTTGCTTAGAGTTTCAAGGGAAATGCCTCCCATTTTAAGAATGCTTGTAAGCAACATGTATAACTATGCATAATATGGTATACTAGTTGTACAGCAGGTGTGAAACGTTGGAGTAGAAACTTGAAAACAGGAATACTTACATATATTTTGTATGCTGAATAAAACCCTCTACAGACATATTTGGAACCTGTAGGGCTACCTCTTTTCTTTATTACTTGTACACATCATGACTTGACCTGCTCAGACACAAGATAAAGCACTAACTGTGTAAATTCTCACCACAATATGACGTAACATAAGTTTCAATGCATAGTGAACTAGAAAGCTGTGCTCAGTAGAGCGTAAATCTCCAGCAGGCGGCAGCTACCCATTTATTTTCTAGTAGCCTACTGTATATGTTAGGATACTAAGTGTAGGGGGCGGGGCAAATATTAAACTAGATCTCCCTGCATTATTTCTAGTACACTATTACACTATTACATTAGCACACTATTACACTATTAACCTCTTAAGCCCTAGCCATATTTTCTGAAAATCCGCCTAAAAATACATACCTAAGTAAATGGAAGATTGCTCCACTTCTACAAGGTCGCAAGTGCAAAATAGTGGTTAAGAGTTTTTATTCACCATTTGGGTTGCACAGGCAGCAATTTGCGTCAGTGACTTATTAATTTCAGTCCTTACAGTGCAAATGTCGGTCAGCTTGTCTTTTATTTCTGTCATTGTGTGTCTTGCTGGTTCTCTAGGACTGTGTCAGTCAACTACACCCTTGGCTCCCGGCACGCTGAAGAGGGTCTGGATGCTCCCTCCTCCTGGGTGTCCACGGGAATGGGTTGTCTGTGAAATTGACAATTGAATTAGATTTATTTATAAACAATTCTTTTAAATCATACGATTAAATATTGTTTAAAATAAAAAGCAAAATACTATTATTTTGTGTGTCATGCTTCCAAATAAAATAGTTGACAACAAAATTATTTCTACCTTCAATTTGTAGGCTAGATTACCTGCGTGACAAGGACATCAATCTCGCTCTCAGTGAAGTTTATCTTTTTCGTTCACTTTGCCATTATTCCACAAACAGGCATGTTTCCACATGGAGCCTTTAAAGGGATGTTTTGTTACCATTATGGTTAATTGGGGGCGGTTCTGTATGCAAATACTTAGAATCCTGCACGAGCAAAGAAGGTAAGAACAATCTTTTTATCAACACGGAGTACTTGCCTATGACCTGTGTACGCATGTTTGATAAATCCGGATTTAGTGTAGAGACATTCTAAATTTCATTCGTAGGAGATAAATTAGAACTCTTTCTATGCAATGTTGATAAATGAGGAGCCTGGTACCTGGCCTGCTGGCAGCTTATGAGCAAGGTCTCATCCAAATCGGCCCTGGAGTTTGCAAGATTAGCTGCAGACAGAAAGACAGACAGACAGACATATGCACGCTAGTGATTTACATGATCTCCCCCAGGTTTTCCGCCTAGTGGAGATAATAAAGCTGGCTTCCGGGTTGCTGTGGACATGTTACTGCAGTTCCAACAAGCCCAGCAGCTACTATAGTATCCTGTTCTTTTTTAATTTCAGCAACTCAAATTAGACTGTTCCTCAGTCATCCTGTAAGCATTCAATGATGTTACACCTCCACAAGCCAGTGCTTCTTGAGAAAAAAAAGGTTTGCTTAAAATAATGTGTTTGCTGTGCAAACAATTGTTCCAACAGTGCATGTGGATAAGAAGGGAACTGAATCATATTCACGTTTAAATTCTGGCGAGTTGCTCTTTAAAATGTCACTGACTACAGAGCCTCTCCATGCATGCAAGATTCATTTCTTTAGGGTAGGAGGGACATTTATTTTGGACACTGTTGGCCATATTTACATAGCAGCATTTCCAGCGTTAATGCACACACCCTGAAAGCTTGGAATAAAAAAACAACAATGTTTTCAAATTTGATGGGGGAGGCAGCTAAAGTTCTTTGCTTGGGGAGGGGGGGGGGGGGGGCTTTACAGAGGAAGACAGTTGCCCACATCGAACATCGAAACAGCTGCATTTCACTCGAGGAAAAAACAAACTTAAAGGGAGAAAGTGACCATAATTGATTCTAAATTAAAATGACCATGTCATTCCCCCTCTATCTCTCCCACATGTTTTCTGTCTTGCACAAATGCCCATTTCACCTATACGCATACAGCGCGCTGCAAAGAGAGCTATTGCGATCACCCCTGTATGTGTGTGTGTACCTGTGTGTCTGTCCACGCCTCACCATAGTTCCAATTTGGATAGAACTTAAGCACACAAGTTCACAGGAGGCTATGGACCTGAATTCCCGAATATATTTCGAATCGGTCAACGGCGGCTATTTTATTTGGAATGAATTCATACCGTTGTCTATTGAAATATCAATATTCAGGATAAAACAAAAACCTTTTCAGTGCACGAGGGCAATACTACACAGGTCCACTGCTCCGAGGCCCGGCTCTCTGGCACCAACATGGAAATGCCAGAGTGAACCTTGTATTGTATAGTTGACCTATGCATTAGAAATAATGTCAGCGAATTTCTTAGTTACATCAATATTGTGCTGTCAGAACAGTCTTGTGTTTGCAGGTTGTAGGCAGTGCCCTTCTAGTGTCCTTTTCAAAAAAGGCAAAGAAAAATGCCTTCCTACCTTGTGGAGATGCAAGGACTCCGTCAGAGAGCAGTAAGAATAATGAGGAGGTATGGGTGGAGAAGTATGGGGGGGGGGGGGAGCTGCCATATGCTGTCGCTGTCCGGATTGAGTTGAGAAATGAGTGAGGAGGACTAATCTAAATTATTCACCTTGTCATTAATCCACGAGGAGTGGAGAGTGCTTCACCTGGTTAATAATAGCTCCTATAAGAGGTAGAGGGGAGGGAGTTCAGAAGCCTGAAGCCCTATCGGTTCACTTTCAACTCAATCAATTCAGGAGGAGGATTTTCAGTGAAGGTCAAAACACTGAAATGATTTCGGCACGAGAAGGTTGCCCTATTTTACTTATTTTAGTGAGGCAATTGTAG
Source organism: Notolepis coatsorum (assembly GCF_963971535.1). Classification (NCBI taxonomy): domain Eukaryota; kingdom Metazoa; phylum Chordata; class Actinopteri; order Aulopiformes; family Paralepididae; genus Notolepis; species Notolepis coatsorum. The sequence continues at coordinate 21,289,356 of NC_140167.1, read as the reverse complement.
CGGGGAGAAAGCCCTGCTTGAAGGTAGCCTAATGTCTCCCTTGGTTTGGGGGTCGTCCTTAGGCTGACCAGTTGACCTTAGGCTGACCAGTTGACCTTAAGCTGACTAGTTTACCTTAGACTGACCAGTTGACCTTAGGCTGACCAGTTGACCTTAGGCTGACCAGTTGTCCTTAGGCTGACCAGTTGATCTTAAGCTGACTAGTTTACCTTAGGCTGACCAGTTGACCTTAGGCTGACCAGTTGACCTTTGGCTAACCAGTTGTCCTTAGGCTGACCAGTTGACCTTAAGCTGACTAGTTTACCTTAGACTGACAAGTTGACCTTTGGCTGACCAGTTGACCTTAGGCTGACCAGTTGTCCTTAGGCTGACCAGTTGTCCTTAGGCTGACCAGTTGACCTTAGGCTGACCAGTTGACCTTAGACTGGACAGTTAACCATAGGCTGACAAGTTGACCTTTGGCTGACCAGTTGTCCTTAGGCTGACCAGTTGTCCTTAGGCTGAGAACAGGGCTCAAATACAGGTATGTTACAATAAGAACACATTGGGTCTCATTCCCGAAATTTTTTCAAAGATATATTCTGGAAGACTTATCTCGGAACCACTGAGACATAATCAATGACAAGTTCACTCTGAGTCCTGAACGTGCTGGTAATATGTCTTAAGTGGCTGAAAAGGTCGCACAAATTATATGATCTGATATCTGCTTGGAGAATGGCATTCTGTCTTAAACTCGAAAGCGCGTTCCCGTTCAGGTCATTTGCATACAAAACACCGCCTCCAGAGCTCCTTATAAGGCAACTAGTGACGCAGCTGTGTGCAAATGGTATGGCGGAAGTGCTTTGCGAGTCTTGCGAGCCGCGTGATTACGAAACCTAGCGTCAGTCAGTGCCAATCAGAGAGCATCTCCGAGAAATGCGGCTAGGTTTCGTAATCACGCGGCCAACTAGATTAGATTAATGTATTGGCATCATATACAGCTCGCGGTACACCTGCCGCAGCGCGCGCACACACACGCGCGCGCAGTACTGTATATGAATTAATGAATGAAATATAATATATATAGCCTACGGCGGGCGTAATGAATGAACGCAGTATGGCTTATTATTCCATAATTAAGCCTATAGGCTACTGTTCATTCGTAGGCGCACACAAGACTTGTTATGGAATATTAATGCAGTCTATTTCCACCGATTAGCTTTAGTTCTTATTTATTTATCCACTGTCATTTCAGTGTTGGTGTATAGGCTATATAGTGTATTTCAATATAAGTTTAATTGATTAATGATATATTCGAAGGAATGCAGGTTTATAGCTATATAAGGGGATTTACGACAAAAAATGTCCTCTCAGGCAGATTTCTGCCAATTTAAGACATATTAGCGCTAGTAGCGCGATTCCCCAAAGTTTCCTGAGATCGGATTTGGCTGTGGCTGAGAGCAGAATTTAAGAGTGCTGAGGAGCACACTTATGATTGATTGACTGATTGCATTTTTTTATTAACTTGAAAGACTGTGTTCTCCGTTCGTAATGGCTTTATTTGGGAGGAATCATAATGATTCCTTCATGTCAACTCTACAGGCCTCCTTGGAATTAATTACTTAATCATAATTAAAATAAATATGACAATATTTGTATGATAAGAAATTACGCATTGTCGGAAAGATAGATAATATGGATTCATCTGATTACAGGGCAGCTGGATTAACCATATCTGAACCAGCTATTTTGGACAAATGTATAATTACTTTAATTACTCAGATATTCAAACACAATTATGCAATTATTGTGAAATTATTGAAAATAATTATTATTTAATGCCTTCTGTGGAATTTGTATTTCTTATTTGTTACATATCTGTTTTATTGATTAATTATACATTTGAAAGAATGCAGGTTATAGCCAAAATGATTGGTACAATGGGACAGACATTTGCTATATAGCTATAACTTGCATTCCTTCAAATGTATCATTAATCAATTAAACAGATATTGAAATACACTATGTAGCCTAGTACACCAACACTGAAAATGACAGTGGATAAATAAATAATAAGAACTAAAGCTAATCGCGTGGAAATAGACTGCATTAATATTCCATAACAAGTCTTGTGTGCGCCAGTATGGCCTATGTGTCTAATGAATGAACAGTAGGCTTATATTATTCTAGTTACTTGTTTCATTAGGATTTAGTAGATACTATATATATGCTCTGCCCTACGTACAGTATAAACGTAGGGCAGAGCATATATATAGTATCTACTAAATCCTAATGAAACAAGTAACTAGAATAATATAAGCTTATACTGTTCAGTCATAATTCATTAGACACGTAGGCCATACTGGCGCACACAAGACTCTGGCGGCCTTAATATGTGTATACAGTATTAAGGCTGCCAGAGTCGGGCGTACCATGAGCGGACTGCATGGTTGACTACGGTCTACGGGGCGGGCAGCAGTGGCGTCGTTAGCCCTGGGCTTCCGGGGATGTTTTTCTCCTAGCCCCGGACATAAAAAAAAAAAAAAATTACATTTTTTTGTTTACTTTTTTTTTTTTTTTTTTGATGTCAGCATCCCCATTGTCTGTGCTGAATGTTTGTTAGTGTTTGGTATTTTTTGTTGGTTTTTAGTACTTTTAAACATCCATTTTTAGTAAGTAGTTTTCATTTGATCCTATAATTTTTTCATTCACCGATTTGTGGACTTTTTTTTAGTGTCCTGAAAGGCACCTTATAAATCAAATGCATTATTATTATTATTATTATTATTATTATTATTATTATTATTATTATTATTATTATTATTATTATTATTATTATTATTATTATTATTATTATTATTATTATTATTATTATTATTATTATTATTATTATTATTATTATTATTATTATTATTATTATTATTATTATTATTATTATTATTATTATTATTATTATTATTATTATTATTATTATTATTATTATTATTATTTGTATCATCCAGGAGGGAAAAGACACTTAGTAGGATAGTAGGGACTGCATCTCTGCCTGTCCTAACCAGGAAACACTTTGCAACTGTGATCTCCTCTGGCAAGGGGTTGCAGCAATTCCACTGAGAGAAACTGGTCTGAGGCTGGATAACATGCCTGTATGCCTCTCATAAGTTATTCTCCAACTCATGAGAACCTGCTCTCAAGCTCTTGCAGCATTCTGTCGACGACTGGATAGAACAGTTTCTGTCTCAGCTGATCTCCTGAGCTGAGGTCTGAGCTTGTGCCACAAGATGACTCAACTACATATACATCCTTTTCTGCTTCCTCCTTTGGCTGGTAGTATGTTCCTCAATCCAAAGGCCATTACATATGTATATAATGAAACACACAATACAGTTTTTTTTCGATTGCTTAAGCATGATTTTGAAAACGGGGCCCGGTGTTTCAAAACACACAATTAGTACAACCACACACAATTATCAGAACACCTCAGATCCTTTGCTAAATTAAACACTTGTCAAAACCATACACTAATTTATAAAAACTACATTTTGTTACCATATGAAACACACGTTTCATATGACTTAATTCTGTTTGAACCAGTTACACACACTGCTGTGCAGTGCTTAACCTAAAACACATTTAGCAATTCTACTTCTCAGTGATTAGAGTACTGTAAGTGAAGTACGCAGAGAATGTGCAAATATACAATAGATTCACCAAACACTACACAAGACCAATGCTGTAGAGACTGATGAAAATATGCAAAAAGTGTGAGGCTGACATTGTGCTTATAGGGGTGCAAATCTGGGCCTATGTTTTGCTCCTTGAGTGTAAGGTTTTGATAATTGTGTAATACTTTTGATTTGCGTGTTTATGCAATTGAAGAGATGAACTGTTTATTTCTTTTGTACATAGGCTGTGCATATGTTTGTTTGTTTGTTTGTTTGTTTATTTGCTTATGTGTATGATTCTTAACTGTTTTTATTTTGTTATTGGTGTATATGTGTGTATGTATGTACAGTATATGTATATATATTATATATATATATGTATATATATGTATATTTGTACTCCTGTTGGGGCCTCTTGGACCAGATCAATGTTTTATCTGGCTAAATAAAGGTTAAATAAATAAATAAGAAACTGATGATTTGGTCCTGTTAACTTTGAATTTTCTATGGGGACTGCCCAGATCCCTCTCATGGACATGGACCTCACTTTGAGAACCTCTAATGATTCTAGTTCTTCAGTATTCATCTCTAATTACTCTAAAATTGCGTATTTCTGTGTTTAAAAAAAAAATTCTCCACCCCCCCCGGGCTGAAGCCCCCAATGTTTTCTAACCCTAAAAACGCCCCTGGCGGGCAGCGCAGTGTGTCTTTGCTGCTCTCCTAATGAAACAAGTAATTGGAATAATTCATTACACGCGTAGGCTATACAGTACTGCGCGCGCATGTGTGTGTGTGTGTGTGTGCGCGCGCTGCGGCAGGTGCACCACGAGCTGTACTATTATATATGATGACAATACATTAATCTAATCTAATTTTGATGGGTCGCAAAGTGCTTCCGTGTCCATTTTCACACGGCTGCATCACTAGTTGCCTTATAAGGAGCTCTGGAGGCATTGTTTTGTATGCAAATGGCCTGAACGGGGACGCACGTTCGCGTTTCAGACTGGTGCCATTCCCCAACGCAGATATCACAGCTGTGACTGTTTGAGACACTTAAGACATCTTCCCCGTGCGTTGGGGACTCAGAGTGAACTTGTCATTGATTCTGTCTCAGTCGGTTCCAAGATAAGTCTTCCAAGAGAACTCTTTGGAAAATATGGGTCTCATTCCCGAACGGATTTACGATAAGAAATTTGATCTCTGATTTGCCACATATTAGGGCTGGTAGAGAGATTCCCCAAACGTCCCTGAGATTGGATTCGGCCGTGGCTGAGAGAAAAATTCACGAGTGCCGAGGAGCACACTTATGATTGATTGATTGATCTCATTCTCCAACAGACTTAAGACAAACAATTTGCCCTTAGGGCCATTTAAGACATCTTTGATTTTGGGATTCCCCAACCGTCCCGAAGCTTGGATTCGGCTTTATTTGGGATGAATAGTGATTCCTTCATGTCAACTCTACAGGCCTCCTTGGAATTAATTAATCATAATTTAAATAAATATTTGCACACATAAAAAGTATGCATTTGATGTCGGAGAAATTTATAAAATAAATAAAATCCAAGCTTAGGGACAGTTGGGGAATCCCAAAATCTAAGATGTCTTAAATGGCCCTAAGAGCAATTTTTTTGTCTTAAGTCCATTGGAGAATGAGACCCATCTAGACCAACCATACAATTTTTTATTTTTGGTCCAGGTCTCTAGTTTATGGTTGTAACGTTTCATGTTGCTGTGATACCTAGAGGGCACAATAGGTCATTCTATACAGCAAGGTCAAGTTAAAAAAAAATTAAAAATAATAATGAAGTGTTAATATATTATTACCTCGCTAGAAAACACTGTAGTTCCTAAATTAAACTGTTCACAACGAGGACTGTGGATTCTCTTGAGTAACCATGTCAAGATATCTGGAAAGAGACATAATTTGGTCTCATTCTCCAACGAACTTGCGACAAAAAGGGCTTTCTCTTAGGGCCATTTGAGACCTTTTCGGGCAAGACATGAATATAGACAATATATTATAATATTAATTATATATGTTTTATTGGGACAGTTGGTGAATCCCAAAATTGGCCCGAAAAGGTCTCAAATGGGCCTAAGAGAAAGCCCTTTTTGTCGTAAGTCCTTGCTTTTAATTTGATTTATTTATGTATTTATATGGCCCTTTGAGCGTCACAGACAGGCCTTTTGGCTCCATTTTCCCAGAGCAACGGCAGATATAAGATGTAAGAGGGAAAATACTGTATCAATAAAAGGGCTGGAAAAGGTTGTCACACTGCTATTGCATTTCATGGGAAGCAGGACCAGGCACTTGGAAAGAAGAGAAACAACTGAACAACAGGCTAAAGGACGGCTGTACGATGAGAAGTGTGTTTTTCAATGTCGTTGCATTTTTTGACCGAAGGTACGTTGGTAGATTTACCCAAAATGTTGTTGTTGTGAAAATGATGACTAAAGCCTTCCTTGATAGTATAGACACTATAGTGTTACAATCACGGCCAGAGCCTCTCTCTCTCCCCCTGCTTCCACGCCCTTATATGGGCAGCTTCCTGTCGCTGTTTCCACACGCTGTCAGCCAAGTCCTATCTGCACACAATCTATTCGCTGATTTGACACTGGTATTTTACGGTAATTACAGCAAAATGAGCAGTATAGATAGATAGAAACTTTATTGCCATTTCAACACTGTTGATTGGGATTTGTCTTGGTGCCACATACAGTACAGACAATGTTAAAAACATACAATATAAAAACACAAGAATACAATCCCCACAATAAAAAGTTTTACACAAACAATTAAAAAGAAAAAATGCTACAGTACCTAAAATAAATTGCTCAGTGTTCCAGTTTTTAAAGTGCATATTGCCTTAAAGTGCATGTTGGCTGGTGCTAGCCCTTGTTGTGCAAAGTGCCTGTACATTTGTACTTGAGTTCAGGTGACGGACAGCCTCGGGATATGTACTGTTTTTAAAACGGGATGTCCTGCACCTGAGACTTTGGAGTCTTCTGCCAGAGGGAAGGGGGTTAAAGAGGTCGTAAGCAGGGTGAGAAGGGTCCCTGATCACCTTTTCCCCTTTCCGCTGGATTTGTGTGGCATAAATGGAGGCCACAGAGGGGAGCTCACAGCCGATGATTTTTGACGCTGTGCGTACAGTTCGTTCTAAATGTCCCCTATCATGGACGGTGGTGTTTCCGTACCACACAGTCATTGAGAAGGTAAGGACACTCTCCACAGTGGCTCTATAAAAACTGAGCATCGCCTCCCTGGACACACCAAACTTTTTAAGCTGGCGCAGGGAGTGGAGCCTCTGGTGGGCTTTGCTAATTATGAGGCTGGTGTTAACTTCCCATTTTAAATTATCACATATGGTGATGCAGAGGAATTTGAAACTGTCTACCCTCGGGAGCTCCAGTAGCTCACTGCGTACCTCGAACGCTATTTCGGCGTCGGGGACAACCGTGCGTGTCACGGATCTGGGGTAGCGAGTTTGACTCCCGGACAAGCCGTACTTTCTCAGAGTGTCTTTCCCCCCATCTGTACCCCCATTCAACCTGTTTCTGTCGGTCATACTTGACCAGAGAAAAAGCGATAAACGCAAAAAGAACCAGCTGACTGGTCAAAGTTTAAAAAAAATAAACTGTCTACCCTCTCCACCTGCTGGCCGTTTATGTACAGAGGAGGGTGGACTGCCTCCCCGCGCCGGAAGTCAACTATAATTTCCTTTGTCTTAGAGATGTTTAAAAGCAGGTCGTTCTCCTTGCACCATACAGCAAAGCTATTGACTTCAGCTCTATAGGCCGATTCATCCCCGTTCTTAATTAGTCCCACTACTGTTATGTCATCCGCATATTTAAAAAATCTGACAGAATCAGAGTGGGAGGCACAGTCATTAGTGTATAGACAGTAGGGCTGTCCCCGACTAAGGATTTGGATGGTCGACTAGGATTGGCCAAAATTTGCCGTTAGTCGACTATTGGTCGACCTAAAAAAAAAGTCGACTGAAGTCTTCTTGTCCTCTGCAAAAGCATGCAATTGGTCCACTGATGGATACATCTTGATATTTGTCTAGTATAGTGTGTTCATTAGATGGGTGAAATCCTCTTTCAGTGCCTCTGTGCCTGTTTTCGTAGGCAGTTAGCCTCTGGTATGCGTGCCATTAGTGTTAGCCACGCTTCTATGCCTCTTTTCTTTTGAAAAGAAATGATAAAAAAAAAAAATCTTTTTATTTTTTTTATTATTATATTCGACTAAGAGGTTGGCCAGTCGACTACGGCCCCTTTCGACCGATTAGTCGACTAATCGATTAATAGGGGTCAGCCCTAATAGACAGTAGAGCAGAGGAGAGAGAACACAGCCCTGGGGGGCCCCGGTGTTCAAGGTCCTGGATCTAGAGAACAAATTACCTACTTTAACCACTTGTTCTCTGTCTGAGCGAAAATCTAGAATAAAATAGCACAGAGACTCATCAATTCCGAGCAATTTAAGTTTTTCAAATAGTTTAAAAGGCACAATCGTGTTAAACGCTGAACTAAAATCAATAAACAAAATTCGTACATAAGTGGCAGAGGCCTCCATGGCAGGTGCTGCAGGATGGTGTGTAAACACATAGATACAGCATCCTCTACAGACCTGTTGGGCTGATAAGCAAACTGATACATGTCTAATTTAACAATACTAGATAAATGATCACAGACAAGCCGCTCGAACACCTTCATAATGACAGAGGTCAGAGCGACGGGCCTGTAATCATTCAGACAAGCAGTGCTAGATTTCTTGGGCACAGGTATGACTATGGCAGATTTATAGCATGCCGGGACTTTAAGTGTGCTGAGAGACCAATTAAAAAGATCTGTAAAAACAGTAGCAAGTTGGTCAGCACCATTTTTCAGAGTAGACACATTGTCTGGCCCTGCGGCCTTCCTAACATTTTGTTTGCGGAGTAAGGCTCTGACTTGGTGTTCCTCGACTACAAAGGGGGGGGGGGGGGGGGGGGGGTTACAGGACCCATTCTATCAGCGACTATAGGTTGATCACCTGAGTGCACATCAAATCTGCAATAAAATTCATTAAGCTTGTCAGGGAGTAGGGGGTCCACATTCTGAGCTGACTTGTTTATTCTTGTACCCAGTAATCATATGTAGACCCTGCCAAACCCCTTTTGCGTCCCCAGCTTTCAATTTGTCCTCAAGACTATCTCTGTACTTAGCCTTAGCTGTTTTCACACTTCGTTCAAATTCATACCTGGCAATTTTATAGAGATCTGCATCTCCACTTTTGAAAGCCTGATTCTTCTTAACCCAGAGACTTCTAACCTCTTTATTAAACCATGGCTTATTATTGCCATAGATAGTCATCATCTTTGATGGAATACACCCGTCTTCCGAGAAGTTGATGTATGAGGATATTGTGTCAGTGTATTCATCCAAATCATCACATGCTTCACTAAAAACAGACCAGTCAGTGAGCTCCAGACAGTCGCTGAGCATATCAGCAGCCTCAGTCAGGCCCGGACTGGCTATCGGGAGCACCGGGAGTTTTCCCGGTGGCCTGGCCTGCACAGATAAAAAAAAGAAAAAAAAAGAATTTAAAAAAATTATAATTCTTTTTTTTTTATAATTTTTTTTTTGCCAGGCCATTGTTTCTAGTTGTGGCGGCGGCGCGGCGCGATAGTTAGATAACCTAGGTGGGTGGGGAACAACCAGGATTTCACTGTCTGCGACAGAGTTGGAGAACTATCTGACTCTCTCCCTCGGATCACACACACACAATGGAGCCGTGCTGCCGCTTGTGATTGGTGGAGGCGGGACCAGGCGATACAACTGATTGACAGTGGAGGTGGCGAATGGAATGGCAGATGGCACTCTGCAGAATACTGTAACAGCCAGGCAGTGAGCCAGGTAGTTTTGTAATCATGAAAGGTCTGTTATTTAATGTTTGTGTAAGGGCTATTTTAACTGTTGATGGGTAGTGCATCAGTAAAGTGAATATGGTATTGTGCTCTTGCTCTGTTTGAATAGGTGGAGAGAGTGGTTAACTGTATTATAATAGTAAATAGACAAATATGTTGTGCTCTTGCTTTTTTCTTTTTGAAGGTGGAGAGAGTAGCATTGCTAGTGCCACAACAGTTTTATTTGAGGTTCATAACAGTACATTGTACTAAGCAATTGTTGGCTCACAGGCCGGACAGTCCTTTTAATAGTCTTTAACTGCTGACGGTACTGAGGGATTAAAAAAATCATATTATGGTTAGACTGACCGAGAGGGGAGCGCACCACGGCGTGAAACGCCCGAGAAATTGTACAGTAACATTGGTCGAGTGTTTTTTCGCCTCTGGTAGCAGCGAATGTTTGTTGTTTGTACCTGGGTGCCGACTTCCTCAAGTTGACGTGGTTAAAGTCACCCATTACGAGGAGGGTAGAGTCTGGGTGTGCGTTCTCTATCTCCGTAATCCATGCAGCCAGTTGCTGGGACGCCGACTTGGCCTCAGCTTGCGGGGGAATATATACCGCCACTATAATAACTGAGGCGAATTCCCTCGGTAGATAAAACGGTCTGCATCGGATGGCGAGTGTCTCTAGCTCAGGGGAGCAAGACCGGTTCATAATTTCCGTGTCAGTACACCACCTTTCCTTTGATTGACGTAACAGCCGAGGCCGCCGCCCCGTGTTTTCAGCGACTCTTAAGTGCGATCCGCCCGGTGGAAAGAGAACCCGTCTAGCTGTAGCGCGGCATTCTGTGTTACTGTAATAGCTGATAACGGAGTCTTCGAAAATATCCAGTCAATCAGCCTTACGACTATTGGGTGAAAAGCACCAAGTAACCTTTTTTTATTTATTTTTTTTTACTGTACTTTACTTTCCATTTTATTATACCTTTTTATTCTATTCTACCATAATTTGTCAGTAGATACAATATTTTTTTTCTTATTTCTTTTTTATTTCAGCAAAACAGTAAAAAATCTAAACGTTGACCATGACAGAAAGTGTATTAAAAAGGTGCTGAGTAGAGGCAAGAGACCCAGATGGGCCTATACGGGGCCTCAACTCATTAAATCATTGTTTAAAAAGAAAACACAAAAACAAAAGTAAAGTGAAATAAGTTCATAATTTTTTTTCATAATATTAAGATAATAATAATAATAATAATAATAATAATAATAATAATAATAATAATAATAATAATAATAATAATAATAATAATAATAATAATTATTATTATTATTATTATTATTATTATTTTAACAACCAAACTGCAACATGGACTCTCTGCTACATTCTGAAGACGCTTATGATCAGGGCTGAAGTTGAATAAAAGATTTATGAAAGAAAAAGTGGTAAATTATTTCAACATTTTTGTATTTTATTTTTTTATTATTTTTTAAACAAACATATAAACAAACATGACAACACACGATAAGATATACAAGCATTGTTATCAGTGCACATCCAATGAAATCATCATTTAGTTACATGTCTTATACAGGATATACCCCCAATACCTGCTATCCAAAACCCTACACACATATGCTCCAGCTCGTACCCCCCCCCCCTCCCAGACCCCCCATTGGATAATCCATCCATTATCCCTCGCTCCTTACCAGATACTACCATTATATGCTAGCTTTTATTCTCTCCACCACTTCTAACCACATTGTAATTTTGGATTCATTGAGACCCAGAATTCTTGCTGTAGATATTTCTTGATAAATCACATCGAGATATGTAATAATCCAGACCTTTCGGCACATTTTTTCCGGTTGGAACCATCGTGATGCTATCAGCTTTTTAGCCACTGTGATACCCGATAAAACCAATCTCTTTAGCTGTGGATGTACTGCACACTCAAAAACATCATTCAACAGTAATACAGAGGGGTGTACAGGTATATTCCAAGTTAAGAGATTTGATAATTGCTGGGTCACCTCTTTCCAGAATGTCTTAACTGGTGGGCAGTCCCAGTACATGTGCATAAATGTCCCGTCGTCCCCATTTGTACATAAGGAGAATTTGGAGTCTTGTATAAGACCCATTTTTTTCAGTCTTATAGGAGTCAAGTATGTCCTGTGAATATAGTTAAGATTGATTTGTTGATGGTCCGGGTTCCTTGATGTAAATTGAACATTCGCCCAGGCTTCTTGCCAATCAAAATCACTTTCCAGGTCTGGTATATCCCTCCTCCAGACAGAGTTTAGTTGGAGGGTTTCGTATGAGGAAGTTAGTAATTGATGATAAAAATCTGAAACAAAACCTCTCGATGTCTCTCTTTCATAGAAGAATTTGTGGTATCTGTGGTGTTCAATTGGTATCTTTAATGGAACACCGTGAGACTTCAAACATAACAGTAACTGTGCGTAAAAAAGATGTGTGGACTTGGTGAGATTACATTTTTTGCGTATTTCTTCATAACTACAAAAACCCTGTTTGTTAAAAACATCACCTAATGAGTGTATGCCTTGCTTTTCCCATATCAGGAATCTTATAGGTCGTTTTCCAATCAAGAGTGCATTGTTATTGAATAAGGGAGTATGATTATGCCATTTATGTGGGTTAGAGTATTTTTTCTGTGTTTCACGCCATATCCGGATTGCATGAGTAATTATGGGGCCAAATTTCCGTTCGCATTGCTTAATTGATAATTTAGTGTATACTATGTCCTTCAGTCTATGTGGGGCTACTATATTTTCTTCTAGATTTCTCCAGGATACTAATGCTTGGGGATCAAACCATGTTGTCAATGGTCTTAAAGTGTACGCCTTAAAATAGTGGAAAAAATCTGGAAATGCCATGCCACCATCTGCTTTGTTTCTCTGTGCGGTGGATCTTTTTATACGTGGTAGTTTGTTATTCCAAATAAATTTGTATGTGGAGGAGTGTAATTTTTTCCAGTAACCCTGGAGGGGGTAACGGTAGCATTGAGCTACAGAAGTTGATTCTAGGTAGTACGTCCATCTTAATTATTGATATCCGTGCCTGTACTGAATTTTTAAGTTTTGACCACCTGTTAAGGTCATCTTTGATTTTATTTTGGATTTTTCTGTAATTGTGCTTCACCATTTGTCTTATGGTGGGGAATATTTCCACTCCCAAACATCTAAAGTGTTTTACCATAGGTATCTCTACTGGGAGGGTTATATTTTTTTTTGCAGGGGCGTTAAGTGGAAGGAAAGCCGACTTCGGCCAATTTTTATTTTTTTTTAACTTTGACCAGTCACCTGGTTCTTTTAGCGTTTATCGCTTTTTCTTCGCATTCATACTTGGTCAAGTTCGACCGACAGAAGCAGGCTGAAAGGGTTCAGATGGGGGGGAAAGACACTCTGGGAAAGGCACGGCTGCCGTCCGGGATTCGAACGCGCTCAGCCCCAGATCCGCGCGAGCGCGGTTGTCCACGGCGCTGAAATAGCACTTGCGGTACGTGGTGAGCTACTGGAGCTCCCCCAACTTCGGCCAATTTATCTTAAATCCTGATAAATCTCCAAAGTCCTCAATCAAATTGAGCAGGTGAGGCAATGTGGTGTTGGGATTTTGCATGAACAGTATTACGTCGTCCGCATATAAACTAATTTTATGTTGTGTGCCCTTGATTACAATTGGTTCTATGGATTGGGATTGTCTTATATATTGTGCTAAAGGCTCTAATGATAGATCGAATAGTCCGGGACTAAGAGGGCAACCCTGTCTAGATGAGCGTGATACCGGAAAGATTCCGGAGGTGATAATACCTGTTGTAATCATGGCCGAAGGGTCTTTGTATAATACTTTAACTCTTTCAATGCCATGCCTGGTTTTCCGTTTTACCGCTTGAATGCCACCATCCGCGCCAATGTTAACGTTAATATCGCCTAATCTATGTTTTAAATTATGGCTATGTGTCTAATCTGCCCATCGCATTATCAAATACTATTTTCCAGTCAGTGCTGTGAAGGCAGATTCTTTTTTTATCGCGTCGTTTCCGTTTCAGAGCAGTTAGAAAAGCCCCCGTTTTGATATAAAAAACAGCTCATTCTGGAGCATTCTATGAAAATCGTCTTTTAGTGGAATATTCCACAACGTTGATATTCGTCGGCCTTTTTATGAATCGTTTTCAAATAAACGCTAGATGATCAATATTATACGTGCACGCACGCACATTACGGCTGCGCACTGATAATCGCCCCGTTGATTTCCTCTCGGACTTTTACAATGAAACCGAAAGAAGACATTTCACAAAACAGCTTATAACTTCATCAAACTTACTCCGATTATCCTACCACTGATAACACAGAGTCCTTACCTGACATCAGATGGTATCCAACTGGTATATTCCAATTCCTGATCACCATTCGAAAAAATCGATACGTGTATGGATCCAACGCGACACTGGAGATCTCCATGATCCGCGGGGATCTGAGGCTCCAGAATGAACTGTGGTAACCCCGGCTGGATCAGTGAACTGGAAAATGTGGAGTACCGGATTTTTTTCCCCATTCATTTTCATTGAGTCCATTCCAAAATCACTTATGTCATCTGGGAGACGACAGGGGGCGCTTTTTTCCACAGTGATCGTCGGCGCCCCTCGGCTATACTCGGATAGGCTCGGGTGATGCAATAATTTTTCAGATCGCAAAAAAAAAAAAAAAAAAAAAAATCCGAGAAATCTCGTGAGTGGCTAGCAACCACCTATAAAAAAACACGAGAAATCTCGTGAGTGGCACTGAAAGAGTTAATCATATCAATGAAACCTTTACCTAACCCCATCCTTTCTAATACTGCCCATAGATATGACCATTCCAACCTGTCAAAGGCTTTCATTGCATCCAGGGACAGCATCGCCTTAGGTGTGGTGTCATCCTTGTCAGCATCTAGTACGTGCAGTAATCGTCTTATGTTATCAGTGATCAAGCGGCCTCTTATGAAGCCAGTTTGGTCCGGATGAACTAAAGACGTCATATGCTTTTGTAGTCTGATGGCTAATACCTTAGAGAACAGTTTGATACCGGTTCCGAGGAGGCTTAGGGGTCTATAACTACCGCACTCGGTGGGGTCTTTGTCTTTTTTAAGGAGGACTGTTATGAGTGCAATATTGTCGTGCTTATGGAAGTTCCCCTCATTGACTGAGTATAAAATCATATTTAGTAATAAGGGTCCAATTATGTCCCAACAAGAGAGGTACATTTCTGGTGGGATACCGTCTCTTCCAGGAGCCTTACCACTTTGCATTTAGGATATGGCCTTCTTGAGTTCCTCTAGTGTGATCGGTGTTTCTAACTGTTTAGCGTCATCCTCTGAAAGTTTAGGGAGGTTAATTTGATTAAGATATGTGTAAATCTTGTTTTGATCGAAGGTTGTTTCTGATTTATACAAGTTGGAGTAGAATCCTTTGAATGTCGCGTTTATTTTTTCAGGGTCTGTAACAAGTACTTGTTGTGCTCTAATGGTAGTTATATCTGCAAATTTTGCATTAACTCTTAATCGCATAGCTAATAGGTGACTTGGTTTGGAACCTTGAGAGTACTGCTGTTGTCTTGTGCTACGTATTTGTATCTCAGATTGTTGTCTGTATATGGCGTTAATCTCTTTTTTTAGTACATTAACTTGATTTTCCAGTTGAATCGAATTGTTGTATTGTAAAGAATTAAATAACGTTGAGTAAAGTGTTTCCAGTTCAGCCAGTTTTGAGCATCGATTCTTGCGCATATTGGAGGAAAAGCTATTAGTGAAATCCTTGATCATTCCCTTTACCGACATCCATAACATTCTGGGGTCCTGCACCGAATTTGCATTCCTCCGTAGGAATACTGTAAGAGCCTCTTTGAGTTGTGTAATGAATTCTTTGTTATTAAGCAGCATCGAGTTAAATCGCCATCTTGGGGCTCGGGAGGATAGTATACCAAATGTTCCTTTTAGGAGTAAATAACAGTGATCTGATAATGCATTGGGTATCATTTCCACTTCATAGTTATTAAATAGTCTCTGGGATGCAAAGACGTAATCTATTCGGGATAATGTGTTATGTCTCGCAGATCGACAAGAGTACTTTCGGGTCGTAGGGTTAAGTGATCGCCATAAGTAATTTACACCTGTAATCTTCGACCAATCCTTTAATGCATTAGATGAATTCTTTTGTTCGCTGGAAAAGGTGAGGTGAGATTTGTCCATCCTTGGATTCCAAATGGCATTAAAATCCGCACCTATTATAAATGAGTAATCGGGAAGGTCTAACATTGCTTTGGTTAGTGTAGTGAAGAAACCCACTTCGTACAAATTTGGGGCGTATACCGCTACCAACGCTATTTTCCTGTTCTTGTGTACAATCTTAGCTATAGTTATCCGACCATCCGAGGTGAGGCGGACCTTTAAAAAAGTGAATATCAGGAAGGCAGCAGGTCCAGACGGCATCCCCGGCCGCGTCCTAAAAGTCTGTGCCGACCAACTGGCCCCAGTATTCACTGACATATTTAACCTGTCCTTAGAACAGGCTGTCATCCCCACCTGCCTGAAGAAGTCCACTATTATCCCTGTACCCAAAAAATCCAAGCCTGCTTGCCTCAACGACTACCGCCCTGTAGCTCTCACCTCCATAGCCATGAAGTGCTTCGAGAAGCTAGTAAAGGGCTACATCTGCTCCTCCCTCCCCATCAACATGGACCCCCTGCAATTTGCATACCGCCCCAACAGGTCCACGGAGGACGCCATATCCCATGTGCTGCACACAGCAGCATCACACCTGGACAAGAGGCAGGGGAACTATGTGAGAATGCTATTCATCGACTACAGCTCGGCATTCAATACCATAGTCCCCTCCATACTCATAGCCAAGCTCAGGGACCTGGGCTTGGGCTATGACCTCTGCCAGTGGGTCTTGGACTTCCTGACTGGCAGACCCCAGGTGGTGAGAGCAGGCAACCCCAACTCCCCACCCTCCAGAACATTTACTACAAGCGTTGCAAGGGCAAGGCTAAGAGAATCATTAAAGACTCCAGTCACCCGAACAACTGCCTCTTTGAACTGCTGCGGTCAGGCAAGCGATACAGGAGTCTCAAGGCGAGCACAGAAAGACTCAGAAGAAGCTTCTATCCCCAGGCTGCTAAACGAACAATGAATGAACACTACACAACAACAACCACCAAACGCACATAGCACACACATCCACACGCACACACTCACTTTAAACAAACACACTGTAGCACCCACTCCACACACTTATAGCACACACCCACTTTAAACAAACACACTGTAGCACCCACTCCCCACACTTTATATTTATGGATGAAGGATTGCACTACAACTCGTACACCTTACTGTAAATTGTACCTAAAATTGTACCTCATCCCATTTCTGCTTTGCACTAGATAGTACTGTACATTAGTACACTGCATAGTATTGTGTATTGTATATTATATGGTAACTCAGAACATTGTACATATGTCTATACCGAACACTGTGACCTCATTTTCTTCTTCTAAATTCATGCTATATTATGTTATTATGTTATTTGATACTATCTTGTCTAGCACAGTCTCTGGAGCGTAACAGTAAGAAGCATTTTGTATGAAAGTATTCTGTACTTCTGTATGACAACTATTAAAGAACTTGAACTTGAACTACATCAGACCATAGTCCCTTTAATTCAATATTCAACTTCCGTCTAACGACTATGGCAACACCCCGAGTTCTCGTTCCAAAGGAAGAGTGACTAATGTTATGATATGTGTTGTCCGCTAACGTATCTATGTCTTTCTCTAGAATGTGCGTTTCGCTTAGCAGAGCCACGTCAACCTGTTCTTTTTTCATCAGTGTGAGCACGCTTTTGCGTTTGTGTTGATTATTTATTCCCCCAGTGTTCCAGATCATTATATTCAAACTAGCCATAATCTATACATGTTGTTGTGTAGTTGTTGGTAATGCTTCTGGAGTGCGAGGCTACAATAGATATACATCCAACTATTGAGGCCCCGTTGAGAGCCGAGCTTAAAAACATACATATATACAAATAAAAATCCCCTTTCCCCCCCTCCCACCATGAGTCGTACAGGACTGTGTTGCATAGACACATCCTGCGCGTATGACTCCCTCCCTTAAGCCACCGGATTGCCCAAATTGAGCTTTGTAATCCTACTCTTCCTATGCTAATTGCCATAGGATCTAAAACTTTAATTCTAATTCAATAGAATGTCGCTTTTGGTCTTGCGCCTTCCCATTAATGTACTAACAATAGTGTGAAAAATGAAAAATATACCTTCATTGATATATTCATTTGAACCTTCTACTAACTTATGTAGGAAACATCAGAAAAAGGAAAAGATTGGAGATAAATACTAACACCTTAAAATGAAAAAAAATTACAATGAAAGATAAAAAAAGGAGTGAGAACTAAAATAAAACTCATCAGAGAAAAACAAATAAAATAAAATTGAATAAAGAGAAAAAAGAGAAAAACAGAGACTTTTAGAGCTACATTGTGCAAATCTCTAAATCAGTGGAGTAATTATTTAAAATATTAGAATAACCTTGTCGTTTTTAAAGCCTTATTAAAGCCTAATTAAACTTCAGTCATTGGATCATATGCTTATACACACCGGATGTTAATGTTAAAGTTACAGGCCTTCGTTGTAGGGGTGCATTATATTCTAGAAGGTTGTAGAATACCCTAGTAAATACATAAACACTGCTGTTATGTTCCAGAATGATCTTCCTACCCAGGGGTCATGACCTACTAGTATTTTCCGGGATATTCCTTTGTGTCCCTGAGCAGTCGAGAGAGGAGTCCAGAATATTCCAGAATGTTCTCAATGTCAATGTTGGATTATTGTCTCCACAGAGACCAGAAGTCTGTAAATATAATGCCTTACGAACCATATTAAACACCTTGTGCCTTGGTGTTGCCAGCATGCATATCATCTGTTACTTTTGTTGAGCCGTGGTAAAGTCATTCTAATAAAATTACTAAAATACAAAGAGAAAGAGAGAGATGAGTAGGCTTATCTGATTCAAGCCAGTGTTGCGTCCTGCCCCGGGGGACCAGATCCATGTTGCTTCATGTAATCCTCTGCGGCTTTAGGCGTGCGTATTCCGTGCCTAATACCGTCTTTCCCCAAGATCGATAGTAGTGCCGGGTACTTAAGGATTGGCCTGAGACCACTCTTGTACATTCTCTGCATCACATCCTTGTAGGGGAAACGCTGAGCGATGGCCTCCTTGCATAGATCTTCGTAGATAGATATTGAATTTTCACCATATTTCAGTTTCCCCCTTTGATTGCGCGCCCCTCTGATGATGGCGTCTCTTATTACCGTCTTGCGCAGAGTAACAATGATAACCCTCGGACCGTTGCCTCTTTGGTCTCGTGTACCGACTCTGTAACATTGGTCCACTATCGGCGCTGTGGGTAGGGTGTTGTTACCTAAAATCTCTACTAACACTGTTGGAAAACTGTCATCTGTGCAATTGACTGATTCATCCAGTCTTACAATGCGGATATTATTTTGCCTGTAGTAACGTTGGGTCTCGAGCTGCCTCTCCCTTGCTTCCTCTTCGACTTCTTGTATTTTCTTCCGACACGCTTCTTCCACCTGTTTTATCTCCTTCGTTAACTCTGTAAATCCATCGTTGACGGTCTTCTCGTTCTCTTGGACCACCCGTGTAATTCCTATCACCGTATTCTCCACTGCCGTGATTCGCCCGGCCTGTACGCCTAAATATTAAAGGCAACCAACTTGTGTCTAGCCACGCCCAACTTGCGTCTAGCCACGCCCCCACGGCAGCAGCAGAGCGGAGCGGCAGGAGCTCCGTCGTGGCAGCATTATGTAGCAGTAATCCCCCCTTTTTTACTATCCAGAAGTAGCTTAACTGGCAGCGCTGCATTGCTGTAGATCCTGCGGTCCGTTGCTGGCAAGTTCGATTCCCTTCAATTATTATTATTATTTTTTTTAACGTGCATTCTTTTGCCGGTTAAGTTTAGACATGTTAACTTTAAGCATTGTTTCGGAGTTGGTTAAGGTTAGGCATGGTTTCTGAGTTGGTTATGGTTAGAAGGGTTAAGTTTAGGCGCTGTTAAGGAGCTGGTTAAGGTTAGAGTTTGTCTTAGAGAATGGCAATATTCTTTCGGAGTTGGTTATGGTTAACACTTTGCGTGCCACTCACGAGATTTCTCTGTTTTTTTTTTATAGGTGGTTGCGTGCCACTCACGAGATTATTGCATCACCCGAGCCTACCCGAGTATAGCCGAGCTGCACCGGTGATCACTGTGGAAAAAAGCGCCCCCTGTCGTCTCCCAGATGACATAAGTGATTTTGGAATGGACTCAATGAAAATGAATGGGGAAAAAAAATCCGGTACTCCACATTTTCCAGTTCACTGATCCAGCCGGGGTTACCACAGTTCATTCTGGAGCCTCAGATCCCCGCGGATCATGGAGATCTACAGTCTCGCGTTGGATCCATACACTTATCGATTTTTTCGAATGGTGATCAGGAATTGGAATATACCAGTTGGATACCATCTGATGTCAGGTAAGGACTCTATGTTATCAGTGGTAGGATAATCAGAGTAAGTTTGATGAAGTTATAAGCCGTTTTGTGAAATGTCTTCTTTCGGTTTCACTGTAAAAGTCTGTGAGGAAATCAACGGAGCGATTATCAGTGCGCGGCCGTAATGTGCTTGCGTGCACGTATAATATTGATCATCTAGCGTTTATTTGAAAACGATTCATAAAAAGGCCGACGAATATCAACGTTGTGGAATATTCCACTAAAAGACGATTTTCATAGAATGAGAATGAGCTGTTTTTTATATCAAAACGGGTGCTTTTCTAACTGCTCTGAAACGGAAACGACTCGATAAAAAAACAATCTGCCTTCACAGCACTGACTGGAAAATAGTCTTTGATAATGCGATGGGCAGATTAGACACATAGCCATAATTTAAAACATAGATTAGGCGATATTAACGTTAACATTGGCGCCGATGGTGGCATTCAAGCGGTAAAACGGAAAACCAGGCGTGGCGCTCAAAGTGTTAAGGTTAAGGTTAGGCAGTGTTTCGGAGTTGGTTATGGTTAGAAGGGTTAAGTTTAGGCGCTGTTAAGGAGCTGGTTAAGGTTAGAGTTTGTCTTAGAGAATGGCAATAGACAGCCTATTTCCGCGCTGCAGCGCGAGGCAATAGACAGCCTATTTCCTCGCTGCAGCTCTCTCGCGCTGCTGCGGTCACATGGGCGTAGTGGCCAATCAGAGAAACGCTAAACACAAGTTGGTTGCCTTTAATATTCACGCGTACAGTAAGCGCACATGTACAGTAAGGTACAGTAGGTTACAGGTTACATGTTCCATTGATTAACGCCATTACCTGCTGTGCTGTATGCAAGAAGAGGTACAGTAAGTTACAGTAGGTGTAGGTTACATGTTTCATTGATTAACGCCATTGGCCCATTACCTGCTGTGCTGTAGGCAAGCAGAGGTACAGTAAGGTACAGTAGGTTACAGGTTACATGTTCCATTGATTAACGCCATTACCTGCTGTGCTGTATGCAAGCAGAGGTACAGTAAGTTACAGTAGGTGTAGGTTACATGTTTCATTGATTAACGCCATTGGCCCATTACCTGCTGTGCTGTAGGCAAGCAGAGGTACAGTAAGTGCACATGTGCAGTAAGGTACAGTAGGTTACATGATTGATTGATTAACTACATTACAACGTGCAAGCCAGCGCAGAGGTACAGTAGGTTACATGATTGATTGATTGATTGAAAAGTTTATTAGTACAGGTCAATACATACAATTGTTAATACCTAAATAGCTAGCCTGCTGTTTTTGCATTCATTTGGACTTTAGACGCAGTGATGGTGTTTGTGAGCAGGACACGCCAGTGAGAAACAATATAGAGGACTACCCACACTTTTTTTTTTTTTTGATCAATTTTTTTTATTGTTATTCACACGAAACAAGACAACACATTAACCACAATCACAATACATAGAACTTCACAAGAAAATAACAAAAACAATAATAATAATACAGACTAACAATTATACAGACAAGAGAAAAGAAAACAGAGTTCAACCTTCTAAATTAATTCCAAGGGGTACTATCTAATAAATGGTCTTTCCCAGTGTTCAGCCCCGATTCCCGGCCGTGTGACCCTATATTAATAAAACGTACATCTCCAATCCACCACAAGGACAATTTTTGGGAACACGACCTGAAAACAGAGCAATGAACTTTCATGAAAAAACAAAAACCTGTAGAGGTGTTCCATAGACTCACAGAGACCGTGTAAAAGTGGCCAAACAGTGAAGAAATAGTTAAATAGCTGCCCCCCCATAATATCCCCAGCTAAACTCAAGATGACAAGACAAAGGACAAGACAGACAAAAACATTTCCTCCTCCCCCTCCCAAGAGACCGCCGGACTCACCCGAACACGCACCCCAACCCCGCTCAGCCGCACACTGCGGTCTTTACCTTCTCAGCTGCTGCGAACCACAGGTCAATTCCAGCCTGCCCCACCCCAATCACCCGGGCTGTGGATATCTCAAGATAAATCACATCCAATAGAGTTAGGGACCAGTTAATCATTGTAAGCTTCTCAGGCTCCTTCCATCTCATTGCTATTAGCTTCTTCGCTGCTGTGACGCCCGCTAGGACAACCCTTTTCAGTTGTACGGACGCGGGTAGTGTCGTTATATCGTTCAGGAGTAGCGTAACAGCTGAGAATGGGATAGTTAAGCCACACAGATCTGAAAGTTTGTCCGTTATTGACCTCCAGAAGCGGGCCACTGGTGGGCAATCCCAATACATATGCATATAAGTGCCGGTGGCCTTTTGAGAGCACAAAGTGCACCGAGAGTCGGTTATCAGTCCCATAGCATATAGCTTCCTAGGTGTAAGATAGGTCATATGAATATAATTAAAATTAATTTGCTGGTGATTGGGGTTGCGGGAAGATAATGCCACATTTGCCCAAACATCATCCCAGTCAAACTCGGGGTCCAACTCCGGGATATCCACACGCCAGATTGTATCCAATGATACATTTTTATACGTGGATTGAATTAAGAGCGTATAAAAGTCGGAGACAAACCCTCTGGATGTCGTCCTGTCCACTATGAGCCTGAGGAAGGGGTGTGGGTGCAAGGCTTGAGCCCACGGTACGCCATGCGCCCTCAGTGCTGACCTTAGTTGAAGGTAAAGAAAGAAGGACTCGCCGGGAAGATCATAAAATTCTCTTAAGTCCTGAAACGCACGGAGGCCGTTCTTATCATAAATATCCTCCAGAGTATGCACTCCCCTCCTTTGCCATTGAGGAATATTAACCGGCTTGTGTCCAACAAGTAATTGCTGGTTATTAAAAATTGGAGAGTCCAGGTGCCAAGGGCATTTAACCCCACACGACCTCTGTACATTACGCCACGTTTGGATCACGTGAGTTATGATCGGTCCATACCTCAGCCGGCATTTCGAAATAGAGACAGTGGAGTACACTACATCCTGCAATCTTAGCGGAGATACCGCCGCCGCTTCTAAGGAGCGCCACGATACAGCCTCTACAGGGTCCAGCCAGCACATCAGAGGTCTCAGTGAAAAGGACCAGAAATAAAGTTTAAAATCAGGGATTGCGAGGCCCCCATCTTGTTTTCTACGTTGAGTAGTAGCCCTTTTGATTCTCGGGCGTTTGTTATTCCAGACAAACTTAGATACCATCGATTGTACCTTGTGCCAGTGGTCTATTGGAGGGGGCAGGGGGAGCATTGAGCTAATAAAATTTATCCTAGGCAGGATGTTCATTTTGATTATGGAAGCCCGGGCTTGTAAGGAGTTAGGAAGGGACGACCACCTGTCTAGATCCTGGCGTATTTTATCATAAGTACCCGTGAAGTTGTACTTAGTAGTTTGGTTCAGCGTGGGGAATATCTCTATGCCCAAGTATTTAAAATGTTCTACTATGGGGATATCAGCTGGTAGTCGTACCGCCTTGGCCAGTTCATTAAGAGGTAGGCAGGCTGATTTGTTCCAGTTAATCTTAAAACCTGACAATTTACCAAAGTCGTCGATTATCCTCAATAATTTTGTGGCCGACCGGGAGGGGTCGTCCATGAAAATCAGCAGGTCATCCGCATAGAGAGCAATTTTGTGTGGAGTATTGTTGACCATTATGGGGACGATGTCCTCCGATTGCCTAATAAATTGGGCCAAAGGTTCGAGGGAAAGCGCGAACAGTCCCGGGCTCAGAGGGCAACCCTGTCTAGAAGATCTGGAGACTGGAAAGAGTGTGGAACAGTTTTTGCCTGTCAGTATCATCGCAGACGGCGAGGCATACAGGACTTTAATCATATGAATAAAACTCTTTCCAAGACCCATGACCTCAAGTACCTTCCACAGGTATGACCACTCAAGTCTGTCAAACGCCTTCATGGCATCCAAAGACAGAACTGTGGATGGAGTTGTATTGTCTTTACTGTTATCGATTACATGCAACAGCCTCCTAAGATTATCTGCAGCCAGACGCCCCGGGATAAAACCAGTTTGATCGCAGTGTACCAATACAGACATAAATCTCTGCAGGCGACGGGCCAGCACCTTGGCAAACACCTTTAAATCGGCCCCGAGAAGACTCAAGGGTCTATAGCTACCACAATCATTGGGATCTTTGTCCTTCTTGAGAAGTAAAGAAATCAACGCCATATTGACATCTCTTGAGAACTCCCCTTGTTCGATAGCGTAATTGATCATATCGAGCATCAATGGACCCAGTTGGTCCCAGAAAGCTAAATACACTTCGGGTGGAATACCATCCCAGCCTGGTGCCTTACCCCTCTGCATTTCAACAATAGTCTCCCTCAATTCTACGAGAGTAATCGGTCTCCCCAGTTCCTTGGCCTCTTCCTCAGAAATGTGGGGTATCTCAAGCCCGCCAATGAACGATTCAAATTTAGAGTCATCCAGATTACCCTCTGAGCTATATAACTGTGAGTAAAACTCTTTAAAAGTGTCATTGATCTTTTTCGAATCAGTAGTGACTGCACCCTGGCTCGTCCTAATCGAGGGGATATCCGAGAAATGATCATTTGAGCGTATTTTCATTGCCAATAGATGGCTAGGTCTGGAGCCGTGAAAATAGTAATTTTGTCTTGTCCTATGTATCAAGAACTCAGACTGTTGTTTAAGTATGGAGTTTATTTCTTTTTTGACTATCTTACGTTGTGTGTTTAGTCGTTCATTATAGTCAGTTTGCAAGGATGCGTATAGGTCCGCATATAATGATTCCAGTCCTTCTAGCTTTTTTGACCGGGATTTTCGCAAATTGGAGGCAAATAGTGTGACATGACCCCTGATGAATCCTTTCAATGCGTTCCACAGGACCCTAGGGTCTTCTACTGTGCCAACGTTGATCTGCAAAAATTCAGCTAGTTTACTCCTGAACTCAGAACAGAAGTCATCGTTCTTTAGCAGGGTCGAATTAAAACGCCATCTGGGAGCTCTTGCGGAGAGCCTGCCAAAGGTTGCCGTAAGGTAAATCCCCTTGTGGTCTGAGAGAGCCAAGGGAACCAATGAGACATCGAAACTATCAAACATATTAGGGGACGCGAATGCATAGTCAATTCGAGAGAAGCTTTTGTGTCTGGCTGACAGGTGAGAGTAATCTTTGAGGGTGGGGTTGCATAAACGCCAAAGGTCTGTGAGCCCTGTGTCTTTAGCCCACATCCTAAGGGCCTTAGAGGCCCGTTTTTGGTCGCTCGTTTCAGAGGGCCCGGACCTATCCATCTCAGCATCCCAGCATGCATTAAAATCGCCACCCACCATGAGAGCGTATCCATTAAGTTCCAACATATTCTTCGTGATTGTATTATAGAACGCTGAATCAAATGTGTTAGGAGCATACAATGCTATTATAGCCATCTTCCTATGCAAGAATTCAACTTTTGCTATAGTAATCCTTCCCTCCGTGTCCGACCATACATCCAAGATTTTGATATCAAGGTTACGTCTTGTAACTATGACTACTCCTTTCGTCTTATCATCGGCTGAGGATGAGGAGATAACGTGATATTGCCGATTTGCCAGTCTTGACACGTCACCTACCAATAAATGCGTTTCACTAAGGAGAGCAAGGTCAATATTTCTCCTCTTCAATAGCCAAAGGACACTGGCACGCTTGTGTGGGGCGTTAAGCCCTCCTGCGTTCCAAATTAAAATATTCAATTTAGCCATGGTCGAGCTTGTATAAATGCGTAGAGAACATACCAGTGCAGCCAGGCTGAGTACAGAGGTGCCGATCCCGGCGGGCCCGGACGGTCAATCCCAGGAGTTCAGAGGAGGAACAATTACACACACATAAAACAGTACATAAAACACATAAAAATACCACCCCAGCTACAACCCCTCCCCCTTCTACTCTAAACCCTAACCCACCCGTCCTAATATAAGGTCCCCTATACCCACTCTCCAATCCCCACCCTATGCCCCATCCCCTGAGGATGGTCATCCTCCTATCACTTCCCACTAGAGACATGGATTAATAAGACGCTCCCCACTCCAACCCCCCTCTAGATAAACCCCTGAGTGAACCCCCACTAGTCCAATAAACACAAATAATAATAAAATAAAATTCAATAAAGATATCGGTCGAAACCCACCTGAGCCCTGGCCCCAACATGAGACAGCCATAATGGTAAAAATAGCCATTATTAAATAATAACTCCACATCAACCTGCAGCCCTCTATTTCCGAGTCTGCGCTTCAACATCACATTGTTATAGCCCAAAAGGGTATAGGAAAATTCAAAACAAAATTAAATTAAAGCATCCCAGCCGATAGTCTAAGGCAGGTTCGGGTCACAGGTTAATTGTGCAAAATTGTGTGAACAGTGTCAATTAAACCATGACAAAAAAAAGAAGGGAAAAAAGGGTTATGGTCAAAATGCACCCCTTTAGCTGTCCCTCTGATCAGGCACAACGGCTGAAATGACATAACCTATGTAAGAATAGAATTAAACACATTCATTAATTAATCCGGGGATGGTAATAGGCAACACCTGACACCACCTGTTATCATGCATTGTTTCAATAAAGATATCGGTCGGAGCAGTTAGTCCAAGTTAGGATCGAATCACAGTTAAATTGCTCATTCAAATGCCATTAAAACAGCGACAATAATTATTATATAATTACTCAGCATCAGCCCTGTAACCATCTACCTTGGAGTCTGCATATTAATGTCGCAACGTTATAGCATAAGTGGCTCACGAAAAATTCAAAACAAAATTAAGGCGAATCAGCAGTTAGTCCAAGGTAGAATCGGATCACATTTAAATCGCGCATACAGATGACATAAAAACAGCGACAATAGGAAAGAAAAAAGAAAAAAGGAAAAGAGGGGCATGGCTAAAGTGCAGGCCATATAACCATATAGCCATGAAGTGCAAGCCATACCCAACCCAACCTGTCATCATATATTGTATATGCATATTCAACCGACCTTGGCATCTACTTGGATCCCAACGCTCAAAAAAAAAAAAACCTGGATATAAAAATAAAAGCATACCAGAAGTTAGTTAGGGACTCGGTCACTCTTGAACTGTGCAAACCAATGTCCCTTTGAACAGCAACAGCAACCAAAATACGTAACCATTAACGGGTCTCGAATGTCTCAGCGCAGACGATAGACGAAGCCCGCTGGCCAGCCCGAGGCTAGCGCGTAAGCTAGTGATGAATCCGGATAGCACGTTAGCTTATTATGTACATTGTTCAGCTAGCTCGTTAGCTTCCAAAGAGGCGATACACAAGTACGACCATGAGGTCAGCTTTAGCAAGTAACAGAAGTCATTGGGAAGCCCCGCTAGTTGGATGGGCAGAGGACAGTTAGCATGTCTGGGCATGACAGCAAGTGTTTGTGAATAGTCTACCTAATCAATGTATATAGGCCCACACCGCCAAGTCACTCACCCGACATAGATATCAAGCAACAGACTCGGGTGTCTCCGCGAGATATTCCTTCGCTCTAGCCAACGACCAAAACAAACGCTGACCACCGACCTTCTCCAACACAGATAATTTCGCGGGAGCGAATAACGTGGGCCTCAGGCCTAGTTTCCATAGCTTAGTCAGGACCACCTTGTACTCGGCTCTCTGTGCTTGAACCTCCGGTGTAAAGTCCTCGAAAATGGCCACTTTGTGATCGCCAAGCCTCAGATTACCCCTCCTGGTACGAGCCGACCGCATGATGATTTCTCTCTGCTGGAGTCTGTTCAGCTTGACTATGATGGGCCTCGGCTCTTTGTTCACGCCGGGAGAAAACCTGCCCGCTCTGTAGGCCGATTCACAGATAGGAGGCATAGGGAGGACATCCGTCCCTAGTATCTTCTGCAGCAGTTCGGGCACGGTCTCAGAGAGACGGCCTTCACCGCTGGTCTCCGGTACTCCAACAATCCTGACGTTGTGGCGTCTATCCCGGGACTGCATCTCCTCCATTGCCGACTGTAGTTTGTTGACTTCAGCCTGCCTAGCCAGCAGGGCGGATTCAAGACCCGCCATCTTCTCACACTGTGATGATACCTCCGTTGTTAGCATGGCTAGTTCGTTAGCATTAGCCGAAGAGGCAGCGTGTATCGCCTCCATCTTGTCTGTCAGCGGTACTACCGCCAGCCGAATTTCTTCTGATATCTCACGACGGAGGCTGATACAGAAATCCGCCAACACTTTCTTCTGTGCTTCAGCGATGCGTGTCTCAGAGTCTGCGTGTAGCTTGGTCATGACCAAGAGCACAGCTTCGCTTAACTCCCCGACAGCGGGAGACGGTGCGGCCATGCTCGGCGGTGCCGGTGTCGTGCCTAATTCTTTCATGGCTCTGGTTTCCACCCCCGCCATCGTAGAAAGTCGAAAAAAGTTGATGAATGTATACTAAACACGACGACCTAGCAAACAGATAAAAAACAAATAAAAATAAAATAAAGACTAATGGGGAGAAACGTATATTCAGCACGGTAGAAGGGAGCTCATGTGAAACACGTCTACTCCATGATCGCTCAGCTCCGCCCCGAGGACTACCCACACTTAAAGGTAATCCCTGTCGTTGATTATGATCATTCCTAATCTTTATGTGGGGGTCTTAAATTACTTAAATTACCAGTAGGCTAATTGCATCTCTGCTGTAGGGTTGGCTGCCTGACGCGTTTCCGCTCCATGTGTGCGAGTATGAAGAAGAGGTCGCCCCAATAGGAGACGACCGTGGTTTCATGTCTACACTACACGCGGATGTCCACACTGTGGAACAGGCCAACGAGTGGGTGGAGTTGGTGAATGAGTCATCCGGGGTGACATGGAGAGTGGAGGTTACGCGACCAAGGGGGGGGGGAGCCGTGTCCTATTCAAGGTAAGAATTGTGTTGTCAAAACGTCTTATGTCATTTGTTAGACTACCATTTGTGCCTTTCAGCCATACGCATAATGATAACCTCAATCGAAATGTTGTGCAGAAAAGTTACAGGTGCCAGCATATTAAGGTGATCGGGGCGAGACAAGGCAAGCAGACATCCAAAAACACCGGCTGCCGCGCTACCATGGCTGTAACACTAAAAAAATAGAGGAATGACCCGGTGAGTTTGAACTGTACAATACAATACTTATAATTCAATTGTTTTTATGGACATAACAGTTGGGGCCTAGTTTTTATTGATAGTTGATTTTTATTTATTTTACAGGAGTAAAGACCCGCATATCCCTAATTTCCCAATGCAAGTTCGCATTGTGAATATTCACAACCACAATCTCCATGTCTCAGAGGCCATGCGCCGTCGAGACGTTGGACAAAAGGCCACAGACACATTGACAGCGTTGTTCGAGATTGGCCACACGCCTACCGCTGCTTTGGCTGTGCTACAGCACCATCTCCAAATTGAACTCAGACGCATACGCGACTGCTGCAGGAAACGGAGGGATCTGCCCAGACCTGTCATATGTGCATAGGTAGACGTTCAGTTATGAACTACAGTACTGCCAAAATATTCATAACCATGAATTGGAATTTTATGCAGTTACAATTTCACCAACTAAATTAGTGTTCTTTGCCAATAATCTTTCAGATTATTCGCAAAGGTGTACAGGGACCAATTTGGCGCCCAGAGTGGCCAGAGTATGCGGTGGAAGCCCTCGGTCGGCAGGTGGACGCATACAACGCCAAGTGCCAGTAGGCGTGTGCTGTAATGGGCACCTCTTCTCGAGGGGCCCCATTAGTTGCGCTGTGCTCTCCCTTGATGAGACGAGTGCACCACCAGGTATCTGTATACTGTGATTTTGTCATGGTGTTCCATTCACAGTGGTGCTGAGGTGGCAACTAACTAAGTAACTATGTAACACACTAACTAACACTAACTATGCCTGCCTGCCTGCCTCTGTGTGTGTCTGTCTGTCTGTCTGTCTGTCCATCTGTGGTTGTCGGTGTGTCAGCTGAAGCACAGTGGCGAACTCTGCTTCATCGATTCTTCAGGGAACATGGACAGGGAGAACATCCGTGTTTTTTTGTTGCTGACGCACAGCCCTGCCGGTGGCGTACCATTGGGGATCTTCTTCTGCCAGTCTGAGGACGAGGAGACGATTTTTGAAGGGCTACAGCTGCTGACTAATCTGATTGGAGAGAGGGCCTTTGCTGGCAGGGGAGCAGCTGGGCCACAGATCTTCATCACCGATGACTGCAAGGCAGAGAGGGGAGCCTTAGGGAGGGCATTCCCACTAGCCACTCTTCGCCTGTGCTCCTTCCATCTGCTACAAGCAGTATGGCGATGGTTGTGGAGCAAGGAGAGTCTGGTGGAGTGCCGAGACAGACAAACTCTGCTCACTCTGGTTCAAGGGATGCTCTACTCCAAGGAGACAGCAGAGGTGGACAGGCTGTACACGGAGGCGAGAGAGCACCCTGTTGCTGTCAGGTTAGTGCTTAGACGCGTTTGCTTATGTACACAGACATTCCCACAGCACAGCAGTCTTGCAAATTTGGTGCAAGAAAGTCAGGAGGCTTGTGTCTACCTCTTCATGAGCCTGCTGTCATTACATCCATGTTTGTGCATCTTCTGTGTTTGTTTCCTTATTTGATCAATTGCAGGTATGAAAAGTACCTGAGGTACATTGAGCGCCTCTACAGTCGCAGAGAGTGCTGGGCACTGAGCCACCGGTCCAGCCGCGGTCTCCTCACCAGAGAGTGCTGGGCACTGAGCCACCGGTCCAGCCGCGGTCTCCTCACCAGAGAGTGCTGGGCACTGAGCCACCGGTCCAGCCGCGGTCTCCTCACCAGAGAGTGCTGGGCACTGAGCCACCGGTCCAGCCGCGGTCTCCTCACCAGAGAGTGCTGGGCACTGAGCCACCGGTCCAGCCGCGGTCTCCTCACCAGAGAGTGCTGGGCACTGAGCCACCGGTCCAGCCGCGGTCTCCTCACCAGAGAGTGCTGGGCACTGAGCCACCGGTCCAGCCGCGGTCTCCTCACCAGAGAGTGCTGGGCACTGAGCCACCGGTCCAGCCGCGGTCTCCTCACCAGAGAGTGCTGGGCACTGAGCCACCGGTCCAGCCGCGGCCTCCTCACCAGAGAGTGCTGGGCACTGAGCCACCGGTCCAGCCGCGGTCTCCTCACCAGAGAGTGCTGGGCACTGAGCCACCGGTCCAGCCGCGGTCTCCTCACCAGAGAGTGCTGGGCACTGAGCCACCGGTCCAGCCGCGGTCTCCTCACCAGAGAGTGCTGGGCACTGAGCCACCGGTCCAGCCGCGGCCTCCTCACCAGAGAGTGCTGGGCACTGAGCCACCGGTCCAGCCGCGGTCTCCTCACCAGAGAGTGCTGGGCACTGAGCCACCGGTCCAGCCGCGGTCTCCTCACCAGAGAGTGCTGGGCACTGAGCCACCGGTCCAGCCGCGGTCTCCTCACCAGAGAGTGCTGGGCACTGAGCCACCGGTCCAGCCGCGGTCTCCTCACCAGAGAGTGCTGGGCACTGAGCCACCGGTCCAGCCGCGGTCTCCTCACCAGAGAGTGCTGGGCACTGAGCCACCGGTCCAGCCGCGGTCTCCTCACCAGAGAGTGCTGGGCACTGAGCCACCGGTCCAGCCGCGGTCTCCTCACCAGAGAGTGCTGGGCACTGAGCCACCGGTCCAGCCGCGGTCTCCTCACCCGGGGAAATGACACCAACAATTACGCTGAAGCAGCGGTGCGGCTATTCAAAGACAGGATCATGCAGGGGGTTAAAGCCTTCAACCCATGCCAACTGTTTAACCTCCTGACCTCGAGGCTGGATGTCTACTACGAGGCCCGCATTGTTGATGTTGCCCTCGGACACTGGGTCACATACAAGAAGAGGAGATTCCTTCCCCAGGATAGCAACATCACTGCATCTCAGATCCAGCGGGTAATATATGAAATGCATACTTTTAGAGATGACTGACTGCAGTAACCAGTGCAGATTTAGCCACTGTGTAATGTCCTGTATGACTTATGATTTGTATAGCTTGAGGACAACAGGTACGAGGTGAGGGGCTCGGTGATGGGGCCGTACATCGTGGACACGGAGGCGGAGATGTGCTCATGCCCGGCAGGACTAACTGGGGCCGTGTGTAAACACCTGGCAGCAGTGGCCAAGTTTTACAGTGTGGAGATGTCAAGCACTTTCCTCCCCACAACTCCGGCGATGAAGGCAGAAATGCTCAAATTAACATCAGGTAAAGCTAATACCTTTCTTTTCACAATAAACCATAATAGACCTTTCCTACACTAAACGCAATGCCGCTTCTTCTTATATTCTGTATACTATAGCAACCGTCTCCTTGCACTACCTGCAACCCCTGAGACTTGCTCAGCCAGCATGCCAGTCATTCCAGGGTAAGTAATTGTCAAGTTATGTGGTTCTTTTCCCCCCCTTTGGTACCAGTGCTGCCCAAACTTGAAAACGGCTTGAACCTCAACAGAGGACGCTGGGACAACTCGACTTCATATTGCAGATTTTAATGATTTTTTGCTCCAACACATCATCATTTGTTGTTGAAAACCTTTAAAGAAAAACACAAAAATTAGCCACTCCAACAAATAACAAGTGCATGCCAAATAATCAAATACATTTAAATTGTAGTATTTTCAGTATATGATTATTTCTTCCCTCCAAACACATTTATATATTCTTTGGCTATTTTATAGACCAAATCAATTTAGTTTGAATTTCAATTTAACCAAATTACATTTTATACATTATTTGGCTATTTTACAGACCAAATCAATTATAGTTTGAATTTCAATTTAACCAAATTATATTTTACCAACCTTCCAAATACATTTTACTTTAAATTTAACCAGACCAAATAAATTATGTTCGAATTACATTTAACCAAACAATTGTTACTTGATCACAATGGACCAGATCCAACCCAAAGTAAACAAAACAACTTGCCAAAAGGCATCCCCTCCTATCTAGTTACACAGTACACCCAAACATTCATTAATTGGAATGATTCCCACAAAATTGCCACCAACCCAGCCCTCCACAGGTACAATTTATAGTGATTTAAATTCACAATTACACAACTACAAACATACATACCAATGGCGTCTCTGGAGTGATTCTTTCACTTGGTTCCCTCTTTTCTAATTCTAAATGGGCATTCTTCTCCCACTGAAGGAAACTAGTCCAAGTTCCACTGCAAATAATTTTTTTCCTCTGCCTATTCCACCCCAAGATGGCATTCACACCTGAATTGCATTGCTGCTCATTACCCCCTGCAGCAATCAACTCTCATCCCAGCAGCTCAGGGTTGGCGGCCATCTTGTCACAAATCATACCCCTAGAATGTATTTAGGAAAAATGAACCATTCCCACATTGTATATATATAATATAAATAATATATAATATGAAACAAACATAAATGTAGACATTGTCTTAACAGTAATACCACCCTTCCTTGCGCGCGTACGCACGCACGCGCACACACACACACACACACACACACACACACACACACACACACACACACACACACACACACACACACCATAAGATGTGAGATACTGGCGTTGATATGCGCGTGTCTTTGTGTCAACAGAAGCCACCCCTGCGTCAAGCAGTTCCTTGGACTTCCTGCAACCCCTGCGACTTGCTCATCCAGCATGCCAGTCATTCCAGGGTAAGTAATACCACCCTTCCTTGCGCGCGTACGTACGCACGCACACACACACACACACACACACACACACACACACACACACACACACACACACACACACACACACACACACACACACACACACACACACCATAAGATGTGAGATACTGGCGTTGATATGCGCGTGTCTTTGTGTCAACAGAAGCCACCCCTGCGTCAAGCAGTAGGCCCATGGAAGAACCAGGTGAGTTATGAACGCGTCTGTTTGTGACAGTGTAATTATAATGGTAATTATTACCTATACTATAATGCAGGGCTATTCAACTGGCGGCGGGATGATTCTGACCGGCCCGCCAAAGATTACATGATAATAAAAAAAAATAAAAAAATAAAAATATATATATTTTTTTTAATATTTTTTTTTTTTTTTTACTTTTTTCTTTTCATGTCAACGTTAACACGCACAATTGAGCCAAAAGTCACTCAATTAATGACAGATTTCATTGATAAATTGAGGGAAAACTTTGCAAGTCGATTTGATGAATTTGACATGTCCAGAGAATTGATGCATTTTGTGAGCAACCCATTTGCCAATGTAGCTGCTATTTCCACAAAAGGACAAGAGTTCCTTGCATCACTTCACATTGATGAAGGTCTCCTGCAACTTGAAATAATTGACATGCAAGCATCATCTGCTCTGAAGCAGGCACTTGAGAATGAATCCACCACAACATTTTGGATAAAGTGTATTCATGTCAAGACATTCCCCAAAATAAAAACGCTGGCAATATCTGTGCTAACAATGTTTGGCTCAACATACACCTGTGAATCCAGTTTCTCTCACATGAATGCCATTAAAACAAGCAACCATGCCTCCTTGACAAATGAGCATTTGCATCACTGTTTGCGGGTAGCGTCACTTCCTATGAACCCTCTTTCTCTGCCATTGCCCAGTCAAAGAAGTGCAATCGCTCTCATTAGATGTGTGTATGTAGGCTAGGCCTGTCTGCCCCCCACCCCCCTGATGTTTGAGAGTTAAGAGTCGACAATAAGTGCTAATAAGATGCTGTGATTTGCTGTTGTTGCACAGACATGAAGCACTTTTTCATAAGCTCAGCTGCACTATAAATGTGTTTTTTTGTTCAAGTGTTGATGTTAGAATGTTCAGATGCACATCATGCACTTGTTTGTTTTTTATTTTATTTTTATATTGAAATGTTGAAGAGGAGATGTTGCAGTTGTTGCACAGTCATAAATGAAGCACTTTTTGCAGGAGATGTTGCAGATGTGGCACATAAATGAAGCACTTTTTTTGAAAAGTATACTACTTTTGCAATGTAGTTAAAGGGGAACTATCTTATAAATGGCATTTTTCAGTGTTTAGCATTGTTTCCTAGCTATGTGGACTTATATTAATATGATCTATGTCTCTAATTCTCATATTGGCGCATTCTTCCAATTCTCCTCTCACAATATTCACCCTCACTGAACTGAGTCATCTGAAAATGTGCTGATTTGTGATGTCAGAGAGACACCGCTGCATTATAATCAGCTGAGTTTCCACACAGTTCCCACTGTGGTTGGAGCCCAGGCTCAAAACGGCTTAAGATCTTGAGGTAGAAAAATGCTGTTTTTGAGTACTTGATTAGAAATACAAAACAATGAATTAAAATTAAAAAAAAATTACAGAGGTGTTCCATAAACCCACAGGAATTGTGTAAAAGTGCCCAAATAGTGAAAGAAATAGTAAAATAGTTCCCCTTTAAATAAAAGTTGTGAAAATGTGGTTGCGTGTTGTGTCAAGTGTACATATATTCATAGCACGGGGAGGCGCCGTGGCAGTCCGGCCCCTGGTCCCTTGGGTTTCTGACAATGTGGCCCCCTGAACAATTTAGTTGAATAGCCCTGCTATAATGCATGTACAATACCAGCATACACATTCAAAATAAACCTATTCCCTTCTTATTGTCACACATTCAGATGATGATGACTGTGATCTCCAGGAGGTGATGTCAGAGATGATGCGATTCAGTCGGGACCCCCTCTTCACTGCTGGATTCAAGGCCATGTCAAGACAGTTTCTGCTGCTGAAGAGAAACCCTTCCGCGCTGTTGTCAGCCCTCCACACATTCGGCAAGTCCGCGTCCGGGAGCCTGCCGACGAGGAGGGCTGCCATATTACGACGAGCTGCGAGACGTCAGGGCCCGATCATTGGCTGCCAGCCAACTGCAGTGGCACGCAGGAAGTTGCCAGCCGGCTCGCGGAGGCGAGTTGAAGCTGGGCAACCTGCGAAGAAACGTGCGAAGCAACACAACCTGAGCGCGTCTGTGGCTTTGAACATTAGTGGGGCAAAAAAGCATTGAAGCCGTCCCGTCCAGCAGAGGTCGCCAGCACCCAACACGCGCTCTGCACACCACTGCCCCTGCTCCAACCCCGCTTGCTAGTCCCTGCGACGAGGACCTTCGTCACCATCTTGCCACCCGGACGGTGGTAGAGCGGCGCGGCCGGCCGGCCGCCATTGTGGTAGAGTACTTTAGGGCTTCGGTGCCCAGGATCTATTACTACCAGTTCATAGGGGTACCCCGAACAATACAGGCC
This sequence comes from Notolepis coatsorum, assembly GCF_963971535.1. Classification (NCBI taxonomy): domain Eukaryota; kingdom Metazoa; phylum Chordata; class Actinopteri; order Aulopiformes; family Paralepididae; genus Notolepis; species Notolepis coatsorum. The sequence goes on along the minus strand of NC_140167.1, from coordinate 21,253,026 downwards.
GGCATTAGCATAGGGCTTTTGTTTTGGGTAATTGTGGGTCCACACTTTTGTTTTATTTACTTTTATTTGAGCGTGATAATGTGTATGTTCCTTGACATAATATTCCCATCTACTTAACCATTTCCCTCTTGGAGGTAAATGTAACGTTACCCTATAAGTAGAGCCTTAGGAGGCATCCTTATTGGTACTAGCCCAGACGTGGGTAAGGAGTGCAGCACCTTGAAGGCTATTACATTCGGGTCAGCAATACCTGGTTCTATACTGTGTGGGTGTATGATACAAGTGTTTCCAGATATTGAGTTAAAGACTGAAGTAACCATAATAATAATATAATAATAACTTTATTTGTATAGCACTTTTCATACAGAGGTTGCAGTTCAAAGTGCTTCACAACAGTAAAAAATACAGGCATAAGCGAGCATAAAAAGATAGACAGGTAGAATCACAGTGTTTCACATTAGGATCTAGCATCCCAATAGGCTCTCCGCTTACAGTTTTCAGTAACACAAATAGTAAAAATAGTTTAAAATGATTCAGTTTAAAAATAGTAAAAAAAAAATTATAAAATAGAACGGACATAAAAAATACAGGCATGAGCGAGCATAGCAAGATATGGCAAATCACAGTGTTTCACATTAGGATCTAGCATCCTAATAGGCTCTCTATTCAGTAATGTTGGCGATGTAGCTAGGTCCCTGTCCATTTAGAGCTTTGTATGTAAGGAGAAGGACCATAAAGTCAATTCTAAATGTTACAGGAAGCCAGTGTAAAGCAGCTAAGACTGGACTAATGTGCTCTCTCCTTTTGGTTCTAGTTAGCAGTCGGGCTGCAGAGTTTTGGATTAGCTGAAGCCTCTCTGTGGTTTTCTTAGGGAGACCTGTGAAAAGTGCATTACAGTAGTCTAACCGGCTAGATATGAATGCATGAATTAGCTTCTCAGCATCGTTCTGATTAATAAATGGTCGTACTTTTGCTATATTTCTGAGTTGGAAGAACGATGTTTTCATCACTTTGCTAATATGAGAATTGAAGTTCAGTTCTGAATCTATGATAACCCCAAGACTAGTGACCTCAGATTTGATCCAAGGGGTTAGTCCCCCCAGGTTCTTTATTAATGTTTCTTTTTTAGTTTTGGAGCCGATAATTAGAATTTCAGTTTTGTTCTCGTTTAGTTTCAGGAAGTTCTTACTCATCCATTTATTTATTGCCAGTAAGCAGTCTGTAATGGAGCTAATCGCTGTATCATTTGGTTCAGCAGATATGTACAGTTGTGTATCATCCGCATAGCTATGGAAATCTACATTATGTTCTCTGATGATATCACCCAGGCCAGCGGTAACATGTAAAGGGAGAAGAGTAAAGGACCTAAGCAACTCCCTTGTGCAACTCCATAGTTGTTGTCGTATATATCAGACATGTGATCTCCTAGTTTAACATAGAATTTCCTCCCTCTGATGTATGTTTTAAACCAGCCCAGCACATGTTCTGAGAAACCGACATGGTTTTCAAGACGATCGATTAGAATATCGTGATCGATTGTATCAAATGCTGCACTGAGATCTAACAGGATAAGGATGGAGATCTTATTCTCGTCAGAGTTTAGTCTGAGGTCACTGATTATTTTGGTGAGGGCAGTTTCAGTGCTATGATATTTTCTGAATCCTGACTGAAATTCTTCTAAGATGTTGTTTTCTTCAAGAAAGGAATTTATTTGAACTGAAACTATCTTTTCAAGTACTTTACTAATGAATGGTAGGTTGGATATTGGATGATATCGATCGTGTCAAAACGGCGCCGTTGGAGTATCTGCGCCGAGTCTCTTTCCACCCTTTCTCTTATCCTTAGTATCCATGTTGAGTCTTTATGTCTTTTGATATAGTTAGTAGAAGGTCTTATTAATATATACGATGTGGTTTAATCTCATTAGTATTGTTAAAATAAGGTTTTTAAACAAAAATATAGTTGACGGGAGCGGAGCTGTAACCAAACGCGTGTCGCTACATATTGCATTCAAACATATATTTTTATGGCATTTCTGAGGACAATTTTGTTCCCTAATGGTAAGAGTGTGATCCATCGAAATCAGTGTTTTTGCTAATCATTGACATTATGCTAGCCTGTAATAATCTCCCCAGAAAATCCACTTTGCTTTTGATATATTGAAAATATATAAAGAAAAAAAGAAAATGTTTTTTTAACAATAATTTGTGATGCCATCACAAACACTGGCATTTAAAGGGTACACATTCTAAAATTGGCATGAATGAAATCTCCGTTCCGGCTCTGTCAAGTTTGGCAACACGGACTCTCTGCTACATTCTGAGGACGCTTGGGACTTCGTCAGACTCAGACTCCTGCACTGGGAGACTGAGACTTGACGCTCCCTCCAGGTTCTCCGACTTGACTACAAGACTGGTGCTACTGCAGTTCTTGCCATACCAAAATGACGCCACTGTGCTACTGCCGTCTCTTTGAATCTTTCGCAGGGTGGGCCTTTTATTCCAACCTTGGCTTTCAGCACACTTGTAAGCACATCCAAAGAGATCAGGAAACATCTCCAGGAGGTCAATTTTGTCTGCGTCCTTATCCTCAGAACTGTGGGGAAAGAACAGTACTGAACAGTTACCAATTCTCCACAGCATCCATTAACATTAACATTAACATTTGGTTGGATGCCAAACTTATTTTCATTGTACTGTACTTGTGCTGTATAATGACAATACATTTGAATCTAATCTAACCTAACATAATATAATATAATGTAATATAATAATATAATCAAACCTAATCTAATCTAATCTAACTCATGTGAACCACTTAATAATAATATGTCAGTAGTACAAAGCACCCATTTTTCTTTGAAAGATAAATGTAGTTTGTCGAGTTAGCAAATGGCCCAGTGTGGCTTTCCGTTGTGTGATCATCTAATTGATTGATTGATTGATTGAAAACTTTATTTAACAGATTGCAGAATGGGTACAATACAGTACGGCTCAATACACACAATTGTTAAGGGGATGCAGACCAGAGAAAGACTTTCGTCTTGTTTACATCAGGGTCCCCCATTATTTATTCATAACAAGCAACATAACATAACAATGGATCAGTCTGACTCACTAGTGCTCCTGGAGGTTTCGTATGAAGCGCAGTAACCCCAGAGTGTTCTCAGAGTAAGGCTTCTTCTTGCTATCCATCTTCTCGACCAAAGCAGGTGGAAACTGGAATATAAAATATGTTTTAAAATAAACAGGGTATCTGCAGGTTTCAACAAGTAAAATGTAATAACACTTATTAATAACACTTTTTACAATTTAAAACCAATTCCACGACCATATTAGCAAAATAAACGACAACATAGCGACACTGAACTGACGGCTGCACTTGTGCACCAATTTCAATTAGGAATTTAAGACCCCACACACACAGACCCCACAGATACCCTGATAAAGGATCTGCGAGGCCATACAGACAGATGTGAATACAATAAAATGATGTTTTAATACACCTTCAGTTTCCATCGACTGAATCCCTCCCCGGCACATTGGTCCAGTGCTTCGATGAGGTCTTTGTCGGCAGTGCGATAGCGCTGAACCTCCGTCAGATTGCCGATCTTCGTCAAGTATTCCACTCTCCTGAAAGAACGTGGCACAAGAACACGTGTTATATTGCATACTGGCTTCGCGTCTTGCTTCGCCTATTGTACTATGCACGCGACTATTGCGCACATTGAAAGAACTTTTCATGCACCTTTACCTTACATCTACCTAGCTTCCGTAGTATATAAATCAGGTGTAGTGGCCATGCTCACCCTTCCTCACTCTTTCACGCAAAAGGACAGCGCTGTACAAGAGTGTTTCTAAATAAAAAATATACTGACCGTAAGATGGGCCGAGTTCCACCACCACAACGGTCCTTTTCGGGACTACGTCACCGCCAGCGTCCCTGCTGTTGTGGGGAATCTTTGGACTGCCGTGCTCTCAACGAGAGCTCGCAGGTATCCAGAGTAGACGAGAGTGTGAGGCGGCCGTGGTGAGTCCTTTTCGCGGGAGAAAGACCCACGTCCCTGGTTCCAGCGGTGTCTTGGGGACGAAGCGGGTTTCACCTCCGGGCCTCTCGACTTCAGTTCCCTTGATGGCTGACGACCTCAGGCTCACTCTCGGGGTACGCGCTCAGCACACCGATCCGTTGGAACGGCCAGTTTGTGGAGGTAGAGGCTACGGGTCTCTGGAGGCTTAAAGCCGGGACCATAGCCCTGTTCTCAGACTAAATGGAAGTGATGCATTTCACTAGGTATTCTCTATCTAAATAAATAGAGATGAAGGACCCCAAAGTGTACGTTCTGTGCGGCGTGTCAGGGCTAACCACCCCGACCACACAGCATGTATCCCTGGCGGAGGGGGTGCGGTAAATTATTCCTGCAGGCTTGTCACTGTTGCAGCCGCAGCCTGTGATATTGAGATCCCTAGGAAGAACACAGAAGCTACTGTGCATTTCACCCGTATGTCGCCATGATTGTGTCAAATGTGAGGAGTAAAAAAAAAAAAAAAACGCCCTACCTGTCCTTTTAAAATGGCGCAGGTGAGGCTGGGTCTGGGGGCTTTAGACCAGTGGGCGCGCTTTGATAATCCGCACGCCTCTGTCTTTTGCCCCGAGATGATGTGCGCTCTGATCAGAAGCTTTTACCTAGGGGTAAATGGGCACGTAAAGTGGCGGGTTGGCGGATAAAGCCAACCCCGTCGCTGCGCGTGTGCATCATTGGACATATTTATCAGAGAGAAGAGGTGCGTCCAGTGATACATCGTATTTATCAAAGGTGGTGGAGGGCAATGCGTTCTTGGATCTCCGAGATGCCGAAACCCTTGCCCGGGCCTCCGGGGCTATACTGCACTTTAACACAGTGTAGGCTGCTGTAGCCTCTGGGAAGACGATGACCCTAGCCACGATGTTCCATACGCATCTGTGGCTAGAGCAGTCATCCCTGGAGGAGGTGAGGAAGGTTCCTCTCCTCAAAGCCCCCCCTCTTAGGATGGCATTTTTTGCCTTGTCCATAGAGGAGGTAGCGGCAACTTGTAATCCAACGAAGCGTCGGATGTGCCTCCAGGCTTCCAGAGAGCTTCCATCCAAGGGAAAGAGAGCGACTGTCTCTCGACCAGCGGCACCAAGAGCGCCGCTCCGCCTCGGCACACCTGGGCAACCGTGGCGATACGAATGTGTGAGTTTATTTTGACTAAATATAAAATCATATTTGGCAATAAAGTTGAGAAAGTTCGTTTGGCCGAACGGCATTACCCATTCATTAAAATAAAAATACTCTCAGAGAGTATTGCGCCGTCATTCTGCTGTGTCTACTCGCCATTTCATCCCCTAGCGTTTCTAGGGGCTCTGTTTTCCCTTGAGACTGTCTGGCTGCACTAACAACGTCATAGCGAACGGCCCGGCCTTCTCTCCGGTGTAACGTCAGCTGGCCTCCCATGTCTTTTTGTCAGGTTCTATCTGATGGACAGGACTGAAAGCTCTGTCTCTCATGCGGTCCTTAGTGCTGGGACCTCATCGTCATCCTGCTGTTATTGTAAATAGCTGGGATGTGTGATGTAGACTGTGTTTTTACGCACGGTTTACTCGCATTTCGTGCGTTTTAGGGAGCTGCGCCCTGTTATGCATGGTGTCGGTGTTACAGCATGCTCCTCGTTAGGATGAGTGTGGGGCTAGGACCCTCTCCGCTTTTGATGGTCTTGAAGGGACCTCAAGGGTACATTTATCGGGGCTATGCACTTGCTTTTCGCCCATTAGTAGAATAGGCGAAGCAAGACACGAAGCCAGTATGAAATATAACAAAGGTTATTCTATAACCCTAGTTATATGAATCTGGCTTTTTCGGCCCTGAGGACCCCAGTCCGTTTTTCGCATGAAATTTGGGCTCGGAAGGGTGAGCATGGCCACTTCACCGGGTTATATACTAACGGAAGTGGGCGTGGCTAGGTAGATGTAAGGTGCATGAAAAGTTATTTCAACGTGCGCAATAGGCGTGTGCATAGTCCAATAGGCGAAGCAAGACGCTTTGCCATTAATCATATAACTAGGGTTATAGAATAACATTCATTCTCAATGGATAAAGAAACCATTTCGGTGGCGATAAAGACTGAGGTGCTTCTATATCAACCTTTCACTTGACCAGAAGAAGGGATGAGCCAAACATTCATCCACTGTAGGTCTTTTCTTTGGGTCTTCATGGATCATGCACTCAATGAGATGCTTTGCAACTCCATCCTCAATGTGTTTCAGATCGTGACGACCCTCCACAATATTCAACTCGCATCGAAGGGTGTTGTTGCCAAATGGGTGATGTCCTCCAGAGAGGATGTAATATATCAACATCCCCGCCACCTTAAGAAATAGCATATTATGATTTAGTCATCAAAGTATGATTTTTCACTGTTTTAAAGGAGAACTTCATCCAAAATTGCACCCCTGAATTGAAGATTATTTCAATGTCTCCAAGGTGAACGTCAAATCCAAAAAAACTGTAGAAATACTTGATGAATTGAAGTTAATATGGATTTGGTTTAACAATAGAAAAACAATATCAAAACATCCGTTTACAAACTCTCTTACAACTTGAAACTTTTCACAAAGATCTTGCTAACGGAAACATTTCCGGTTCAATGCTGCGTTCAAATGTAACTTGTGAGTTTGTGGTCTCGACTTCAAGGAATTGTTACAATCCACCTGGACCTGCTCACTTCCCTCCTCCTATTCAGAGACTTTTCCCTGCTCCTCATCATCCACCCATCTGTGGTCCTGTACCCCCACCTGCTGGACAAGTGCCCACACTACTGTTTCTGCTTGTTATTCACTTGTGTCTTGTAAGTCTGTCATTATTCCTTAGTGTACTCCCTGTCATCTTGTCCCTTCCTGTGTACCTATTGCCTGCTGTATTCCCTTGTCTGGTTTAGTGTTATGTCTCCAGTGTGTGTGTGTGTGTGTATTTGTTATCAGTCCTGTCTTGTTTTAGTGTCACTGTAGTCTGTCAATGTTTCCCTCCCAGTTGTCTCTCATTCCAATCAACCCTCATGTGTCATTTAGTCTGTGTATATATGTTCTGCCCTCCACTGTGGTTTCATTACTCTGTATCCTGTCGTTCGTGGTTCATGTTGTGCATTCTGTATCCTGTCGTTCGTGGTTCATGCTGAGTATTCTGTATCCTGTCATTCGTGGTTCATGCTGTCTATCCTGTGTATCCTGTTCCATTGTGGGTTTCCCAGTAAAGTCCTTTGGAATCACACCCGCCGTCTCCTGCCTGCTCTCTTCTCGTTCTGTCCTGCATTTGGGTCCTACACACCCCCAAACCCTAACAGGAATGTGTCTTGAAGCTACTGAGGCTAACAATTTCCCACTTGCAACGTTGTGAATACCACAATGGTGGGTTGTTCTCGTTAGGGATGCACCGATATATTTGTCATCAAATTAACATGTGTTAATTTGTTCCATTTTGTTTTACTAAGTTAGGAAAGTAATGTTTTAAATGTCTTAATTTGTTACATTTAATTTCACTAAGTTAGGAAAGTAATGTTTTAAGTCAAGCCTGACGTTGCCTTGCACAAACGAATGATCCCAGTCTCTTCCACACAGTGAGGCATAGTTTATTAATTGAACAATGGGTATCGGATCGGTACTCAGTATCGGCCGATACCCAAAGCCCAGGTATCAGTATCGGGACTGAAAAAGTCGAGTCGTGCATCCCTAGTTCCATTTGAAGGCAACACTTAACCGGAAATTATTTCATTAGCAAGGTTTCATTAGCAAGGTAGGTCTGACCTCGACTAGTCGAATAGTCGACTAATCGATCGAAAGGAGCTGTAGTCGACTGCCAATTTCTCAGTCGAATACAAAAAGCAAAGAGGCCTAGAAGCGTGACTAACGCTAATGGTGCGCATACAAGAGAGGCTAACTGCCTAAGAAAACGGGCACAGAAAGAGGATTTCACTTGTATAATGAACACACTAGACAAATATCAAGATGTATCCATCAGTGGATCAATTGCATGCTTTCAACTACCCCACTATCGGCTCATTTTGGCCAATCAAAAACTATACAAATTCTTAGTCGGGGAAAGGCCTAGCGAGAAGTTAAGAATCTTCATGAAGTCAAGGCATCACAGGGTGATGGGTTTTTATAAAAGCTCACCTGAATATCGGAGCTCCATCTATATACTACCGGTAGGCCGGTAGGTTGGTCTTCATATTCCAGAGTTTCCTTGGCCATCCAGCATCTTGTTCCTGCACTGCCCGTGCGCACGCTGGTTTGGTCTTTGGGTAAGCGTCGGCTGATGCCAAAATCAGCTAATCTTGCCCTCCCCATTACATCTGCAGGACAAAAAGTGTAAACAATTATCACAATCTTAGATTGACAATGTGTCAAGTTGTTTGTCTTCAGAGGAATTATCATGTAAATGAAAGTATCTAGTAACCTTACCCTATCATTGAAGGGGAATTTCAATAAATTGTAACTATTTTAACTGTCCCTGCATTGGTGGGTTTGAATCCCCTTAAGACTTTTTGCTTGTGATGCTTGCTTGTTTTTAATTAGGATCCCAACTTCCCTATTTATTTTACTATGTATAAAACAATTTACTAACTTCAAAACGAATTTCAAAACGAAATCAAACCAACATTATCCCTCCATAAAGCTTCAGACTATACTGTCACATTTTAAGTAATTCATTTAGAATTCAGTGACCAATGGCATCACTGGACAACAAAATGTGATTATGAATGTATCTCTAGTTATAAGAATGAGTGGAGAGCTTCAAAACTAGCACTATGGGTAATCCCCAACAGCAATTGGGATGTGAACACTAGGCTTGCCGAGGTAGTGATAGCAAAACTAGCGGTTAGCTAAACTCATAGCAGAAATGCTCTTTTTTTGCACATTACTCACTGGTGAAAAATAATAAAAGTACAACAAGTAATTATTTACACATATTAACATGTGAATATGATGCACATCTTCTCGTTATCTATCTATAGACATCTGTAAACCTTTGTATGTGTTCTTATTCTTGTACTTTATAACTATGCCCTTCACTTTTAGGCTGTTGATTGTTATTTTATTCTTCTAGTGATTGTATTGTTTCATATTTCAGGGAATGAATATTGCATGTTTCATAATTCCTTATTTACAGACTTACCTATCAAAACATTCTGGGGTTTCATGTCCCGGTGGAGAATCTGAGGGGTTTCAGAATGAAGTACACTGAGGCTGTTGAGAACCTGAACCACAAGTTCTCTCTTTTTGTCTTGAGACTGTATTTGTATGTATTCCTCCAGGGTCCATTCACACAGTTGAAGACAAAGATAACCAAAGTTCTCATCCTTTTCAAAGTCAATGTATCTCACGATGGACGGATGGTCAAGTCCTGGAAGACGTAAGAAACCCTCCTCATTCTTCAGCACCTTGTAGTTGGATAAAGACATTCTCTTGACGGCGACTTCCGTGCCATCATTTCTCAGGCCCAAGAAGACCTCGGTGCCATCGCTTCCCTTTGCTATGCGGAATTCCTCGTCTTTCACAAACGTAAGGCTTCCGACTCGGATCGCTTTACTCTCAGCGATGTTAGCCAGCTTCTCTAACTGTTGGCTCCATCTCTTACTGATTCTGAGCCATTTCCTTGGCTTCTGTGATGCAACAGTATTGGACTGGAATGGCTGAGCATGCGGACCTGACGTCTGGCTAGATTCCTCGACGGGAAGTGTTGATGGGTCATTTGCAGTGCAATCCTTTTTTTTTTTTTTGAGCATGGCTTGTCGCACAGCACGAATCTGAAGCTGCCTGAAAATGCCTGGATTTGCTTTTTTTGCAAGCAGTTTTCTCACAAAGCTCTCAGGAGCTCTGACAATTGAGGTGTAATCCAGAGGTGTATAACCAAACGCAGACATTTGGTCTGGGTTTGCACCCTTCTCCAGAAGGAAAGTACAGATGGCCTCCTTCTTAGATGCAATTGCAGCAATCAAAGGGGTGATATTGTCATACAACCAAAATTGGTTGTATGACAATTCACAGATGTCACCCTCCCATCTGTAAAGTTTGTTTATGTTATTGTCGTTGATTAATGTCTTGAGCTTGTCCAGTTCGTTGTTAATAACACATTGTATTATGGGATGTGTTTTTCTTAAGATACCTTGAATCAGTGACGGCATCTGTGGAGAGACAAAATTATGAGGTCAATGTAAAATTGTAAATGTTGTAATTCTGTCAATCTTTAACTCAATCAGTGCCATCCACGTAATATAACGTGTTTGCCCGACAACCGTTGGGTGCCAGCCACGTAATATAACGTTTTTGGTTCATTTAAAAAAAATTATATTAATATCCTATTCACTGTCACAGAGCTGTATTTTGCCTGGAAAAGGCATATTGGGAGTCCGAAGGTGCAGTACCGGCCAGATCCTGGTAGTGGCGTTGTCTCAAGAATGCAGTAACCCCTGTTGCAGACCAGGTGTCACACTGAAATCTCTCCAGGCGGACTTTTTTGTTAGTCTGAAGTGAGGGCTTCACTCGATCGCATGTAATACTTCTTGGGATGCCGAATTCATTATGCAGTAAAGCAGTGCTTCTCAAACTTTTTCTGTCAGGCCCCCCTTTGGCGGACCAAAATATTTTGGGCCCCCCCCCCCCTCGCCCCAACAAAATAGTCATGAAATGGGCCATGTTTAAATTAATTGAAATAACACCAATATCGTGACCTTTCAAATTGACAACACCTTCCCTCGCGAGAGCCACCTTGCCTCGCTGTGAAACAGCACTGCAGAATGGTCAGCTCCCATCTCCTCACACAGCGCAGAGAACAGGCGCGGTTTCAGGGGTCGGGTTTTGATGAAATTTACCACGTTTATAACTTCTGTCAAAACCTCATTCAGCTCAGGGCTAAGCTGTCTTGACGCTAGTGCCTCTCTGTGAATTTACAGTGCGTCCATTGCGCGTTTGGCGAGACCCCCTTGATGAGCGCCTGTAGCCCCCTCCTTTTCCCTGCCATGGCCTGCGCACCGTCAGAGCAAAAGCCCACACAGTTCTCCCATTTCAGTCCATGTTCTGTCAGGTAACTGTCAATAATTTTGAAGAGCTCATCAGCTGTCGCTCTGTTTTTGACATATTTGCAAAACAGCAGATCTTCACTCAGTGACTGGGAATTTACAAAGCGAACATAGGAAATAAGCAAACAGTTTTTATTGCTGTCAGTCTTTGACAAGGCAACACGCATGTCATCCTCAAGGCTCAACTTGGCCCTATATTTTGTTTTCAGAGCTGTCATGGATGAAAAGCCAGCTTAACACAGATATGTGGTGCTGAATGGTATCAACACCTTAACTGCTGCATCATGAGATACTTGGTACTCAGCACCACACTCTGAAACTAGCTCTCCAGGTGGTATCAGATGAGATTTCAATGAGTTCTTCCAAGAGTTTGGATGGGGAAGCTTTGTCTCAATGTTGTCTGTAAAGTTTTTTTTATCCAGAGTAACTTGGTAATCCTTTTCTGTGTTTTATTAAATAATGAGTTTCAGATTTTGAGAAATGGTCAAACTTATCCAAATATGGTATTTTCATGGAGAACCGTGCAGCTGCAACAGATAGCACTTTAGTGAACATTTTCTGTAATCCAATTTTCTTTAATTTTTTTTATTTATTTTTTAATCTCAAGGCCCCCCCCCCCTGTCATGCCTCTGCGCCCCCCTTGAGGGGCGCGCCCCACACTTTGAGAAACACTGCAGTATATACCAGACCTGGAAAGTGACTTTGATTGGCAAGGAGCATGGGCAAATGTCCGACTTACATCAAGGAACCCGGACCATCAACAAATCAATCTTAACTATATTCACAGGACATACTTGACTCCTATAAGACTGAACAGAATGGGTCTTAAACAAGACTTCAAATGCTCCCAATGTACAAATGGAGACGAAGGGACATTTATGCACATGTATTGGGACTGCCCACCAGTTAAGGCATTCTGGAAAGATGTGACCCAACAATTATCAAAACTTGTATCTTGGAATATACCTGTACACCCCTCTGTATTACTATTGAATGATGTTTTTGAGTTTGCAGTAAATCCACAGCTAAAGAGATTGGTTTTATCGGGTATCACAGTAGCTAAAAAGCTGATCGCATCACGCTGGTTTCAACCGGAAAAAATTTGCCGGAAAGTTTGGTTTCTTACATATCTCGATGTGATTTATCAAGAAATATCTACAGCAAGAATTCTGGGTCTCAATGAATCCAAAATGTCAATGTGGTTAGAAGTGGTGGAGAGAATAAAAGCTAGCTTATAATGGTAGTGTCTGGTTAGGAGCGAGGGATAATGGAGGTACTATCCAAATAGGGGTCCGGGAGGGGGGGGTTCGAGCTGGAGCATATGTGTGTAGGGTTTTAGATAACAGGTATTAGGGGTATATCCTGTATAAGACATTGGTATAATTGGTAATTTCGTTGGATATACACTGTATACTGTAAAGTATTATTATATATTTTTTTTGCTTTCTGTTTCTGTGCTTGCATGTCATTTTAGTCATCTTAATTGTTAATTTCATTATGCATTGTGTGTTGAGTACTGACTTTTAATAATTTTGTTTTGCAATAATAAAAAAAAAAAAGAAAAAAAAGGGAAACACTGCAGTAAAGGATTATGGCATGGGCCAATGGACATATGATCTACCAGATGGCGATCAAATAATTGGAAAATTCTTTTTGGAATCCAACCGGCCAAAGGTAAGAGCAATTTGACGTCAATTTCAGCTTGATCGTGCAAGGATTTAATAGCCATCCCCCAGATCAGCCTATGTTGTGGTAATAACGAATGCCGTTATTGGCAATCAATTAATCAGAAACTACTTCCCCCGCACCCCCTTTCATGCATTCATGATGGAACATAATACTGATCATATGCATTTGGATTTTTAACTGTCGTGTGTAGGGACGAAACGCCAATGGATTTAACGTTATTAGCAACGTTATTATGCATCTTGAACGGAAGGTTCGTACTGTCAATTGACAATAATATTGGATACATAGCTATAATATAAAATATAGATTTAGCTCTACAAACAATGTGACGCACAGTGCAAAGTTGTAATGGAAAGCTGGCCTAACTACAGCGGGCCCAGTCTAATAGCTGGCACTGATTGAGTTAAAGGAACAAACCGACATTATGGGAAATTACCATCTTCTCCAGAGTCAGTAGCGCATTCAGCAGAAAGCTATCCGGCTGCAAACTAGCCTAGCTTAGCACACATCTGGATACGGACCATTAGCCTAGCTTAAATGGTAAATGGACTGCATTAATATAGCGCTTTTATCCAAAGTGCTTTACAATTTGTTCCTCACATTCATACACCAACGGCGGAGGCAACCATGCAAGGTGCCAACCTGCTCATTGGGAGCAATTAGGGGTTAAGTGTCTTGCTCAAGGACACTACGACACGCTGCCGGAAGGAATGGAAATCTAACCTTCCAATTACCAGATGACCGCTCTACCTCCTGAGCCACTGTCACCCCTTAAAACTCAGAGAGAGGCGTTTTTGGCCAACAGCTAGGCTAGCTGCCTGGACCGTAGCCACTTCTATTTTTTTTTTTTTAAACTACATTTTTTATTTTCAATTTTGATTTACAAACATACAGGTACAAAATACAAAATACACATACAAAATTCACAATACTATTAAACAGACAGAAACAATAGAGAAAAAATTATAATATCAAAAAGAAAACTGAAATAAAAGACAGGGTGTGACATGGGTTCATTGGTCATTTCTATCTTTACATTTTTTATTTACGTTTCAATTTATTTTCTTGTTTCCCTTTCATCCTTCTGTGATGTCGTTCCTCTTCTTCCTATATTCCTCCCACTTTTCCCATTTTGACTCAAATGTCTCCTCTTGCAGCCTCAGCATATGCGTGATTCTCTCCATTTCCTGTATCCCCTCTATTATCTAAGATTTAAGATTTGTTTATTAAGGACAATGCAAATTAATGAACATCATTTACATGTGTATGCATAACATCACAGCATGATAAGGACGTAAATATGCCGGGAATAGCACAGGGCTAATTTCCACCCGTAGTCCTAACATAAAACAAACACAAAACGGACCATACAACATCATTCATAAAAACTGACATCACTGACATGACCACATTAACATGACATTCAGTCAGTACAACATCACTAACATCCCTAATGAGTGCATATTTGGCTGTCTAACAGCCATTTCCTGAGTTGGCCCCTAAAGGTGGACAGGGTGGTACATTCCCTTAACGGTTCCCGGTCGCGGCTCACGGCGACGTGATGAAGTGACGTCATCAGTTTGTGCCTCTCTGTATCGAAAACTTTGTCCATTTCCGGGTTTTTTTCGGCGTGGCATTATGACGTGTCCTTGAAACTACACGCTACTTTTTATTTTGTCTTGATAAACCAATAAATGAATGAACCAGGATCATTTCAATTCGATGCTAAATAAACTTTTACGCACGCGTAAAATGTGCCAGATATAATTTTACATGCGTTACATTTTTATCAATATCTTGGTCATTTTTTTAGATAGAATGAAACGGAAAAGTTTGGGAGGAAGTGACGAAGGAGGCGGAAGTTTACTGCCAGAAAGCAAGAGTAGAAGAAGTCTCCATGTGCGCGTAAAATCTGTCCAAAAGATAATTTCTGTGGGACAACACCGTTTTTTTTAGTAGTTATAGTTTATAGTTAGTAGTTCGACTTGTATAGCAGTAGTAGTAGTTGTAGTAGTAGCAGTAATAGTAGTAGTAGTAGTAGAAGTAGTAGTAGTTGTAGTAGCAGTAGTAGTAGTAGTAGTAGTAGTATTAGTAGACTTTAGTAGTAGTAGTAGTTTGAGCTAACATGCGTCGAAGTCAGCGTGCTAGCAATGTGCCCATGTGGAGGTCCCTCTACGCTGGAGATCAAGACATGAGAGATCTATTTGGTGATGATACAGATGAAGAAGTATCTTCAGATGGTTCTGATCATGATGACGTTGATGATCCATCGTTTGTTGGTGATGGTGACGAAAGGTCCACTGATCATGACGACAATGAAAGGTAAAGACACTTATTTTGGACTTTGATTGCTTTTGTTTTTGTCAAACTTGTTGGGAAAGGCAAAGAAAGGCTTTCACATGATAAGTGCACATGATGAATGCACATGATAAGTGTACATGCTAAGTGTACATGATGAATGTACATGACAAGTGTACATGCTAAGTGTAAATGCTAAGTGTACATGATGAATGTACATTACAAGTGTACATGATGAATGTACATGTACATGACAAGTGTACATGATGAATGCACATGATAAGTGTACATGCTAAGTGTACATGATGAATGTACATGACAAGTGTACATGCTAAGTGTAAATGCTAAGTGTACATGATGAATGTAAATGACAAGTGTACATTATAAATGTACATGATAAGTGTACATGGTGAATGTACATGATAAGTGTACATGGTAAGTGTGCATCAAGAGATTCCTTGTTGAATGTTGAAAATAATGTGCTTTTTATTGTTTTCTACAGTGAGGAGGAGGAAGGAGCAGAAGGAGCAGAAACTCTGCCTTCAACCAGTTCTGTGAGACATGGAAGGAGGGCACAAGACAGGTGAGAGACTTATTATTATTATTATTATTATTATTATTATTATTATTATTATTATTATTATTATTATTATTATTATTATTATTATTATTATTATTATTACTGCTTTTGTTTTAGTTATTACTCTGTTCATAAAAGTTGAAAATAATGTATTTTTACATGTCATTGTCTACACAGCAATGATTTGCCTGGGACATCTAGGGGGGCAGGGCGTGCCCAAGCCCGGTCCAGGTCAAGAAATGACCCAGACAGGTGAGAGACTTATTATGGATGTGTATTGCTTTTTTATTATTACTAGGTTTGCAGACGTTGTACGCAATATATACAGAATGGAATATTGAGTGTATATACAGTGTGTGTGTGTTGTATGAGCAGTGTTTTATATGTACAATGTGTGTGCCATTTATGTGCAGACATGATGAGCAGCCTGCTCCACGCCGACCCAGGACAACCCGGGCCAGGCCAAGACGTCCAGTCCAGGCAGGAGATCAGACGCCCTGGAAGACGGACAATGATCCTGATCCAGCCCCTCAGCCCCTCCGGTTCATGCCGCGCAGACCCCCAGGACCGCAGCTAGACCCCCATGCCACGTATACACCCAAGGAGCTCTTCATGCTGTATTTTTCCATGGATACCATGAAGACCCTGTATATCAACACTAACAAGAACGCGGCAAAGAACCAGGCAAGTTTCAAGTTTCTTTATTAGCTGTAGTTTTATATGAAATGCTTTTTCCTGTCAAATGTGACTAACTGAGTTACAATACAATATACAGGCACGGGGGCAAAAGACCAAGTGGGAGGATGTCCAGGCCGATGAATTGTACAAGTTCATCAGCCTGCTGCTGTACATGGGGCTCGTCCCACAGTCTGCGCTCCAGGACTTCTGGAGGGTCAAACACCTTCTCTCTGTGCCCCTACCAAGAATGGTCATGTTCCGGGACAGATTCAGGTATAATATATAGTATTATAGTATAGTATAGTGTACATCGTGTCCCATATGTTACTTATGTTTATAGTGTCGTTATATGACTTATAATATGACTTTGACTTCAGGTCAATCTTGTGGAACCTCCACCTGAGCGATCCCGAGGAGGATGCCATGAACGACGCCAGGAAGCGAACACCGGAACACGACAAACTGTTCCGCATCAAGCCGCTCATCCTCGACATCGGTGAGGCCTGCAAGGTGCACTACCACCCTAAGCGGCAACTGGCAGTGGATGAGAGGATGGTGGCCACGAGGGCACACACCGGCATGACGCAGTACATGAAGGACAAGCCGACCAAATGGGGGGTCAAACTGTTTGTGCTCGCTGACTCGGATAACGGCTACACCATCGGCTTCAATGTTTACCTAGGGAAGGCACACGTTCATACAAGTGAACACGGCATCACATATGATGCTGTTGTGGACCTCCTTGATACAGGATGGCTTGGGACTGGATATCACATTTATGTTGATAACTACTACACCAGTCCCAAGCTGTTCAAGGACTTGCTGGCCATGAAGCTGGGAGCCTGTGGAACCTACAGGGAGATCAGGAAAGACGTTCCCAAGGGGAGACCTAATGCCCTCAGGATGAAGTGTGAGAGAGGTCTCATCCGCTGGATCAGAGAGGGGTCCCTGGTCTTCGTGAAGTGGATGGACACAAAGTTGGTATGTATGTGTGTGTATGTATGTATGTATGTATGTATGTATGTATGTATGTATGTATGTATGTATGTATGTATGTATGTATGTATGTATGTATGTATGTATGTATGTATGTATGTATGTATTTGTTATTCTTATTCGTGACTTTGTTCTGTCTAAATGTCTACTGTGAGCAATTTGTAGTGTCAAATTTCTAATGATTCATTTCTATTCTATTCTATCTAGGTGTCTGTGTGCTCCACCATCCACCCAGCAATCACACCTCCTGGTCAGAAGGTCAAGAGGAGGGTCAAGGCGGCCGATGGGACCTGGTCGGTTGTCTGGTTTCCGTGCCCCACCCCTGTGATCGAGTATAACAAACACATGGGCGGAGTCGACCTATCCGACCAGCTGATCCAGTATTACTCGACCCACCGGAGAACTGGCCAGTGGTATCGCACCATCTTCTTCCACTGTCTCGACATTGCTACCACCAACGCCTACATTCTGCACTGCGAGATATGTGAGGCGAAGCAGGAAGCGCATCTCTCCCACAAGGAGTTCATTTCAGTGATGATGGGGGAGCTGTGTGGACTGGACAGCACAGGAGCTCCTCTTGACAGGACCGCAAGCCATCTCCCTGTTCCCATCGCCCCTCCCGCAGCGGGCGCGGACAAGAGCCAGAAAGCCACCGCTGGCCGTAAGACCTGTGTCGGGTGCACCAAGGAGGGGAGAAGGAATCTGACCGCGTGGAAATGCCAGAGATGCGATGTCGCCCTCTGTCTAATTTTAGACCGCAACTGTTTTACAGAGTGGCACAATTGATCATGGAACACAGCCTCTCCTCCTGCTGGAACACAGCCTCTCCTCCTGCTGGAACACAGCCTCTCCTCCTGCCTCTCCTCCTGCTGGAACACAGCCTCTCCTCCTGCCTCTCCTCCTGCTGGAACACAGCCTCTCCTCCTGCTGGAACACAGTCTCTCCTCCTGCTGGAACACAGCCTCTCCTCCTGCTGGAACACAGTCTCTCCTCCTGCTGGAACACAGTCTCTCCTCCTGCTGGAACACAGTCTCTCCTCCTGCTGGAACACAGTCTCTCCTCCTGCTGGAACACAGTCTCTCCTCCTGCTGGAACACAGTCTCTCCTCCTGCTGGAACACAGGCTCTCCTCCTGCTGGAACACAGTCTCTCCTCCTGCTGGAACACAGTCTCTCCTCCTGCTGGAACACAGCCTCTCCTCCTGCTGGAACACAGTCTCTCCTCCTGCTGGAACACAGTCTCTCCTCCTGCTGGAACACAGTCTCTCCTCCTGCTGGAACACAGTCTCTCCTCCTGCTGGAACACAGTCTCTCCTCCTGCTGGAACACAGTCTCTCCTCCTGCTGGAACACAGTCTCTCCTCCTGCTGGAACACAGTCTCTCCTCCTGCTGGAACACAGTCTCTCCTCCTGCTGGAACACAGTCTCTCCTCCTGCTGGAACACAGTCTCTCCTCCTGCTGGAACACAGTCTCTCCTCCTGCTGGAACACAGCCTCTCCTCCACGCCTTTGTCCCCCATTGTCCTTGTGCTGGTCGATGTCCCAGGCAAATCATCGCTCTCGTTGTCGAGGACAACGGATGGGTCCTCATCCTCAATTTCGTCCTCCGATTCTATGTCCGACTCCGACTCCACTCCTATCATCCTGTATAATAATTCTTCGTCTTCTCCAAACATACTGTGTCTGTGCAGCTGGGACACACACATCACACGGGGCTCACCTCGCCTCATATTCAGCCTCTCCTCATGCTGGAACACAGTCTCTCCTCCTGCTGGAACACAGTCTCTCCTCCTGCTGGAACACAGTCTCTCCTCCTGCTGGAACACAGCCTCTCCTCCACGCCTTTGTCCCCCATTGTCCTTGTGCTGGTTGATGTCCCAGGCAAATCATCGCTCTCGTTGTCGAGGACAACGGATGGGTCCTCATCCTCAATTTCGTCCTCCGATTCTATGTCCGACTCCGACTCCACTCCTATCATCCTGTATAATAATTCTTCGTCTTCTCCAAACATACTGTGTCTGTGCAGCTGGGACACACACATCACACGGGGCTCACCTCGCCTCATATTCAGCCTCTCCTCATGCTGGAACACAGTCTCTCCTCCTGCTGGAACACAGTCTCTCCTCCTGCTGGAACACAGTCTCTCCTCCTGCTGGAACACAGCCTCTCCTCCACGCCTTTGTCCCCCATTGTCCTTGTGCTGGTCGATGTCCCAGGCAAATCATCGCTCTCGTTGTCGAGGACAACGGATGGGTCCTCATCCTCAATTTCGTCCTCCGATTCTATGTCCGACTCCGACTCCGACTCCACTCCTATCATCCTGTATAATAATTCTTCGTCTTCTCCAAACATACTGTGTCTGTGCAGCTGGGACACACACATCACACGGGGCTCACCTCGCCTCATATTCTAACGTAAAAAAACAGCTCCAAAGAACTCCAAAAACGATTGTGCTGCTGCTGTTCAAAAGATACGTCTGCTTCTTTCTCCTGCTGGAACCCAGCCTCTCCTCCTGCTGGAACACAGTCTCTCCTCCACGCCTCAGTCATATGTGTACTGTATATGTATATTGAATATCCCACAATTGTGCGTTACCGTTTTGACAGGTGCAATTTTTTTTTTTGATACGCCTTAGGCATCCTGCACTCTATATGACTGCACTCTAGTCATATGTGTACTGTATATATGTATATTGAATATCCCACAATTTAATTATTTAATTATTTTTTACTTTTCTACTGTAAAACTTTTTTTTTAACTTTTTTTTGGAAAAAAATTACTTTTACTGACTTTGTAAAAGAAAAAGCATACTGGTGATAATTTCCAGTTGAGAATCAAAATTTCGTCTGTGTTTATTACCTGTGTATGGAGAAAATAATGCTTTGTAAATTGAATTCTGATCTGTTCTCTCTTGTTTATGTAAATATACTACCTGAGGGTGCATATCCACTGTTTTATATCCTTGATTTGATATGTTTGCATTGGTTCATACTAAAAAGAACACATTTTCTAAATCCGATTTTGTGTTTTGTGTTGTACATTATGCAGTATACAGTATATACAGTATTATACAATATGAAAACTAACTGTCAGGTCATATATGTGAGGCTGTGCTGAAAAAAAGATACAAAACATACCATGGTAAAACATTTTAAAACATTTTAAAATGGAAATTATACAATTTAAATCAAAATTAGCCAAAACATTGAAATATCCCAGGACCCAGAGGCAGTGGTCACCAACCCGTCGATCTTGATCGACTGGTCGATCTTTGAGACTGTCCCTGTAGATCTTTCCATGATTTTTTTTTTTTTTTTTTTATCTTACCCTGAGAGTCCACATTACAGTTCTACTTTTGTTTTGATGTGAAAAGTGATGCTGCACTTAGCACTGACTGAGAAAGTACACATACAGTTCTACTTTTGTTTTGATGTGAAAATGATGCTGCACTTAGCACTGACTGCACTTAGCACTGACTGCACTTAGCACTGACTGAGAAAGTAAACATTACAGTTCTACTTTTGTTTTGATGTGAAAAGTGATGCTGCACTTAGCACTGACTGAGAAAGTACACATTACAGTTCTACTTTATAAAATGCTAATTGTAAATATGTTTGTCAATGTTAATAATATGAGAAAGTCCACATTACAGTTCTACTTTTGTTCTGATGTGAAAACTGATGCTGCACTTAGCACTGACTGCACTTAGCACTGACTGAGAAAGTACACATTACAGTTCTACTTTATAAAATGCTAATTGTAAATATGTTTGTCAATGTTAATAATATGAGAAAGTCCACATTACAGTTCTACTTTTGTTTTGATGTGAAAAGTGATGCTGCATAAGATGACTGCACTTAGCACTGACTGAGAAAGTACATAATAGTTCTACTTTGACGTTTTAATGTTGGACCAAAGCATTGCATGTAATTAGAATACAGGCAAATAAAAGTAATTTAGTTTAAAGTACAATCTTGGCTGTCTTTTTCTTTCAACGCTTCAATAGGTAGATCTTGCCTTCACCAAAAAAAAAAAAAAGCGATCTTGGGCTTAAAAAGGTTGGTGACCACTGCCTTAAGGGGACCGGAAGGCTGTTCCATGTTCCACTTCCCTTTATCAATAGAACATTTTTGCTGAAGGCAGTCTTTCTAAAATGGACCTCACAATCCCCTCTGGTGTTTGACCTAGTGGCTAATCCAGTGTTCCTTTTCTCGTGGATAAACTCCTTGAGAGGGGGAGGGGCTAATCTGTGCAGGAATTTATATACAAAGCAGGAACTTTTATAACGTCTGAGGTTTTCAAAATTAAAAATGTGATGCTTATCCAGGATTTTACAGTGGTGGTATGAGTACTGTTTCCTGTCATATACCTTCAATGCTCTGTTGTAAAGTTGTTCTATGGGTTTCATGGCTGTGGCCCCAGTAAATGACCAGTTTAGAAGGCAATATTCAATGTGAGAGAAGACCATACAGTGTAGGTATGTCTTTGCGGCTTCAAGTGTTAGGGAGGGCCGTATTTGTTTGAAGTTGGAAATGTTGAAGTTGATGGTGTTCCTCACTTTCTTTATGTGTTTCTTAAAGGTCAGGTTTGAGTCCAAGATGACCCCAAGGAATTTGAAGTGGGAAACAAGTTCTAGTTCTTCCTTCCTTCCCTCCTTCCTCAGGAACACATTGGACCGCTTGATGGTTTCTGGACGCTTGCTAAAGAACATGCACATAGTCTTTTTCGCATTAAGTAGGAGACAAGTGCTGTTTAGCCAGCATTGTACCTTGTCTAGTGCGCATGTGAGCCTAGATGTAAACAACTCTATGTCCTTGCCCTGTGTGTAGATGACTGCGTCATCGGCATACATCTGTACATTGAGTTCGGGACACACATTTGGCAGGTCATTGATATACAGGGAGAATAGCAGGGGCCCAAGGATTGATCCCTGAGGGACACCTACAGGGTTGTCTAGATATGGGGACTTGGCACCATTGACCGTGACACATTGTTTTCGGTTTGATAAGTAGGATCTAAACCATTCTATTGTAGCAGCTGAGAAATTGAAGTGAGTTAGTTTGGTTAGGAGGATATTATGGTTGACACAGTCGAAAGCCTTGCTAAGGTCTAAGAAGACAGCACCAACATTCTTGTTGCTATCTAGTGCACTCTTGACCTTTTCAACAAACAGACAGTTGGCTGACTCTGTTGAGTGAAGGGCACGGAATCCAAACTGCATTGGGTTAAGTGGGGTGGGGCCCAAGTCGAGATGTGATTCGACACCCACTTCTCTGCAACTTTGGATATGACAGGAAGTATACTGATGGGCCTATAATTGGTCACCAGTGCCTTGTTGCCAGATTTAAAGATAGGGGTCACCATGGCCATCTTCCAGGATGATGGAACTTCCCTGGAGGTGATTGATTGATTCACTAGTAGAGTGATGGGTTTAATGAGTGCATCAGAGTATGTTTTGAGGAAATCAGTGTCAAGCCCGTAGGCGTCCTTGGCTTTGGAGCCTTTCAGAGCCAGAATGATCTTTTTCACTTCAGGCTCTGTTATCTCCTCCAGTTCAAAGAGGGCTGGGTGTTGGTTACTGGGTTTGGTAGGATACTGAAGAAAGACATGGTGTGTCTCTCTGTCCATTGTTCCTTCGTCTGTGCTTCTACCCTGTAGTGCTTTCTTGGCTGCTACTAATAGTATCTTAATCAAATATTTGTCTTCTCCCTGAATGCCTTTCTGTGACAAGTTCCCTAGTACTAGACCTGTCTGGGGTATTTCATAACCTACTATTTCATTTATTATCTCTCCCATCTCTTCCCAATAGTTTCTTATTTTCTGACATCCCCAGAATATGTGTGTGTGGTTCGCTACTTCTTGTCCACATTTTCTCCAACATGGTTTCTGAGCTGGTGTGTAATTGCCCTGTATTTCTGGTGTTATAAAGAATCTAATTATGTTTTTCCACCCAAACTCCCTCCATATCCTTGATCATGTGGTTGATTGTTGTGTCTTACATGTGTTATACCATTCCTCCTCTGTTATCTCTATTTCTAACTCTTTTTCCCACCTTTCTTTTACATACAAGGTTGTAATTCCCTTACTGTCCATTATTTCCTGATATAGTGCTGATTAGGGATGGGTACCGAATTCGGTGCTTTTAAAGGTACTTACCTTTACACGTCGGTACTACCGAGTATCGATTCACGTGAGAATTTTTTTATTTATTTTTTTTACCTTTTTTCTTTTCGTGTCAACGTTCACACGCACAATATACGTATCAGGGCCGATGTTCCACTCTACTGGTTAAAGTTGCTTACTCGTGAGTAGTATGTTCGCTGATAAAGAAAAATAAGGTCCACAGCCGCTCCGGTGTAAAACAAAGATATCCAAATGGTTTATTTCTCTTCCACAGCGAAGTCTTTCTTTACAGAAGTGATCCTAAAGCTATTTTCGATTCGATTCACAGGTACCGGTACCGGTACCGTATCGGTTCAAATGTGAACGGTACCCATCCCTAGTGCTGATATAACCCTCCCCTTCCTTCCTTAATATGATTTTACCATTATCCTAATTACCCCATTCTGTTTTTTTTTTATCTCTGTCTTGTTTTATTTCTTTGTTATAGTAATCTCTAATCTGTAAATATCTAAAGTGGTCTCTATTCTCTCTTAACATTTTTGTAGAGTCTGCATCTCCCCTCCTTCTATCATTGTACTGCTGTTATCCCCTCCGTTCCCATCTTTTGAACCCATGGTCTGTCATAGTCACAGCACAAGCGTACTTCACTCCCCCTCCTTTTCCCCTCACGTTCACCACACACTCCGCTTCATCCTCCTTTCCATCCACCACGCACTCCTCCTCATCCTCTCTTCCTCCACAGAAGCCTCACACCCTTATATGGCCAGCATCCCTTCACTTCCCGTCACTCAGCCCAGCTGCACCTCATCCCTCTGATTCACACGCTGTCAGGCACCTCACTCCTCACAGCTGTATCCCATCCCCCGTTGATGAAGACCCTACTTCTACTCTACGCTGACCAGAAGTGGTCGTGGTGTTAAACATCACTACCTAGGTACGACGTCTTGGCCTGAAGCTCTGCTAACCTGCTCTTGTGTATTCCTTGCTCTAATCCGTTTATCTTGTGCCCCAGGATCCCCGTTCCAGTGCGCCTTCCTGCCTGGACGTCCCATACTACGCAAGAAGTGCTCTTGCTCTCTCTCCAGACACAGACCTGTGTCCTCTGCCCACAGCTGCAGCCGGAGTACATCTATCCTCACCCCCCCAAGAACATTCTAACCCTGTTCTATTGCACATTCCTGTTGTACTGCTGTCTGCTTGGGAAATACAATTAAAACCCCTTGAAACGCTCCATTCTCCTCTCCTGTGTTCAGCGATTGGGCTGTGTTCCTAAACCCACTTCTCACATGGTCGTCTATCCCTGGTTTGAATTTGTTGTCGTGTGTTATCCATCTCAGTATCTTGGATTCTTTTTCTAGCTTGTATTTCTTTACTATTGTGTTCCATATGCTTATAGTGAATTTGGTAATTGGGTCCAGTAGTTGTTCCTGTCTTCTAAACAGCTCCCTATCTCCTATTAGTGCCTGCACTTCGAATCCTTCTCTTTTGGTTTCTATATCTTTCCATTTGGCTTCATAATTCACATTGCACCAGCATGCTACTGTCCTAAGCTGTGCTGCATAGTAACAGCCTTCTAAACTGGGTACTGCCATTCCTCCTTTCTCCTTTGGTAGTTGTAGAGTTGCATATCTGATCCTTGGTCTTCCCCCCCCCCCCCCCCAAATGAATCTTGATATCTGTCTATCCCATTCCCTGAATTGTTTTTGTGGTATTAACACATTGGGCGCCATGCATTGTGCCCATCATTATGTTTACCTTCTTTGCAGGGCTATAACTTTTTAAATATTATAGCTATATCTGCATTACTATGGCCCATTCAACATCGGGTATCTATCATTCCGGATGTGGGAACGTTATATTTTTTCATTCATACATTGTTTTTTATTTTAAAGATTTCTTTTTTAGCATTTATTGCTTTTTACTACCAGGCAGTCCGGTAGAGAGAGAGAGAGAGAGAGAGAGAGATAGAGAGAGAGAGAGAGAGAGAGAGAGAGAGAGAGAGAGAGAGAGAGAGAGAGAGAGAGAGAGAGAGAGAGAGAGAGAGAGAGAGAGAGAGAGAGAGAGAGAGAGAGAGAGAGAGAGAGAGAGAGAGAGAGAGAGAGAGAGAGAGAGAGAGAGAGAGAGAGAGAGAGAGAGAGAGAGAGAGAGAGAGAGAGAGAGAGAGAGAGAGAGAGAGAGAGAGACATTCGCCAAAGGACGCCGGGTCCGGGAATCAAACTCAGGACGGCCGCTTCGCGACGCAGCGTGTTACATGGTTCGACACTTGGGCGCCCCCATTCATACATTGTTGTGTTAATACCGTCGAGAATATAAGTATGTTTTTTAAGCTTTTCTGCTGTAATTCAAACACGCTAGTTATAGGCCCTGAAGCATATGATAGATTATCGATTGGCGTTTCTTTCCTATACACGCTATATAAAAAAATTCAAATGTATATGATCGGTATACATTATGCTTCATCATGCGTGAAGGAAAGGGGGGGGGGGGGTCGTTTATAATTCCTTGATCGTCAGTAATGGCTTTATTTAGTATGGGTTGATATATTGATCAGACTGATTGCAAACAAATAAATGGACAATCAAGCTGAAAATAACATTAGTTTCCTCTTACCGTTCGCCGATGAGACTGGAGGAAAAATAGTCCAATTATTTGACGTCGATCTGCTAGATTAATTTCCGGTTTGTATGATGCAATAAATGCCGAAATCATATCGATTATTGCGTTTAGAAAGCGATCCAAATGCACTCGAGTGTGTATATTGATCCACGCCACAATATATCTCTGGCGGAGGAATTTCCTCGATGCACCGGTTGCCACTTCCGGTTTGGCGTGAGTGTAACTCGCCCGACCATCCACCAGGCGGCGGTATTGAGGCATTGCAATGTCAGAACACGGTCCAGCTGCGATCCGGAGGGAGGCTGGATGAATTATGAATGCCATGGCGAAAAAATTTAATATTGATCCCAAACACGTGATACGCCGTTGTTGGCGTTCAACGCATTGGCGGGCAATAACGATTTATGCCGGTCTTGGCGCACAATGTGTTAAGGTATATATTTGTATTTTTTAAGAATTGTAAAGGATAGGCAAAAATAAGCATGTGCTTCAGCCTATTCCTTTTTTCGGTCATTGAGTTTGGATTTTGTGTGTGAGCTTACTTTGAATATGTACATTTGTGATTTTTTCTTTTTTTCTTTTCCTTTTGAAAGTCCACACATGTGTGTTTTTGATTTATCTGTAAACAAAGACCGAAAATAAACTATTCATCATCATCATCATCGTGTCTTTTGAGCAATTTAAGAGACAATTTGACTTGGGAAATGACCATTTCCAATCTACAGCTTCTATGATACAGAAGTCAAGAATAGGATATCAGTAGGTGGTAACGGGGTGGTGGGAATGATGGAGATGGCGTATACGAGAACTCCAGTGAAAATAGTATCGGAAATGTACAAAAGTTTACAAGCTCGCAACAACTGTGATTCATATAATGTGAAGAATAAATGGGAAAGTGAACTGAGTATAATCTTGACGGAGGATGATTGGCATTCTATATGTGAGATACAACTCATCCACTAGCTCTAGAGGATGGAGAGAATTCAGTTGGAAAAATGTGATGAGATTTTTTATCACACCGCAAATTAAGAGTAAACAATTAAAAGGGCAACAACCCTGCTGGAGACAGTGTGGACAGATGAATGCCAACCACTCTCACATATTTTGGAGAAAGTGCAACCATTTTGGAAGAGTGTTACACAGGAAATGTACAGAATCCTTATACGAATTCCCCATGGAACCCCAGTTAATATACCTGGGTTTGATAACAGAGGAGACCATACATAATGAAGACTTGTACCTGTTCAAAATCATGATAATAGCTGGTAAGAAGGCCATCACAAGAAGCTGGCTCAAAGATGCCGCTCCAGACAAAGAGACATGGAGGGGAATAGTGGAAGAGATAAGCGAAATGGAAAAAATGACATTCCTGTTGAGATTGAAGCCCGAGACATACGACAGATGCTGGTCGAAATGGACAACATATGAGCTGTCAGACGGTTAAAGACTGCCATGACACAATCAAAACAGACCTGACATACCAAAAGCAAATACAGCTCTCTCCCCCCCCACCATACAACACTGGGTCTCATTCCCGAACGAATTTACGACCAAAAATGATTTCTGCCCATTTAAGACATATTAGGGCTGGTAGCGCGAGTCCCCAAATGTTCCTGAGATCAGATTTGAGCGTGGCTGAGAGCAGATTTAAGAATGCTGAGGAGCACACTTATGATTGATTGACTAATTGAAAATTTTATTAACTTGACAGACTGTGTTCTCATAGTGATTCCTTCATGTTAACGCTACAGGCCTCCTTGGAATTAATTACTTAATCATAATTAAAATAAATATGACAATATTTGTATACACGATAAGAAATTACGCATTTGTTGTCGGAAAAATAAATAATATGGATTCATCTGATCACAGGGCAGCTGCTTAACCATATCTGAACCAGCTATTTTGGACAAATGTATAATTACTTTAATTACTCAGATATTCAAACACAATTATGCAATTATTGTAAAATGATTGAAAATAATAATTATTTAATGCCTTCTGTGGAATTTGTATTTCTTATTTGGTACACATCTGTTTTAATATATATATTGAAATTCTTTATTTGGAATTACCCCTTGAGATGAACCATCTCGTTTTCAAGCGGGTCCACAGCTATAATAATAAACAGGTTCAAACTACATCAAACAAGAGGAACATAAGACAAACAAAACACAGAGCACATATTCAAGTGATTGCTTCAAAGATCTGTTATACTATTATTGGTGGAAACATGAACAAGTAATCTCAAGGTGAGAGGACAGCACAGTTTTAAACAGTTGTGAGGATGTTATAGCTCGAATATGAACTGGGAGATTATTCCAGTCAGATGGACCTTTGAACATGAATGCTTTTTTGCCAACTGAGGTAGTAACATTTGTTGGAACTTTAAAAAATAGCTGTGCACAGTGTCTCAGTTGATGTCTAGAGGTGAAAGGGTCCATATACTGTTTGAGATATTGTGGATAATTGAAGTGAATACATTTAAAAATGAACTGTAACCAGTGCTGCTGTCGTCTTACTGTGGGAGCTGGCAAATTAAGATTTTCATACATGGTGCAGTGGTGTGTCAAATATGGGCAGCCAAGAGCAAATCTGCATAGACGGTTGAATAGTGTGTTTAGTGGAAGAAGGTTGGTTTTAGATGCAGTTTGGTAAACTACGTCAGCGTAATCCATGATGGGTAAAATTTGTTGCTGAACCAGTTTCTTTCTGACAGGGAGTGTGAAACATTTTCTGTTGCGGTAAAGAACACCAGCACTAAAGTTGACTTTTCTAACAATATTATCAATGTGATATTTATATGGGAGTTCTGAATCAAGCCATTTAATGATTAATTATATACATTTGAAAGAATGCAGGTCAACATGCAATATATCCCATTGATTGGTATACAATGGGACATACCTTTGTTTGATTGATTGATTGATTGATTGATTGAAAACTTTATTAACAGATTGCAGAATGGGTACAGTACAGTACAGTTCAATTACATACAATTGTTAAGGGGATGCAGACCAGAGAAAGACTTCCATCTTGTTTACATCAGGGTCCCCCATTTTCAATTCATCATAACATATATGACACACACGACATACAGATAGACAGTACTGCTACATCTATACATTTATGACATACCAGATTTGCAAATACAGTACTGTTTGTGATACAAAAAGAGTCCAGAAAAGAGAGTATATACATTTGACGTAGAAACTGTTGGAGGAGGTTGGGTAGGTGGGGTGGGGTTGGGTGGGTGGGGGTGGGGGGGACTGTACATTGGAGGTGGTTGGGGGGGGGGGGGGGGTTGGGTAGGAGGGGTGGGTGGGGGACACTGTACAAGCAAAACTGTACATTGGAATATTGACAAATCATACTTGGTCATTTACTGCACATTGGAGGGGGTTGATATAGCTTAAACCTGCATTCCTTCGAATATATCATTAATCAATTAAACTTATATTGAAATACACTATATAGCCTATACACCAACACTGAAATGACGATAAATAAATAAATAAGAAC
Source organism: Notolepis coatsorum (assembly GCF_963971535.1). NCBI lineage: Eukaryota > Metazoa > Chordata > Actinopteri > Aulopiformes > Paralepididae > Notolepis > Notolepis coatsorum. The sequence continues at coordinate 21,223,437 of NC_140167.1, read as the reverse complement.
TAAAGCTAATCGCATGGAAATAGTCTGCATTAATATTCCATAAAAAGTTTTGTGTGCGCCAGTATGGCCTACGTGTCTAATGAACAGTATAGGCTTAATATATTCTAGTTACTTGTTTCATTAGGATTTAGTAGATACTATATATGCTCTGCCTCTGCCCTACGTACAGTATAAGTACAGACTGTACCTATACTGTACGTAGGGCAGAGCATATAGTATCTACTAAATCCTAATGCAACAAGTCATTAATGGAATAATAAGCCTATACTGCGTTCATTCATTACGCCGTAGGCATTAATGGAATAATAAGCCTATACTGCGTTCATTCATTACGCGTAGGCTACAGTATACTGCGTGTGTGTGTGTGTGTGTGTGTGTGTGTGTGTGTGTGTGTATGTGTACGTGTGTGTGTGCGTGTGTGTGTGTGTGTGTGTGTGTGTGTGTGTGTGTGTGTGTGTGTGTGTGTGTGTGTGTGTGTGTGTGTGTGTGTGTGTGTGTGCATGTGTGTGTGTGCGGCAGGTGCACCACGAGCTGTACTATATGATGACAATACATTAATCTAATCTCATTTCGATGGGTCGTGCAAGACTCGCAAGGCACTTCCGCATCCATTTCCACACAGCTGCGTCATTACTTTGCCTTATAAGGGGCTCTGGAGGCGTTGTTTTGTATGCAAATTACCTGAACGGGAACGCGCTTTTGAGTTTAAGACATAATGCCATTCTCCAAGCAGATATCAGATCATATCACAGGTGCGACCGTTTCAGCCCCTTAAGACATATTACCAGCACGTTTGGGACTCAGAGTGAACTTGCAATGGGTCTCATTCCCAAACGAAGTTACGACAAAATATTTCGTCTTAGCCAGATTTCGGCCCATTTAAGACATATTAGGGCTGGGAGTGGGAGTCCCCAAACTTTCCTGAGATCTTATTTGATCGTGGCTGAGAGCAGATTTAAGAGTGCTGAGGAGCACAATATGCTCTCAGCCCGATCAAATCTCATGATTGATTGACTAATTAAAAATGTTATTATAACTTGACAGACTGTGTTCTCATAGTGATTCCTTTGCGTCAACGCTACAGGCCTCCTTGGAATTAATTACTTAATCATAATTAAAATAAATATGACAATATTTGTACGATAAGAAATTACGCATTTGATGTCGGAAAAATAAATAATATGGGTTCATTTGATCACAGGGCAGCTGCTTAACCATATCTGAACCAGCTATTTTGGGCAAATGTATAATTACTTTAATTACTCAGATATTCAAACACAATTATGCAATTATTGTGAAATGATTGAAAATAATAATAATTTAATGCCTTCTGTGGAATTTGTATTTCTGTTTTAATGATTAATTATATACATTTGAAAGAATGCAATGTATCCCATTGATTGGTATACAATGGGACAGACCTTTGTTTGATTGATTGATTGATTGAAAACTTTATTAACAGATTGCAGAATGGGTACAGTACAGTACAGCTCAATTACATAAGGGGATGCAGACCAGAGAAAGAATTTCGTCTTGTTTACATCAGGGTCCCCCATTTTCAATTCATCATAACATATATGACACACATGACACAGATAGACAGTACTGCTACATCTATACATTTATGACATACCAGATTTGCAAATACAGTACTGTTTGTGATACAAAAAGAGTCCAGAAAAGAGAGTACATTTGACGTAGAAACTGTTGGAGGAGGTTGGGTAGGAGGGGTGGGTGGGGGATAGACTTACACTGTACAAGCAAAACTGTACATTGGAATATTGACAAAACCATACTTGGTCATTTACTGTACATTGGAGGGGGTTGATATAGCTATAAACCTGCATTCCTTCGAATATATCATTAATCAATTAAACTTATATTGAAATACACTATATAGCCTATACACCAACACTGAAATGACAGTGTATAAATAAATAAGAACTAAAGCTAATCGGTGGAAATAGACTGCATTAATATTCCATAACAAGTCTTGTGTGCGCCCAGGGGTGCAGTCGTAATATGGGCGAAGGCCAAACGCCCGCGCGCGCACGCGCATACATGTTCCCTCGGTTGCGCACAGAACAGATGATGCACCTTGTCTCATCCTTTTAGTCGAGAGATCAAGCAACCCCCCACCTACAGGGCTTGTATTTGGTTGTCGGTATCCTATTATTATGCAAAGTCTAGGTGATAAGTGCCGCGACGAGTCGTCGCGCCGGCACTTATCACCTAGACTTTGCATAATAATAGGATGCGCGCACTTCGGCCTCAGCGCACTTCGGCCTCAGTGACGAAGCCCAAACGTCGTTTGACCGCGTATGCCCAGCACTGCACTCCTGTAAGTGCGCCTACGAATGAACAGTAGCCTATAGGCTTAATTATGGAATAATAAGCCATACTGCGTTCATTCATTACGCCCGCCGTAGGCTATATATTTTATGTCATTCATTCATTCATATACAGTACTGCGCGCGCGCGTGTGTCTGTGTGTGCGCGCGCGCTGCGGCAGGTGTGTACCGCGAGCTGTATATGATGCCAATACATTAATCTAATCTAGTTTTGATGGGCGCAAGCGTGATTACGAAACCTAGCCGCATTCTCGGAGACGCTCTCTGATTGGCACTGACTGACGCTAGGTTTCGTAATCACGCGGCTCGCAAAGCACTTCCGCCATTCCATTTCACACAGCTGCGTCACCAGTTGCCTTATAAGGAGCTATGGAGGCGTTGTTTTGTATGCAAATGAGCTGAAGCTTTAGAGTTTAAGACAGAATGCCATTCTCCAAGCAGATATCAGATAATATAATTTGTGCAACCTTTTCAGCCACTTAAGACATATTACCAGCACGTTCAGTACTCAGAGTGTACTTGTCATAGATTATGTCTCAGTGGTTCCAAGATAAGTCTTCCAGAATATATCTTTGAAACATTTTCGGGAATGAGACGGCCTGCAGGAGGAGCGGGAGGTACTTACATCATTGCACACACTCACACCTGCTGGGAGTTGCTCAGTACAACTGTGCAGCTGGTAAAGTACAAATAGTACAAGTACAAATAAAGTATGATGTATCTTTAGTACGTCACGGTGACCAATCGCAGCCACTCTTATTGTCTGGGACCAAATACGGCCACGCCCCACTCCCAGTAAAAAGTGGGAATCTCTAGAATGGGTTTGGGGCGACGCTAGTATACGGAAGTGGCTTTCAAGGTGACGATTATTAGACCACACTAAATGTTGTCAGTAGATGGCAGCATTGGTTTAAAATTAAAAGGTGAAAATGTTGTAAACTACAACACTGCATTGATTGATTGATTGATTGAAAAGTTTATTAACAGATTGCAGAATGGGTACAGTACAGTACAGCTCAATACATACAATTGTTAAGGGGATGCAGACCAGAGAAAGACTTTCATCTTGTTTACATCAGGGTCCCCCATTTTCAATTCATCATATGACACACACGACATACAGATAGACAGTACTGCTACATCTATACATTTATGACATACCAGATTTGCAAATACAGTACTGTTTGTGATACAAAAAAAATCCAGAAAAAGAGTGTATATACATTTGACATAGAAACTGTACATTGGAGGAGGTTGGGTAGGTGGGGTGGGGTTGGGTGGGGCTGTACATTGGAGGTGGGGGGGGGGGGGGTGGGTAGGGGGACACACTGTACACTGTACATTGGAATACTGACATACATTTGACATAGAAACTGTACATTGGAGAAGGTTGGGCAGGTGGGGTGGGGTTGGGTGGGGCTGTACATTGGAGGTGGGGGGGGGGGGGGGGTTGGGTAGGGGGGACACACTGTACATTGGAATACTGACAAAGCCATACTTGGTCTTTACTGTACAACTGGGTTAGGACATTTGTAGGGTCCAGTTTCGAATTGCAGTCTCCCGTAGGTGTTCTTTGAGAGTGTTTTTGAAAGTGGGTAGTGATTCACATTCCTTTACAGCTTTGGGTAGGGCGTTCCACATTGATGTGGCATAATTGCGAAACGTCCCTTGTCCCTTGTTTTAGCCGAATCTGGGTTTCACATGATTTTTGGAGCTCCCTCTGGTGTTGTGATCGTGGTATTCACTGACCTTTGGGAAGTATTTTGACATGTACATGGGTACCTTGGTCGTGTAGTGTATCTTGTAGACCAGGCCCATTGCAAGTTGCTGTACTCTGTTGTCTACTCTAAGCCATCCTAGGTTGTCAAAGTGGGCAGGGTGTTAGGGTTTGAAACCGACCTCAACAGCACGGCACAGACAGGTAGTTCAGAGTTAGCCAAACACTAGGGCGTATTTATTACAGAATCAAAAAGAGCCAAATAACAATTCTGAATCAACAAAAAAGGAGAATGCCTTCGGCAGAGTTGTCTGCGGCTCTGCAGATCCTCCCGGTGTTAGAGGTGGGGAATCGGCGTAGGCGCCGCTGCGGCTCTGCAGATACCCCCAGATCCAACTCGGAGTGGAAACGGAGAGAGAGAGAGAGATCAACAACAGTCCAACAGTACACAGAGGCAGTGCAGTTCAGTCCTCCCTTAGCTGAGTCCAGTATGAAATACAAGTGACTTGATCTTCGGTGTAAACTACACACAAGTTAGCTGAGTCCAGTACAAAACAAAACGGTACTTCTTCAGTGTTATCCAAACACCCAATTTAGCGGAGTCCAGTACAAAACAAAACGGTACTTCTTCAGTGTTATCCAAACACACAATTTAGCTGAGTCCAGTACAAAACAAAAACGGTATTTCTTCAGTGTTATCCAAACACACAAAAACAGATAATCCAAAAAGGTTTGTTTCCAAAACTCACCAAAGCGCAAACGCGTAAAGCGGGCAACGGGGCGCAGCTCCAAACGGATGATCAAGATATTCACCAGCGGCGATCCAAAGATGTCCTGGAGGGGAAGTAGACGAGGCACAACAACGGGGGGAAGATAGGCAGTAGCAGTAGTAATCAAAACGACCCGACAACGATTGAAAGAAGGTCTGAGTATATGAAGCCTCTGGAGCGCTAATCACAAACTACGACAGGTGCGTGATGGAATTGGTAATCGCTCCTGAAGCGTGTGGCGGGGAATGCACCAATCAACACAGTACCTTGAAGAAGCGTGTGGCGGGGAACGAGCCAATCCTCACACAGGGGTGAGGTGGGTTCTAGGAGTCAGGTCAAGCAGTAGTCTGACTAGTTTGTTTTAAGATGTTTGTCATTTGGTTTTTAGTGCCTTTGAGGTGCTTTGGTACCATGAGGTGCAAGCATAGTCGTAGTACCCTTGAATGAGTGCTCCTGCCAGAGTCTTCAGGGTATTCTTGTTTACCAGAGAGGAGATCCGGTACAAGAATCGAGTTTGTTGGTTGACTTTTTTTATTACATTGGATGCCATTTTGTCACAGGAAAGATTAGCCTCTAGGATGGAACCCAGGTAGGTAATTGCATCTTTCCTTGTGACAATATTGTCACCCACTGTAACTGAGAAGCCGTCGGTCTTGCTGAGTTTGTTATTTGAACCGAAGAGAATGGACTCTGTTTTGCCCATGTGTAATGATAGTTTGTTGTCGGCGAGCCATATGCAGATTTTGCCTAGTTCCGAGCTGAGGGTTTTTTCAACCTGTAACTTGTTCTTGTCAGAGACCAGCAGGGCTGAGTCGTCCGCAAACAGGAACAAGTTGCAGTCACAAGCTGACGACATGTCATTTGCATAAATTAGGAACAGTAGCGGTCCTAGTATGCTTCCTTGTGAAACACCACAGTTCACTGTGAGGGGGGGGATAGGGTACCGTTTACCTCCACCATCTGTTCTCTCCCCTCCAGGTAGGATTGTATCCAGCTCACTGATAAACTATCAAAACCAATTGCTTTTAGCTTGTCAATCAGAATGGTGTGATTGACAGTGTCGAAGGCCTTTTGTAGGTCCAGCATGACCATGCCGCAGTATTTGCCCGCGTCCACCTCTTGCTTGATGTGGTCGTTCAAATAGAGAAGGCATGTGTCAGTGGAGTGGGATGTTCTGAAGCCAGATTGGAATTCGTAGATTAGATTTCTTTCCGCAAGGTACTTTTCGACCTGTTCGTATACTATTTTTTCCATGACTTTTGAGATGGATGTAAGGATAGAAACAGGGCGGTAGTTGCCTGGGTCTAATTTGCTGCCCTTTTTGTGCAGGGGTGTTACTCTCGCAATTTTGAAGTTATTGGGGACGTTTCCCTGTTTTATGGAGAGGTTTATTATGTGTGTGATGACTGGGGTGATGGCGGCTGCTGAGTCTCTGAGGAATTTTGAGGGGATGTTGTCATGGCCAGTGGCCTTGTTCGGTTGGAAGGTGCTCAGTTTTTTGAGTACCTCATCTGTAGTTACCATTTCCCAAGAGCGTTAGCACAGGTCGCAGGTCACTGGGATGTGTCTATATTCTTCGACGTGATCTGAACAGCGGTAAACTAATACTGCGACCTCGGTATAGCGACCGTGAATGGTCAACTAATTATCTTACCAAAAGTGCGCTGGTAGCGTTACATATGTTGTCTAAAGGGGGACATATGGTACAATTTAAGATTCTAATGATAATCGGCATATAAAGGACACCATAGAGCATAGAGACAATATAGAGCGTCGTTAATTTGTAAGAAACCTCAATGAAAACGGTGCAGGGTGCTATTGTTATGAAAATGTGATAGAATCCTATAAAAATTTGGACGCATTTGGTTTACGTTCCATTATGTAAAATGTCACAAAACAAAATGGATCCCTGGGGCACTGTTTGAAACTATAAATGGCCCGTTTGGCTGTGGTACTACTTTCCCACCTCATTGTTGGGTATTTGCGTCGAGATTAGAAACACATTTCAAGCATTTGTAACTGTAATAATTACTGTAGAGGTCTTTTTTTTCTTCACAATGACGCGGTGCAGCTTTAACTCAGCCAGAGACACAAAGTGGTGCCAGGGAACGTGGGTGGTTTCTTATTGGGTGTCATGCATAATTGACCTGACCCCACTGCCCTCTTCGAGCCCTGGGAAAATCTGAGCAGCGCACGTTCATTATAGAATCAGTGGATGTAATCGATGTGCACCGGCGAATCGCCTTGGAAAAACCCATATTATCACAAACCCCTGAGGAATATTTCCCTGTGTTCAAAGTTATTTCACAGCTGTGCTCTTCTCACTTCTGCACAGGGTGTCTTTGTGTCCCTGTGTTCTCTGAGCGGTCTCTTGTGGCTAACACCCACGCTGGAAGAGAATTGATAACAGCTCAAGGATTAACTTCAGAGAGAGAGAGAGAGAGAGAGAGAGAGAGAGAGAGAGAGAGAGAGAGAGAGAGAGAGAGAGAGAGAGAGGAGAGAGAGAGAGAGAGAGAGAGAGAGAGAGAGAGAGAGAGAAAGAAAGAAAGAAAGAGAAGAGAGAGAGAGAGCGAGAGAGAGAGAGAGAGAGAGAGAGAGAGAGAGAGAGAGAGAGAGAGAGAGAGAGAGAGAGAGGGGGGGGGGGGCAGAGAGAGGCCCTCTGTCTCCCCGTACTGTACCGCGTGAAGTCAACAAAGAACAATGCTTTCTACCAAATTATGCTCCACATCAAAGAGCCACAACAGTTGAGGATACTGATTACAGCGAGTGTTTCTGACAATCCTGCCACTGTTCGCTAAGCCTTTAATGCCACTTCAAGATGTCTCATAACAAGGTCAATAGTGTAAACCAGGGGTTCTCTCCAAACCTTTTTGGCATAATGTAAGCCCCTCTTAGTATTGTTTTCTGCCAAGTACCCCCTTGGACCACCTTTTCCTTTAGTCCATTTATTATAAATGTATTGCGGTAACGTGGGGAATAGCATCATATTTAACGTTGCATAGAAAAGGTGATGTTCATTTAGCATTCATGTAGACACCCGAAAATGTATGACTATTATTCAATGTGTCTAACGCTAATCTTTTGCATTCCCTGTGTTCACAAGGACATTGTGTAACCGGCTGACCGTTCTTGATCATCCCTACCCCGACACTGACACTTAACTTGCTGTGCTCTTTGATTCTCCCTATCCTAACATTGACGCTTCATAGTGGGACAGGATACAGGTGCCGCCAGGGGCGCTGGTGGTCACGCTGGGCAGGGAGGCACAGGTGAAGAAGTACGGGCTCAGAGCGCGGTGTCGAGGGAGGGGCTTCCTTTTTCAGCATTTTCCACGGAGGGAGAAGGACACGGAACGGGAGCTCCGGAGATTCAGCAAGCGAGAGATAAACTCAGTTAAAAACGGGTTATCCTAGAAGTATGCGGTAGCTTAGCGTTTGGTTAATGCGCCAGATAAACTCAGTTACACAACGGGTTATCCTAGAAGTATGCGGTAGCTTAGCGTTTGGTTAATGTGCCAGAGACACTGTGAATGAACCAACAGGCGAGCATCGCCAAAGACCAGGTGGTAGATATTGTCCACCTTGCGTTAGCTGTGTATAGGCGTCATAGCAGGGGGGTTCACCATGACCCACAGCTTAGCTTTGTTTAGGCTAGCACCACAGTTTAGCCCGCGTGTCGGCCCCCCTCTTCAGCCCAGCAGAGGACGCCACTACACTGCACGCTCCTCCAGCCCCTCCAAGCCGTTGCCCCAGCAGCTCACCTGCCCCAGCGTCTACCCCGCCCCGCTGCCTGTTATCGCGGGATCTCCCGACGGCCATCTTAACACCCGGACGAGTGGTGGTGAGAGTAGGCCCGCCATCTTGGATAAGTACAGCGGCGCTCCGAGTGCTGAAACGTTATCGGTAGACAATTCACTGTGTGGCACAGGCTCTCTAAGGGCGAAGATAAACGGTGCTTTGAACTAACGCTGGCAGCAGTGTCTAGGGGCGCCCCAACCATTTATTGTTTTGGAGAAAAAGCCGGCTTTAGCTAGGACTTTTATTTGCTAATGTAGGCCCACTGTTAATTTCTTTTGAGTGTAATAATAATGTGTGGTTCTTTATAAAAATCCCATTGAACTCCTTTACTCTTTACCTTGTGCTCACCTACCGCGAAGCGGAACAGTAGATAACCCTTAAAGGGAAGAGGTTCTTACTGTGTCTGTAATATAGAGTGAGAGCATTAGGTGCCCAGTGTGGGAATAGTTTCCCTCCATGTGTATTGTAGAGCGAGAGCACTAGGTGCCCAGTGTGGGAATAGCTTCCCTCCATGTGTATTGTAGAGCGAGAGCACTAGGTGCCCAGTGTGGGAACCTAGTACAGTTGTACAGTTGTACAGTTGTACAGTTTTGCTTGTACAGTTCTACAGTGTTCCCCACCCACCCCTCCTACCCAACCCCCACCCCACCCACCAAACCACCTCCAATGTACAGAAAAAAAAGAAAAAAAATCTAACCCTGACTAACCTTACTTGTCCTAATAAACTAACCTACGCTGTAACACGCAACACTTGATGAACATTGTTACTCAGCTGATAGAGTTGTACCCTTCTTGCTGTCTTGTCGTACAGAACTTGTAAGTCGCTTTGGATAAAAGCGTCAGCTAAATGACTAAATGTAAATGTAAAAATGTACCCAACCTCCCCCAATGTACAGTTTTTACGTCAAATGTATATACTCTTTTCTAGACTCTTTTTGTATCACAAACAGTACTGTATTTGCAAATCTGGTATGTCATAAATCATACACTAGGGGGGCACTAGGACCCAGGAGTACCCTGGCCAGGTAGAGTATCTAGAGAGGAAGTCTCACGAGAGTGAGACTTGACTTCACGTGTGTTTCCGTCTGTTTGAATGGAAGCATGATACATGCAGAACCAAGTTATCCATGCTGCTCCTGCCCCACGCTTTTAATAAGGTATGAGCAGTTTAAACACCTTTTTTGTTGGTAAATCTATTCCACCATTTCCGACCTAGGACTAGGACTAGGAAGTTTGTAGAGGGTTGTTTACTTGTGGGCATGGAACATCCCATCAGCTTGGGGAATCATTTTGTTTACTTGTGGGCATGGAGCATCCAATCAGCTTGGGGAATTATTGTTTACTTGTGGGCATGGAGCATCCAATCAGCTTGGGGAATTATTGTTTACTTGTGGGCATGGAGCATCCAATCAGCTTGGGAAATGATGTTTACTTGTGGGCATGGATCATCCAATCAGCTTGGGGAATTATTGTTTACTTGTGGGCATGGAGCATCCAATCAGCTTGGGAAATTATGTTTACTTGTGGGCATGGAGCATCCAATCAGCTTGGGAAATTATGAATTTGAAGGTGCTGTAGGACACAAGAGGAAAAGATACAGATGAGACTGTGATATAAATTACATTACAACAATATCTTACATTCTAAATAGCATAATATAATATAGAGTTATAACATTGTTGAAATAAATTAATGTGCCTTATTTTGTATTGAGTGTGTGAAATTTTCTATTTTGATTGAAACTGGAAAAAGGCTAAGTGGGATCTCTGTCATGAATCACTTCTATAGCGCCACACTGTGCCCGATAACAGTCTTCATCCAGGACCAGCATGGTTCCTGGAACCATCACTTGGTGCAGGGAAGTCACCAAGGGCAGATACATCTCTGGATACCCATTTATATCACGTACTTTATGTGTGTGTTATTATTAGTCTAATATCTCTGTGGGGATAATACAGTGGTTACTGCTGATGTTCGCCCAGCAGTACAGGCCTGTGCCCCGCACCCCCCGTCATCCCCCTTGTGTACTTGAGACGTTTAGAGGTGACTCGGAGGAATCGGCGGAATAAGGTATGTGTACCATGCATGTACTAGTACTACACACAATGTTATGGGTTTAATCCTGCTTGTGCTCACATTAAGTTATGTTATTGCCCTTCTTTCTTTTACACCCCCTGTCACCATGATATTCTGTACTGTATACGCAGCAGGAAAAACATGCCTGTGGTACAAGGAGCTAAATCGAATGTCTGCTATGTATGTTTGCTAGCCTGCCATGGTGTTACTATTCTAATTCCTTAGCTATTTGACTGTATCCACTGTCGACAGATAACGGTGTGTGAAGTAACGTGATTCTCACTGTGTGTAGTGTAGGCTCTGTGGAGCATGTAAATGATGCCGTCCTCCACTCCGATGTTTGCCTGGTACGCAAACTGCAGGGAGTCCAGGGAATCACTCACCCGGGGCTTGAGGTGCTGCATGACCAGCCTCTCGGCTCACCTGGTCAAACAAGAGGCTGTTCTCTTCTGCACGCTCTGGGGCCCCTCCCAGATTTGACTCAAACAAGGGACTAAACACGTTTCGCAATTATGCCACAACAATGTGGAACGCCCTACCCACAGCCGTAAAATAATGTGAATCCCTACCCTCCTTCAAAACCGCTCTCAATGAGCACCTACGGGAGGCTGCAATTAGAAACTGGCCCCGGTAAATGTCCAAACCCCCAACCCCCCACCCACCGAACCCCCTCCAATGTACAGTTTCTTCCCCCTCTAATGTATATATTTTCTTTTATGATCTCTGTCTCTTAAACAGTACTGTATATCTGTATGTCATGTATGTCATAAATGGCATGATGAATTGAAAATGGGGGACCCTGATGTAAACAAGACGAAAGTCTTTCTCTGGTCTGCATCCCCTTAACAATTGTGTGTATTGAGCCGTACTGTATTGTTCTCATTCTGCAATCTGTTAATAAAGTTTTCAATCAATCAATCAATCAATCAATCAATCAATCAATCAATCAATCCCCCCCACGCCTTGCTGCTTGTTATCTTCTTGAGCTCCCCCACACCTGTAGTTTCCCCTCTAGTCTGTTCTTGTAGCTGTCCTTGGCTGCTCTCTGGATTCTTTTTTGAGCTCTTTTCCGACAGCCTTGGCCCCTTGATGTCCCCTGCCATAAAAGCTCTCTTCTTTCCTGTTCAGTACTTGTTAATCCATTGTTTGTTGCTGAGGGAGCAGCCTTTTTTGTGGCTACAATGCTTACCTCGCAGATCCTAATATATAATAAATAACCCGTAATACAGTGAGAGACAAGTTGGCTGTCAATGTTGAGGATGAAGGATTTACCTATCTCAAACCCTGCCCTCTTTTCTTGATCCTCCAATCAGAGCTGTTGCTTCCCTCCCTGTGTTTGGAGTTGTGATTGGATAGTTGGCGGATTGGAGGATCAAGAAAAGAGGGCGGTTTGAGATAGGTCAATTAGTCCTTTGGGAAGGCGAGCAGGGCTAGCAATGCTACTCTACCAAGCACTCATAATGGTTGTTGACTAATTATTTTTATGAACCAATTTTTTTTTTTATTCAAGCTAAATCAAAGCAGTATACAAAGACCAGTTAGAGTGTAGAAGACAAGGAACAAACAAACACACCAAGACAAACGGGAAATGACAATACATGAGATGAAAAAACTAAAAACAACAATAATACAAATAAAAAATATCAGCACAGTTGGCTCGTGGAGTGCAATTTGCTCCGGATTACTCTAGTTGGCTCGCGAGCATCTGAGTGCAATTTGCTCCTGATATGGTAAAATAGTATAAATACTGCCCATGCAACAGTATGCATGTCCTAGGACAATGGCAGGCAGAAAACAGAAGCTTCAATTCTCTGATCGCGAATTGGAAGTCCTGACAATCAATACTGTAGCTCTTCTAGTCCTTGGGCCAAACACTTTTTTGGTACCAATTGGGTGGGCAAATTCTAGATGTGATATTTCTTTTTTTTTTTTATTCCTATACATCCCTAGATTGTGTTTTGATATGATAGACAGTTTGGTTTTGTAGCTTATTAGTGGTTAACAAAAACTGAGTTTTCGCAAAAGAGGTCTCCTGCCATATCTTGCTCCCCTTCATAGATTTGCTTGTACGTCATGTTGTGGGGGATACTAGAGACATGACCATGATAACGTTTTTATGCACCTGAGTCTCCTGAACACGTAGAGATCCAGAGTCGATCAGACCTTCCTATGCTGAGCTATATGGTAACTTTCGAGCACCTACCCCCTACAGGTGAATGCCTCATTGTTGCGGTATAGGTGCACGAAAGTTACCATATAGCTCAGCGTAGGAATGTCAGATCGACGCATTCAGGAGACTCAGGTGCATAAACAAACATGTATTCAATTAGTTTGAGTAGACCTGTCCATGGTGCTGAATCTTTCTGCCAAAGTTAGGCACTGTGTGCCAGTAAAAATAATTTCAGATTTAGGAATATTTTTAGAGTGAGAAATTAAGTTGTATTTAATGTTTAGTTAGGAGATTAGAATCCGCATTCTCATATACTCCAGAATAAACTTTTCATTGACCATGCTTCCAGCGTCTACTCCTCATGGACCTAACGTTATAAATTAAAAGTGTATTCTGGAGCATATGAGTGTGCGGGTTCTATTATCTTTATTGTGATTATTACCTAACCCAATGGTTCACTGGAGACGCTGGCCACTAATGCGCTTAGTTACCACCAATTCTCTGAAGACGTAAATAGCGCCACTTTATAGCGTGGCAATTAGCGCCGATCTTTGTGAATTGGAGTGTTTTTGCAATGAGGCTCATTTGCATAGAAAGGGGCACATTTTCCGCCCATATTACCTCATTTAAATACCCGCAAATAGCACAGACGCACAGAGACGCAATGATGATGGCAACGCAGTTAGCACAGTATTTCACCCTTTGCTAGTGCTTTGTGAATAGCAAGGTTTGTTTTGGCGGCTATTCGCACAGGCATTGTGTCAGAAACAGCCGCGCAATCCCTTTGTGAATTTGCCCCATTGTGACGGCAAGGAATTGGAAAAGTCACTTCCTGAGTCATCATCTAACAGAAGCAGATCAGGGGGAAAAGGGCCCATTCTTTCCAACAATGACTGACAGTGCTGATCACGCCGAGTGGTGCCAGAACATGTTGACCTGTCTGTACAGTCCCACATCATAATGTACATAATGTGCCTGGAGTTCCCTGGGGACAGAATGAGCAGTTGGGGGGAATGATTTGGTGAAAACGTACCTAGCTTCTGTCGGGTGAAATGTGTTCTCATGACAAGATTGGCTGACATAGAACAGATAACAACATTAAACAGAAGAAAACATATACATATATAATAATAGTATATCAAATATATAGCACATGTTCAAGTACCCAAATATGCTTCTCCAATGTATATATATCAAATAAATCACGCTGAATTATCGTTCACACAGATGAATATAAGCAAGCAGCATGAGAATTGCTATTCTGGAATAGTATGGAACTGTACATCATCCACAAGCACAAGGAATGAACCCCACATTTTCTTGAACATGGATGAAGAACCTCTCAGAGTACATCTTATCTTTTCTAGTTTGATAAAGTATAGTATGTCTCTAATCCAGGGAAGGTGAGTGGGGGGAGCAGCGGACTTCCATTTAAACAGAATCAGCCGCCTGGCCAGTAGAGTGGTAAATGCCACAACGTGTGCGTTGTGCTTTGAAAGTGATAACATAGGTGGAGAGTATCCAAAAAGCGCTGTCAATACATTTGGTTCAAGATTTGTCTCAATACTTCCCGAGATGGTTTCAAAAATATTTGTCCAATACCTGTGCAAGGAGGGGCATATCCAAAACATGTGAGTATATGTTGCTGGGGCCGAGTGAGATCTATCACATATAGGATCTATATCCTCATACATTTTGGCTAATCTGACTTTCGTCAGGTGTACTCGATGAACAATTTTGCATTGTATCAGCCTGTGTCTTGCACAAATAGAAGAAGAATGAACAAGACGCAGAATGTCAACCCAAATGTCATCCGAGATCTCCTCCTCTAAATCCTCCTCCCATTTACTTTTAATATTGTGTATTGGGGTGGGACATAAGGAGATAATGAGATTATACATAGTCGATATCATGCCCTTGGTGGAAGACATCGAGGTTAAAAAGGAGTCGATGGGTGTTACCTCTGGAAGGTATAGGGTTAATGCTACAGACATAGCTACGAATCTGTAGATACCGAAAGAAATGTCGGCTATGGATTGAATATTTCTCTGATAATTGCTGAAAAGAGGCAAAAACATTATCTACATACAGGTCACCTAGTGTGTTAATACCGAGTGAGGCCCATAAGGAGAATGCTCCATCCATCAGTGAGGGGTGAAATAAAGGGTTAGCTGCTATCGGGGCCAAGTGGGATTGAGTTTTGAACCCACAGTGGCCTCTGAATTGATTCCAAATTCTGAATGTAGTTTTAACGATAATATTTTTGAAGTAGGGGGCCATTGGAAAACCACTGGGGGCATGTATAAGACCGGTTAGTGAGGCAGGTTTGACGGATGAGGCTTCGATGTCAACCCACATAGGGCACACCAGAGGGTTGTCTGACTGTAGCCATTGCTGTATGATTCTAAGATTGGCTGCCCAATAGTAGGCTCTGAAGTTAGGTAAAGCCATGCCACCCAGAGGTCTAGGCCTTTGTAATAGAGCTTTACTAATTCTGGGAACTTTGTTATTCCAAATGAATTTGGATAGACTGTCAATTTTCTGAAAGAATGAGTGGGGAAGAAAGATAGGCAGGCACTGGACAAGATAAGAGAACATTGGGAGAGAGTTCATCTTAACGCAATTGATACGTGCAGCAAGAGAGAGAGGTAATAATTCAAAATCGTCCTGAAATAATTCAAAATCTTCCTGAAATCAAGTCAGTAGAGAGCCAAAATTTTATTTGAATAGGTCCCCAAATGTATCCCTAATTTGGATACCAAGATATTTGACGCCATGGGGCGAAATTTTCAATGGAAAGTTATGCAGTGGGTAACTTCGAGCTTCAATGGATTCAAGCACTTCCAGCATTCCAGCATTCAATGGAAGAAGTTCGCTTTTGTCTAAATTTAGTTTATACCCTGAAATATGGCCAAATCGGGTGAATATGTCAAGTGCAGCTGGAATAGATGTGGAGATGTCAGAAACGTATAGAAGCAGGTCATCTGCATACAGGGAGGTCCTCTGTTCAACACCCCCTCTGATTATACCTTTTATATGAGGGTCTGATCGAAGTGCGATGGCCAACGGTTCAATGGCGACATCGAACAGGAGTGGACTCAAATTGCAACCCTGTCTCATGGAGCGGTGTAGATGGAACTGTGCTGAACGTGTGTTGTTAGTCCTTACTGAGGCAGTGGGAGAGGTGTAAAGTAATTTCACCCAGGCTATACAAAGTTATCCCCCAGTCCAAACTTTTTCAACGTATCGAAAAGATAGCCCCACTCCACACGGTCAAAAGCTTTGGCCGAGGGGAGCTCCCGTAGCTCACCGCATATCTCGGCGCTATTTCTGCGTCGGGGAAAACCGTGCTCGTCACGGATCTGGGGGACACGAGTTCGATTTCTCAGAATGTCTTCCCCTGCTCTACATCCCATTTCAACCTGTTTCTGTCGGTCATGCTTGACCAGAAAAGCGATAAACGCTAAAAAATAAAGTAAAAAAAAAAAAAAAAAAAAAGCTTTGGCCGCATCCAGTGAGATGACAGCCTCCGGGCTAGTTATGGAGGAAGGGCTATATAGAACATTAAAGAGACGCCTAATGTTGGAAAATGAATATCTATTCTGGATAAAAACCTGTTTGGTCTGGAGAGATGATAGTGGGAAGCAACCTTCCCCCTAAGGTGCGCCCGTGCGCACGCGCGCACATGGCAAAACGCTCCCGCGCACATCTGAAATCGGTCAACATTTTTTTTTTTTTTTTTAATTCAACAAAGATGACCATGTTCACGTCTTAAACTCATACTGAGGCCTTAGTTTTGGTTTTAAATTGCATATCATCATTCATTTATTTATTGTCACACAGAGCAGAAGAATTTTGCCAAAACAAACCAATAGTATCCAGCTGCAGAACGGCAGACCAGCCACACTCTCAAACCCAAACGCATTTCCTTTGATTTAATTATACATCAAATGATTTATGTCAAGGATTGCAATGCCTCGTTTGAATGAAGTTAACTTTTCACCTCGATAACGTCAACATTCAGGGTGAATGTAATGTGAGAAATTGGGATAAAAAATTTAATAAAAATAAAAAATATATATATTTTTGTTGATCGGATCGGGAAAGATCGGTATCGGTAGATACTCAAAATCACATGATCGGGATCGGATCGGGAGCAAAATAATTTGATCGGGACATCCCTAACGGTAACCTGTTGCGTGTGACGTTACCAAGAGAAGCCCCGCTTTCAGTGCTTTGTGGGCAGCGCTACTGCACGCTCACACAGACACACACAACAGATGAGGAAGTGGACAGATCCGACCAGCATTGCTGGCTCCTCACAATGCAAACGCGAAAATGTACATTACAGGTGAACTGCAGAGAAAATGTCCAATTTATCATCCCGGTCGAGACTAATTGGAAGCGGAGTGCAACGCGTGCAAAGCTTGACCATAATGTTTATGTGTCTAATAAAGGTGCTGGCGATCTCAAAGCTCACATGGACACAGCAAAACATTACAAACAAAGCAGTGCGAGGCGAGAGTTTGATGGCAAAGTTGACCGAATTGATTGAAGAATGCAGCTATACAGAGAGAGAAAGAAAATAATTGAAAACTATTTTGATGCCTGAAAATGATGTTTTGGTTTGATAAATGCTTATGATACAATCATTCTAAGGATTATGTGTGTAATAAATTAGTTTAGTACACTAATTGCAACAAATCTGAAACTGCATAGTGCACTTTTAAATTAGTATCTTTGTGAGGTTTCTGTTTTATAATTTACATTACATTGAAAAGATAAAGATATATTTTTTAAAGCTGGATTTTCTAATACAGAAGAGGTATTATTTAGAACAGGGGTTCTCAACCTTTCTGCTGCCAAGGCACCCCTGTGTTCAATAAAATATTCCAGGGCACCCCTACATACGATAAAGACTTTCCCGGTCCTGTCTTTTTTGCTACAATGATGATACAATGACTCTTTATTTGCCGTGCTGTCGTTGAGATGTTTTGTTGTTTGTTTGTCTTTGTTGCTTGTTGGTGAATCTGCAAATATGAATTGCCCCACGCGGGATCAATAAAGTTGTCTGAATCTGAATCTGATGACAAACGTTTTTTTTTTAAATACAGAAAAGGATCACTAAAGTGCTATCTGTTGCAGCTGCACTGTTCTCCATAAAAATAGCATATTTGGATACGTTTGACAATTTCTCAAAAACAGAAAATCATGTATTTTTTTTAAATACAGAAAAGTTACCATTTCTCAAAAAATATAAATAAATACAGAAAATAAGCACTTGTTCACTCAGTGGACATTTCTAGCTCAATGCGAGGTCCGCTGCTGCTGGCTAATAATACGGTCAATACGTGGGGAGATCTTTGACAAGGCAACACGCATGTCATCATCAAGGCTCAACTTGGCCCTATATTTTGTTTTCAGAGCTGTCATGGATGAAAAGCCAGCTTCACACAGATATGTGGGGCTGAATGGTATCAACACCTTAACTGCAGCATCATGAGATACTTGGTACTCAGCACCACACTCTGAAACTAGCTCTCCAGGTGGTATCAGATGAGATTTCAATGAGTTCTTCCAAGAGTTTGGATGGAGATGTGTCAGGAAGCTTTGTCTCAATGTTGTCTGTAAAGTTTTTTTTTATCCAGAGTAACTTGGTGATCCTTTTCTGTGTTTTATTAAATAATGATTTTCAGATTTTTAGAAATGGTCAAACTTATCCAAATATGGTATTTTCATGGAAAACAGTGCAGCTGCAACAGATAGCACTTTAGGGATAATTTTCTGTAATCCAAAAAGAATTAGGATTCACTATAAAGTGCATGTTCACTATAAAGTGCCACGTTTTGATATATTGAGCTTTAAACTTTAAGTACATTTTTTGGAACACGCAACCTAAAACACCTTCCTCTCCCAAACCGTTCCTGCAATTGTTTTATGTTGCATGATGATCATGGATACATTTATTATGTATTGTATTTTTTATGTTTAAATATCAACATAATCTGTCTGTCCACCCTCAGTACATTTACTATCAATATAATATAGTAGTCTGACTTCATCATCTTTTCAAACGCACACACATAGAGGGAGAATGCCCCCCCCCCCCCCCCCCTCCTTCCCAGTCATCCTTCCAAGTCCCCACCCTGCTGTTCTCTGTCGCTCTGAACAGGGCTTTAGCTTGTTGTTAGCTTATGGTAACGGGACATTAATTCCGGTCTTAAACACAACGTGGTCATAAAGGAATGGCAAGGATTGCAAAGCATGTTATATGCATTTGACCCGTTGCGGAATAAAACAGCAGGGATTTGTTTTGGGTCGCAAAAACACTACCCTTGCTGTGTTTCAATGTCCGCGTTCCAGATCCAGACGCTACTGCTGTCTGCTGCTGCTGAGCTGAGAGACGCTACTGCTCACTGCTCAGCTGCATCCTATTGGCTGTGTGCTGGAGCGGATATGAGTCACGACACCACGGATTTTCAAAATAAGAGTATCATAATGACCTTAATGTTGCTAGCTTTTGGAGCCTAGTTATTATAGCTGGAGCTGCGCGTGGGCATAAATGAGACCCGCTATAGGATTTTCAAAATAAGACTGTTGTCATTCTATATTTTTAAAGAACATTGCCAGGCATCTCGCGGAACCCCTGACAGCTCTCCGCGGAACCCCTGTGTGCCGCGGAACCCCTGTTGAGAACCGCTGATTTAGAACATTACATCATATTTTTCTTGTTATTTATTTTGTCCAGTAAGACTTGAAAATATATATTATTTTGTCATAGGTTGATTTAGTTATTTTCTTGAGATTTGTCAGATAGATTACTTTAGGCATAATACAGCATGTTGAGTAACTTTGGTTATAGAGAGATATTATTTTGTTATATAAAATAATATAAACAATGATTTTATATCCATACAGAGGAGGTATACTTTAAATATATTATAATGATAAGGCATCTTTGAGTAAACTTTGATTAAGTATCTTGAGGCTGAAGGCAGAGTGTCCTCTTTAAAAAAAATCACAATATGGTCACCCTTGAAGTCGCATTATAATTCACTTAATAAAATAATGACGAGTCAGCCTCCTAAAAAGACAAAAGTTAGTGACACGACTCACACCGCCGCCGCCAACCCAGCCAAAGTAAGGACTATGCTCTGTATCGTCAATCAATGGTCAAATAAATATTTGATTAAGGAATATAATATGCCTTTTTGTATTATTTCTCTGTGTATCAGCAAAATGAATATATTTTTATGTTAGACATTAAGGGAAATTAAGATTCTCAGATTTTTTACAAACCGCCGCTTATCAACTAACCGGTTAATCGGCAGGTGACGTATGTTGCTCAGTAGTTGCTGATGTCTGCTTAGGAGGTTTGAGTGTTTGCTCAGACCAAAAAATAATTAGAGGGAACATTGGTGGGAAGGACAGGTTCTAAGCGCATAGCTAAGAGCTTTGATAAAAGCTTTAAATATACCGTCAACTGACTGACAGGACGATAACTTCCACAGGATAAGGGGTCTTTATCTTTTTTTAGCAACAGAGAAATCGAGGCTTGGGTAAGGGATGGGGGTAACTTAAGTGACCTAAATGAATCTGACATGTCAATTAAAATGGGTGCCAGTTTATAAAATTATTTCCTGTAGAACTCTATAGGGTAACCATCTAGCCCCGGACACTTCCCTGTTTGCAGAGTAGGCGGCAGGCCCGGACTGGCCATCGGGAGCACCGGGAGTTTTCCCGGTGGCCTGGCCTGCACAGATAAAAAAAATAAAAAATAAAAAAAAATTAAAAAAATTATAATTTAATTTTTTTTATACTTTTTATTTAATTTTTTCAGGCCATTGTTTCTAGTTGTGGCGGCGGCGCGGCACGATAGTTAGATAACCTAGGTGGGTGGGGAACAACCAGGATTTCACTGTCTGCGACAGAGTTGGAGAACTATCTGACTCTCTCCCTCGGATCACACACACACAATGGAGCCGTGCTGCCGCTTGTGATTGGTGGAGGCGGGACCAGGCGATACAACTGATTGACAGTGGAGGCGGCGAATGGAATGGCAGATGGCACTCTGCAGAATACTGTAACAGCCAGGCAGTGAGCCAGGTAGTTTTGTAATAATGAAAGGTCTGTTATTTAATGTTTGTGTAAGGGCTATTTTAACTGTTGATGGGTAGTGCATCAAAAGCTTTGGCCGCATCCAGTGAGATGACACCCTCCGGGCTAGTTATGGAGGAAGGGCTATATAGAACATTAAAGAGATGCCTAATGTTGGAAAATGAATATTTATTCTGGATAAAAACCTGTTTGGTCTGGAGAGATGATAGTGGGAAGCAACCTTCCCCCTGGTAGGCGGTCTCTCTGAGTTCATCTATCGTGACTGGTCCCTCCAGCCCCGTGGCAGCCTCCGGGTTTATCTGTGGTATATCCAATGAATTAAAGAAATTATCATAGGCAGAAGGGTCAGAGGTTTGTTCAGATGTATATTAGGTGGTATAAAACTTTTTAAATTCTTCATTAATTAGCTTGGGATCCGTAGTTAAACCAGTGGGTGGGGGATCTGATGTGAGGCAGAGGCCTGTCCTAACTTATGGGCCAGTAGTTTATTAGACTTGTCTCCATGCTCATAGTAAGTCTGTCTGGATTTAATCATTAGATCCTCCACATAAGCAGAGGAGAGGAAATCAAATTTAGCTTGGAGGGAGAGACGTTCTTTATAGATATCCGAGGATGGTTGAGTAGCATGTATGCTATCTAATTGACTAATCTGCTTAGTCAAGTCACTCATCTGTCGTTTTCTAACCTTCGTTTCATAGGCACTATATGAGATTATCTCACCCCTCAGATATACCTTCAATGTCTCCCACAGTAAAGATGCTGAAATCTCAGGGGTCTTATTGGTTGATATAAAAATTATCTATTTGGTTGTGTATGAAATTAACAAAATTCTCATGTGAACAAGACTTATAACATGTCTACTGTATCTGTAGAGTTCATGTGACCTCTTCTGTTACAGTCACCTGAAGAAAACACAGAGAATACCTTCATTTGCAGTACATGATGGCATGTCAATGAACAAGGAGGACATTAATAAACAATACAGTCATCTCTAGAGAAATTAAATGGCCAACAATTGCTTCTCGGTTCACAAAACAAAACGGGGGTGATCACATACAATAGCGCTTGCAAACACAAACACCCAGATGGCACATACAGTAGTGAGCCAAACGATGCAGGCTTGTTAACTAACGATGTGACACCACTTATATTAGCAGTATGCAAATTCATTTTCACTCCTTCTCAGACAAATTGCACCCACGCAGAATCGGAGAGAAGTGGGAAGTGAGCCTATCATTTGAGGTATCACTTTTACACAAAGCTCAGCACTGGCTTTAAATACTACCGTTCATGTCATGTCATGACTCATGACAGGATAATCACCACTATCATCCCAAGCATTCTCGTGGACTAACAGACCTACACACCACCTAACACTGCCGGCCTGTTATTGCAAGCAGCCATGTTGCAAGCAACAGTAGCTGGAAGGACTCTTTTGTTGCGGAAGGGAAGCAATGTAGCCACATTTTATATATTAGTGTCACTCATTGTTATGCACAAAACTTTTCATTAAGATGGTACGAGGACATCAGAATCCTGTCATTTAAATACACACGTATTTTTGGTAATGTTTTTCTATATTAGGTGTTACAAAGGATCAGATTAAACCGAATATATATATTTATTGATTGATATATATTGCATAGTATTTGTATATCGTTTGATATACCTTGTATATTCCTTGTACATATACACGGAATATCCCTTTAGCCTAGTACAGACCATAATATTTCATTCTCCTATTGGACAGCGGTCCACAGGCGCCAGGGCCATGCCTCCAGAGTCAGGTTCAAAGCCACCGTCAAGACATGTCTGTACATGCCCGGCCTTGCCCAAGAATACGAGACAGAAATGAGGTTGGCACTAGATTGTTCACCGTGCATATAAATATGGCGCAGGTGAATACAGAAGCACTTAGTCTTGCTTAGCCCTTAGTCTTAGAGAAACTTAGTGTTGTTACCCAAGAAGTTGAAGCCTCACCCACGATACGACGTGCGGTGAAGTATGGCCTGTTTTGGCCCCAAATAGAGCATTGAGACCGCGTGCGAATTAATAACTGAATTGTCAGAGTTTGGCGCTATACCGTCGAGTGCGACATATTTCTATTAAGTCAGTAATAGTCTATTTGTGTATAGTGTATCGTGCGGCTAAAGTTCTACAGTGACCAGCATCACCAACGCTGCCTCGTACCAGCTAGAGTGCTTATCCAGGCTGGGCTGCTTTCATGGCGCTTTCACCCGAGGAGACCTAGACGAGGAGCGTGTGGACATGTACACTGGATTAATCTACCCGACGACTGCATAGCCATTACGGCTGGATTATATTTGCTTTTGGTCCTGTGATTTATGGAGCGGAGAATCGCCGACGCCTACACGTGTGTGGGATTTACCCTGTGAGGAGCCACGTCGAGTCTGCGCCTCAGAGAGCCTGAGGCAGGCTAGCTTTCTTCACTGTGGAGCTACAGTCTACGGAGAACAGCTGTATTCGTCTGTGGATCAAGAGACTATTGCACCGTCTCCTGTACTTGGAGTCTCCTTAGTCATCGTTGACCAGACTCTCTACTACCGACAGATCCTCTACCCCTGCTGGCTTACAACCGGGGGGACCCTTCAGTATCTCCCGCTATATATTACCAGTGCACCATAGATATAATTCCCTAAGATTCAGGTCGTATAATTACCTCCTGCGTAACCAGAGAATAGACATTCATTATTGATTTGCCTACGCACATTCCTTTGCCTTACAAGTGCATCCAAAGTATAATAGAGAAGTATATTATGTACCTTTTGCTGCAATAAATACTTAATTATACCTTTGTGTGGAACCGATTTATTGTGGGAAGTGTTCATCATATTTATATATCATGTACTGTATGGCCAGTAATTAAAGTACATAAAGCGGTAGTGGTTTAATGATACCATACTTATCAATACAGTCAGGGAATTGTACCCCTCAGTTACATTAGGGCTTCACAGGGTTAAAGGGAAATGCCATACATTTGAAGAATTCACAAGTATTTGTGAACACGCCCCACTCTCTCCTAAAGCTAGACATCAGAGAGAGAACCCTCCAATCAGTGATGTCACTGGGATGGAAAATATGGGGATGCTCCACAATGAATGGGGCTCTGACTTTATGAGGCCATCAAATGAGGTTTACATTCTACCATTGCATCAAGGTCTGAACCAGAATAAAAACCTAATTTGGGCACTAAATTCCCAAGTTCCCAAGGACAACACGAGGACAAATTTAAACTCATCAACTCAATATAGGATCTTTTTCAGTTTTGAAATATGTGTGAGATTATAAAATAAGATATTCCTTTAATGAATTTAGATTGAAATTCTAAATGATGTGCAAAATACAGTAGATAAGAATAGTTTTTTTTAGTCAAGTGCCTGTTAAGGAGTTAAGGAACAAACACTAATGACTTCCTCTTCTGTTCTTTTGGCCAAGAGAAGATGTTTCCATCCGTCTTCCCACGGGACCATCGATTCTATCAGGATGATCGTCTTCACCTCCTCAGACATTATGACCATGTTAGGCCTCAGGGATATTTGGAGGACCTGGGGAAAGTCGTTTTCTACCCAGGGCCACCCTCCCTGCAGGAGCCCCTTCTTGGTCTTCTTGGAGGAGGGTGGCTTCTCCCCCTCCCTGATGAACTGGATGGATGGGGCTGGTCTCACATGGGTCTGCCACTTCTTCTTTCTCTTCTGCTCATGCCTCAGTGCTCTGAGGATCCTGTCATGATGCCATCTGTATCTCCCTTGACTAAGTGCAGTCTTGCAACCCGCCATAATGTGCGCCATCATGCTTCTCCCTCTACATAACCTGCACAATGGGTCCTCCCTCATACCCCAGCTGTGCAGCTTTATTGGTGTTGGAAGAGTTTTCGTCCACTGGTCAGTGGGCAGGTCCTTGTGATCAAAGTTCCACAGCCAGCGGCCCACTTGCATCCTGATCTTTTCATCGCTGCAGTCTCTGTACATCATCACAGCCCTGCACTTTGAACTCTTCGACCACTGATGATAGGGGTAGCTGTAACTGTCCAGACGTGATGTATAGCCCTAATGACGTGATGCTTGGTGGAATTCCAAACCACCTGCGAAGGTGTTTGTTCGGTCACCTCTCGACTCCTTCCACTGATGTCATAGGCACTTCATAGATTAGTCATGGTGGGTAGACCATGCTGGAAGTGCCAGGCCTTGAACTTTCCTGGTAAGCCGGATACCTCTGTCTTCCTCAGCCATTCATCTGCCTGTTTCTCTGTCCGGGATATGCGGCTTCCATTCCCTGGACTTGGAGCTGGAACTTGCTGGTCACTTTCCCATTTCTGATCACCATGCTTGTTGATTTCCTTGACTTGAGCTTCATTCTTGCCCATGTTGCCACGTCGTCAAGTGCCTTCAGGATCCACCTCGCTTGTACATGGGATGACGTTGTTGTCATTAGGTCATCCATAAAGCCTCTTATTGGAGGTCGGCAGGTGCCAGACTCCGTCATCAGCCCTCTGGATTTTGTCCCCGCTGCTGTTATGAACAGATTAATTCCCATGATAAACAAGATGGGGAGATGAGCCTGTTACAATTCCCTTTTCCAGGTCCTGCCACTGGGTTGTGAAATGGGCAGTCTTGAAGCATAACTTGAATCCTCCAAAGTAGCCGGTGATCATTCCCCTGATGTGGTGAGGGATATGGTAGTGTTGTGTTGGTCGAGCCAGATTAGATTGCCTTTGCTCTCCTTGGCCTCCTGGTTCAGCTGATTGAGGACATCTGTGTTCCAAACACTGTATCAACGTACTTGTTCTTCGCCATGTAGGTAGCCAGACGGAGAAGATGCTCAGGAGAGAAATGGTCCGGAAATGACTAATCTTCAGTATGAAACAGCCCTCTGCTCTTTCCCAGGACGATGGTATCATGCCTTTTGTCCAGACCCTCCGCAAAAGTTTCCATAGCCTGTGGAGTAGCATCTCTTGTATACTTTATAAGGTATACAACTTGTCCCTGGGGCAGATGCTGATTGGGCTTTCTGTACAATGTCTTGGACTTCTTGTAAGCTCATCTTACATGGGTGCTTACCTTACAGGTACATTTTACAGATTACCTAACAGTGATGTCAGCTTCATGACCAATCAGAGGGTTTTTCACTGTATTCTCAGCTGGCTGCTGTTTCATACCAAAGACACAGATTGTCTTACAGTGGTGTCAGGTTTCAAATGAGAAATCAGAGTGTTTTTCATTCTATTCACAGCTGGCTGCTGTTTCATACCAAAGGGTTCTCTTATATGATTTCATACTCTTCTGGTCAGCTGCAGCTATATCCATGATGCTGAATACACTTCAGGTGTGAGACAGAGAGTGGAGCACTGCAGTAAGTAAAGCGTACATAGGATAACTTATCCCTTAGAATATCCATTACACTGTGAAAAAGGTGATTAGTTACCATACAAATAATATTGATCAATAACCTCTTTGCATAAACAAAGCAGATGACATCTCTGCCAGTGCCAACATAGCATAATTTTTTTTATTTATTTATTTATTTTTGATCTCTTTCTCCTATTTTTCTCTGATTTTCTCCCTGTCCCAATTAGTCGTTGTGCCAATTCCCCCCCTCCCCTACCTGGTTGTTGTACGCATGTTCTCCCACGAGTCGGTACAAGGGTGTCCTGATGTCGAACGCACGCTTCCTCCGAGACGTGCGCCGACAGCCAGTGAGGGGGGGTACAGGTAGGATAGGTAGTAATAATAATAGAACATAGAACAAAGTGCAAAGTAATAATGATAATAGGTAGCAGTGAACAGTAGTGGCCGGATTTAATCAGACAGTAGTAAAAGTGATGATGGTCCAAACCGTCGTAACACACTGCGCCAGAGTCAGACAGTCTTAACAGTTCTCAAGTACAGTTCACAATTACAAATACTGATTCCCTCTACCCTCTTATGATAAATCGTCTATGCTATAGGCTACACCTATGATCAGTCATTTCAGTTGGGGTATAATCTTTCTTTTGTGGTTGCATTCATTCAGTCAGTCATTGTGTGTGCCATGTGCTTTTTGTGTGTAAATTATTTGATTTGTGTTGTGTGCAGTGTAAATGATTTGATCTGATACAGTGGGGGTTTGTTGTCGGGATTGTTATCAAGTTTATATTGCCCCCCCCCCCCCTCATGGTCCCTCGTTGAGTGCGCGTCCTTAATAGGCTTCAGTCCCCTGATGGCGTGTGGGATCACTGCCCAGAGCCAGATTAGTTTACCGTACAGCGCGCCTCACTGTTGAAAGCAAGGGAAATAAGCTAAACTTGTGAACCCAACATATGGCCAGTCATGCTGTCGTGTCATCCCACAGCTGATGATTCATGTAAAATTACTACTCTGTGGTTCTTCTGGGCCGAAAGATTATCCATTTATGATGTGCAATCTCCAAAAACAGAAGTGTTTGTGTTGCTGCCGAATAAATACAAGTATGTAAGTGTAAATACATGTCAGGGACAGTGCTATGGGCCATATAGGGGGTCACCTACAGGCTACAGCAGTGCTTCTCAAACATTTTCATGTCAAGAACCAACACAAATTAGACCACATTTGTTCATTTATATTCATTTATTACAGAATTCTATGTCTATACGGTAGATTATGTGATAATTGGAGGTGGTAGCAGAAGGGACGACAAGGAGGAAGCTGTACACTATTCCCTCCATGATAAGCTGACTGAAATGAGAAGCATGTTCAGTCATAACTTATCCCCCCAGACATACCACTAAGCGCTTCGGGCCGACCTTCGTGTTAGTAGCCAACAAGCTTCATCAACCAGGCAGAGCCGGAACGGGCTAACCACTGCATATCTGGAGATCTGGGAGGTCTGTTAGAATCAACCAGAATCAGAAAGGTCTTTATTGCCAAGTATACTTTTCACATACAAGGAATTTGCTTTGGACGTTACTGGTGCGACATTAGCGGACAGACATTAACAGACAGATAATACAATAAAGTGGTGGAGTAAAATAAAATGAAATATGAGAATAATAATAATAATAATAATAATAATAATAATAATAATAATAATAATAATAATAATAATAATAATAATAATATAATAATAATAATAATAATAATAATAATAGAATAATATATTTATGAAATAAAATATAGGCCAGGGCTGTAGGCTACGACTGTATAAGAGGTTGAGTAAAATGATGGGATATAAACTAAATTAAATATAGCACAATAGATATAGTACAAGATCTGCTAGATCTGCTAGATCTGATTAACGATCACAACTGGACTCTTTTTCACCTTATCTGTTTTTTTCTTCTTTTCCCCTTTTGCCTTGTATCTTATTATTCTATTATTTTTTTTTTTTTTAATCTTTTTTCCCCTTCCATTTTCCTCCGATTTTCTCCCATCCCAATGTTAGTCGTTATGCCAATTCCCAATCCCCTTCCTGGTCGCTGCGCACTTACCCCCCACAGTCGGTCTGGGAGAGTGGAGGCTACCACGTGCTTCCTCCGACACACGTCCAGCCAATCAACCGCTTCTTTTTCACCTGGCAGCGCGGATTCTCACTGAGAGGGCGTAGCGTGTGGAAGGATCACACTATCCCACTCAGGTCCTATCCGTGCTTAGCAGGCGCCCCGACCGAACTGTAGGAGTTGCTGTTTACAACGACCCGGACCCACCCCGCCAGCTTCTCCCACCCTCTAATACTGCCAATTGTATTAGTGTGAACGGCCAGCCAAGCTGGTGACAACCCCGGAGCTGTGAGCTGGATTCGAACAGGCGAATCCAGCCGCTCCGGGGTTTGGTGACGAACGCAATCTCCGTTACGCCACCTGACCGCCCCATATTATTCTATTCTAATGATGTTGTTGTTATGGAGCAATCAATCAATCAATCATTCAAAGGTCAGTGAATACCACGACCACAACACCAGAGGGAGCTCCACAAATCATGTTAAACCCAGATTCGGCTCAAACAAGGGACTAAACACGTTTCGCAATTATGCCACATCAATGTGGAACGCCCTACCCACAGATGTAAAGGAATGTGAATCACTACCCACTTTCAAAACCACTCTCAAAGAGCACCTACGAGAGACTGCAATTCGAAACTGGCCCCTGTAAATGTCCTAACGCAACCCCCTCCAATGTACAATAAATGTCCTATTAAACCCAATAATACACGAGACCCTCTTCTTGGGACCAAGTAAGGTTTCGTTGATAATCCAATGTACAGTTGAAGGTGACATAGCGTATATTGATATGATGTTAGCTAGTAATGAGTGATGAGGGTTATGCCAGAGAGAAAGGCAGGGGCATTGGTCCTGGTGAGGGCGCCAGTCTAGAATCTCACCAAGGATGCCAAATGCATTAGGGCCGGCCCTGAAAACAGACTGCCTTTCCTCAACTTGATAGCTCACATAAATGGTCCACAGCACACAATGGCCAGGTTTTGCAATGTAATGCTTTTACTCTCAATAATATTTATCATAAGACCAAATGTTTCAGTGACCACCTGAACTGACAGCATTAATCCTTAACACACCATCACAGCGGTAAGCAAACACACCCAGAATTACACCAACCTGTGGATCAATGTTGACACTGGGTGATCTGCACAACCTCGTACCTACTCCATGGATGCCACACTCTGCGCTCTGATCCCTCCTGGTGAAATGAGTGCATTAATCATGTGATGCTTAATTCAAAATTAGGCTACACTGGGTGTAATGTGGCAACAGGAGGGCTTTAAATCTAAATGATTTAAAAGCCAAACCCGGGTCCTGTCACAATGTACGGTTTCGTGGGACCTACGGGCCAGTGTTATCCAACAAGATAAATAATATGATGGAGGAAACCTGAACTGATAGCCTAGGCTAGAGCTTAAGATGGTGAGGAAACCTGAACTGTCTGATAGCCTATAG
The DNA here is from genome assembly GCF_963971535.1 of Notolepis coatsorum. Taxonomy (NCBI): domain Eukaryota; kingdom Metazoa; phylum Chordata; class Actinopteri; order Aulopiformes; family Paralepididae; genus Notolepis; species Notolepis coatsorum. The sequence goes on along the minus strand of NC_140167.1, from coordinate 21,193,516 downwards.
GTTGGAGCTTAAGATGGTGAGGAAACCTGAACTGTTTGATAGTCTATAGGTGGGAGCTTAACATGGTGATGACAGCTGAACTGTCTGGCCTAGGTTGGAGCATAACATGGCGACGAAAGCTGAACTGTCTGATAGTCTACATGTGGGAGCTTAATATGGTAAGGAAAGCTGAACAGCCTAGGTTGGAGCCTAACATGGTGCCCAAAAACAACGGCATTAGGCTACAGGGGACTAAGATGATCCACTGCACATACATTCACTTTAGTGTTGATTTCAAATAATAACATAGTTCATCATTCTAAAAAACAATACATGGCTTATCATATTATTATTATTATTATTAGAACGGGCTAACCGCCACGGATTAGGTGATCTGCTATATGGACTCTTTTTTTCTCTCCTTCAGCACTTGTTTTTAGCTCTATTTTAGCTCTATTTATTATGTTTGTCTTTGTTTTTAACATGTACTAATGCTATTGATGTTGTGATGGACACCTGAATCTCCCTACAGGGATAAATAATGGTTTTCAATTCAATTCAATAAATTATTATTAGTAGTAGTAGTAGTAGTAGTAGTAGTAGTAGTAGTAGTAGTAGTAGTAGTAGTAGTAGTAGTAGTAGTAGTAGTAGTAGTAGTAGTAAGTAGTAGTAGTAGTAGTAGTAGTAGTAGTAGTAAATACTAGTAGGTAGTTCATACTGGATGTGATGCCTGGTTTATAACCTATTTACTTTCTTGAGCAGTAAGCAGCTACAGTAAGTAGGTTAGAATGTATGTGTTCTAACCTAAATTAATAACACTGTGATGCCATCTAATGGACACATAACAGGTTGCACCCATTTCTAACCCCTGCTTGCCTGCAGTCTTGGGGAAATCATTCACTGTCGTTCCAAACGTAGCTCAGTTCAGTTCAGATAAGATACTCTGTATTCAGTCCGACTTGTTTCAAAAGTGTACGGACACGAGATGATCTGCTCCAATAGAACCAACCCTGATATCAGAGAAGTGTGAATGTTTTCAACTATGCAGGGATGAATTGATTGAAAACTTTATTAACAGATTGCAGAATGGGTACAATACAGTACAGCTCAATACACACAAGTGTTAAGGGGATGCAGACCAGAGAAAGACTTTCGTCTTGTTTACATCAGGGTCCCCCATTTTCAATTCATCATAACATAATATGACATACACGACATACAGATAGACAGTACTTCTCTATACATTTATGACATACCAGATTTACAAATACAGTACTGTTTGTGATACAAAAAGAGTATAAAAAAGAGAGTATATACATTTGACGTAGAAACTGTACATTGGAGGAGGTTGGGTAGGTGGGGTTGGGTGGGGGGGTTGTCGAAAGCTGTGTTCTTCTTGATGAACTGATGACATGGATGAAATTACTACATGAATCTACATAATTAACACACCACATCTAGAACTCTGGAAATGCACCATGTGAGAGTGACATAAAACTAAGACACAAGGGCTCAGTTTGAAACAGAGAGAGTGACATACCGTACAATACAGTACGGCTCAATACACACAATTGTTAAGGGGATGCAGACCAGAGAAAGCCGTTTGTCTTGTCTTGTTTGTCTAGACGTTTGTCTAATAGACAGTCTCCTCCCCACCGCATGTATATATTCTCTCCCCGCCGTATGTATATTTCTCTCCCACCCACCCACCCCCTCCTAATGTACAGTCCCCTCCCCATCATATGTATATACTCTGTCAGGATCTATGGGTAACAGTACTGTATATTTAAATATCGTATACGTCACAAATGTAACAGTATTAAATACCTGTATGTCATGTATGTCCCTATGCCATAAATGTTATGTATGTTGTGTATGTCCCTATGCCATAAATGTCATGATGTCATGTATGTCTTGTATGTCATAAATGTCACTATGAATTGAAAATGGGGGACCCTGATGTAAACAAGACAAACGTCTTTCTCTGGTCTGCATCCCCTTATAAAATTGTGTGTATTGAGCCGTACTGTATTGTACCCATTCTGCAATCTGTTAAATAAAGTTTTCATTTATTCATTCATTGTTTACATCAGGGTCCCCCATTTTCAATTCATAGTGACAAAGCAGCCAGCAATCACAGCACGTAAGTTTCACCACGGACATATGGACCTGTGATGTTTGTTTGGTTTATTTAATTCTTTTTGAGGCGTGCTGTCCTATAAATGCCAAGTAATAGTTGTTTCATGGACCAAGACCACAACAGTCTCCTCTCCTATAGCGTCAAATGTTTTATCTGCGGGCATACTACCGCAGGATAAGTGTTTCAGTTTCCAACAGGGTTATCCCAGGCCTACGGGTCGACGAAACATTACTTCGGACCGGGCCCGGCGATACGGGAAGCACAGGGTCACCAGAGGAGGTCAAAGACCACCCCAACAGGCCCCTCTTCGCCATGCGTGAGAGAAGAGTGAAAGAACGGAGAACCAGCCCCAAGCACACCGTACTTGGTATTCCCAGGCGGTCTCCCAACCAAGTACTAACCAGGACCAACCTGCGTAGCGGCCGAGATCCGACGAGATCGGGCGTGTACCGGTTGGCATGGCCGTAAGCCATTACGACAGTGCGGAGTACAAAATGTACCCAACAAGGGTCTCCATAGCGCCTAACCCTGTGACACCCGGACCGACCTGGCATTTTTCCCCCTGAAAAAAGCCCAAGTCCCTCAGGGTACCAGAACTGCAGATCTGCATCCCCGGCGGACAACGGGTTTAACTGATCCGGACCAGCGTGACCAGAACCAGTCCCGTGCCCTAACCACGCCGACATGCCTACTCCAGGAGAAGGGGCAGATATGCGTGTTGATCTTAAAACATGAAAAGAAGGCGCCACCCAGCCATTCGGTGCGAACCGCGCCCGGTGGCCCACCCCCAGGGCGTGAGACCCCTCTACATATGTTCAGATCCATTCCGTCATCATCCCCCAGATATGAACGAGAATCCGTCGACAACCAACACAGGTCGTCGGAAGAGGAAAAACCTCCATCCCAGTTGCTTTATAAAAACGCTGTTTTAACCCCAAGCAACCAAGGCGTGCCAGTCAGTCGCCTGATGTTCAACAGAACACCCCGAGCTAGCACTATGCGTGCGTCGGGACACAACCACATCAATAAACAGGCTATTTAGACCTGTCATTTAATCCCCAGGGGAACGACAAGAGGGGTGTGATGCTTCCTAACCCCAACTCTTTTTAATAAAAAAGAAGGAAGCACCAACAGCATGAATCCCAGTCTACACTGCCGGGAGTAAAAACTGTTTATATTTTTACATCCAGTCACCCCTTACTTAGAGGGTTTAGACCGAAATTCCCCAGAAAGCCTTCCCACATGAGTCGTAGCATGAAAAAGACATGGCAACTGTGAGTCACGTGACAAACTGACTCAAGTTACACATAAAATCGAGCGTAGCAGACCCGTAAGTCCTACGCTCTAACCCGACACTTTGACACCACAGACCTTACGTAAAGATCTAACTCACGGAAGCCGTCGTCATAGCAACGTACTCGTATGCTATGACGGGGGGAAACCCCGCACACAACTTGTAACTGAGGGGTACAATTCCCTGACTGTATTGAATAAGTATGGTATCATTAAACCACTACTGCGTTATGTACATTACTACTGGCCATACAGTACACAAGTATATGTGATGAACACCCCCACAATAACACGGCTTAACGAAGAAAGTACTATTTATAGTATTTATTAGAAGAGCACCAAGATTATCTTACATTTATTAAGAATGAGAGTTGCGCTTGTAAGGCGAAGAATGTGCATGAATAGGTCAAGAGCGTAAGTCCATGAGCATATTACGAAGGGGATAATTAATACCACCTGTAGCATAAGAATTATATAGGGCACACTCGTAGGTCAGCTGGAGATACTAAGGGGTTCCCTCCGGTTGTAAGCCAGCAGGGGAGAGGAATGTTCGAATGCAAAAGTCTGGATCAACGAGGAATCAATAAGCTCCAGCTACGGGAGGCGGTACATGTACTCCCCTCGATCGGCAGACGAAAGCAGCAGCTATAATCCAAGTATGCGCGACAGCATAGGTGAAAGCCAGCCAGCCTCTTCCTAGAGACGGGCTCGAGTGATGCTCCTCACGGGTAAATCCCACACAGCAGCGGGGTAGACGGTTCTCTGCTCCAGCAACCACGGTACCAAAATCAATAATAATCCAGCCGGAAAAGGCTCTGCATTCACCGGTGTAGATTCTCCTGTGCACGGTACTTCACATTAACTAGGTCGAACTTGACGTTATTTCACTAAGCTCTGACACTTTTACTATCCTATTCGCACGCGGTTATAAGTGCTCTATTTAGACGCAAAGTTGCTCACTTCACTTGGTCGTTGACTCGTGGTGAAGGCTTTAACGTTTGAGGGTAACTAACTGCTGTATCCACCTGCGCCGTATTTATACGTAAGGTGAATAATCTAGTGCCAACCTCATTTCTGTCTCGTATTCCTGCGCAAACCTGGGCATGTTGAGACAAGCCTTGGCGGTGGCTTTGAACTCGGCATTGGGGGTATGGCCGTGGCGCCTAGGGGGGTCGCTGTCCAATAGGAGAACGAATATTATGGTCTGGCTTGTACCTAGGTAAAGGGATATTCCGTGTATATGTACAAAGAATATACAAGGGATATCAGACGATATACAAATATTATACAATATATCTCAAGTAATAAATATATATATTCGGTTAAATCTGACCCTTTGTAACACAACTCCTGTTTGTAATAGGAGCCGCGTCAGGACAACCCTTCCCCCCCCCCCTCCCCAGCCAAGGCATTGAACGGCTTGGCCCTGACTGGCCCAACAGGAGATGAGAAAACCCCCTTGACCAATCAAGTGGGAAGGAGGGGTTTATTCGGCACCCCCTCACAAAAACCCTTCCCCCTACACACAATAACAACTGTAGCATATGAGACCTTTGGTAGAATGCTAATGCATAGCGCAAGCTAATACAATGCACGCTACCCACAGACTGTGAACAGGGTTTACAACAAAACCAAGTCGTGTGTGTGTGTGAATCCTACACCCGCATTCCATGTTGTACATAGAAAAACAGAGAGTATAACGGCTAGGCCATGGAACATGTGTATACGAGTATTACTGCAACTAACACAACAGTGTTGTGGATCAACATTACTTTGTGTGTAAGCAACAGATCATACAACCAGCTTCTACCTGCATGTGGAGCGTCAGGCCAAGATAGAAACCTTTCTATAACTGAGTGTATGCTGCAGACCTTGCTTAATCTCATAACACGAACGTAACTCATCCCTCAATGTATACAAATGCAGATTCACATTTCGCAACCTCATCATATGTTTAGGTGAAGAAACACAGTTTGTTTAGCCAAAAAATACAGTCCCCCTTTAAGGGGACTTTTTATTTAGGCAACAATAATATATGAGAGGGCCGGGGAGGGGTACAGAGGGGACCACAGGGGAAAAAGTCACTGTATTTAGCGGCGTCTGCTGCCTCGAGCCGCTCGGGCTTTGCCACCCGAGAAGCCCCGGAGGGACGGTAGGCAATCGGTTGCTGGTCTCGTCGATCCCTACCGTCTCCTCCGGTCGTAGATGGGCCGGCTGCAGCAGTACACCGTCTCTCCTCCTGGCCTTCTTTGACGGGCCAGCAGTGGCGGCGGAGGCAGTGGTAGGCACGGCGGAGGTAGCTCGACGTCGTGGAAGCCTTCTGACTCCACCGGCGAGGACGGGAGGCGGAAAATGGGGTTGGAGAACAGATCTCTCCTCTGCCATCTCTCTGCATGTTGAGGTCATCAGCTGCAGGGCCTTCCCGAACAGTCCAGCATCGGAGAGGTTGGCCGTCAGAAGAGGGTCTCTCTTCTTCTCTGGCACACGGGCCTGCTCCAGCCAAAGGTGGCGCTGGATCAGAGTAGCCAGGGCGCGCACTTTCCCAGCGGCTATGGCCTGCACCTGAGTCAGATGCAGGACAGCTCCTGCCGCCTGGGTGAGCTGATCATGTTGTACCGCGGTCAGCTCCGTGCCGCCCGTCATTATCCCAGATACAAATCTAGCCAGCTGTGCGACATTAGACGCAGCAGCCAGCGACTGTGTACCCGCGACGAACGACTGGTCACTCCAATACGCCAATCGCCTAGCCGAGTTTCCCTGGAGAACCGGCTTGCATAACGGTTCCCACACCACATCCGGACAGAGGAGAGCGGCCATCGGCCTATCAAGCCGTGGCACACCCTCTCTCATACCTTCAACCAACCCTGCCACCCGCGTAACTGGTACGTAGGCGGGAGTAAGGCCCATGATGTGAGACACCACCTGGCCCCGACGAACATAGGCCCCCATTGAGGGGAAAAATGGGTAGACAACGTCCACCCCTCTCACCGGGCGACGCTGCCAGAGATGACCTATGAGATCATCGGGGGCAGGAGCAGGCAATGGCTGCGGCAGCGGCACGCCGTTTGCAGCGGCCGCTACTGCCATGAGCTCGGGGGACCAAAGCCTGCAGTTCCCCCTGCAGACCTTCCTCCACCGAACCCGCATCCCTCACATGCAGCAGGCTTCGATCGGTTGAGGAGCCACAGTCTGATGTGGCTGATAGCAGGGCATCCTGCCGATGAGGCTGAGGTGGTTCCCCGACATCCTCGAACAAGGCGCCCCAAGGAGACATTTCACCCCCCTCCAGTGTTACCTGGACGGGTGGGATACTCGCCTCCACTGGGCCTTCAAACAAAAATCTGTCCGACTCTACCATGTAATCCTCTGTTTCCATAGGGCATGCAGAGACCGACGCATCCTCGCTGGTCTCCAGCAATTCCCCAAACCCAGGCCGTTCGCGTCTGCAGGACACCATCTTGCGACGTGAACGAGCAGACGCGAAAAGTTTGCGTCGCAAATCCTCCGGGACCAAAGGAACCGGCCGCTCAAGAACGGACGATTCCCCGGAAGCAGAGGAACCAGAGCCGGGACCAGGCCATCGCCGGGGCGACGGCACCGGTGCACCGGCTCCTCGGAGAGGCAAACTACCCATCGGCTGCCTCCCGGGCTTGGCTGGCAACCACGAAAGTGGCAACAGCCCCGCACCAGAACGCACAACGGAGGCGGGAATGGAGAACCGCTGGTGAAGAGTGGGTCTACGACTCTCCGAGGTAGACATTATGACTTAGATTTTTCTCTTGAATATTTATGAGAAGAAAAAAATAAGCACAATGTAAACACGTCTCAACTTTCTTCAACTAGCAACCTCGTCAAGTGGGGATCTACCGAAGGCACTTCCTTGTGGTGAAAGCGAAGAAGGAGGCGAGTAGGTGGCCACACACCTGCTTATGAGGTAAGCTGATAGGGGTGTGGTCAGACGAATATTGGGATGTAAAGATACATTGTGGAATTTTTATTCAGTGCGCGTGCACAAGCGAGGTACAGTGCAGTAGTGACGCCGAGCGGAGCCATACGATACAGAACGTTTGTTTTAATATGCACAAAACGTTTTCGACCATCCTTCATCAGTGTGCAATGAAGAATGGTTGCAACAAACAAGCCTTAACTAGGCTGTGATCCAAGCCCTGCAAGGAACCATTTAGAATGTTTATGTTGTCAAGTTAGACACGGTCTATATCAGGGTGTGAAGAGAATTCAGAACCAACCGGTTAAGAAAGTATGGGGGCCATGCAGGTGGAATTTATCATAATCATAATCATAATCCAGTAGCAATAACCAGTCAGACTGGAAACTAGTTTTCAGTCCCACACAGGTGGTGTGGTTTAAATTTGCGTGGTTTTCATTTACAATGCTAAAAGATGGGCATGGCATAATACAAATCGGACTATAAATCAAAGTTTCTTTATCGAAACATTACAAAACGTGCAGGACATGTTTCATAACACTGCTGAACTGTGTGTGTGAAGTTATTTTGCAATCCTAATGATCAATATTGGCTTGAATATCACCGCTTGCGGCTATATTATTAACTGGTTACTAACATTTAGATCAGTCCAGTGTGGTTATTAACACAAGCATTGTGATTTACTAACATTTTAACATCAGTGCACTGAATACCGAATGCGTTTATAGTTAGTAATATTATTGCAGTATTATCTTGCTGCCACGTGTCTCTTATATTGTAGCCTATATATGAACATGTCACTTTTGGTCTTTAAGAACATCTCAACTTTAGTCTGGTATCTGACCGATATTCCATGCTAGTATCAGTATTGGTGCATCCCTACCGATACCTATACTGTCTAATCTGACCAAAATATGTGCTATAATCTGTCTTTTATCTGCACTGTCATCATGTCAGTTCACCTGCTGCCATGCACTTACTGTAAGTGAGGAATGGAAACTTTGAAAACCATGCTAAAGACTTTATCTTGTTTAGTTTTTTTGTATTTCTTTACAGTATTCCCTGTAGACTGGGTAACACTCACCGAGTTGGGGTTCCTGGTGCGGGTGGCGGGCTGGGGCCCTCCTGGCAGTGTCTTGGCATCTTCCCTTTGGCCCCGATTGGTGCTGCTGTTTTTGGCCATGTCCTGACCCGTGGACAACCGCTTAACCGCTGTTAAGACTAATCTTACTTCTTCTCGCTCCTCAAGGTACACTGTGTCCGTGTAACGGTTGTCATCTGGTCAGAGATTGAAGAGACGGAACTGCTTTCGACTGTTTATTGCCTATAAAAAGACATGAAATAGAAACAGCTGTAGTGTTTTCCTGGTCACTGTACATCTGGTAGACCTCAAGCAGACCGGTACAACACTGCTCCTTTTATAATGTCTCAATGACACAGTATTTATAAAAGTACATGTATTTTACATTCTCATAACAATTAAAATAACAAACCCACTACTTTCCATTACACAGTATCATACCATTAATTTGCAAGTCTATACACCAAATTGGTAAACTTGCACGACCTGCTGGACATAGCAGGAAGTGCATCAGTGGATTTTCAGCAATGACGTCGAATATAACATGTTTGCATTACGTATGAAGCCACATACCTATAAAAAGACATGAAATAGAAACAGCTGTAGTGTTTTCCTGGTCACTGTACATCTGGTAGACCTGCATGTGTAACATAAAACGGTACATTAGACTTCCTTCTCAAGATTATTGTACAAAGAAAGTATTCGCGCCAAAACACGTTCCTCCAGTTCCAACATTTGCAAACGCAACACACATACAGAACCAATACCAGCGGTCAAACCAACACAGCTATCATTACGTTATGTAATACAGTGAGCATTATGCACTAGGTTACTGCAGTTTAATGTTTAGACAAATTCTAACCAGAGAAATTAGTGAAATAGCAGAGCTACACTTCAATGGGAACCTACCTCAAGCAGACCGGTGTCGTGCCTAATTCGGACCCGCCGCCAAGTTATGACCTACCCCCCTCTGGTGAACGCGCATAGACCTCGCGTGGACGTGCATACACCTCGTGAACGCGCATACACTCTATCAGCCTATCAGCGCAGTTTAACAGCCTGCGCAGCGATCGTGGACGCGCATACACCTCGTGAACGCGCATATACTCTTTCAGCATATCAGCGCAGTTTATTAGCAGCCTGCGCAGCGATCAGGTTGCCAGCCTGCGCGGTCTATTTGAATGAATGAATGAATGAAAACTTTATTTAACAGATTGCAGAATGGGTACAATACAGTACGGCTCAATACATACAATTGTTAAGGGGATGCAGACCTGAGAAAGACGTTTGTCTTGTTTCCATCAGGGTCCCCCATTTTCAATTCATATAGACATATATGACATACATGACATACAGATAGTCAGTACTGCTACATCTATACATTTATGACATACCAGATTTGCAAATACAGTACTGTTTGTGATACAGAAGGAGTCAAGAAAAGGGAGTATATACATTTGACGTAGAAACTGTACATTGGAGGTTGGGTGGGGGGGGTTGGGTACATTGGGATATTGACAACCATACTGGGTAATTTACATTGGAGGTGGTTGGGGGGGGGGGGGGGGCGGGGGGCATACTGTATAAACAAGTAACACTGTACATTGAGGGGGGGGGGGGAGGAGACACTGTACAAACAAACACAATTGTACATTGAACTATTGACAAAACCATACTAGGTAAATGACTGTACATTGGAGGGGGTTGGAATGATTGGGTTAGGATATTTACAGGGGCCAGTGTTGAATTGCAGTCTCCCGTAGGTGTCCCTTGAGAGAGGTTTTGAAAGTGGGTAGTGATCCACATTCCTTTACAGCTTTGGGTAGGGCGTTCCACATTGATGTGGCATAATTGCGAAACGTGTTTAGTCCCTTATTTGAGCCGAATCTGGGTTTGACATGATTTGTGGAGCTCCCTCTGGTGTTGTGATCGTGGTATTCACTGACCTTTGGGAAGTATTTTGACATGTACATGGGTACCTTGGTCGTGTAGTGTATCTTGTAGACCAGGCCCATTGCAAGTTGTTGTACTCTGTCGTCTACTCTAAGCCATCCTAGGTTGTCGAAGTGGGCAGGGGTGAGGTGGGTTCTAGGAGTAAGGTCAAGCAGTAGTCTGACCAGTTTGTTTTGAGATGTTTGTAATTTTGTTTTTAGCGCCTTTGAGGTGCTTTGGTACCATGAGGTGCAAGCATAGTCGTAGTACCCCTGAATGAGTGCTCCTGCCAGAGTCTTCAGGGTGTTCTTGTTTACCAGAGAGGAGATCCGGTACAAGAATCGAGTTCGTTGGTTGACTTTTTTTATTACATTGGATGCCATTTTGTCACAGGAGAGATTAGCCTCTAGGATGGACCCCAGGTAGGTAATTTCATCTTTCCTTGTGACAATATTGTCACCCACTGTAACTGAGAAGCCGTCAGATTTCATTCACGGTTTTTGTGATACTAAATCCAGTGGAATGATTAGATTTGTCCCGATCCATAGATATGCAACATGGCTATAATAAGGTCATTTATATATAGCCTGATATTCTATATTCTCTAATATAATGTGAACATGCAAATGTTTCAATAGCCATGTGTAAGCATACATGTGTGCGAATACACATTCCTTGTTGTTAAGGGGATGCAGACCAGAGAAAGACGTTTGTCTTGTTTACATCAGGATCCCCCATTTTCAATTCATAGTGACATTTATGACATGAGTATGACCAGTGTTGCGTTGTTATTATGGGCTGAGCCGCCACGCAGGATAAAGACGCCGCGCGCACACGCACGCGCGCGCGCACGCGCGGCCCCGCGCGCATGCGCATATGTTCCCTCGCGCACAATAATACACTTTGTTTGTATAGCCTTTCATACAGAAACTGCAGCTCAAAGTGCTTCACAACAGAATTAAGACAGGCATAAAATGAGCACATAAAGTGCAGACATATAAAATCAGTTTTTCACATTAGGATCTAACATCCCAACAGGCAACCTTGTTTATGGTTTGATTCAGTTTTAATATAAATAATAAAAATAAAGAGAAGATTAATTAATTATCTACTCAGTCCCGAAGTTTGTGATGTAGATATGGAATGTCCCGGGTTGCTGCTGTTTGCAGAGTGTGTTGTTGTCCGGGGGTGAGTGGTGGTGGGTGGGGGGTTGAATCAAAACAGTTGTCAATTCGGAATTGACGGTGCACTCTGTGGGCAGCGGCAACTTGGGACGTTCCATATTTACATCACAAAGAGTCCCAGACTGGTTGAAGACACCAGCCTATAGCGGCTATTGTTATGATAATGCGAGGTAGCGCCGGGGCCCGGAACTCGGCAGGTAAACACGAGCCGAGCCGAGCGCAGCGCGTTCTCGCGAGCGCGTGCATGTGCGTGCACGCGCTTCTGCTCAAATCTTTAATACTCAGTGAGGTACCACTGAGTGGTACCCCGTGCCATGAACAACGCATGCCCAGTGGCGAATCCTTGTGGAAGCCAACGGAAGCCATGCCTCCCTATAAATTTCATATCAAATTATGAAATATGAAATATGAAAAAAAAAAAAAAAAAAAAAATATAATTTTTTTTTAATATAGTTTACATTCATTTTCATCTGTGCATCTGTGTTTTTTTTTTTTTTTTTTTTTTATGTCTCCCTCTTCTCCTTCTCACTCCCTCTAACACACTGTCAGACTGTGCTCACTACTGCAGCTAGTATAGGAGAGAAGCAGTGGGTAGGTCTCTTTCTCCAGGCTTCCAGCATTATAGAGTGAGTCCAAACTCGAAATCCGATCCTAGCCAATCAGATTCGAGCTGACTGCCACTGGCCACACCCTAAAAGTTTAAAACGGAGCTGGGAGGAAGACGTTCAGCATAATATTCCACCTGGAGGCGGGGCAGGTGCCATATTTTCCCCTCTGCACTCTGAACATTGTATTAACCCGTAACTGTTCCCACGGGCCGAATATTGCCCCGATCCTCGCGAGATTAAATCCACGGGGACCTCTCGGCGTGCCGAAGCTTTTCCTAAATCACTTCCATCATCGAAAACGAGGGGAAAAGGTCGGCTCGCGACCCTGAAAATGTCGCGTGATTTTAAAAACGCTGTATTAAGTGAGCCTATTATGGGATCCACGCGAGCTTTCTATCGTGGAAACATCTGGGCGTCCCGCAACTTTTACTGATTCACATGTAGCCCCTAAAATGCTTAGAAAAGGAAAACAGAAAGCGTGGAATAAACTCGCCGAAACGGAAAAGTGTCCCACGGGCGCGCCGTGATTCCGATCCGCGTGAAAATATTCACGGCCATAGAGGAGACCGTGGGACACCTTTTTGCAACCGAATATGTGTCTCGAATTTGCTCCCACGCGGCGCGCAAAATCGCGCAAGGAAAAATCGGACCAAAAATTAACCAATGCTCCAGCAGTATTAATGACCCTGATGTAAACAAGACAAACGTCTTTCTCTGGTCTGCATCCCCTTATACAATTGTGTGTGAATGAATGAAAACTTTATTAACAGATTGCAGAATGGGTACAGTACAGTACAGCTCAATACATACAATTGTTAAGGGGATGCAGACCAGAGAAAGACTTTCGTCTTGTTTACATCAGGGTCCCCCATTTTCAATTCATCGTAAATGTGTATTGAGCCGTACTGTATTGTACCCATTCTGCAATCTGTTAAATAAATAAAAATAACGTTTGACTGGCCGCCGAGCCATACTGTAGTGTACATGGTGACTGCTTGACTTTAAAAAAAAAAAAAAAAAAAAAAAATTATTAATAAAAATATTGAATAATTTTTTTTTTAATAATTTTTTTTTGGCTTCCCCTGTTATTTTACCCACGCGACGCCACTGCGCATGCCTGAGTATGACATACACAACATACATGACATCATGACATTTATGGCATAGGGACATACTGTACATGACATACAGGTATATAGTAGTGTGTGTGTGTGTGTGTACTTGCTTTCCATCTTGAAAAGGCATGGCAACTATTGACTTTGTCTGCTGTTTATTCCAAACAAACTGCTGTTGCTGCTGGTGACTTAAGAGTAAGACACTTCACTTCCTGTGCACGGGATGGTTTTCCCGGGAATGTCCTTCCAGACGCCGGTGTTTAGAATGGCACATGTATAAACATGTGTGAACTGTGTATTGGTGGAATCTCTACTGCGTTACATCATTGGAAATGAAAAAAAATATATACCGGTATATCTAACCCTAACTAACCTTACTGTCATGCACTTGTCCTAATATACTAACCTACACTGTAACACGCAACACTTTGATGAACAAGTGTCAGCACACTCATTCTGGTGTCTGTAAACCAATTTTCTCTCAAGATAAGGGAGGGGGTCAATTCTCGGCAAGCCTTGCCAAGAAATGCCCCGCCCCCCCAACTAGGGCACCATTATGAATTTCAGCAAATGCTTTTTACATGATCATACAGAGGCCTACAAGTGTCAGCACACTCATTCTGGTGTCTGTGAAAAAATTTTCTCCCAAGATAAGGGAGGGGGTCTATTCTCGGCAAGCCTTGCCAAGAAATGACCCGCCCCCCCCAACTAGGGCACCGTTATGAATTTCAGCAAATGCTTTTTACATGATCATACAGAGGCCTACAAGTGTCAGCACACTCATTCTGGTGTCTGTGAAAAAATGTTCTCCCAAGATAAGGGAGGGGGTCTATTCTCGGCAAGCCTTGCCAAGAAATGCCCCGCCCCCCCCAACTAGGGCACCGTTATGAATTTCAGCAAATGCTTTTTACATGATCATACAGAGGCCTACAAGTGTCAGCACACTCATTCTGGTGTCTGTGAAAAAATGTTCTCCCAAGATAAGGGAGGGGGTCTATTCTCGGCAAGCCTTGCCAAGAAATGACCCGCCCCCCCCAACTAGGGCACCGTTATGAATTTCAGCAAATGCTTTTTACATGATCATACAGAGGCCTACAAGTGTCAGCACACTCATTCTGGTGTCTGTGAAAAAATGTTCTCCCAAGATAAGGGAGGGGGTCTATTCTCGGCAAGCCTTGCCAAGAAATGACCCGCCCCCCCCAACTAGGGCACCGTTATGAATTTCAGCAAATGCTTTTTACATGATCATACAGAGGCCTACAAGTGTCAGCACACTCATTCTGGTGTCTGTGAAAAAATGTTCTCCCAAGATAAGGGAGGGGGTCTATTCTCGGCAAGCCTTGCCAAGAAATGACCCGCCCCCCCCAACTAGGGCACCGTTATGAATTTCAGCAAATGCTTTTTACATGATCATACAGAGGCCTACAAGTGTCAGCACACTCATTCTGGTGTCTGTGAAAAAATGTTCTCCCAAGATAAGGGAGGGGGTCTATTCTCGGCAAGCCTTGCCAAGAAATGACCCGCCCCCCCCAACTAGGGCACCGTTATGAATTTCAGCAAATGCTTTTTACATGATCATACAGAGGCCTACAAGTGTCAGCACACTCATTCTGGTGTCTGTGAAAAAATGTTCTCCCAAGATAAGGGAGGGGGTCTATTCTCGGCAAGCCTTGCCAAGAAATGACCCGCCCCCCCCAACTAGGGCACCGTTATGAATTTCAGCAAATGCTTTTTACATGATCATACAGAGGCCTACAAGTGTCAGCACACTCATTCTGGTGTCTGTGAAAAAATGTTCTCCCAAGATAAGGGAGGGGGTCTATTCTCTGCAAGCCTTGCCAAGAAATGACCCGCCCCCCCCAACTAGGGCACCGTTATGAATTTCAGCAAATGCTTTTTACATGATCATACAGAGGCCTACAAGTGTCAGCACACTCATTCTGGTGTCTGTGAAAAAATGTTCTCCCAAGATAAGGGAGGGGGTCTATTCTCGGCAAGCCTTGCCAAGAAATGCCCCGCCCCCCCCAACTAGGGCACCGTTATGAATTTCAGCAAATGCTTTTTACAACACTCAGCTAGAAACAGAGGACTCAGGGGTGGTGAAACCGCAGAATACATACTTCAGACAAGACACCTTATTGCACATCAATGTACAGTTTCTACGTCAAATGTATATACTCCCTTTTCTTGACTCCTTCTGTATCACAAACAGTACTGTATTTGCAAATCTGGTATGTCATAAATGTATAGATGTAGCAGTACTGACTATCTGTATGTCATGTATGTCATATATGTCCTGATGAATTGAAAATGGGGGACCCTGATGTAAATAAGACGAAAGTCTTTCTCTGGTCTGCATCCCCTTAACAATTGTGTGTATTGAGCTGTACTGTATTGTACCCATTCTGCAATCTGTTAATAAAGTTTTCAATCAATCAATCAATCAATGCCATCATACCTCTTTGTCCCTCTTATCCACACACACACACACACACACACACACACACACACACACACACACACACACACACACACACACACACACACACACACACACACACACACACACACACACTACTATATACCTGTATGTCATGTATGTCCCTATGCCATAAATGTCATGATGTCATGTATGTTGTGTATGTCATACTCATGTCATAAATGTCACTATGAATTGAAAATGGGGGATCCTGATGTAAACAAGACAAACGTCTTTCTCTGGTCTGCATCCCCTTAACAACAAGGAATGTGTATTCGCACACATGTATGCTTACACATGGCTATTGAAACATTTGCATGTTCACATTATATTAGAGAATATAGAATATCAGGCTATATATAAATGACCTTATTATAGCCATGTTGCATATCTATGGATCGGGACAAATCTAATCATTCCACTGGATTTAGTATCACAAAAACCGTGAATGAAATCTGTAAATAGACCGCGCAGGCTGGCAACCTGATCGCTGCGCAGGCTGCTAATAAACTGCGCTGATATGCTGAAAGAGTGTATGCGCGTTCACGAGGTGTATGCGCGTCCACGATCGCTGCGCAGGCTGTTAAACTGCGCTGATAGGCTGATAGAGTGTGTCGTAAATTAATTGAATCAAAAATGTACGGTACAGTAAGGTTAGGGTTTTAAGGAGACATATGGTCACAGCTTTAAAGAGGAATGACGCTCAAGTCAAAGCAAACAGCAAGGAATGCACTTTTGTTTAGGGTTAGATTACGGTTTCCTCACCCCCCACTCGGCGAGGTCAGTAACGCCATAAAAACCTACCCCTCTGGCACCAGAAGGAGGGGTTGGTGTAATTTTAGGGTAAAAACAGACTAAACCATGGTGATATTCTCCTCCGGTGACAGTTTAAGTCTTCTGCCAGGAAGACAGATAAGATGGTGACAGGGTCACATACCTTAGACAGTTGGTGGTTTAGATGTGAGTAGGAGATAGAAGGCCAGGAGGAAATAACTTAGCAGCTGGTCTAAAACAGATTAATGACTTACAAATGCAGAAAGTTAAGACTCTAAAATAAGCAAGTTATTAAGCAACAGATAACTATAGGAGACAAATTAAGAAAAAGCAAGCACTATGACACTAAGAAATAGACGGATTGACCACTGAGAAGTGGAATAATCTGACTCGCGGATAAAGGGAAAAGAGCCACACATAGGATTTAAACATATCATTGTCAAAGAAATAAGATTTTAGTTTAATATAGGTAAAAAGCCATTACCAGAGAGAGACCAAATTAAATAAAACAACAGTCCTAAATACATTGCTTATGAAATAAAGTTTTGCATACTACTGTGCCCACAATAATCTAAATCTGAATTAAATAGGATTTAGATGATCTAGCATAATCTGGAATGTAATAGTAAAAAGCCTGTAGTAAAGTAGAGTGAATATTTTATTGTTCATTTAGAAAGAAAATGCTAATACTATGAATTGAAAAGTGGGGACCCTAATGTAAACTTATCCAAAAAGGTGATTGCTAATTTAGATCCCGTTGGTAAGAGTTGTGTGTGTATTATACTGTGCTGTAACCATTCTGCAATCTGTTGGGCAAAAGTATTCACTCATATATTTTGATTAAACAATAACTGTTAAGTCCTTGAAAACGGCCCGAAATAAGTTATTTCACCTCCTTATTGGGAGAGGAAGAACAGTCTCTTAGGGTGGTAAGCCAATCACATTGGAGTCCTTGGCATGTGACATCACAGCTCAGAGACTCGATCAATGGGGGATGGGTTGTCGAGTCCCTATATGTACTACAGATCTGAGACATGGAGAAGGACGCACGGAGACCAGCAGACCACGTCGAGGCACGGAGAACATCATCTTGAGACGACCCCCAAAACCTACGCTGAAAACCTATCCAATCGAGACGTGCTGCAGATGCTGTTTAGACCTAGAAAAGTTGACAAGAACTTTAAGCTGTTTGGATCTTCCAAATAAACGACGGCCAGACTGTCTTTGTACCTTTAGCGCCTGGCTCCGACTCCAAATCATTTATAAGACAATTGAACAGAACGTGTGAGTACAACAGCAGAGATACTATAGAGATCCACTATACGATCCTAAGACTTTAGTAGATAGATTCATTGAAAATACACGTTAAGTGTATGCGCGTTCACGAGGTGTATGCACGACCACGCGAGGTCTATGCGCGTTCACCAGAGGGGGGTAGATACGGTGTCCCACGCGGGACGCGTGAATATTAAAGGCAACCAACTTGTGTTCAGCTTTTCGTTCAGCGTTTCTCTGATTGGCCACACGGCCAATCAATCAATCCACTAGCACGCGGCCTTGCGGCAAGAGAGACAAGAGAGACAAGAGAGACGCGGCAGTCGCGGCAGAGTGGCCGCGCATGCGCATGAGGCTCCCCCAGGTGCTCTTGAGAGGAGGAGGTCCTTGTGTTTGAGACAGCCATATTAGACACATAGCCATAATTTAAGATATAGTTTATGCATTCGCAAAATATGAGAGCGCTTGTCATTGAAGGGCTTCCTACAACGGAGGAACGGCCGCTGCTGCTGCTGGAGCTGAACCGAGTCAAGCCGCGGGCGGCACACGGAAGCCGGGGAAAAAACAACCGCGTCGCCCCGCTGGCTCTTCAGCAAGGAGCCTCCACAGCTCCAGTTAACCTAATTTATACCGTAATGAATCATTAAAAAATATATCGTTAACTGGAATATGTTGTTTCTTTACACATATGTTGGATTATGTAATTGGGTTTTCATGACAAAACAATAAAAATCGCTACTTTACATCAGGGTGAACGCTGAACCGAGTCAAGCCGCGGGCGGCGCACGGAAGGCGGGGAAAAAACAACCGCGTCGCCCCGCTGGCTCTTCAGCAAGGAGCCTCCACAGCTCCAGTTAACCTAATTTATACCGTAATGAATCATTAAAAAATATACCGTTAACTGGAATATGTTGTTTCTTTACACATATGTTGGATTATGTAATTGGGTTGTCATGACAAAACAATAAAAATCGCTACTTTACATCAGGGTGAACGCTGTTACACTGCCACCACCCACTTCAATGACAGAGCTCTCATATTTGCGAATGCATAAACTATATCTTAAATTATGGCTATGTGTCTAATATGGCTGTCGCGAAGTCATTGATAAGCGACAGCCATATTAGACACATAGCCATAATTTAAGACATAGTTTATGCATTCGCAAAATATGAGAGCGCTTGTCATTGAAGGGCTTCCTACAACGGAGGAACGGCCGCTGCTGCTGCTGGAGCTGAACCGAGTCAAGCCGCGGGCGGCACACGGACGCCGGGGAAAAAACAACCGCATCGCCCCGCTGACATTAAAAACGCGAAATAACGTTACTGATGTACAGTGACACCCAGAGTTTCTAGTTACAGTAGTGACGCGTGACTCGAGATAGTCCTAACACTGTAACAGTGTTTATTATTAAGAGTCAGATAGTCCTAACAGTGTTTATAGTCCTAACACAGTGTTTATTAGTAAGAGTCAGATAGTCCTAACAGTGTTTATTATTAAGAGTCAGATAGTCGTAACAGTGTTTATTATTGCGAGTCCTAACAGTGTTTATTATTTCATAACTGTATGGGCTTTGTTTATACATGTACAGTGACGAGTGAATCTACCGTTGGTTGTTAAAAACGCGAAACATAATAATCAGTCAGCAGCGCTCCACTGCTACCGCAGCCCAACACAAGTGCGTTGGAACAGCAGCCCAACACTACACAAGTTGGTTGCCCGCGCTGCCGCGCTTGCTCTTTGGATTTCATTTGGGACGTCGGACGGCTGCGCTTGCCTGCGCGTGGGGGCGGGGGGGGGCGCGGCCAATCAGAGAAAAGCCGAACACAAGTTGGTTGCCTTTAATATTCTCCGGGGTAGGCCTGATTGGCCCCGACAGGCACGTGACGCGCAACTTTCTCTGCCGCGCGGCACGCTCCGCAGAGCGGAGCGGCAGAGCTTGCGGAATTATGTAACCGCCCTAATCCGCCATGATTTTCATTCGGCGCTTCAGCTCACCTGGCAGAGCAGCGGTCCTGCGGTCCGTTGTTGACGAGTTTGAATCCCATCAAATTTTTTTTTTAATGTGATTTTTTTTTTAACGTGTATTCTTTCGCCGGTTAAGGTTAGGCATGGTTAAGGTTAAGGTTAAGGTTAGGCATTGTTTCGGAGTTGGTTAAGGTTAGAACAGTTAAGTTTAGGCGCTGTTAAGGAGCTGGTTAAGGTTAGAGTTTGTCTTAGAGAATGGCAATATTCTTTCTATGGTTAAGGTTAGGCATGGTTAAGGTTAAGGTTAAGGTTAGGCATTGTTTCGGAGTTGGTTAAGGTTAGAACGGTTAAGTTTAGGCGCTGTTAAGGAGCTGGTTAAGGTTAGAGTTCGTCTTAGAGAATGGCAATAGACAGCCTATTTCCGCGCGACAGCTCTCAGCAGCCTCGTTGCGCGTCCTGAAGCTGCCGCGTCACGTGCCTGTCGGGGCCAATCAGGCCTACCCCGGAAGTAACTTACAGTTGCGGAACCGGTACAGGCCACAGGGACATGCAGCGCGATATACAATGACCTCAACACGTCACCAGGTGGCTCCCAAAACAAATATGGTATGATGTTTCTCAATTTAGATAAAATTCACATGCAAACAAATATCATTTCTAACTCTGTTACACCAGACGTGCCTCTTCTTGTTGCAGTCATTCCACTTCCTTCCTCGCTCCCTCCCTTCACTTCCTGCCTCCAAGGGGCCAAGATATTGTGGATATTGTGAAAGATGTTTTTACAGTGTGCGTTCCATTCTGAAACCAAACCCCTTCTATGTCTCCTCGTCCTCCTCCTCGCCTCCTACACCTGAGGAAACTAGACCGTATGTGTCTAGTTGGAGGATTCATATTATCTTATAGATATTAGACTATGAGTACTGAGAATGTGATGGAGCTAGGGCACAAGGAAAGGGATCGAGACAAGGTGACTTTGAGGGAGGGTGGTGTTGAGCCTTAATGGGACGTAGCCTGGTGTGGACTTGTCTCAGAGAGGATGTGACTCAGCGAAAATTCTTCACACACACACACACACACACACATGTGCGCCCACGCACGCACGCACACACACACACACACACACACACACACACACACACACACAATAAAACCAAACTATACCCTGTGTGTGTGAGACAGTGCTGACTTAGGGATTTCTATGGTAACACTAAAGGAAAAGTTTTTCCTGGCAGAGGAACAAGAATGTGTTCCAGGAAGTAGGATGGAGAGACTCCAGGGACATTCTGGTCACATGATAGAGGAAGGCAGCCTAAAGGCGTGTGGCCTTTTTACAATGCATCCGCGTTTCCGGTGCTCTGATTGGCCAGGTCATGTGAAATGTGCGCCCAATAGCGTGTTTGCCCATTTCCGCGTCGAACAGCCTGCAAACTACCTGCCGTTCTATCGCCATGCTCTAAGACAAACTCTAACCTTAACCAACTTCGAAATTAGTGCCTAAGCTTAACCGGCGAAAGAACTTGCCGCCACGCTCTAAGACAAACTCTAACCTTAACCAACTTCGAAGAGTGCCTAAGCTTAACCAGTGTAGAAACTTGCCGTCCCACGATTGGCGCTCATGTCACATGACCTGGCCAATCAGAGCGCAAAACGGGAACCCGGAAACGGCGATGCGTTGTAAAAAGGCTTCAAGCAGCCTAAAGGGACATTCTGGATGAAAGTCACATGACAGAATAAAGCAGCCTAAAGGGACATTCTGGATGAAAGTCACATGACAGAGGAAGGCAGCCTAAAGGGACATTCTGGATGAATGTCACATGTTAGCGGAAGTCAGCCTAAAGGGACATTCTGGATGAAAGTCACATGACAGAGGAAGGCAACCTAATGGGACATTCTGGATGAAAGTCACATGACAGAATAAAGCAGCCTAAAGGGACATTCTGGATGAAAGTCACATGACAGAGGAAGGCAGCCTAAAGGGACATTCTGGATGAATATCACATGACAGAATAAAGCAGCCTGTGGAATAATAGAACGATTCCCCAACTCTCTCGTGTAAAGACATTCCCCTCCCCTTTCTCCCCAATCCTGTGTCCCCCCCCCCCTCTCCCCAATCCTGTGTCCCCCACCCCCCCATTTGACCTATCAAATGGGACCACCCCCCCCCCCCCCCCCTTTAACTATAATTTATAATGCTCCTCCCAACAACGTACCAGGGCCCTCATTCATCAACGTGTTCTACGCACAGATCTGTGCTTACCCTGTGCGTACGATCATTTCTAAGCAAAGAGTGGGATTCATCAATTTCGATTTGAACTTGACTCCGTGCTTACGTCTACGCACAGGTCAGAGCACACTTACCTGACGCCCAGTGGTAGAATATATTATTACAACAAGGAAATGAGCTTCTGTGCATAATAACACTGGCATGTTCTGTACGAACCGTAGTTCATTATAGTTCATTGTAAAATAGCAACAGTAGTGTAATTATGGTCAAAACCCTATAAATAGCATTTAGAATAATAGATCTTTCTCTCAGAATGAATGCAGCATGGTTTATATAGCGTTATCGGAATATACGGGGTGTAGGCTACTGACTGACTGCGCTCCGCGTAGCTTGATTGATTGATTGATTGAAAAAAATGAAAAGTTTATTAACAGATTGCAGAATGGGTACAGTACAGTACAGCTCAGTACATACAATTGTTAATTGGGGATGCAGACCAGAGAAAGACTTTCGTCTTGTTTACATCAGGGTCCCCCATTTTCAATTCATCATAAATCATAAAGCTCAACTCGTTATTATTTTGCGCAGACCGCAGAAACACGGGAACGTTTTGATTATATTTAAAAGGCTTTACGTTAAACGAAACAAGTGGAATTTCGAAGCTGTAAGCAGAATACAAGTCATATGAATATAGTGTTCTTCCCCCTTTTTACTGTATAAGAAAGAATAGAAAACGCATTGCAATGACACCAGATAGTGGACAGACTATGTATATGATGGGATTCAAGTTCGCGTTTTTGTTGATCATAGGCATGCTGTCAGAGTATGATATCTTAATCAAACATTCTAGAACATTTGTCGTCACAGATCATGTCCTAATAGAACATAGGCTATGGCATGGATCGTGATATTGTGTGGACTGTTATTATTACTGTACCGGTACCACCCATTGTGACAACAGCCTTGTGAGTCCCGCACACAAACATGATGGGATTCAAGTTCATGTATTGAAAGGCAGGCTACATCATACATGCAGTGAGATTCATTGTTCTTGTATATGCTCTCGTATTATTGTTTATATAGGCTACCCAATACTGACATCAAAATAGATTGTAGTATGCCTCTAGAAATCATATGCAGCAGGTAGAAAATTGACGGGAGACCCATCGCGATTTGGAATAAAATTGAGGAGAACTTTAATCCCTGGGTATTAATCAAACAACACGGGAAAAGGCAGTCATATTCCAGCGCGGTATTTATTAGTGTTTGCGCTGCCCAGGCAGCAATGGTTAATAGATATCATATCCGACATCACCGTACGTGTGTACACGTCTGTCAGCCTGTCTCATGACACGCTTCCCTCGGCTTAGTCCATTTTTCCACATTTCATGGGTGTATTCCATTACCGTATATGGTTAATCGGGGCGTTTCTGGTATGCAAATACGTGAAAGTGTGCACGAGCCTCGGCGCAGAGCCAAGGTGGGATTCATCATGACAGGTGTGCGTAGAGCCTGCGTACGCACGTGTGATGAATCCCGACTTCCCTGTGCGTACACTGGTTCTACATTCCGTGCTTACGTGTGGAAATAGAACATGTTCTACGCACACATTGATGAATGAGGGCCCAGGTCTTTTACCTGGGTAATTTCAGCTGATCACCTGGGGCGAAGCCCTCAGCCATTCTCTCTATGTACTATGTATATTTCTATCTGTTTGGTTAATAAACCTTGTTATTATCCAAACCTCGGTTGACTGAGAACATTCTTCTTCAGGATATCCACAAATATCCCACAGGCCCTACACAAAAACAGGAAGTGTGCACTGCCTGTCTGCTTCCTAAGCCTTATTACAGTGCTGCTCTCTGGGCAAAGAGACACAGCTCGTCACTCACACAGTACTTGTTGGCTAACAACAAGAAGCTATATTATATATGGATGCAGTGTGGACATGGATTGACATCAACACAGTCTGGACAGTGGAGTGGATATACTTTATCAAGCTTGCTCTCTCTCTCTCTCTCTCTCTCTCTCTCTCTCTCTCTCTCTCTCTCTCTCTCTCTCTCTCTCTCTCTCTCTCTCTCTCTCTCTCTCTCTCTCTCTCAGGCACTACCAGTGATGACATTATAATATTGTCAGACAATGTATTAATAGATTATGAATGCGCTTTATAATCGCATCAGATAATATCATAATTCTTTATAATGCCTTTTGATTATAAAGCTGTTATGAGTCATATGTTTCACTAGAGTCTATATATTTCTTGTTTATAACTGATCATATCTGTCATGACAACAGGACACCGACTGTGCGAAAAAAGGTGGGGGAAAAGGACCTGCGTCTACCCCACTGCGCGTCCCGCTTGCTACAAGGGAAGCGTATGCGAAGCATAAGCTCGTGTTACTGCTCCCACTCCCACGAACCCTGAACCCGCCAGTAAGCCTGTGTCTCGCGGGGACGGGGTTCAGAGAAAGAGTTTGACACAATTGGCAGACATCATAATCATGCGGGGGCATACTCTCGTGGGGTCGGGGTCGAATCCGCCACCGGCATACCAGGGAGACAACCACCCCAGGCTGCTCCCTTAACCCAGGCCGACAGGTAACAAGAGCAAGGCTCGACCTGTGCCTGACTGCTAATAAACAGCACCTCGATGGCCGAGTGGGGAGGGAGGGGAGGACTCAGGAGCCCCTGTGGCGTCCGGTCCGCCCTGGCATTTCCCCCCAGAAACGCACAGGGCCCTTCGGGTTAACAGAATATATTGTACGAGCGACGCTCGCCTGTGACCCGGCAGACACCGGGTTGAACTGTGACCCGGCAGACACCGGGTTGAACCGTGACCCGGCAGACACCGGGTTGAACCGTGACCCGGCAGACACCGGGATGAACCGTGACCCGGCAGACACCGGGTTTAACCGTGACCCGGCAGACACCGGGTTGAACCGTGTCCCGGCGCGACCAGGATGAGTCCCGGGGCCTCCAACGCTGCCACACCTCTTCAAAGATATGTCCTTTATAAAGATCCAGGGACCGTCCTCTCCATGGTCATATTCAGTGAGCATTGAGGCTGCTCGTTCCATTGTCAAAAGGTCCATGAAATGCTCTCCAGTCCTGAGTGGCAGCGCGTCATCTGCACTGCCGGACATCAGTGACCCGGGGAGTCGCACAGAGCCACAGGCTGGAACCCTGGGCGGATTGTCTGATCAGCAGGACGGGGTTAGGTCTCGCCAGCAGGACGGGGTTAAGTCTTTACTTCATTATTTAATTTATAGTGTACATGTAATCTTTGTATCCCTTCCCCACCCTCGTCTGTCTTTTTGTCAAGTTAAAGTGATTGGAGAGGAAAACCGTGAGGGTTATTGTGGGTGTCCAAACTACCCCGGGGTGGATGATTCCTTTTACAGCCCCTATTTGGATACTATTTGCGTAACCCAGGTGCTGTGTGTCGCCCTTTGGTGTGGAGCTCACACGGTGTACAGTATTTGTAATTTTGCATGCGTTGTGTGCGCGCGACTGTTCATGTGTCATGCACACAATCTTTAGAGCGCTGTGCTGATTGATCTGAGATTGTAGTGGTTTTGCCTAAAGGCAGTCTGTGGAGATAAATGTTAGGTGTAGTTGGGGACTCACCTGTTAGCCCTCCTATGAATTTTAGGCTTTTTATATAATATAAAGATGTGTCCATTTTTCTGTGCCCTCGAATTGTGTGTTTGCTTGGTGTCCATTTTCGGGCTGGTTTATCACAATGCTTTATGACAGTTGTAAAGTAAAGTGTTACCATATCTGATTGCATTTTCGTTGAAATTTTTGTGCATAGTAGTAGATACATATTAGTATATTAGGAAGAGTGCAATGATAGTAGAGGACAGTAAGAAGGTTAGTTTTCTTTTATTTATTTATTTTTCAGATATTGATTGAAGAAGTGTGTTTTTAGTCGGGTTTCGGCTGTCCTAACTGTGGTGGGAAGTTCGTTCCACCATTGTGGAGCAAGGACCGAGAATATGCGAGAATATGCGGCTTCTCTTTGATTACCCTCCTGGAGCTCGACCCACCATTTTGGCCAGGTCTTGCTCGAAAAAGAGATCCTTGATCT
Source organism: Notolepis coatsorum (assembly GCF_963971535.1). Lineage (NCBI taxonomy): Eukaryota > Metazoa > Chordata > Actinopteri > Aulopiformes > Paralepididae > Notolepis > Notolepis coatsorum. The sequence goes on along the minus strand of NC_140167.1, from coordinate 21,167,428 downwards.
CAAGTGACTACCTGGTAAAATAAAGGTTAAAAAAATTATATCACATACTTGGATATTAATATATGACAATTTTGTATAGCATGTGAAGCGGTAGTCTAATATTCTGTCTCTCTCTCTCTGTCTGTCTCTCAGGGGGAGATGGGGGGCCCAGACGGCCAGCCAGGGTACCAGCATGTCCTCAAGCTGGCCAGGGCCTTGGTGAAAGCCCGGAACCAGCGGGGGCTGTCAGACCGGCGCATAGAGCAGCTCGTTGCTCTCTGGCAGTGCATGTCAGATTATGACAAACAACGGGTCATCTACCCAGTGCGCTGCCAGGAGAGGATTGCTCGGGGGCGCTTTAAAGTGACGAAGGGGACAGGCACTACCTGTCCTGGCAAGGACAGTCTCCAATGGTAGTTTCCAGGTATTTTTCTTTGGTTTTTAGTACTTTTAAACATCGATTTTTAGCAAGTAGTAGTTTTCCTTTGATCCTATATAATTTTTTCATTCACCGATTTGTGGACTTTTTTTTTTAGTGTCTTGAAAGGCGCATTATAAATCAAATGCATTATTATTATTATTATTATCATCCAGGAGGGAAAAGACACTTTGGATAGTAGGGACTGCATCTCTGCCTGTCCTGGCCAGGAAACACTTTGCAACTGTGATCTCCTCTGGCAGTAGTTGAATATTGTAATGTGTGGCGAGGGGTTGCAGCAATTCCACTGAGAGAAACTGGTCTGAGGCTGGATAACATGCCTGTATGCCTCTCATACGTTGTTCTCCAACTCATGAGAACCTGCTCTCAAGCTCTTGCAGCATTCTGTCGAGGACTGGATAGAACAGTCTCTGTTTCAGCTGATCTCCATGAGGTCTGAGCTTGTGCCACAAGATGACTCAACTACATACTCGTCCATAATTTTCTGCTTCCTCCTTTGGCTGGTAGTATGTTCCTCAATTTTTTCGATTGCTTAAGCACGATTTTGAAAACAGGGCCCGGTGTTTCAAAACACTACACACAATTAGGACAACCACACACACAATTATCAGAACACCTCAGATCCTTTGCTAAATTAAACACAAACTATACACTAATTTATAAAAACTACATTTTGTTACCATATGAAACACACGTTTCATATGACTTAATTCTGTTTGAACCAGTTACACACTGCTGTGCTTAACCTAAAACACATTTAGCAATTCTACTTCTCAGTGATTAGAGTACTGTAAGTGAAGTACACAGAGAATGTGCAAATATACAATAAATTCACCAAACACTATACACAAGACCAATGCTGTAGACTGATGAAAATATAATTTATTTATCTACATATACCCAAATCAATGATGCAGACTGACAAAAATAGAAATTTTCTCTCCATATAACCAAATCAGTCAACATTTCAACATGGAGAATCACAACAAAACATGTCCCAGTTTTCATGCTACTACAGTGTGCATAACACAGCAAATATCAGACAAACATAAAATACTGTATCCAGTACAGGTTAAAATGACAGTAAGACAAAAACAAAAAAACAAAACATTCAAATAGAGTACAGAAAATACTAGACATAATCTCTTTGCCTAGCTGGATCTGGCAAGAGATTATTTTGTTGCGATTCTCCATGTTGACATGTTGACTGATTTGGGTATATGGAGAGAACATTTATATTTTCATCAGTCTGCATCATTGGTTGTCTTGTGTAGTGTTTGGTGAATGTATTGTATATTTTCACGTTCTCTGTGTACAGTACTTCACTCTCCTTCCGTTTTGGTTGAAGGCAGGTGAACTCACCTGCTGCATTTTTATAGTGCTTAAACCTGATTGGTGTATCACTATCTACAATTAAGCAATGGTGTGTTTGTGCATCTGATTGCTGTGTTTAACCAATTGGCTCATATGTGTGGTAATTTGACATTCTATGTGTAATGTAATGCAAGTGTGTTTAGTGTTTTGCAAATCACTGTGTGTATTGTTTTGCAAAAAGTGTGAGGCTGACTTTGTGCTTATAGGGGTGCAAATCTGGGCCTATGTTTTGCTCCTTGAGTGTAAGGTTTTGATAATTGTGTAATACTTTTGATTTGAGTGTTTATGCAATCGAAGAAAACTGTAAAGACTAGAGATTAACTGTTTATTTCTTTTGTACATAGGCTGTGCATAATGTTTGTTTGTTTATTTGCTTATGTGTATGATTCTTAACTGTGTTTTTATTTTGTTATTGGTGTATATGTGTGTATGTAATGTATGTATGTATGTATGTATGTATGTATGTATGTATGTATGTATGTATGTATGTATGTATGTATGTATGTATGTATGTATGTATGTATGTATGTATGTATGTATGTATGTATGTATGTATGTATGTATGTATGTATGTATGTATGTATGTATGTATGTATTCACCCCCCTGGGCTGAAGCCCCCAATGTTTTCTAACCCTAAAAACGCCCCTGCTGGCCAGCCCGAGACTGATGGACCGGACCAGTATACAGCTCTACGAGCTGAATCAGAGGACTATTTCACAGTGGTAAGATAAATATTATATATGCTGTAGTGTATAATATTCACGTGGTCAAATGTACATTATGTGATTGTCTGCATTATGAGGAGATGAATGCTAACACATGTTTGTGCTTTGTCTTTGTGTTACAGGTTCTCTGCACGGCAGGAGAAAGGGGAGAGGGCCATCTTGGAGCGGGGACTGGGGGCCATGCCTGCTCCGAGCACCTCCGCCCAGCCTCTCCCTCCACCCATGGTGCTGTCCTTCCACCAGGCTGGACAAGGACAGCCCTTCGCCTTTCCCGTGCCGGACGGCCACGCATGCCACGCCACCCAGCCAGTAGTGCCCGCTTTAGTGCCCATCCTGCCCCGCCCTCCTCCGGACCAACAGGCCGGCCCCTCTACCGGCCCTCCTCCACCACCACCACCTCTTCCTCCCCCTCAACTCCCCCGGACCACGACCTTCAGGAAGAGGAAGGCCGCAGAGGCTGCTGCTGCAGCAGGCCTGGTGGTGGTGGAGCCCCCCCGTCAACGCAAGCAGTACGCCTGCAGCAAGTGTGGTCAGCCTAAAACGCTGGCTACTGGCCACACTCGCATCGCAGGCGTGGCCTACTGCGCTGCTGTTGGCGGGAGGAGTGTCGAGGAGTGGCGGGCAATGATGAAGGACGCTAGGCCTACTAGGCCTAAGGACACGTGAGCCCCTAGCTTGGACATTTTTGTAAATAATTCATGAGTTTTTGTAAATAGTTGAATGAACTACATGAATTCAGTTCTACTCTTACGTGAACCGAGACCTTGTTGTGGTGTAAGGGCCTGAGTGTGTCTGTGAGCCACAGAGCCATATTGTCGGTAGTCTTGATTACCAGTGGGGACTCCCTTGTCAAGCGGATCTGTGGTTAGACACCAGACAAACAGCGGTTCAATCAAGTGACTTTTGTGCCAACATTAATTAATTAATTCAAGATCGTGGGCCTGTGTGTAAGTGTAATTTAAATGCCCCATGCACTCTTTGATTGTGCCATGTATTACACAACTACTTACTAAATAAATATACAGTATTTTCCAAACAAGTCATGCCTTCTGCCTTGTTTATTTAAACATATTGTACACATTGTTATTACACATTACTATTCTCCCGGCAATGGCTGAGCAAGCTAAGCTGTTTTCTCTACATAATGTACACATGTTATTATTACATTATTATTATTAGTGTAATAGTGTGTAATAGTGTGCTAGTGTAATAGTGTGTACTAGTGTAATAGTGTGCTAGTGTAATAGTGTAATAGTGTGTAATAGTGTAATAGTGTGTAATGGGAAATATTAAAGGACTAAACGATGAGCCGTTTACAAATCATTCTGAGTCATTATTAATAAGAAGAAAGTTTATTAACAATAAGAAGAAAGGTTTATTTCACCGCGGCCACGTCTGAAAGTTCAGTTTACAGTCAGAGATACATGTTCACACAGTAGCCTCTGGCCATAAAGTGACCCAGAACGCTGTTCACATGTATGTCAAATACACAGTTGTCAGACATAACATAATATATCAGATATGATGATGAAGGTAAACAAAATGGTTCTCAGTAACTGGGAGCAACAACAACTTTGTTATGACTGGTAGGATGTCAGCGTGTTCTTAAAGAGACATACACACATTAACCAGTCAATCTGGTCATATTGAAACTCAAGCTGTATAACATGATATCTCCACACAGATATATAAGAACATGATAATATATTTCCACGACAAGTGTAATAGTGTGTAATAGTGTAATAGTGTGTAATAGTGTGTGCTAGTGTAATAGTGTAATAGTGTGTAATAGAGTGTAATAGAGTGTAATAGTGTGTAATAGTGTAATAGAGTGTAATAGTGTGTAATAGTGTAATAGTGTGTAATAGAGTGTAATAGTGTGTAGAGTGTAATAGTGTGTAATAGTGTAATAGTGTGTGTTGTGAAGGATCAGATTAAACCGAATATGTATATTTATTTATATATATATATTTAATTGTATTTGTATATCGTTTGATATCCCCTGTATATTCCTTGTACAATATGCATTGAATATCCCCGTTTCTACTAAACAGCCCATAATAGTTTCATTCTACCATTGGACGAGAACCTGGCGCCAGGTTGCCATACCCCTAGGTTCAAGTTCAATCGTGCCGCCTAACATGTCGAGGCAACCCCCGGTTCCGCGCAGTAATATGCCGGGCGAAATACGTGTGGTACAATTTGTTCATAGCGCATATATATATGGCGCTCGTAAAGTAGAACTTTCTTTTAGTCCAGTTCTTTACCCTCCAACAGAGTGACAGACGCAAAAGCCTCCCCACGAAGCACGTGCGGTGTAGTAGGGCCTACTTGGCCCAGAATAGGCATTGAGATATCGTGTAGATTAATAGTTGAATGGTCATAGTTTGGCACCATACCGTCGAGTTCGACGTATTCTATTAAGCTAATAATAGTCTATTTATGTATGGTGCATCGTTCGGTTCGAGTTCTACAGTTATCAGTACCCCCATCGTTCCTGACGTTATCTGGACGCTTATCCAGGCTGGTCAGACCCCTAGTGGTGATTGCATCCGAGGAGCTCCGGGTCAAGAGCGACTGGACCTGTATATTGGATTACTCTACCCGACGACGGCGAGCCTTCCACGGCTCTTGGATTATGCTTTATGTGCTTTGATTATTCCATGGATAAAGGCCAACACTGTCGAGTGTTGGAATTACCCCCCGGAGAGGACTACAGGTGAGGCGGCGCTCTACACGTGAGGTCGCACCACGTCTCTCCGTTGTGGACCGGCAGATACCGTTCCACAGAGGGTCCAGCTGTATTCGTCTGCGGCCCGAGGTTCTGTGGGCACTGGGTCTAAGACTTTGGATTCTCCCAAGACACCGTCGGCCAGATGGGATACCGCCAGCGACTTCTCTAACCCCCCCTTCCTACTGTCTTACAACCAGCGGGACCCCCCCCCCCTTAGTGTATCCAGCTATAATCATTTAAGTACTATCGCTATCGTTTCCTAAATATTCCAGGTTGTATACTTACTCCCTGCGCAACCAGAGATTGGACATTCAATGTTGATTTACCTACGAATACTCATTTGCCATAAAAGTGCATACTCAACATTTCAAATCATAAATGTAATTAAGTGAATGTTGTATACACCCTTTGCTGTATTAAATATTCGATTTGGTCCATTTGTGTTGGTTCGTTTCATCAGGTGGGAAAGTGTTCATCATACTTATATCTTGTACTGGGTGGCCAGAAGTTAAAGTACATGAGGTAGTGGTATTAAATATCATATCTAACAATACAGTCAGGGAATTGTACCCCTCAGCTACAATTGGTCCTTCGAGCCGGATGGTAACTAGTGTAATATTAATATAGTGTTATTAATATCGAAATGGCCTATGATGAACACTCCACGAAACGATCCTCCTAACCTAGAACGCCCGCGGCGCAGACGACAGACACCTCAGTACTTAGAGGCTTACACTGTCAGTCAACTACCTAGCCTTCGACAAACGGCAAACGTGGTAAAAGTAGAAAGTAAAATTATGTCTGACCTTAACGACCAGGTTTCCCCGACCACAGAGGCCCTAGTAGGTCCTAATGTAACTGACCAAGCCCACGGTAGAGACCAGGAGGGAATTGACATGCCTTTACCCCCCCGCCACTACTAAAGAAGTAGTCCCCGACACGCCCCGGGAGGAAGACAACCCTACAGAGAGAGAACTCTGCACGGAAGAAGAAGAGGAGAGCGCCGAGGAACTGGAGCTCCAGGACTCCCCAACGAGTACCCCCAGGAGCGGTTCACGCAGGAGCGGCTCACCTCCACTACCGCCTTCCCCCAGCGAAGCGGAGAGGATACTACAACAGGCGTTCCTCGTCAGCCTGACAGCCTCTACCGAACGCGATCGGCTCCAAGCACAGACGCTTAGCGAGCGCGAACGTCTCCAAGCCCAGGCGACCAGCGAGCGCGAACACCTCCAAGCACAGCAACGGAGCGAAGAACAGCGCACAAGTCTGGAGATGAGACGCTTCCAGATGGAAGAGAATATGGCAAGAGACCGGGCCGACGCCCAGCGCGCCGCTGCCGGTGCCCAAAGAGAAACAGAGCGCGCCGCCGCCGACGCCCAGCGCGCCGCTGCCGGTGCCCAAAGAGACGCAGAGCGCGACAGACTACAAGCGCAACTGATAGAGCAGCTGATCAAAGGGACAACTCCCTCTCCCTCCGCCAGGGGCTCAAGGAACTCGTCGAGACAACAGTCAAGAGCAGCGTCACCGCAACGAGCAAGCGACCCTGAACTTGACCAACAGACCGAGTCTAGACCCCCCGCAGACCCCCTTCCCATACCGGTCCAAGCGAGACCCAGCTACAAGGAAGGAGCGGCCTACACTGCGGAGAAGCTAAATAAACGATTACAAGATCTGGAAGATTTGATAGAAGAAGAAGAGGGAGAAGAGGAGAACCAAGCCTGACGACAGCACAGTACTCCACCGGACCAGGAGGTCCCATACAGTCCAGGCTATACCCCCGCGGCGCTGCGCTACAGACCCCCGACTCTATTTACGGGTGAGCATGACGCACGACCAGCCCCGAGGAACAGTACCTGGACCAGCGGGCCATGGTACCCTGCCAGTACCAGCCCACAGCGAGGCGCAAGAGGGGACTCGCCCAGGAGGTCTCTCCCCAACGCTCGCCGATGTATCAGCCATCCACAGCGTCATACAACGCCACGCCGTCATTCCCAGACTTCGCCTATGAGAGTCGAGCACAGTACACGGAGCTCCGGATGTGTTTAGAGACAATGATGGTGGATGTCGTTGATGAACGCCACAAGTATGCAATATTATTGAAGCACCTGAAAGTACCGCGAGCGCACAATATAGCGCTAGCCTATGCTACCTCCTCGACCCCATACACAGCGGCCCTTGCAGCGCTGGATCAAAGATATGGACGTATATGGGATTACGTAATCCAGGAGATAAGGCATATTGACCGCCTACCCCCAGCCACAGACAATCGTTCACTAGACGACCTGTCAATCAAAGTGCAGTCCCTGGTGGGGATGCTGGGAGCTCAACGGGAGAAGGGCAGGCATGAGCTGTACGCCAACTCTAACGTTGAGAGGATTTTGGAGAAGCTGCCACCCGCAAGACAGGAGCGCTTTCGGCGGCAGAGGGACTACCGAGATCCCGACGGCCCCGAGCCATCCCTCCTTGATCTGGCCGACTTCCTGGCGAGAGAGGTCAGCAGCTTACGACTGGACACCTTCGGGCGGAGCACGCCAAGCTCCAGAGAGGGACCCAGGAGAATAAGTGATGGAAGAAGATCGGTGACTGTCATGCACCAATCAGAGTCAGTACCGAGCAGTAAGAGTCACAGCACCCCCTCGAGAAAGGAGAAGTGGAAGATAGCGTGTCCCTACTGTGAGAAAGAACACTGGCTGTCACAATGTGACTCATTCACAAAGATGAATGCAGAAGAAGTGAGCCAATGGATAAAGTCCAACCGGCGCTGTTATCGATGTGCGCGGCCCCACATGGCAGCCGAATGCCGCCTAAAGAAAAGGTGCAGCCGGTGCGATGGAGCCCATCTAGATATACTACACGATAGTAACGGAAGACGGCCTATACCTGCACCACGGAGCGGCACCAAGGCAAGTGTCATGTACATTGACCCCGCCAGCAGCAACGGAGCTCAAGTGCTCTTAAAGGTAGTCCGTGTGACATTGAGCTACCAGGATAAAGTCATGGACACTTACGCCGTCCTTGATGACGGGTCAGAGAAGACCCTTCTGCTCGCCTCCGCTGCGACTCAACTGGGACTGCGGGGGAGCAAGAACGAAATGACGATTCGGACAATAAGAAGAGATTTAAAGACGATAAAGGGCGAGAATGTCTCCTTCACTATCGCAGCCAACGGGCAGCCAGAGCGACGGTACAAGATCACAAATGCTTTCACCAGCCAAGAAATAGGACTCTCGCAGTACACCTACCCTGTCACCAAGTTGATGGATAAATATGTGCACCTGCGCCAATTACCTATCCCGCTCATAAACGGCGCTACCCCGACCCTGTTGATAGGCTCCGACCATGCAGAACTCATAGTCCCGATTGACCGGGTCCATACAGGTCCCCGAGGCTGTCCTGCAGCCGTCGAGACCCGCCTAGGATGGACATTACAAGGCCCCCTCGCTAAATCTCTCAACCGAACCGCAGCCACTAGCTGCTTCCACTCCCGAACGACAGAAGAAGACACCACTCTCCTGCAGCATGTCGAGAGGCTATGGACCCTAGAGACAATGCCCTTTAAGAACGAAAAGAAAGACATTCGCTCTAAAGAAGACATTTACGCCATCAACCTACTCGAGCAGGGGACAAAGAGAGTCACAGTCGGCGGAGTGATGAGATACGCAACTCCACTCCTGAGGAGAGAGGGAATGCCCCCCTTTCACGCAAAGAAAGATGCCACGGAGCGCTATCTACTGAACACAGAGCGGCGCCTAGCCAAAGACCCCGCTCAACAGAGTGTGTACCGAGCTGAGATTGAGAAGCTAATCACAGCGGGACACGTAACAAAGATTGACATTAAAGAGGCCGATCAGACGACCGAATCATGGTACGTGCCGCATCACAAGGTCCATCACAATGGCAAGGATCGCATTGTGTTTAACTGCAGCTACCAGATCGGATCCCAAAATCTGAATAAAGAGCTCTTGCCCGGCCCCACACTCGGCCCCTCCCTACTAGGCGTGCTACTGCGCTTCCGCCAGGACAAGGTGGCTATAAGCGGGGATATCAAAGGGATGTTCTTGCAAGTGAGACTAGTAGAGGAGGACAAGCCTCTGCTACGGTTCCTATGGAGAGAGAAGATCGGAGATGAGAACCCATCCATCTACCAGTGGGAAGTACTCCCCTTCGGAACCACATGCAGCCCGTGCTGTGCTACATTTGCACTACAGAAACACGTCACAGAGGACCCAGCAGCAGATGAAGAGGTCCAACACAGTGTGAAGAACAGTTTCTACGTAGACAACTGTCTACAAAGCGTCTCGACTCAAGAAGAAGCCGAGGCTCTCCTAATCAAGTTACGCGCCTCCCTAATCAAAGGAGGCTTTGATCTCAGGCAGTGGGCCAGCAGTGACCCGCACGTATTGCGCAGCCTCTCCTCCGCAGACAAGGCTGCCAGCAGCGAGACCTGGATGGCGACAATCCCAGGAGAAGCCCAAGAAATGACACTAGGATTAGTCTGGCGCTTCAAAACAGACTCGCTCCACTATAGACACAAACCCTTGGCTCCAGAGCAAGGAAGGTCGGCGGCGATACCGACCACCAGACGGAGTGTGTACAGAACACTCGCCAGACAATATGACCCGTTGGGATGTATTCTACCTTACACCACCAGGGCAAAGATGATTGTACGAGCACTATGGGACAAGGACCAGGGCTGGGACGACCCAATACCCGCACACCTTGCCTCAACATGGAGAGAGTGGGAGACGGAACTCCGCTCACTCCCAGGTGTCAATATACGCCGCAGCTACTTCCCATCCACAGTGAGGCCAGAGACATGCGAGATTGAGCTACACGTCTTCAGCGATGCCTCCGAAGTAGCCTACGGATCGGTTGCTTATTTGCGTGCCCAAGAGATGGGAGGAGAGATACACACTGCTTTCATACTGGCCCGCTCAAGGATAGCCCCACGTAAGCAACAATCAATCCCACGTCTAGAGCTCTGCGCAGCCCTCGCAGGAGCGCATCTAGCCACGTTAATCCAACGTGAACTCACCATTCCGGTGCATAGAACAATCTTGTGGTCAGATTCCACGACAGTACTCACATGGATTAAGTCTGATTCATGCAGATACAAAGTCTTCGTGGGAGTCAGAGTCACCGAGATTCAGGAACTAACAGAAGAAGCAAGCTGGAGGTATGTGGATACCAAACACAACCCAGCTGACGTCATCACCCGGGGAATGTCCCTGGATGACCTAACCCGTCGCAACATCTACAGTGACGGACCAGCATTCCTCCAGCTCCCGGAAGGAGATTGGCCTACGCCCACCCCGAGGGAAGCAAGTAGCGAGGAGGCTAAGAACAAGAAGCCTATGTTCTGTAGACTGAGCACTGTCGCCTCCACAGACCCGAACATAGATGACTGCATTACCCTAGAGAGTGCGCAACAAAGGACATTCCTGCGGCACCACCCAGAGATTCAGTCCACCACTGACATGTCAGCAGCTGACTACGAAGAAGCAGAACTTCTTCTACTACAACGAGCCCAGAGAGACTCGTTCCCCGATGAGCTAGACTGTCTACAGGGAGGAAACCCCGTCCCATCAGACAGCAGACTGATTCACCTGGCACCAGAGAGTGAAGCACATAATCTCATCAGAGTGGGTGGTCGCCTGCGGAGAGCCCCCGATCTACCAGATGACATTAAGCACCCGATCGTCTTGAACAGCCGACACAAGGTCACAGAGCTGATCATAAAAAAATACGACGAGGATGTGCACCACGCAGGAGCAGAGAGAGTCTTCGCGGAGATCAGACGTCGTTATTGGATATTACAAGGGAGAGAAGCAGTACGGCGCTTCCAGCGAACCTGTCTAGACTGCCATAAGTGGCGCGCGCAGCCCAGCATACCACGGATGGCTGACCTACCCCCCTGTCGCCTCCGAATCGGCGACAAGCCATTCCACTCCACAGGCATGGACTGTTTTGGCCCGTTGTATATAAAGAGAGGAAGAGGCACCGAGAAGCGGTGGGGTATTGTATTCAAATGCATGACCACCAGAGCGATACATATCGAGCTCCTTCCGACCATGAGCACAGACTCATTCCTTATGGCCTTCCGGAGATTCATATCACGGAAAGGACAACCGTCTACATTGTTGTCTGATCACGGGACCAACTTCAAAGGCGGAGAAAGAGAGCTGAGAGAGAGCTTCCAAGCTATGGGCCCAGAACTTAAGACCCACCTCGCTCCAGCCCAGATTGACTTCCAGTTTAATCCCCCGAACGCACCCCACTTCGGTGGAACCTGGGAACGAGAAGTACGTTCTATAAAGACAGCCCTGTATGCCGTACTCGGAGCCCAGACTGTGGCAGAGGAAGTCCTAATGACAGTCCTCACGGAGATCGAGGGAGTATTGAACTCAAAGCCCCTCGGTTACGTCTCCAGTGATGTAGCAGATGTCGACCCAGTCACCCCCAACACACTCCTAATGGGGCGGCTGGACCCCGCGCTACCCCAGACAATGTACAGGCCCGAAGAAGCGAACGGCCGAAGAATGTGGAGGTACAGCCAAGTACTAGCTGACAAGTTTTGGAGCAGCTTCCTACTTCACTACCTACCGTCTCTACAGACCCGCCAGAAGTGGGTAAAAGAGAGAGACAATTTGACAGAAGGAACAGTCGTCATGATAGTTGACCAGTCACTCCCCAGAGCTATGTGGCCGGCTGGCCGCGTAAGCAAAGTGATCACCGGTGCCGATGGCAAGGTCCGAGCAGCTGAAGTACTCGTCCAAGGGCGCACCTACACACGGCCCGTGGCGAGGCTCATAGAACTGCCCCGACTCCCAGATACTATCGATGATGACCATGACCCTATGACTTTGTGAGTTGACTGACCTTACAGCGGACCTTGAGTGGAAGACAGTGCGGTTAATCTGTCTCTGCTTAGCTAATTAGGTGGGACTAATTAGGGGGCGGCTGTTGTGAAGGATCAGATTAAACCGAATATGTATATTTATTTATATATATATATTTAATTGTATTTGTATATCGTTTGATATCCCCTGTATATTCCTTGTACAATATGCATTGAATATCCCCGTTTCTACTAAACAGCCCATAATAGTTTCATTCTACCATTGGACGAGAACCTGGCGCCAGGTTGCCATAGCCCTAGGTTCAAGTTCAATCGTGCCGCCTAACATGTCGAGGCAACCCCCGGTTCCGCGCAGTAATATGCCGGGCGAAATACGTGTGGTACTATTTGTTCATAGCGCATATATATATGGCGCTCGTAAAGTAGAACTTTCTTTTAGTCCAGTTCTTTACCCTCCAACAGAGTGACAGACGCAAAAGCCTCCCCACGAAGCACGTGCGGTGTAGTAGGGCCTACTTGGCCCAGAATAGGCATTGAGATATCGTGTAGATTAATAGTTGAATGGTCATAGTTTGGCACCATACCGTTGAGTTGGACGTATTCTATTAAGCTAATAATAGTCTATTTATGTATGGTGCATCGTTCGGTTCGAGTTCTACAGTTATCAGTACCCCCATCGTTCCTGACGTTATCTGGACGCTTATCCAGGCTGGTCAGACCCCTAGTGGTGATTGCATCCGAGGAGCTCCGGGTCAAGAGCGACTGGACCTGTATATTGGATTACTCTACCCGACGACGGCGAGCCTTCCACGGCTCTTGGATTATGCTTTATGTGCTTTGATTATTCCATGGATAAAGGCCAACACTGTCGAGTGTTGGAATTACCCCCCGGAGAGGACTACAGGTGAGGCGGCGCTCTACACGTGAGGTCGCACCACGTCTCTCCGTTGTGGACCGGCAGATACCGTTCCACAGAGGGTCCAGCTGTATTCGTCTGCGGCCCGAGGTTCTGTGGGCACTGGGTCTAAGACTTTAGATTCTCCCAAGACACCGTCGGCCAGATGGGATACCGCCAGCGACTTCTCTAACCCCCCCTTCCTACTGTCTTACAACCAGCGGGACCCCCCCCCCCCCTTAGTGTATCCAGCTATAATCATTTAAGTACTATCGCTATCGTTTCCTAAATATTCCAGGTTGTATACTTACTCCCTGCGCAACCAGAGATTGGACATTCAATGTTGATTTACCTACGAATACTCATTTGCCATAAAAGTGCATACTCAACATTTCAAATCATAAATGTAATTAAGTGAATGTTGTATACACCTTTTGCTGTATTAAATATTCGATTTGGTCCATTTGTGTTGGTTCGTTTCATCAGGTGGGAAAGTGTTCATCATACTTATATCTTGTACTGGGTGGCCAGAAGTTAAAGTACATGAGGTAGTGGTATTAAATATCATATCTAACAATACAGTCAGGGAATTGTACCCCTCAGCTACAGTGTGTAATAGTGTAATAGAGTGTAATAGAGTGTAATAGTGTGTAATAGTGTAATAGTGTGTAATAGTGTGCTAGTGTAATAGTCTGTTATTATTACATTGATCAGTGATTTGTTTCACGTCGGAGGTGGGATTCGAACAGGCGACTCTCTGTGTGAGCTGAGATCCCCGCCTCCCCCCCCCCCTCCTCTCTGTGTGGGGTGGGATCACCGCCTCCTCCCCTCCACATCCCCTCCACATCCCCCTCCCCTCAATGGAGAGGAATGCGTAGCACCATGGGGAGCGATCATCTCCCCATTCTAAGTCGTTGTTTTTCACTGCCCTTTGTACACCGATTTGAGGAGGGCTTTATTTGAGAAAATTCTATTTGTAAATCCGGATTTGTTCTGGCAGTCTGAGAGTTGTATGTTGAGTTGGTTTTTTGTGGAGGAGATTTTCAGTTTTGCAGGATTTTTGGAGAAAGCATGGCACTTGAGACAAAACACATTATATCCTATATAATTTTATATGAATTCCTCTAGTTTCTTTGTTTACATACATTGTTTACAGCTTGTTATATTATGTTTTATTTTTATTTATTTTTTGTGGCCATCTTGGTCTATATACTTATTGTCAAGTATACTTTATACTTATTGTTTATGTGTCTTGTAAGCCCATATGGGCTGGGCATACATCTGTATGTAAGACACAAAAATAAAAAAAAAACATCAATCAATCAAATAAGAGGCGGCAGGCAGAGGCAAGGAAGGTTATGAAAAATAAATTAAACCTGCCAAGTGCAGGTAAGATTGTGGCTGACCCCTACCACCCCTCTGACTGGGCCAAAACCTCACGCCACACATTTCTTACCCTCTGCAGTGAGCCTCATCAACAAGACTCGGGACCCTCACTAACACCCCCCACTGTGTTACATTAACATGCAATTTGATTGTACCCACATATTCCACAACTTGATCAGTGATTTGTTTCACGTCGGAGGTGGGATTCGAACAGGCGACTCTCTGTGTGAGGTGAGATCCCCGCCCCTCTCTGTTTGAGTGGAGGGGGATGGGGTGCAAGGAGGGGGGGAGGAGGCGGGGATCTCACCTCACACAGAGAGTCGCCTGTTCGAATCCCACCTCCGACGTGAAACAAATCACTGATCAAATTGTGGAATATGTGGGTAGAGAGCATTTAGGTAAGAAACGTCAACACAAGGAGGCCAATAACTTATCCAAGTCCCAGGTGATGCTCTGTTTGAGCTTCCAACAGGACACTCTCACACTCGCAGTCGACTCTAGTTCAAAACGGCTAACGTTACCGTTAACACCTGTGAGAGGAGCAACACGACCGCAGCATTAAAATAAGTACCGTTCAGTCGTCGTAGTAATCAGGATAAATAGGCAACTAAGGAATTAGGACCACCCAGACCAAATTTAAACATAAAGCAAGTATCTACAAGGTACAACGTATAACCGGGGATTTTCAACGACCTGGTAGTGGCTAGCAGGATGCTACAATGCCATCCAGAACTTCACAAGCACTATGCAGGCCATAAAGTAAGATATAGAACCTTGTCATAACCAAATGTAATGTAATGTAAGCCTATAATGTAGTGAACACATTTTGTTTGTATCTTTGGAAATGATAATAACCTTTTTGTATAACAACGTTAAGTCAGCAATTTGTCTTTTTCCAGGCCATTCCCATATAAAGTAATATCTATAAAACTGAATAAATTTGTATTTCTTCTGGTTTTTAAGACAGGAATTGTAGGTATTGTCAATGACATGTCTCACTCGTATACTAACACTATTGGCCTGTGTGCCTTCAGGGGCCGGATTTAATCTCAAGAGCAGCAGCATTGAGCTACAGGGTAATGTAATTTAGTGTGAGGATTCGCCTGTTCCCTGGACCTTTATTCCCTGTCTCCTCACCTCACCAGCCCCCACCATTGCGAGCATTTCCCTGCCTCCTACTCTTCACCAGCCCCCACCCTTGTGAGAACTTTTGCCTGCCTCCTACTCTTCACCAGCCCCCACCCTTGGACATTCTGTTCCTCTACCTTCACGCACCTGTTGGGAGTTTGCAATCACCTCGGGAGAGTACATAGGTTGCAGACTCCCCTCCAGTCCTTGTCGGGTCGTTCTGTGTTCTGGACTCTGTGTTCGTTCTGTATCTGTATCTGTGTACACTCTGTGTTCCTGGAGTTCTGTACGTTACCATCCTGTACGTTACCATCACCTGCCGCGTCTCCGGCGTGAGACGACGTGCCAGCCATCACCACCTGTCGCCGTTTGCCTGGAGTGGGACACCGTCTTCGCTCTCTAATTCTCTACGGGAGGTTTTCCAGTGTTCCCACTCAAGACGTCAAGCCGGCTTGTCATCGCTCCCGATTCCACAGGAGGAAGGCGTCTCTTCGTGATCCTCGTTCCTGGGGGTGAGGCTCGTCGTCGCTCCCTAGTATTCCACGGGAGGACGGCGTGTGCCCATCCCGTTCCCCTTGGACCCAGGCTCGTCGTCGCTCCCTAGTATTCCACGGGAGGACGGCGTGTTCCCATCCCGGTCCCCTGGGACCCCCTTTGTTCTGCGCTGCCCGTCTGCAGCATCCGAAGAGGAGGAGGAGGATCTCCGTGCCAGGCCCCGCTGTCGGGCCCCTGTTCCCGTGCCAGGCCCCCGCCGTCAGGCCCCTGTTCCCGTGCCAGGCCTCCGCCGTCGGGCCCCTGTTCCCGTGCCAGGCCTCCGCCGTCGGGCCCCTGTCCCCGTGCCAGGCCTCCGCCGTCGGAACCCTGTCCTCATCCCTGTAAGCAGCTCTGGCCCTCGCCCTGTCCAAGGCCTTAACCCTGTTCTCTGTCCCTGTCTCCAGCCCGCCTCTCCGGGCCTCTGTCCCTGTCCCCCTCTCCAGTGCCCCTGTTCCTGGCCCTGACACTTAGCCCTGACCCTTAGCCCTGGCCCTTAGCCTTAGTCCCTTAGCCTGTTCGCCTCTTAAAGGCACAGTGCCGCATTTTCCATATTACCTTGACTCTAGTGTTTTTGTGTTCTCCCTTAAAGGGACTGTGCCGCTTTTTGTTCAATAATAAATATTTGCCCTGTTTTGGCTTACTCTCATACCTGTCTTGTGTTGTGCGATTGGGGTCGGTTACAAACCATAACATTTAGGTTGTTAATTACATTCACTAGAAATCTAGCATTTTCATGATTCCATCTCAACAATTGCTCCATATCCTCTCATTAAAACACCTTAGTGAGGATCTGCCTGCTCTAGTTCCTAAATCAAACACACCCACACTTTACTCTGTCAGTCCAATTGTACCTCAGTGTAACAATAAAATATTACAGAAAAGAGCAATAAGGACAATAAACAAGGTAGGAGATAAGATATTCCTTTATTGATCCCCTTGGGGAAATGCAGGCATCATAGCAGCATGGGGGAGGGGGAGGGGAGGTACAGGTAGTAAAAACAAGCAGTGTATATATATATATATATATAGAACACACAAACCCACTGTTTCTTAAATCAAACACCTTGAGATGTATGGATCTGGTCAAATTAAAAACATCACAAATCACGTACAAAGCCAGAAATAACATGTTGCCAAAAAATATACAAAAGATTTTCAGGGAACGAAAAGGTGGCTATAATCTGAGAGGAGAGCTAAACTTAAAAAAATAAAATAAAACTGTCAGAACCAAAATGAAAAGTATGTGCATGTCAATCTGTGGGGTGGACTTGTGGAACAGTCTGGAGTTAGAGATAAAAGAGTACAAACATAAATCAGTTTAAAAATATGTACAAAAATATATCTGGAAGAGGACGTGTGTATGTGTAAAATGTAAATAAAAAATTGAAGAAATGATTTATATCATGGTATTTATTTAGTATATATAAATGTATTGGATTGCAGTGGCGTCATTAGCCCTGGGCTTCCGGATGTTTTTCTCCTAGCCCCCGGATCTAAAAAATAAAAATAATAATCTTTAAATTTTTTCTTTTTTTTTTCTTTTTTTGATGGCAGCATCCCCATTGTCTGTGCTGAATGTTTGTTAGTGTTTGGTATTTTTCTTTGGTTTTTAGTACTTTTAAACATCGATTTTTAGCAAGTAGTAGTTTTCATTTGATCCTATATAATTGTTTCATTCACCGATTTGTGGACATTTTTTTTAGTGTCTTGAAAGGCGCATTATAAATCAAATTCATTATTATTATCATCCAGGAGGGAAAAGACACTTTGGATAGTAGGGACTGCATCTCTGCCTGTCCTGGCCAGGAAACACTTTGCAACTGTGATCTCCTCTGGCAGTAGTTGGATATTGTAATGTGTGGTGAGGGGTTGCAGCAATTCCACTGAGAGAAACTGGTCTGAGGCTGGATAACATGTCTGTATGCCTCTCATACGTTGTTCTCCAACTCATGAGAACCTGCTCTCAAGCTCTTGCAGCATTCTGTCGAGGACTGGATAGAACAGTCTCTGTCTCAGCTGATCTCCATGAGGTCTGAGCTTGTGCCACAAGATGACTCAACTACATACTCGTCCATCCTTTTCTGCTTCCTCCTTTGGCTGGTAGTATGTTCCTCAATCCCAAGGCCATTACATATGGCCTTTGTCCTGTCATACATGTCCACTGCCATCTCTGAGGTGCGATAACCTTTGAGTGTGTCCTGCACTGTGTTTTTAAATAGTATAGATAGGTATTGAAGATGTGCACATTAACGCAGCAGCACCTGGAGCCATCCATACCCATGTCCAGTGTCCACTGACAAAGACATGCTTATGATACTGTGATAAACTATAATAAGCTTTAATCGAACCCTGGTTCATTTCCTCGGATAGTCCGGTTGGTTTGGGGTGGTGTGAAAGCTCATTCACTCTTGCAAGTGAACCCTGCTGCGGTTCATTTGAGATGTGAATGCAAAGCGGACCAAAGGCAGGAAAATACCCCAAAATCAAAAAAAAATTATGAGAAGACTGAAACATTATGTATATAATTTTGTCGATTGCTTAAGCACGATTTTGAAAACAGGGCCCGGTGTTTCAAAACACTACACACAATTAGCACAACCACACACACAATTATCAGAACACCTCAGATCCTTTGCTAAATTAAACACAAACTATACACTAATTTATAAAAACTACATTTTGTTACCATATGAAACACACGTTTCATATGACTTAATTCTGTTTGAACCAGTTACACACTGCTGTGCTTATAACCTAAAACACATTTAGCAATTCTACTTCTCTGTGATTAGAGTACTGTAAGTGAAATACACAGAGAATGTGCAAATATACAATAAATTCACCAAACACTACACAAGACCAATGCTGTAGTGTAGACTGATGAAAATATAATTTATTTATCTCCATATACCCAAATCAATGATGCAGACTGATGAACATATAAATGTTCTCTCCATATAACCAAATCAGTCAACATTTCAACATGGAGAATCACAACAAAACATGTCCCAGTTTTCATGCTACTCCAGTGTGCATAACACAGCAAATATCAGACAAACATAAAATACTGTAGGCAGTACAGGTTAAAATTACAGTAAAACAAAAACAAAAATAGAGTACAGAAAATACTAGACATTATCTCTTTGCCTAGCTGGATCTGGCAAGAGATTATTTTGTGGTGATTCTCCATGTTGACTGATTTGGGTATATGGAGAGAACATTTTGTGAGGTTTTGCCCGCTGCTCACTACCTTTTCTCTGTTTTCTTTAAGCCTATACTGTTTATTTCCCTTCTCACTCACTCTCTCTAGCCCCCACCCTCTCGTTCCTTACCCTTAGTGGCCACACCTGTTCGATATTCTATTATCTCTCGCACCTGTGGTGGCAGGCTAATTAGTCCCCCTGTGGGCTTTAAATACCAGGGCGCTTCCCCTCGTTTTGGCGTGGGGTCGTGTTGTATACTTGCCGAGTCATATTCTCTAAACATCTAGACTCTTTCGGGAGATCCTCTGTCTGCCTATGCTGTTCCATTCTCCGGCGTCGAGATGTTTGCTCCAGCCTTCGCCAGCTGTCGCCGTTGCCTGTGGGGGAGACTGGTCTGCGCTCCCTGTACTTCCACGGGAGGCACCCCAGCGTTCCACTGCAGACCCCCGCGCAGCTGTTCGTCCTGACGCACATCCAGACCAGCGCAGACGCTCTCCAGTCCTCAGCGCGCGCAACGCGCATCTTCCAAGGACGCTCGAGCTTGGCACGCTCTCCAGACCAGCGCGCAACGCGCATCTTCCAAGGACGCTCGAGCTTGGCACGCTCTCCAGACCAGCGCGCAACGCGCATCTTCCAAGGACGCTCGAGCTTGGCACGCTCTCCAGACCAGCGCGCAACGCGCATCTTCCAAGAACCCTCGAGCTTGGCACGCTCTCCAGACCAGCGCGCAACGCGCATCTTCCAAGGACGCTCGAGCTTGGCACGCTCTCCAGACCAGCGCGCAACGCGCATCTTCCAAGAACCCTCGAGCTTGGCACGCTCTCCAGACCAGCGCGCAACGCGCATCTTCTAGACCTTCGTGCTTGGCACACTCCTCCTCGCAGACGCACCCCGACGCGTCTCTCGGTTCCGGTGCGCACTCAAGCAGTGGCGCACCACTCTGTTCCTCGGCTCCGACAGTCGGCTACCCGGTGACGACACCTTCGCCACCGCCGCCTGTTCCAGCACCACTCTGTCCTCGGCTCCGACAGTCGGCTACCCGGTGACGACACCTTCGCCACCGCCGCCTGTTCCAGCACCACTCTGTCCTCGGCTCGGACTGCCGGCTCCCCGGTGGCGATACCCTCGCCACCGCCGCCTGTTCCAGCACCCTGTTCCTCGGCTCCGACAGTCAGCCACCCGGTGGCGTTGCCCTCGCCCCGTTGCTGTCCCTGTACCTTTACGCATACGCCTGGGTGAGTTTTGATTGTGATGTCACTCACTCAGCGTAGTGCCCTTGCCCCCGTTCCCGCTGCTGTTCCTGTACCTTTACGCATACGCCTGGGTGAGTTTTGATTGTGATGTCACTCACTCAGCGTAATGCCCCTTGCCCTCGTCCCGCTGCTGTTTCCCAGCGTATTGCCTCTGTTTTTGGTTCTCACTTAGAATAGTATTTTTGGACTTTACATCTCCCCCTGTGTGTTTGTCACACGAAGATATTATTACTTTGTTCACTTTGTTATTTGGACTGTTCTGCACCTGCTCTGTTTTTTCCCTTTTGTGCATTAACTATCTCCTCTGTCCTGCAGAGCGGCCCAGATGATTTCCACCAGTCCCAGTTCCTCCCTGTTCCCCAGCCCGCCTCCGCGGGCCTCAGTCCCCTTTCTAGTTCCACCTAGTTCCTGTTCCCTAGTTCTCCCCTTTCTAGTTCCACCTAGTTCCTGTTCCCTAGTTCTCCCCTTTCTAGTTCCACCTAGTTCCTGTTCCCTAGTTCTCCCCTTTCTAGTTCCACCTAGTTCCTGGTCCCAAGTTCTTCCCTTCTAGTTCCACCTAGTTCCTGTTCCCTAGTTCTCCCCTTTCTAGTTCCACCTAGTTCCTGGTCCCAAGTTCTCCCCTTCTAGTTCCACCTAGTTCCTTGTCCCTAGTTCCCCTAGTCCCCGTGTTCTCCTGTTCCCTAGCTCTCCTAGTCCCTAGTCCTCTCTCCCTAGTTCTCCTTGTCCCTGGTTTACCTAGTCTCTAGTTCCTCTGTCCCAAGGCGTTCCCTTAACCTTCCCTTAGGCGTTCCCTAACTTTCCATTAGTGTTCCCTTTTCCTGCCCGCCTCTTAAAGGCACCTTTCCTTCCCCTCATATTATATTCCTGTGTTTGTGATTCTCCCTTAAAGGGACAGTGCCCTTTTCCCTGTATTTCCCTGTTGTTCAATAAATATCTGTTTCTTGGCAAACCATCATACCTGTCTTGTGTTGTGCGATTGGGGTCGGTTACAAACCATAACACATTTATATTTTGCATCAGTCTGCATCATTGGTTGTCTTGTGTAGTGTTTGGTGAATGTATTGCATATTTTCACGTTCTCTGTGTACAGTACTTCACTCTCCTTCCATTTTGGTTGAAGGCAGGTGAACTCACCTGCTGCATTTTTATAGTGCTTAAACCTGATTGGTGTATCTACAATTAAGCAATAGTGTGTTTGTGCATCTGATTGCTGTGTTTAACCAATTGGCTCATATGTGTGGTAATTTGACATTCTATGTGTAATGTAATGCAAGTGTGTTTAGTGTTTTGCAAATAACTGTGTATTGTTTTGCAAAAAGTGTGAGGCTGATGTTGTGCTTATAGGGGTGCAAATCTGGGCCTATGTTTTGCTCCTTGAGTGTAAGGTTTTGATAATTGTGTAATACTTTTGATTTGAGTGTTTATGCAATCGAAGAAAACTGTAAAGACTAACTGTTTATTTCTTTTGTACATAGGCTGTGCATAATGTTTGTTTGTTTATTTGCTTATGTGTATGATTCTTAACTGTGTTTTAATTTTGTTATTGGTGTATATGTGTGTATGTATGTATATGTATATATATGTATGCATATGTGTATATATGTATATTTGTACCCTCGTTGGGGCCTCTTGGACCATATCAATGTTTTATCTGGATAAATAAAGGTTAAATAAATAAATAAGAAACTGATGATTTGGTCCTGTTAACTTTGAATTTTCTATGGGGACTGCCCAGATCCCTCTCATGGACCTGGACCTCACTTTAAAAAACTTGAATCTATAGTTCTTCAGTATTCGTCTCTAATTACTCTAAAATTGCGTATTTCTGTGTGTAAAAAAAGAAAAAAAAAGGGGGGGGGGGGGGGCTGAACCCCCCAATGTTTTCTAACCCTAAAAACGCCCCTGGGCCACATCTTCAATTTTCAACCTTAAACCTATCCTTCTGTTGTGAAAAGGACATGTGATAATCGGATATAAAAACGTACTAACATGTTGTTTGTCTGTTACACCTGTGCACATGGTGTTCCACGTTGGAATGAGGAAATGAAAGAAGAAAAAAAAAGAATGAGGAAATGGATTGTGTGCATGTTTGAGGACCGTCCTTGGCTAAGAAGTAGTTCAAACGATTGACTAATCGACAGTTCAATCAGCGAATCTAATGTATTCCGTGTTTATTGTTGGCCAAATCTAATACTTCAGTGCAAAAATATATAGCTAATATGTATGTGATGCAATAACAGATGTGCTTTTAATTTCCAGCAATGACTGAATCCTTTATTTATTCTTGCAATGAACATTGAAATTAACATTTAATTTGCAATGTCGTTGAGATGACAAATGACTTATAACTCATCAACTAATATTAGGGTGACTAACAGTATACAGTATGTTTGATATTATTAAAGTATAAGGATTGTTGATATATTTTTTTCACGATATTAACCAATGAACTTCAAAAGGTGTGGCTAAGTACATACTGTAGATGCACGTTAACAACCGTTAGGCCAATCATCACGAAATGTGCAGTGTATGTCCATATAACCTCGTTCCCAGTTTTATCTCTGTGAGATAAAGCCTGGTAAAGAACTACTGCCGAAAGTGTCTGTGCGGGTTAGAATTTCTGGTATAATGTACTTCCCCTGGAAGCTGCCTCCGAACGGACCAAACCAAAACCTTTCCCGAATTCTGTTGGCAAACAAGCTAGAACGTCCCGGTCATGTAGTAAATTGTAGTAAAGTGCACTTCACACGTTTCTATAATTGTTTTGTCAAAACCGGAAAGCCTGTAGCCTGTACTTCCTGTACTTCCGTTTAGACATTTTAGGAGGCATATCTTTACCAGCCTAATGACCCTAAAAATCTCATTAAAATGTACCACTAGGGGGCACTACGAATGCACAAATGGGCGTGGCAACCCATTTTTGACATCTCAACTGTAAGTCCAATTATGACCATATTTGCCATGGATCATTATTGGATCAAGCTTATCAACTGTTGTATAAGGCTTGTTTATATCTTTTGTAGATTTTAAGATATTAACCAATCAACTTCAAAAAAGACGTGGCCCAGCACAGAGATGGATGCATATCAACCCTTTGGCCAATAATCACCAATTATGCAGTGTATGTCCACATAACTACCGGAAACCTACCCTGACAATCTCATTCAAATTTACCACTAGACCCTAGTGACTAGGGGACGCTACAAATGCACAAAATGTACGTGGCATAACACAAAACTGACTATAAATCAAAGGTTTTCCATCCAAACATTACAAAACCTGCAGGAAATGTTTAATAACACTGCTGAACCGTGTGTGTGAACTTATTTTGCAATCCTGGTGATCAATATTGGCTTGAAACCCGCAGATCGCCGCTTGCGGCTATATTTATTATTACATTTACTCAAAATTATGCGATTTCTGTCTGGATCATTTCCTCTGCATCAGAAAAGCAGTGAAAGCCAAAAATGTAATCAAGAATTCAATATATATATATTTTTGTGTAGAAACTCCCTAGTTCAAGCACTGACAATATTGTAGCCTTGATTAAATGTTTGTTTATTCTCCAGACGTGTGGAGTGACGTCCAGGCTACTTGAGTGATGAGGACGCCTCTTCGTCTTTACAGGGCCTTTTCTGGGGAACCTTCTGGGCCACGCCGTAGGGCACGTGACACGCCACAGTCCCCAGCTCCGCCGCCCCCTCCACGTGGAACATCTGATCGTCAAAGAAGATGTGGGGCCTGATCTTCTCCAGCATGGGGCCCTTGGGCGCCCCGGCCAGGAACAGGGCCTCGTCGATCTCCAGACCCCACGATCGCAGAGTTTTTAGGGCCCGGGCGCCCGAGCTGGCCGCGCTGCGAGCCGTCACCAGGTAGGTGCGAATAGGGCAGTCCATACGCAGGCCTTTGGCGTAGAACTTCTTCTGCAGCTTTCCTAAAGCCTCCAGGAAGCACTTCAATGGCCCCTGGGGAGAAGGACAGTAAACGAAGAGTAAACTGGGAAACTCAATATTCGACACACAACATCTGCTCACAATTCAATGTTGATTCAGTCATATATAGGACAACTATCACCAAAGTAGTAGTGCATGCTGTATATTCCCGCAGACATACATGGTCAAGTGGCTTGTCCTCGTTCGTCTTTTCGTGCTCAAAGAATTTGTCCAGTCCGTGGGCCTTGTAGATGCGCTCAGACTCGTCGGAGAACAGAACGGCGTCGCCGTCGAAAGCCACACGCAGCTGCGTCTCTGAGACCTCCTGTATCTTCTCTGGGGCGAACATAGTGGCCGCTGCTATACCTGGTGCAGACAGACAGAGTACATCTGACTTTAGAGGTTGTGTTTTTTATACATCAGTAAGTTCCCAACCGACCAACAAGATTGGCCCAGAGGCATTCCACAAGTGCCGTATAAATACTGTATAATTAACAGCACTGGAATCTTTGCCTGTAAATGTAATCACTCTGCATTTGTTTACATTCATCAATAACAGTGTATCCGTATGCAAGTCTTTGTTTTGTTTACTGTTGTTTTGGCATATTGAGTTTCAAGAGGTAGATTGTAGCTAAATTCTGTTTGTAAAATGTCCACAAATCCTGCCTCTCTTTATTAGCCTGCTGTTGTTACCGTCAGATGTAACCTCATACAATCTCTAACATACACTGATCCATATCACCCTCTTCTACTCTTCCCCCACTGCTGTATAGTATACAGGCTGCCTTCTCTCTATGTGGTTTGGAAAAAGGTCTGTTAACCCTCTTGGAAATATCACAACTACTAATGGCTTAGTCCAGGATACAGTCACCTAATACCTGGGTATCTGGTTAGATAATACACTTTATTTTTTCTCAGAACGTGTTACATCTTCAATCAAAAATAAAAGCAAGACTTGGCTTCTTGTACAGGAATCGCTCCTGCTAAACGTTCCCTAGTCCAAATGTCCATTCCCCCATTGTTTGATTATGATGTCATTTACATGCATGCAAGCAAGAGTGTCCTTGATTGCCTTAATGTTTTGTATAACTCTGCAATTAGGTTTGCTACAAATGCCCCCTTTTCAACACATCACTGACAACTTCTCGACGAGAAATGAATTGGCTTACACTAATTTACACAACCTTCCTTGGTCTGACCCCTCCTTATCTGATACACTTGTTAAAATTGTCATTTACTCCCTGTAAACACCAGAGCTGCTCACCATATCTCGCTAGATGTTCCCTGTGTTAACACTTCTTTCAGTCAATCCTCCTTCCAATTTGCTGCTCCCAGCGGTTGGAACGAGATGCAAAAGACAAATTGGTCCCCCTCAACTACTTGTAAGGACTCTGTCGCAGAGTTGTTTACATATATAATACACCTGCAACTGTCACCCAGCCTTTGAACTGTCATTTGACTGTTATGCTTCATGTATGCCCCTTTGTCATTTAATTTGGTTGTTTGTTTGATGTGTGTTAATTATTATTATATTATTATTATTATTATTATTATTATTATTATTATTATTATTATTATTATTATTATTATTATTATTATTATTATTATTATTATTATTATGCTTACCTTTGTGATGTATGTACGATCTGTCTATTTTCTATTATATTTGTCCACATTCTTTTTTAATTTTTTTTTAAATCCCTGTTACCCTCCGAGGGGACCTTTTGTCCTCCCGCCAGGCCATCATTGAAAATAAGAATTTGATCTTATTTGACCTGCCTGGTTAAACTGTGCAATAAGTATTTGAGTGCAATATATTTATATTCCTCTATTCACAAAGTGCAATAGATCCATACATATACATCATATTCATATCTTGACTGATAGCTACTTACTTTAGCTGTGTTACTGTGAACTTTTGTGTTATTTGATAATTGTGTACAGTGTGATTTATTGTGTAGCACCTTAAGTTTGTTATTTTGATAACTGTGTACTTGAGTGTTTTATTATGTAGCACCTTATGTTTGTTATTTTGATAACTGTGTACTTATGTAGCACATTTACATTTAAATGTTGTCATTTAGCTGACAAAGCGACTTAAAAGTTTTGTACAACAAGACAGCAGGAAGGGTACAACTCTATCAGCTGAGTAACAATGTTCCGCGCATTTCACCCGCATTTCACTGTATGCCCAGGTATGTATGTGACAAATAAACCTCTTGAATCTAAAAAAAATTAAGATACATTTTCATAAAAGTGTTGAGTGCTACAGTGTAGGTTAGTATATTATGACTAGTGCATGACAGTAAGGTTAGTTATGGTTAGATTATTATTATTATTTTCTTTTTTTTTTCATTTCAGATAATGATTGAAGAAGTGTCTTTTGGTCGACAACGAAAGATTGGACGGTTTCGGCTGTCCTAACTGTGGTGGGAAGTTCGTTCCACCATTGTGGGGCAAGGACCGAAAATAGGCGACTTCTCTTTGATGACCCTCCCAGAGCTCGAATAGGAGTAGGTCTGAGGCGGCCAGAAGATGCAGAGCGTGTAGTTAGAGACCATTGACCGGAGGTAGGTGGGAGCCGTTCCCTTCGCCGCACGATATGCCAGGTCGAGGGCCTTGAAGTGGATTCGTGCGGCAATGGGGAGCCAGTGCAGGTCCCTGAGAAGTGGGGTGACATGGGCTGACTTCGGTAGGTTTGAGATCAGGCAGGCCGCTGCGTTCTGAATGAGTTGAAGCGGCTTGGTGGCAGTGGTCGGAAGGCCAGCAAGCAGTGCGTTGCAGTAGTCGAGGCGGGAGATGACTGTTGATTGGACAAGGAGTTGGGTGGCTTCTTTTGTCAGGAAGGGGCGGATCCTTCTGAGACGTGATGTTACCCAGATATTTAGTGTAGAGGGAGAAGAGAAGGGGTCCAAGGACCGAGCCGACAGGGTCCCTCTCCATGACCATTGGTAGGAGCGGTCATTGAGGTATGATGTCAGCCATGTCAGCGCAGAGCCAGCCACTCCCATTCCTGCAAGGGACGCAAGGAGGATCTGATGGTTGACTGTGTCGAAGGCTGCAGATAGGTCTAGGAGAATCAGGACAGAGGAGAGGCCTTTCACTTTTGCTAAGTGAAGTGCCTCTGTGACTGCAATGAGGGCCGTTTTTTGTGGAGTGATCAGTCCTGAAGCCTGACTGATTAGGGTCTAGGAGGTCATTCTGTAAGAGATCATCAGTAAGTTGGTTGGATACAGCACGTTCAAGTGTTTTAGAAAGGAAGGAGAGAAGAGAGACAGGACGATAGTTGCCTATGACGGTGGGGTTCATGGTTGGTTTCTTTATGAGCGGTGTGACTCTGGCTTGTTTTAGGGAGGTGGGGACCACCCCCAAGTTGAGGGAGGAGTTGATGGTTGCAGTTAGGAATGGGAGGATGTCTGGTGCTATGGTCTGGAGGTGTGGGGAGGGTAACTGATCCAGCTGGCATGTAGTCGGACGGTTTGACGTTACCAGTGTCAGGGTCTCGGTTTCTGTAATGGGCGAGAAAGATGACAGAGTGAAGGATGAGGTTCTCGGTTCAGTATTTGGAATGGGTGGGGGTTGGGAGAAGGAGCTGCTGATGTTCCCCACTTTTTCCTCAAAGAAGATCGCAAAGTCTTCGGCAGAGAGATATTAGGGGGGGGGGTGGGGAGGAGTGAGGAGCGAGGAGCGAGGACATGGTAGCATGCAGTTTGCGAAGGTTCTTGGCAGAGGCCTCGATCCTATGGTGAAAGAAAGAAGCTTTGGCAGTAGTAATGGTTTTGGAGAATATTAACAAGAGGTTGTGATATGTGGCGATGTCAGCAGTGAGGCGTGACTTTCTATACTTCCTCTCAGCCACTCTCAGGACCCGTCTTTGTTCTCTCACTGCATCCGTCAGCCATGGACTGGGTGGGGAACGGCGGGCAGGTTTCTCAACGAGGGGACAGAGCTTGTCGAAGGAGGTTGCGATGGCTGAGAGGAGGGTGGAGGTTGCCATATCTGGGGGGAGAGCAGAGAAGGTGTCACTCAAAGAGAGCGCATAGTAGGTCAGAGGAGAGCATGGAGGGGATAGGGAGGGCAGGTTGCGTCTGACTGAGGCGGTTTGAGTTGGGGTGGAGAGCTTTCGGTTAAGCATGAGAGTTAGTGAGAAGGATATGAAGGAATGGTCAGATAAATGCAGGGGAGTTACCGTGGTGTTAATGATGCTGGAGTTACGGGAGAATATGAGATCCAAGGAGTTGCCTGCTTTGTGAGTGGGAGGCATGACAGTGGGACTCATGTCAAAGGATTGTAGGAGGGAGACCACTGTGTCCGACTGAGATGAGTCAGGCAGGTTGAAGTCGCCCATTAGAAGGAGGGGGGTACCATCTTCTGGTAAGGAGCTTAGAAGCATGTCCAGCCCATCTGGGAAGTGATCGATAGTGTAACAATGGTGAGATTGAAAGGATTAGAGACGGATACTGCATGATATTCGAGAGAAGAGAGTGACAGCGCTGGGAGTGGTGTTAAGTTTGTAGCCCATGAGGGAGCTGTCATGAGGCCAGTGCCTCCACCCCGTCTGGAAGGTCGAGGTGTGTGAGTGAAGTTATAGTTTGTAGATAAGGCTGCAGGTGTTGATGAGTTATTGGGGGTTATCCAGGTTGTTACGAAGGATCAGATTAAACCGAATATATATTTATTTATTGATATATATTGCATAGTATTTGTATATCGTTTGATATCCCTTGTATATTCCTTGTACATATACACGGAATATCCCTTTAGTCTAGCCCATAATAGTTCATTCTCCTATTGGACAGCGGTCCACCGGCGCCAGGGACCGGCCCCCGGAGCCAAGTTCAAAGTCACCGATACGACAAGTCTGTACTTGCCCGGCCCTGCCCAGGGATACGGCGACAGAAATGAGAGTGGCACTATTTGTTCACCGTGCGTATAAATACGGCGCAGGTGAATGTAGAAGACCCTTAGCCCCTTACCTCCGTACCCTTCGTGCACTTAGCATGTTACCGATAAGTTGAAGCCTCACCCACGATACAACGTGTGGTGAAGTATGGCCTGTTTGGCCTCAGAATAGAGCATCGGGACCGCGTGCGAATTAGTAACTGAATTGTCAGAGTTTGGCACTATACCGTCGAGTGCGACATATTTCTATTGAGTCTTTAATAGTCTATTGTGTATAGTGTATCGTGCGGTTGGAATTCTATGGTGACCAGCATCCCCAACGCTTTCTCGTATTAGCTAGAGTTCTTATCCAGGCTGGGCCGACCGCATGGCGCCTTCACCCGAGGAGA
This sequence comes from Notolepis coatsorum, assembly GCF_963971535.1. Lineage (NCBI taxonomy): Eukaryota > Metazoa > Chordata > Actinopteri > Aulopiformes > Paralepididae > Notolepis > Notolepis coatsorum. Next base: position 21,137,695 of record NC_140167.1, on the reverse strand, counting down.
CCTAGGCGAGAACCGTATGGACATGTACACTGGATTAATCTACCCGACGACTGCATAGCCTTTGCGGCTGGAATATATTTGCTTTGGTCCTATGATTTATGGAGCGGATAATCGCCGACGCCTGCACGTGTTGGATTTACCCCGATAGGAGTCAAGTCGAGTCGGCGCTCAGAGAGCCTGGGGCCGCCTAGCTTTCTTCACTGTAGAGCTACAGTCTACAAGAGAACCAAGCTGTATTCGTCTGTGGATCAAGGGACTACTGCACCGGCTTCTGTACCTGAAGTCTCCCTAGTCATCGTTGACCAGATGTCCTACTACCGACAGATCTTCTACCCCCCTGCTGGCTTACAACCAGTGGGAACCCTTTCCAGTATCCCCGCTATCACTAGTGGACCATAGATATAATTCCCTAAGATTCAGGTTGTATAATTACCTCCTGCGTAACCAGATCATGGACATTCGTTATTGATTTGCCGACGCATACTCCTTTGCCTTACAAGTGCATTCAAAGAATAATGTAAAGTATCCTATGTACCTTTTGCTCCATTAAATACTTGATTAATACCTTTGACTGGAACCGATTTCATTGTGGGAAGTGTTCATCATATTCATATATCGTGTACTGTATGGCCAGTAATTAAAGTACATAAAGCGGTAGTGGTTTAATGATACCATACTTATCAATACAGTCAGGGAATTGTACCCCTCAGTTACAATTGGTCCTTCGAGCCGGAGGGTAACTAGTGTAATATTAATATAGTGGTATTAATATTGAAATGGCCTATGATGAACACTCCACAAAACGGTCCTCCTAAAGTAGATCGCCCGCAGCGTAGACGGCAGACACCTCAGTACTTAGAGGATTACGTTGCCAGTATACTACCTAGCCTTCTACAAACGGTAAATGCGGAAAAAGTAGAAAGTAAAATTATGTCCGACCCTATCAACCAGGCTACCCCGCCAACAGAGGCCCTAGTGGGTTCTAATGTAACTGACCAAGCTCACGGTAGGGACCAGGAGGGAACTGACACGACTTTACCCCCCGCCAAGAACGAAGAAGTAGTCCCCGGAGAGCTCCAGGAGGAAGACAACCCTCCAGTGATGGAACTCTGCCCGGTACAAGAAGAGGAGAGCGCCCAGGAGATAGAGCTCCAGGACTCCCCGCAGGAGAACGCATCTCCAACGAGTACTGCCAGGAGCGGATCACCTCAACCAGCGTCTTCCCCCAGCGAGGCGGACAAGATGCTGGCACAGGCATTCCTCGCCAGCCTAGCAGCCTCTACAGAGCGAGATCGACTCCAAGCACAGACGCTTAGTGAGCGCGAACATTCTTCCATGGAAAGAGAACGCCTCCAAGCGCAGCAACGGAGCGACGAAGATCGTATACGTCTAGAGATTAGACGCCTTCAGACGGAAGAGAATATGGTAAGGGACCACGCCGAAGCCCAGCGCGCCGCCGCCGAAGCCCAGCGCGCCGCTGCCGGTGCCCAAAGAGAAGCAGAGCGCGACATCGCTCTCACCAAGCGCGAAGCCGAGCGCGACCGATTACAAGCGCAGCTAATGGAGCAGCTGATCGCCAGGGCAACACCCCCTCCCTCCGCACGGGGTTCCAGGGCCTCGTCAAGACACGGGTCAAGGGCACCCTCCCCTAACCGATTAAGCGACCCTGAGCCCGACCACCAGAGAGAGCCTATACCCCCCTCCGAACTCCTTCCCCGACCGGTCCACGCGAGGACCAGCTACAAGGAAGAAACGGTCTACACCGCGGAGAGGCTAAATAGACGACTACAGGATCTAGAGGACCTGACAGAGGAAGAAGAAGAGGGAGAGGAGGAGAGTCAAGCCCGACAGCAGCACAGAACTCCACAGGACCAGGAGGTCCAGTACAGCCCAGGCTCTACCCCCGCGGCTCTGCGCTACAGACCCCCGACTCAATTCACGGGTGAGCTTGACGCACGACCAGTCCCGAGGAATAGCACCTGGATACGCGGGCCATGGTACCCAGCAGGTACCAGCCCACCAAGAGGCGTAAGAGGAGACTCGCCTAGGAGGCCTCTCTTCCAACGCTCACCGATGTGCCAGCCATCCATGGCATCATACATTGGCACACCGACGTTTCCAGACTTCACCCATGAGAACAGAGCACAGTACACGGAGCTACGGATGTGCCTAGAGACAATGATGGCTGATGTAGCTGATGAACGCCACAAGTATGCTATCCTATTGAAGCACCTCAAGGTGCCCCGAGCGCACAATATAGCGCTGGCCTATGCCACCTCTACTACCCCATACACAGCGGCTCTAGCAGCACTCGACCAAAGATATGGACGCATATGGGACTACGTAATACAAGAGATAAGGCATATTGACCGCCTACCCCCAGCAACAGACAATCGCTCACTAGACGACCTGTCTATCAAGGTACAATCCCTGGTAGGGATGCTGGGGGCGCAACGAGAAAAGGGTATGCACGAACTATACGCAAACTCTAATGTCGAGAGGATTTTAGAGAAGCTTCCGCCCGCCCGACAAGAGCGCTTCAGGCGGCAAAGAGACCACCGTGATCCTAACGGTCCCGAGCCATCCCTCCTAGACCTAGCCGACTTCCTGGCGAGAGAAGTCAGCAGCCTGCGATTGGATACGTTCGTGCGGAGCACACCAAGCTCCAGAGAGGGACCTAGGAGAGCAAACGATGGCCGAAGATTGGTGACTGTCATGCACCAATCAGAACCAGTACCGAGCAGCAAGAACCACAGTACCCCCTCGATGAAAGAGAAGTGGAAGATGGTGTGCCCGTACTGCGAGAAAGAACATTGGTTGTCACAATGTGACACATTCAAGAAGATGACCGCCGACGAAGTGGGTCAATGGATAAAGTCCAACCGACGCTGTTACCGATGTGCGCGCAGTCACATGGCAGCCGAGTGCCGCTTAAAGAAGAGGTGTAGTCGGTGTGACGGAGCCCACCTAGATGTCCTACACGACAGTAACAGAAGAAAGCCCGCACCCTCAAGCAGCACAAAGGCAAGTGTTATGTACATTGACCCCGCCAGCAGCGGGGGCGCCCGAGTGCTCTTAAAGGTGGTCCGCGTAACACTGAGTTACCAAGACAAGGTCATGGACACTTATGCCGTCCTTGACGACGGGTCAGAGAAGACCCTTCTCCTCGCATCCGCTGCGGCCCAGCTGGGGCTGCGGGGGAGCGAAAACCAGATGACGATTCGGACAATAAGAAGAGATCTAAAGACGATAAAGGGCGAGAATGTCTCCTTCACTATCGCAGCAAGCGGGCAGCCAGAGAGACGGTATAGGATTACTAATGCTTTCACCAGCCAAGAAATAGGCCTGTCGCAGTACACCTACCCCATCGCCAAGCTGATGGATAAATATGTGCACCTGCGTCAACTACCTATCCCGCTCATAGACGGTGCCACTCCGACCCTGCTGATAGGCTCCGACCATGCAGACCTCATAGTCCCGATAGACCGGGTCCACACAGGGCCCAGAGGCTGTCCTGCAGCAGTCGAGACCCGCCTAGGATGGACATTACAAGGCCCCCTCGCTAAGTCTCTTAACCGAACAGCAGCCACTAGCTGCCTCCACTCCAGAGTGACAGAAGAAGACACCACCCTCCTACAGCATGTCGAGAGGCTATGGACACTAGAGACAATGCCCTTTAAGAACGAAAAGAAAGACATTCGTTCCAAGGAAGACATTTACGCCATAGCACTCCTCGAGCAAGGGACAAAGAGAGTCAAAGTCAACGGAGTGATGAGATACGCAACTCCACTCTTGAGGCGAGAGGGTATGCCCACCTTCCACGCCCCAAAAGAAGCGACGGAGCGGTATCTATTGAACACAGAGCGGCGCCTAGCCAGAGACCCCGCTCAAGAGACTGTGTACCGCGCTGAGATTAACAAGCTAATCACAGCGGGACACATAAAGAAAATTGACATTAAAGAGGCCGATCAGACGATCGAATCATGGTACGTGCCGCACCACAAAGTCCACCACAACGGCAAGGATCGTATTGTGTTCAACTGCAGCTACCAGATCGGATCACAAAATCTGAATAAAGAGCTCTTGCCCGGCCCAACACTCGGCCCCTCCCTACTAGGCGTGTTACTACGTTTCCGCCAGGACAAGGTGGCCATCAGCGGCGACATCAAAGGGATGTTCCTGCAGGTGAGACTAGTGGAGGAGGACAAGCCCCTGCTGCGGTTCCTATGGAGAGAGAGGATCGGGGATGAGCACCCAGCCATCTATCAATGGGAAGTCCTCCCTTTCGGAACCACATGCAGCCCATGCTGTGCTACGTTTGCACTGCAAAAACACGTCGCAGAGGACCCAGCAGCTGATGAAGAGGTCCGAAAAAGTGTAGAAAATAGTTTCTACGTGGACAACTGTCTGCAAAGCGTCTCGACGCCAGAAGAAGCCGAGGCCCTTCTACTCAAGCTCCGCGCCTCCCTGATCAAAGGCGGCTTTGATCTCAGGCAGTGGGCCAGCAGCGACCCGCAAGTATTGCGCAGCCTCTCCCCCGAGGACAAGGCAGCAAGCAGCGAGACCTGGATGGCGACCATCCCAGGAGAAGCCCAAGAAATGACACTAGGACTAGTCTGGCGCTTCAAAACAGACTCGCTCCATTATAAACACACACCCCTGACCAAGGAGCAGGGAAGGTCGACTGCACTACCGACCACCAGACGGAGTGTATACAGAACACTCGCCAGACAATGTGACCCGTTGGGATGTATTCTACCTTACACCACCAGGGCAAAGATGATTGTAAGAGCGTTATGGGACAAGGACCAGGGCTGGGACGACCCCATACCCGAACACCTTGCATCCACATGGAGAGAGTGGGAGACGGAACTCAGCTCACTCCCAGGTGTTAACATACGCCGCAGCTACTTCCCACCCACAGTGAGGCCGGAGACGTGCCAGATGGACCTGCACGTCTTCAGCGACGCCTCCGAAGTAGCCTACGGTTCGGTGGCCTACTTGCGTGCCCGAGAGGAGGGAGGAGAAATACGTACTGCTTTCATCCTGGCTCGCTCAAGAATAGCCCCAAGAAAGCAACAATCTATCCCGCGTCTAGAGCTCTGCGCAGCCCTAGCAGGAGCGCAACTCGCCACGTTAATCCAACGTGAACTCACCATCCCGGTGCAAAGAACAATCTTGTGGTCAGACTCCACGACAGTACTCACATGGATCCGGTCTGATTCGTGCAGATACAAGGTCTTCGTGGGAGTCAGAGTCACAGAGATTCAAGATTTAACAGAAGTAGCAAGCTGGAGATATGTGGACACAAAACACAACCCAGCTGACGTCATCACCCGGGGAATGTCCCTGGATGACCTCACCCGTCACAACCCATACAGTGACGGACCAGAGTTTCTCAAGCTCCCGGAAGAAGAGTGGCCTACACCCACCCCACGGGAGGCGAGTAAAGAGGAGGCCGAAAACAAGAAATCTGTGTTCTGTGGATTGAACACACTCGTCTCCACAGACCCCGACATAGACGATTGCCTCACCCTAGAGAGTGCGCAGCTAAAGACATTTCTGTGGCACCACCCAGAGGTTCAGCCCACTACTGACATTTCAGCAGCTGACTACGAAGAAGCAGAACTTCTTCTACTACAACGAACCCAGAGAGACTCATTCCCCGATGAGCTAGACTGTCTACAGGGAGCAAAGCCCATCCCATCAGACAGCAGACTGCTCCACCTAGCACCCGTGAGCGACGCCCATAGTCCCATCAGAGTGGGTGGTCGTCTGCGGAGAGCCCCAGACTTACCGGATGACGTTAAGTACCCGATAGTCTTGAACAGCCGACACAAGGTCACAGAGCTGATCATAAAGAAATACGACGAGGATGTGCACCACGCAGGGGCAGAGAGAGTCTTCGCGGAGATCAGACGTCGTTATTGGATACTGCAAGGGAGAGAAGCAGTGCGGCGCTTCCAGCGAACCTGTCTAGACTGTCGTAAGTGGCGAGCGCAGCCCAGTATACCTCGGATGGCTGACCTACCTCCCTGTCGCCTCCGACTCGGCGACAAGCCTTTTCACTCCACCGGTATGGACTGTTTCGGCCCGCTGTATATAAAGAAAGGAAGAGGAACCGAGAAGCGGTGGGGTATTGTATTCAAATGCATGACCACCCGAGCGATACATATAGAACTCCTTCCAACCATGAGCACAGACTCATTCCTTATGGCCTTCCGAAGATTCACATCACGGAAAGGCAAACCGTCTATATTGTTGTCTGATCACGGGACAAACTTCAAAGGCGGAGAAAGAGAGCTGAGAGAGAGCTTCCAAGCTATGGGCCCAGAACTTAAGACCCACCTCGCTCCATCCCAGATTGACTTCCAGTTTAATCCCCCGAACGCACCTCACTTCGGTGGAACTTGGGAACGAGAAGTACGTTCAATAAAGACAGCCCTGTACGCCGTGCTTGGGGCCCAGACCGTGGCGGAAGAAGTCCTAATGACAGTCCTCACGGAGATCGAGGGAGTATTGAACTCAAAGCCCCTCGGTTACGTCTCAAGTGATGTAGCAGATGTCGACCCAGTCACCCCCAACACACTCTTGATGGTGCGGCTGGACCCCGCGCTACCCCAGACAATGTACAGGCCTGAAGAAGCGAACGGCCGAAGAATGTGGAGGTACAGTCAAGTACTGGCTGACAAGTTTTGGAACAGCTTCCTACTCCACTACCTACCGTCTCTACAGACCCGCCAGAAATGGGTGAAAGAGAGAGACAATTTGACAGAAGGAACAGTCGTCATGATTATCGACCAGTCACTACCCCGAGCGATGTGGCCGGCTGGCCGCGTAAGCAAAGTGATCACCGGTGCCGACGGAAAGGTCCGAGCAGCTGAAGTGCTCGTCCAAGGGCGGACCTACACCCGACCCGTGGCGAGGCTAATAGAACTGCCAAGGCTCCCCGATACTATCGATGACGACCATGACCCCATGACTTTGTGAACTGACTGACCCTCACAACAGACATTGAGTAGAGGACAGTGCGGTTAATCTGTCTCTGCTTAGCTAATTAGGTGGGACTAATTAGGGGGCGGCTGGTACGAAGGATCAGATTAAACCGAATATATATATTTATTTATTGATATATATTGCATAGTATTTGTATATCGTTTGATATCCCTTGTATATTCCTTGTACATATACACGGAATATCCCTTTAGTCTAGCCCATAATAGTTCATTCTCCTATTGGACAGCGGTCCACCGGCGCCAGGGACCGGCCCCCGGAGCCAAGTTCAAAGTCACCGATACGACAAGTCTGTACTTGCCCGGCCCTGCCCAGGGATACGGCGACAGAAATGAGAGTGGCACTATTTGTTCACCGTGCGTATAAATACGGCGCAGGTGAATGTAGAAGACCCTTAGCCCCTTACCTCCGTACCCTTCGTGCACTTAGCATGTTACCGATAAGTTGAAGCCTCACCCACGATACAACGTGTGGTGAAGTATGGCCTGTTTGGCCTCAGAATAGAGCATCGGGACCGCGTGCGAATTAGTAACTGAATTGTCAGAGTTTGGCACTATACCGTCGAGTGCGACATATTTCTATTGAGTCTTTAATAGTCTATTGTGTATAGTGTATTGTGCGGTTGGAATTCTATAGTGACCAGCATCCCCAACGCTTTCTCGTATTAGCTAGAGTTCTTATCCAGGCTGGGCCGACCGCATGGCGCCTTCACCCGAGGAGACCTAGGCGAGAACCGTATGGACATGTACACTGGATTAATCTACCCGACGACTGCATAGCCTTTGCGGCTGGAATATATTTGCTTTGGTCCTATGATTTATGGAGCGGATAATCGCCGACGCCTGCACGTGTTGGATTTACCCCGATAGGAGTCAAGTCGAGTCGGCGCTCAGAGAGCCTGGGGCCGCCTAGCTTTCTTCACTGTAGAGCTACAGTCTACAAGAGAACCAAGCTGTATTCGTCTGTGGATCAAGGGACTACTGCACCGGCTTCTGTACCTGAAGTCTCCCTAGTCATCGTTGACCAGATGTCCTACTACCGACAGATCTTCTACCCCCCTGCTGGCTTACAACCAGTGGGAACCCTTTCCAGTATCCCCGCTATCACTAGTGGACCATAGATATAATTCCCTAAGATTCAGGTTGTATAATTACCTCCTGCGTAACCAGATCATGGACATTCGTTATTGATTTGCCAACGCATACTCCTTTGCCTTACAAGTGCATTCAAAGAATAATGTAAAGTATCCTATGTACCTTTTGCTCCATTAAATACTTGATTAATACCTTTGACTGGAACCGATTTCATTGTGGGAAGTGTTCATCATATTCATATATCGTGTACTGTATGGCCAGTAATTAAAGTACATAAAGCGGTAGTGGTTTAATGATACCATACTTATCAATACAGTCAGGGAATTGTACCCCTCAGTTACACAGGTCTCGGTTAGAGCCAGGAGCTGTAGGTTTTGACTATGGGCGTAGGCAGTAATGAAGTCAGTTTTCTTGACAGCTGATTGACAATTCCATAAGCCTGCACGTACAGTGACCGGTACATATTAGTGGCTGGGGGGGGGGGGGGGGGGTAGGAGAGATTAGCCGGGTTGCTACCAAACTCGTGGGTGGGTTGAATCTGGTCTGGAGGAGCAGATTGTTGAGATGGGTACGAAGCACATTGTGGTATCAGAGTAGCAGGGATAAAGGTGAAGTAGGGGAGGAAGAGAGGTAGAGAAATAGAGAAATAGCAGAGTGGGAGGGAAAGGAAACATTTTCAGAGTGGAGTGATAGATAGGATAATGGTATACTTAGCACTAGATGGGTGGGTCGGTTATTTTTCGTATAGCTTTGCGCTCTGCTCTATTGGAACTGTCCCTTTAATCATATGCTATCATGAAAACTTTCAACCACATGCACGCTCCTCACCTGCCTGGCCACGCCCACATCCGCTCACACATAAGCGGGGCCATACTACCAGTCCCTTCCCTACTTTCACCACCGTGAAGTCTGTGTATAGCACCGCTAAGTAGTTAGTTAGTTATAGGAGCTGTGTTGGCGTTGTCTTTTGTTTCTCGCTCTCTCACTAATTTATGGGAGAGAGAAAGGATAATGTCGTCACCACCGGAGAGTCTAGAGGATTATTCTGACCTCCACCGGCGCTTCACATTTGGTTCTATTGCCGCGAGAGGCAGTCGGCTGGCCGACGGTCTCTCTGGGTGGGTGGTGTCTTGCGACGTGGGCTCTCCGCCACAGATGTGTCAGTTGTGCGGGGTCGGCTGCGCAGGCTTGCGGCCCCGCAGAACAGCCGGCTCCAAGCGAGGATTCCTCCGTTACCTCTCCATCGCGGGTGTATGGAGGGGACGGGGGGTTCTTGTTTGACGCCCCACGAAAACAGAGGCTTTGTTTTTCTGGGAGCCCCGATTCCGAGTCTGGGTTCGAGTCCCAAGTCTCTGAGGAGGGATGCCCTCTGCCATCCGCACTGGACGTTGGCCCCCGCCTTTCAAAAAGAAAGTGGGTTGTGCTTCCCGGCGCGAGGGGTGCGAGCTTGCGTGTTTTTTAGCCCGAGCTCAAGGCGGCAGCAGCCCGCATAAAACGGGGCTTTGCTGCCGACGCCACTGTATCTCTGGCAACGCTGTCCTGTGAGGGAGGCAGGTGTTGTCTGCCCTTTTTTCTTTGGGCTAAAGAAGAGGCAGTCGGCTGTCTGAAGTGATCAGGCCTGCATCGCTATTCCTCACATTACACAGCTTCAGTAGTAGCCGGTAGCTAACAGTGGGCCTGTGAGAGCTGGCCGTTAGCTTGCTGCTGCGTTACTGGTAGCTATCGGTGGGCCGGTAAGAGCTAGCCGGTAGCTGGCCGTTGGTCGGAGCCAACGGTGGGCCTGTGAAGGCTAGCCGTTAGCTTGGTGCTAACCGTCAGCCTGGAGTTAGCCGTTAGCTTGTTGCTAACCATTGGCGTTAGCCGTGGGGAGGTAGCGGGCCCTGAACACTCTGATTCGGCGTCATCTCTGGCAGAAGATGTCGTCAGCCTGCACCATGGCCGGCCGCAGGATGTGGGCGAAACGCCAGAGCGGGACTCCAGCCGTCGCCACTTCTGGCCCTGCCAGCAAGAGGCCTCGTCAACGAGGTGGACCAGCCATTGTTGCGGCCATTCGTCCTGCGTCCGGGGGTCAGGTAGGACACGTTACCGCTATGCCCCACTCTTATGGGCTTTCGTGCTATCTACGTTTTCCAGCCACATGCATAAAAGACGTAACTTCATCAACTTCTGATAGTATATTGAAATTCTTTATTGGGAAAACCACATTGAGATACAGTATCTCGTTTTCGAGAGGGTCCCATAGTCATGTCTCAATAGGGAACAAAAGTCAATGCCATGTCCAGTATAAACTTGTGAAATATAACGTAGATTGTAAAATATAAGTGAACTATAATAAGTATATTTTAGATTTAAATTTTTTAGCGTTTTATCGCTTTTCATGGTCAGACATGACCGACAGATGAGGAGAGGATGAACGGGAGAGGAGGCGGGGAAGACATGCGACAGATGGAGGTCACCGGGAGTGGGAAGCGAACCCGGGACGGCCGCTTCGCGACGCAGCGCGATACATGGTGTGCTACCATGTATAGTCTGACTCTAGTATATATAGTCTAGCGCCCCTATATATAAGTGTAACTGAGGGGTACAATTCCCTGACTGTATTGAGAGTATGGTATCATTAAACCACTACTTAGTTATGTACTTTAATTACTGGCCATACAGTACATGGTATATCTGGTGAACACCCACACAAGAATACGGCAATGACAAAGAAAGTTCTAGTTAGAGGTATTTATTATTAGAGCAGCAACGGTAGGTTACAGATTGAGAATTATGATTGCGCTTGTAAGGCGAAGAACACTTAAAGTAAGTCAAGAGCGTAAGTCCATGAGAATAGTAAGATGGGTATAACTGACGCCACCTGTAGCATAAGAATTACATAAGGCACACTCGTAGTCAGCTGGAGACACTAGGGGGGTTCCCTCCGGTTGTAAGCCGGCAGGGTAGAGGAATGTTCGGGAGCAAAGTCTGGATCAACGCGGAATAACGAGGCTCCAGATACAGGAGCCAGTGCAGTACTCCCTTGGCCCGTAGACAAAGCAACAGCTATACTCCAGTATGCACGACAGCATGGATGAAAGCTAGCCAGCCTCTGTGGTCCTAGAGGCGGGCTCGAGGGTGCTCCTCACAGGGTAGATCCCACACAGCAGTGGGGTAGACGGTTCTCTGCTCCAGCAGCCACAGTACCAAAGCAATATAATCCAGCCGGAAAAGGCTCTGCATTCGCCGGTGTAGGTTCTCCGGTGTACATATCCAACGGTTCTCGTCTAGGACTCCTCGGGTGGTGGCGCGAGTTTAGGCCGCCCAGCCTGGATAAGTGCACTAGCTAGAGGTACGACGAACCGGTGGTAATGATGGTCACGGAGAACGGTAGCCGCACGATACACTATAAATAATAGACTATTACTTCACAATAGAATAAGTCGAACTCGACGATACAGCGTTAAACTCTGACACTTTAGCTATCTATTCGCACGCGGTTCTCAAGGCTCTATTCAGGGGCAAAGAGGCCCACTTCACGGCACGTTGTATCGTGGTGAAGGCTTCAACTTTAGGATAAGACTAGACTACTGCTGTATCCACCTGCGACGTATTTATACGTAAGGTGAATAATCTAGTGCCAACCTCAGTTCTGTCTCGTATTACTGCGCAAACCTGGACATGTTGAGACATGCCTTGGCGGTGGCTTTGAACTTGCCATTGGGGGTATGGCCGTTGGCGCCTAGGGGTCGCTGTCCAATAGGAGAACGAATATTATGGTCTGGCTTGTACCTAGGTAAAGGGATATTCCGTGTATATATACAAAGAATATACAAGGGATATCAGACGATATACAAATATTATACAATGTATCTCAAGTAATAAATATATATATTCGGTTTAATCTGACCCTTTGTAACAATAAGTATATTTAACAGGGTATTAATTTGTTTTTATGATCATATCTTCAAATGTTTGGTAAAGATACTAGATTTTTCTTGTGAAATAATTCATATTTTAAGTCTATAGCCCTCCTCCAAGTATGAATCAAGTTGAAACGAGAAAATAAAAATGATTTAAATTAATCAAGAATTAGTACCACTCCACCCTGTCTGTGTGTGACCATGGCAGCGTGCACCTCACAGAATCTAAAAGGGCTAAGAAGCACTGGTCTAAGGGAGCCCAACCACATGTCACTTCTGCCCTCTAACGGCCAGGGGTGGTATTGCATTGTTTCTTATCCTTTCCTCTCTTTGTTCGAGATGCATCTAGCTGCAGCACCACGTCTCCCGGCGGGCTGAGGACCCGGCGGGCTGAGGACCCGGCGGGCTGAGGACTCTCGCTTCCATTGGCTGATTTGGGTCACGTGACCGTCCCACCCAATGGCTGAATTGGAGTGTTGCACTGCGGGCATTGGCTGATTTGGGTCACGTGATTTATAAAATCAGACTCCTGGTGGTGGAGGGGGGCGGCTACGACGCGCTGACGAAGAGCGGGCTTCCGGTCACCGCACGTCTCGTCCTCTACAGGGGGGGAGGGGGGTGGATACTGGGGGGGAGGGGGGTGTACGCATTAAACCCATGTCGATTCGCCATATGATTGGCTTATTAAACTGTTCTTAGGCTTTTATGTAGCCTATTAGTAAGATTAAGAATACATCATGTGTTGTGTTTATTTTTACCTTTCCGTTTATAAAATAAAAGTTTTGCCATACGCCCCGTTTTTGTATTCATCAATGTATGTATCAATATCTGGAATGACTCCTATTTCCTATTAGTTGGCTATTTATATATTATATGGTTATTGTAAGGAAGTTATTGTATCTTATTTCTCAGGCTACACACATTGATATTGCAGAACCACGTCTCCGGCGGGCTGAGGATACGGTGGGCTGAGGATCCGGCGGGCTGAGGACTATTGCAGAACCCGGCGGGCTGAGGATCCGGCGGGCTGAGGATCCGGCGGGCTGAGGATCCGGCGGGCTGAGGACGCTCGCTTCCATTGGTTCCATTGATTGAAAACTTTATTAACAGATTGCAGAATGGGTACACGTGACCGCCACAGGCCCTGATTGATTGATTGAAAACTTTATTAACAGATTGTAGAATGGGTACAGTGACCGATTGATTGATTGATTGATTGTTTGATTGATTGATTGATTGATTGATTGATTGATTGATTGAAAACTTTATTAACAGATTGCAGAATGGGTACAGTGACGTCACAGGCCCGGATTGATTGATTGATTGATTGAAAACTTTATTAACAGATTGCAGAATGGGTACACGTGACCGCCACAGGCCCTGATTGATTGATTGAAAACTTTATTAACAGATTGTAGAATGGGTACAGTGACCGATTGATTGATTGATTGATTGTTTGATTGATTGATTGATTGATTGATTGATTGAAAACTTTATTAACAGATTGCAGAATGGGTACAGTGACGTCACAGGCCTGGATTGATTGATTGATTGATTGATTGATTGATTGAAAACTTTATTAACAGATTGCAGAATGGGTACAGTGACGTCACAGGCCCGGATTGATTGATTGATTGAAAACTTTATTAACAGATTGCAGAATGCAGTACAGCGCAATACACACAATTGTTAAGGGGATGCAGACCATGCAGTACTGTTACATTTGTGACATACAGTAAATATATACAAGGGGGAGGGAACTGTACATTTATGATGAATTGAAAATGGAAGTCTTTCTCTGGTCTGCATCCCCTTAACAATTGTGTGTATTGAGCTGTACTGCAGATATATTTAATTTGCCTTACTTATTTACATAAGTATTATAGGCCTACAGCAGTATTGTACATACAGTAACTATAGAGAGTGTGCTGACCTACGGTGTGTCTGTGTGGTTCTCCAGCTGCACAAAGGCAGAGCAAGAGGCTCTACAGAGGGCGGTGAAGGCGGCAGGCAGGATCGTCGGGACTCCTCTACCAAACATCACCTCCGTCTTCACCTCCCGCTGCCTCCACCGCTCCAAGTGTATCATCAAGGACCAGTCTCACCCAGCACATCACCTCTTTACCGGCCATACATGCCAAGAGTTCAAGATTTAAGAACAGCTTTTAAGTCCAGTGTGTCATATTATTAATAGATGTATACAAGTGGGACTATGTCCAAAGAGATGGAAGGAGGCTAAGGTTACTCCTTTACCCAAAGACTCCAAATCATTTTTTAATGAGGGCAACTCCAGACCTATAAGCATTTTACCAGTTTTAAGCAAAATCATGGAAAAGTGTGTTTTTGCACAAATCCAAGAATATTTTCAGTTTAACAGTCTGGCTACAGAGTCTCAACATGCATACAGAACTGGTCACTCCACATCGACTGCTCTAGTTCAGATGACTGACGACTGGCTCAGAGCTATTGATAACTCCATGATAGTGGGAGCTGTGTTTTTAGATTTCAGTGCTGCATTTGATGTGCTTGACCATTCTCTCTTGATTGATAAACTATGGTTTTAATCCCCTGGCTTTGATGTGGATGCAGTTATCCGTCCTCCAGATCTCAGCAGGTTTATTTGAATGGCAGCCTATCTAGTAGTAGAAGTTTGGAGTGTGGTGTTCCACAGGGGAGCTCCCTAGGGTCTCTGCTCTACTCAGTGTTCACCAATGACCTACCGTGGGCTACTAAGAATGCCAAATTGGTCCAATATGCAGATGATTCCACCTTGTATTATGCTTGTCCATCAAATGGTATGCTTAATGAAGTCCTGAGCAGAGAATTTAATGATGTGAATGATTGGATAGTAGCTAACAGGCTTGTACTGAACATCTCTAAGACAAAAAGTATGGTGTTTGGATCGAGGCATGGGTTGTCTTGTAACCCAAAGCTTATTTGAAATTCATGCAACTCCATAATTAAGCAAGTTGAAAGCATTAAGCTCCTTGGAGTGACACTGGATAGTCCTCTATTTTGGTCAAACCACATCACTAACATTGTCTCAAAGATGGGAAGAGCTGTAGGCATTGTTAGAAAATGTGCTTCTTTTGTTGATCGTCCTCTTCTACGTCAGATTATTCAGAGTCTAGTCCTGTGTCATGTTGATTATTGTTCTGTGATCTGGTCATCTGCCACCAAAGGTGAGATCAGGAGACTACAGGTAGTCCAGAACAGGGCAGCACGGTTGGCTTTGGGTTGCTCACTAAGGTCCAATGTCAACCGTATGCATGCTGGTCTCTCCTGGCTCACAGTTGAAAAAAGGTTATCGTCTAACTCATTTGTATTGTGTAAATCAGTCATTAACAGCAAGACTCCATATTTTGTGTTTGAGCAACTTGTTTACAGAAGCTCTATACAAGACCATAATACAAGAGGGGCCAGAAATGGTCAGTTTGTACTCCCTCGTCCTAGAACCAATGCTTTAAAGCGTTTTTTTATTTATAGGTGCATAACACTCTGGAACAACCTACCTAGTTATCTCTACACTTTTAGTAAATCGATTTTTAAAAAGAAACTAAAAACTCAATTACAGCTGTTGCCTTAATGTATGGGTTTTTGCCTATTAGCCTACAAGTTATCATTTTGTATCTTTAAAAATTGATATTTATTGTATGTTTTGTTAATTGTTTAGTTTTTTATTTCTATCTATAGCATCTGTGAAAGTATCTTATTTGCTACTAAATCCTTGTTTTTAACTTTTGTATTGATCTATGCATTAACTGTTTTATGTATTGTGTTGTGTGGACCCCAGGAAGACTAGCTGGGAGCCATGGCACCAGCTAATGGAGATCCTTAATAAAAACATTTAAAAAACATAAAAACAGCAGTAAAAAAATAATAAAAAGACAGGCATAAAATGAGTTCAAGTTCAACTTCCGGTTTTAGCACAACATGTAGTGCACGCATTTTGCAATTGCTCCGCTCCCACCAACGCTAATTTCGTTTAAAAACATTATTTGGACAGTAAAGAAAGAGAATAGACCACATCGTATGTATTGTTAAGACCCTCTACTAACCATATCAAAAGACAAAATGGTTAAAGGTAGAAAGGCGACAGAGAAAATAACTACGGCAACTTCAACGGCGCAGGACGTAACAAAACGAGGAAGACACGTCCTAACCGTCGCTGGTTCTGAGCCGACGGCGACAAGCTCCGAGGAGGAGAAGGAAGAGGACAATTTACCGGGATCATCGATTACGGTCCCCGAAAGAGAGTTAATAGAGACCAACATAACAGAAGGTACAGAATCAAGCTCCGTGAAAGCGAGAGCAGCCAGATTTATGGATTCCAACGTCACTGCATCTATCTACCATATGCCGCCAACTGAAGAAAGCAGTACTACCACTCCACTCGACTTCAACACCACCACTCCACCAGACTTCAACTCTCTGACTATCCTGATAAAAGAACTGATGGTCGCTGATAAAGAACAGATGGTAGCTTTCAAAGCACACGTTGAACACATCGATACTAAATTCGAACAGGTTATGAGAGCGATCGCCGATCAGTCCTTGCGAATCACGGCAGTGGAGAACACGGTGAAAGAAATTACACATGCAGTCAAGGCGAACGAAGGTAGCATGACAGAGATGGGAGAAGATATGGAAAAAGTGAAAGTAGAACTCCGGAGAGAAATAAAAGATCTTAAAAAAGAAGCGATGGAGAGGCAACTAGAAACCCAACGTTACCACAGGCGGAATAACATCCGCATTGTGGGGCTTGATGAAGCAGTGAACTGCGAAGATACCAACTTTCCAAAAGTGTTATCAACGATTTTGGATAACACCGATCCAAACAAAGTGCCAGAAGTGGAACAAGTTTACAGAATCGGTTCCCAGGGGCAAAGTATCAACGGGCCGAGAGTCATCATTGTCACTCTGCGGAAAACTACAACAAGGGATGACATCATCAAATATGCTCGCAACCAACGTGGGAAGCTGAAGTATGGTGATAAACCAATATTTATCTACGAAGATTTGAGCAAAGAGGCCATCATCCGACGTCTACCATACAAAGATGTGATGCAAAAGCTGTACAAAGCCGGCTACAAGCCAAGGCTATCATATCCGGCGCTGTTATCATTCTTGGGCAATAACGGCCGCAGGTCAGGTCCATATACACCTTTTGAAGCTGAGGATTTCCTGAATCAAAATGGAGCAAATAACCCAAAGCATGACGAAAATGCCGGAAACAGTTAAGCCTCTCTCTCAATATATACCAGTGTTGGAATGACTTTATTGTGTTCATCAATAAGGTCATTCCACCAGTGTTGGAATGACTTTGTTGTGTTCATCAAAGTAGCAAACGATATGCAAGTCGTCTATAACAAAGTGTACTGTGTATAATACGATTCATAATACATTATAATTTCAGTCTCTGGTCTCTGAGGGGACAAATAAATATCATTGCAAAAAGATCTATCTGGAATATTCTGGGTTTATCGCTCAAATGCCCTGGGTCTCTTAGATCATTCTGGAAAGTAAAAAAGTCTAGGCACTAGTATATTCTACAACCTTCTAGAATATAAGGCACCATGACAACGAAGCATACAACTCTAACAATAACATTCGGTGTGTATACACATAGCAGATAATAAATTAAATGAAGTGCAATCAGTCCTTAATAATACTTTAAAAATTAACCACACATAAACGTATGAGCACAGCAAGGTTATTCTAACAATTTAAGTAATCACTCCATTAAAGGCACATTGAAGCGCTAAAAGGCGCTGCTTTTCTATCTTATCTAATCAGTTAAATCGGTTCTAGTGGCTTCTCCACGTTGATAATTATTTATCTCTTATTCCTTATCTATATCTTTCCATTGATTTTTATTTTATTAAATTTTTTCTTCTCATTACTCTATATTTTTTAAATATATTTTAACTTACATTGTTCTTTTCCAATGTTCTTCACATTAAGGTGTCAATATTACTCTATATTTTTTAAATATATTTTAACTTACATTATTCTTTTCCAATGTTCTTCACATTAAGGTGTCAATATTGCTCTACAATCTTTTCCTTTTTTTTCCCCCACACGTTAGTGGAGGGTTCAAAGGAATATGTCGATAAAGGTTTATTCTCTTTTTTTATTTTATTTTTTATTTTTATTTTTATGTTATTTATCACAATACTTCATTACAGTAAGGGAAGGTGCAAGACCAAAAGCGACATTCTATTGCAATAGAATGGAAATGTTAGATCCTATGGCAATTAGCATAGGAAAATTAGGATTACAATGCTCAGTTTGGGCAATCCGGTGGACCATGGGAGAAAGTCAATCGCGGAGGATGTGTTCTTGGAACACAGGCATGTTCGACTTTCTGGGTGAGGGGAAAATAGGGGATTTTTATTTGTATATATATATGTTTTTAAGCTCAGCTCTCAACGGGACCTCATTAATTGGATGTACATCTATTGTAGCTTCATACTCCAGAAACATTACCAAAAACTACACGAAAACATGCATAGACTATGGCTAGTTTGAATATAATGGTATGGAACACCGGTGGGATAAACAAACAACACAAGCGCAAAAGCGTGCTCACACTGATGAAAAAAGAACATGTGGACGTGGCTCTATTAAGCGAAACGCACATTTTAGAGGGAGACATAAATACGTTAGCGGATAACATATACCATAATATTAGTCACTCTTCTTTTGCTACGAGAACTAGAGGGGTAGCCATAGTCGTCAGACGCAAATTAAATATCGAATTGAAAGGGGTATGGTCGGATGCTGAGGGGCGCATAACTATAGCTAGGATTATACACAATAACAGGAAAATTGTTTTAATTCGATGCTGCTTAACAACAAGGAATTCATTACACAAATTAAAGAAGCTCTCACAGTATTCCTACGGGATAATGCTAACTCGGTGCAAGATCCCAGAATATTATGGATGTCGGTAAAGAATATGATCAAGGATTTCTCGGATAGATTTACCTCCATATTGCGCAAAAATCAAAACACAAAACTGTCTGAAATGGAAACGCTTTACTCAACGCTTTTTAATTCTTTAAAATACAACAACTCTACTAGACTAGATAACCAAGTTAACATTCTAAAGACAGATATCAAAGCAATGTACAGACAAAAATCGGAATTGCAAATACGCAGCACAAGACAACAGCAGTACTTCCAAGGTTCTAAACCTAGTCACCTATTAGCCATGCGACTAAGAATTAATGCAAAATTTGCAGATATAACTGCCATTAGGAAACAACAAGCTCTAGTAACAGAACCCAAAATAATAAACGATACATTCAAAGAATTCTACTCCGATTTATATAACTCAGAAACGACCTTTGATCAAGACAAATTAGACACATATCTTAATCAAATTACTCTCCCTAAACTTACGGAGGAAGACGCTAAACAGTTAGAAGTACCGATCACATTAGAAGAACTCAAGAAGGCCATATCCGGAATGAAAAACGGCAAAGCTCCGGGAATTGACGGTATCCCATCAGAAATGTACATTTCTTGCTGGGACATATTTGGACCCTTATTACTAAATATGATCTTATACTCAGTCAAAGAGGGAAGCTTCATTGAACACCAAAATACCGCACTCATTTCAGTTCTTCACAAAAAAGACAAAGACCCCACTGAGTGCGGTAGTTACCGTCCTTTAAGCCTCCTCGGAACCGATGTCAAACTGTACTCTAAGATATTAGCCATCAGATTGCAAAAGCATATGACGTCTTTAGTTCATCCGGACCAAACAGGCTTCATAAAAGGTCGCCTGATCAATGATAACATAAGGCGAATACTGCACGTACTAGATACAGACAAAGAGGACATCACACCTAAGGCGATACTATCCCTGGATGCTATGAAAGCATTTGACAGGTTGGAATGGTCGTTTCTATGGGCAGTATTGGAAAGGATGGGGTTAGGAAAAGGTTTCATTGATATGATTAAAGTACTATACAAGGACCCATCGGCCAGGATTACAACAGGCACATTCATCTCCGATATCTTTCCGGTATCACGCTCAGCCAGACAAGGTTGCCCTCTTAGTCCCGGATTATTCGATCTATCATTAGAACCTTTAGCACAATTTATAAGACAATCCCAACACATAGAACCAATAGTAATCAAGGGCACACATCATAAAATTAGTTTATATGCGGACGACGTAATATTGTTCATGCAAAACCCCAACAACACATTGCCGCTTATACTCAAGTTGATAGAGAACTTTGGTGATTTATCGGGATTTAAAATAAATTGGCCTAAGTCGGCTTTTCTTCCTCTTAACACCAGTGCAAAAAAAGAGACAACCCTCCCAGGTGCGATACCCATGGTCAAACATTTCAGATGCTTGGGTGTGGAAATATTTCCCACCATAAGACAAACGGTGAAGCACAATTACACAAAAATACAGAACAAAATCAAAGACGACCTGGACAGGTGGGCAAAACTTAAAAACTCAGTACAGGCAAGGGTATCAATAGTTAAGATGGATGTATTACCAAGAATCAATTTCTTCAGCTCAATGCTTCCGTTACCTCCTCCAGAGGGCTACTGGAAAAGATTACAAACCTCCACATACAAATTTATTTGGAATAACAAACCACCTCGCATAAAAAGATCCACCGCACAGAGAAATAAAGCAGATGGTGGCATGGCAGTCCCAGATTTTTTACAATATTTTAATGCCTTCACATTAAGACCATTGAAGAAGATATGGTTTGACCCCGAGGCTTTGGTATCTTGGAGAAAATTAGAAGAAAACATAGTAGCCCCACAGAGATTGAAAGACATAGCATACACTAAACTTTCAATCAAGCATTGTGAGCGAGAATTTGGCCCAATAATTACCCATGCAATCAGGACATGGCGGGAAACACAAAGGAAATTTCCTAACCCTCAAGTATGGCATAATCACACTCCCATATTCAATAACAATGCTCTCTTAATAGGAAAACGACCTATAAGATTCCCTATATGGGAAGAGAGAGGCATACACTCATTAGGGGATATTTTTAATAACAAGGGCCTCTGTAGTTATGTCGAAATATGCATAAAGTTTAACCTCACCGAGTCCACATGGCTTTTTTACATACAGTTACGACTTTGTATGAGATCTCACGGTGTTCCATTACTCATACCAATTGAACACCACAGATACCACAAATTTTTCTATGAAAGAGATACATTGGGAGGTTTTGTATCAGGTTTTTATTATCAATTACTAACGTCCTCGTATGAAACCCTTCAACTAGACCAGGGGTGGCCAACCAGTCAGAGACTAAGAGCCACAAAAAAATGACTGTGGTACCACAAAGAGCCACACCATATACCAGCGTTTCTCAACCTTTTTTTTCAGTCACGGCACCCTTCATGTGTTTATAGGTCTCACCCTCTGGCCTCTGAAGTTGCTAATGTCTTTTTTATTTGGGCCTCACAGGGTTAAAAGTACCCTGTGAGACCCACGGTTGCAAAATTACAAAATCACTTTTAGCCATTTAAAAAATAATGTTTATTTAAAAAATGTTAAAGGGGAACTATTTTACTATTTCTCTCACTATTTGGGCACTTTTACACAATTCCTGTGAGTCTATGGAACACCTAGGTTTTTTTCAAAAAAAATGCATTGTTTTGTATTTCGAATCAAGTACTAAAAAACGCATTTTTCTACCTCAAGATCTTAAGCCGTTTTGAGGCTGGGCTCCAACCACTGTGTGGCCTGGTGCCAACTGCCACATCAACTGCCACATTATTATGCAGCTGAGAAATCTCTGACATCACAGATATGCAAATTTTCAGATGACTCAGTTCAGTGAGGGTGAATATTGTGAGAGGAGAATTGGAAGAATTCGCCAATATGAGAATTAGAGACATATATCCTATTAATATAAGTCCACATAGCTAAGAAACAATGGTAAACACTGAAAAAAGCCATTTATAAGATAGTTCCCCTTTAAGCACATGTATAGTCAATTGGTCCTGTTGTTCAGCCTCACAATGCTATTTGATAGTAAATGTGTTTATATGTCCCACCCTCTGGCCTCTGAAGTTGCTAATTTCTTTTTAATTTGGGCCTCACAGGGTTAACCTCTTAAGCCCGAGATATACAGTAAAAGTGTATATTTTCAGCATTATGTTTGTTTACCAATTATTTTAACTGTTATTAGTGAAATATAAGATTATAGAAATCTCAGGGCATTGAGTCGGAAACCGGCGCATATTGACAGGAGGAAGTGGCACAGCCAAAAGTGAGTGTAGTCTTTTGAAGGAAGAGACTCAGGGCTTTCAAATTTCGAAAAACTACCCTACCCAGCTCACACCAGCCCCTGTCAATCATCTGACTTCTGGACTTACTTTTTTTTTTTTTGATCCACTTTTTCTCCCATTTTTTCTATATTTTCTCCCATCCCAATTTCGTATCATCCAATTCAACCCTCCCCTGTCACGAACGCTGTTTCTTGCCTCCCACAAGCCGGCTGCAATGTGGACTAAGTCATACATAGCACAAGTCCCCTCCGGTACTTGAGGTAACAGCAGTCGCATCTTTTCACCTGCGCAGCTCGATCTCTCAGTGTCGAGGAGTAACGCGTGGGAGGCTCACGCTGCCCCCGACACTTCCTGATTCTACTGCGCAGGCGCACCAACCGACTTGTAGGAGTCGCTTGTTCACAACGTTCGATCCCCACCCTTCAGTTTTCCCTCCCCGTAATACGGCCAATGTGTATTACTGCGGACGACCAGCTAAACTGAAAACAATGTGGAGAGCTGGATTCGAACACGCGAATCCTAGCGTCTCCACACTGGTGGCGAGTGCCTTGCCCACTACACCACCTAGCCGCCAATTTCTGGATTTACTTTTTAATTTCTCTTATTTTTTGGGATTATCTCCCACAAACCTGAACGTTATTGCCATAAAACAGAACGCAGTTAGTTTCTCTACCTTTCTGTGAACGTCTTGCAAAAAACGGTGTTGCAATATGATGAAAAATGGTGGAGAAATTTACATTATAAAAAAGATGGCAGAATTCAGTACTGTATCTACAAAACCTTCTGTTTAATCATCTTCCCTTTATTCTTTTGCTTATATTTTTCAGGTCTGGTCAATTTTAGCATGGTGTTATTTACAGTCAAAGATAATTATTTTTTTTTTTAAATAGAATTGATATTCTCCTTTGGTTCATTACAATTTACTCAAGCCTAGTAACAGACACACTATTTCTGACACTGATCCATATATGTCCCTAGATTCAGATACCAAGAACATGCAAATGGACCATTTAAATTTTTTTTGTAAATGTTTATTCTACGTCCTTATGGAATGAGTGACATAAAAAAAAAAAGCAAAAAAAAAAAAAAAAAGTAAAAAAAAAAAAGGTAATTTTTTTTTTTTTTTTTTTTTTTTTTTTATGGATGGAAGAGCCGCACATTGACGGGCAAAGAGCCGCATGCGGCTCGCGAGCCGCGGGTTGGCCACCCCTGAACTAGACAATGTCTGGAGGAGGGATATACCAGACCTGGAAAATGACTTTGATTGGCAAGGAGCCTGGGCAAATGTCCGACTTACATCAAGGAACCCGGATCATCAACAAATCAATCTGAACTATATTCACAGGACATACTTGACTCCTATAAGGCTGTGCAAAATGGGGCTTATACAAGACTCCAAATGCTCCCAATGTACAAATGGGGACGAAGGAACATTTATGCAGATGTATTGGGACTGCCCACCAGTTAAGGCATTCTGGAAAGATGTGTCCCAACAATTATCAATACTCGTATTTTGGAATATACCTGTACACCCCGCGGTATTGCTATTGAATGATGTTTTTGAGTTTGCAGTGAATCCACAACTAAAAAGATTGGTTTTATCGGGTATCACAGTAGCTAAAAAACTGATCGCATCACGTTGGTTTCAACCGGAAAAAATGTGCCGGAAAGTGTGGTTTCTTACATATCTCGATGTGATATATCAAGAAATATCTACAGCAAGAATTCTGGGGCTCAATGAATCCAAAATGTCAATGTGGTTAGAAGTGGTGGAGAGAATAAAAGCTAGCCTATAATGGTAGTGTCTGGTTAGGAGTGAGGGATAATGGAGGTACTATCCAAGAGGGGGTCCGGGAGGGGGGGGTTTGAGCTGGAGCATATGTGTGTAGGGTTTTAGAAAATAGGTATTAGGGGTATATTATATACTAACATTTATATAATTGTAACTTCGCTGGATATACACTGTATACGGTTAAAATGTTATTATTGACTATTTTTGTTTTATCCTGTTTCTGTACTTGCATATATTTTAACCACCTTTACTGAAAGTTTCATTATACATTGTGTGTTGAGTACTGACTTTTAATAAGTTTTGTTTTGCAATAATAAAAAAAATTAAAAAAAATTAAAAAAAAAAAAAAAAAAAAAAAATGAGTTCAAGTTCTTTACTTGTCAAATACACAACGCATGTAATGACATTTTTGTATTTCGAGCTCAGACTCAACAGTGCACAACAATGAAAACAAGAATGATAACAATAAGTAGTAGCAGTAATTTTAAATATAAAATAAGATGAAATAGTAAATTATTTGCAAAATAAATGAATGCAACACTCCCAGACATACCCCACGCGAAGGTAAGGAAAAACTCACTAAAACCTAGCAATAGGAAAAAAAATGCTCCACAGGCAGTGTGGAGGTGAGAAACCTTAGAAGGGCCATTCAAGGGGGGATCTCCCTTCTTAGATGTCGGTGATAGTAGTGTTGCAGACGGACAGTTGGTAAGCATGCACTCATGTGTGTAGTGAAACACAGATGAGTGCATGCAATAGCAAATCAAATTATTTATAAGGCCCGACAACACACGTTAATGTCCCCATGGGCCGTACATGTCTTCTTTAAACAAGTCAAGAAGAAAACATAATAATAAGTCAAGAACAGAACACCATAAGGTCCAACAAATTTAAAAATAAATGCAAATAAATGAAAGAATGCAAGCACTCCCAGACATACCCCACGCGAAGGTAAGGAAAAACTCACTAAAACCTAATGGGGAAAAATGCTCCACAGGCAGACCTTAGAAGGGCCATTCAAGGGGGGGGGGATCTCCCTTCTTAGATGTCGGTGATAGTAGTGTTGCAGACTACACACTTGAGGGCATGCTTACCAACTGTTAGTGAACACAGATGAGTGCATGCAATAGCAACTGAACATTTGAAAGATTGAAGATAGAGCTGATAGCGAATCTATTTGAGGCACAGGGGCGGCGCAAAGAGGGTCGCGTCCTCCCCGTCTTAATCACGGGACATTCAACACTCCGGTCATTGCTCAGAGACAGTCGGAGACAGGGAGATAGGGGCGGCGCAGAGAGGGTCGCGACCTCCCCGACATCATCGCGGGACGTCCAGCACTCCAGTCACCACTACGAGACCGCCGGAGACAGGAGGGCACGCAGAGAGGGTCGCATCTTCCCGGCCTTCATCAGGGGACGTCCGACACTCCGGTCAGCACTCCAGGACAGCAACTCACAGGGGGACAGGGAGACGGGACAGGCGTTAGACAGCTCGTGTGATTCTAGTGGGCGGACATAGCAATAGATACCACAGTGAATAGAGTAGATATATGAAGTAAGCATATTATGTGAATAGAATAGAAGTACTTACCCAGAAATGAAAGCCGTGCTGTAAGCTCGGTGGTGATGTCATGATATATTTCCATCATCTGTCTGTCTGTCTGTCTGTCTGTCTGTCTGTCTGTCTGTCTGTCTGTCTGTCTGTCTGTCTGTCTGTCTGTCTGTCTGTCTGTCTGTCTGTCTGTCTGTCTGTCTGTCTGTCTGTCTGTCTGTCTGTCTGTCTGTCTGCCTCTCTCTCTGCCTCTCTCTCTCTGCCTCTCTCTCTCCCTCTCTCTCTGTCTGTCTCTCTCTCTGTCTCTGCCTCTCTCTCTGTCTGTCTCTCTCTCTGTCTCTGTCACTGTCTTTCTCTCTCTTTCTTTCTGTCTCTCTGCCTCTCTCTCTGTCTGTCTCTTTCTCTCTGTCTCTCTCTCTTTCTGTCTCTGTCACTGTCTTCCTCTCTCTTTCTTTCTATCTCTCTGCCTCTCTCTCTGTCTGTCTCTTTCTCTCCGTCTCTCTCTCTTTCTGTCTCTGTCACTGTCTTTCTCTCTCTTTCTTTCTGTCTCTCTGCCTCTCTCTCTGTCTGTCTCTTTCTCTCCGTCTCTCTCTCTTTCTGTCTCTGTCACTGTCTTTCTCTCTCTGTCTCTCTTTCTTTCTGTCTCTATATTAGGGGAGAAGGCATTTCTAATTCCCTTCATGTTAAAAGGAACACACCAACATTATGGGAAATGCCCTTACCGTCTTCTCCAAAGTCAGACAAGAAGATGGATACCAGTTTCCCTTGCGTGCGTTCAATATAAAGCTATCTGTCTGCATGCTAGCCTAGCTTAGCACACATGAATGGAAGCGGATACGGACCAGCTACCCTAGCTGTTGGCCAAAAAGCTAAGCTAGTGCTCCGTATCCACTTCCATGCATTTGTGCTGAGCTAGGCTAGCATGCAGACGGATAGCTTTATACTGAACACACAGAGAGGATAATAATTAGGATCTATCTTCTTTGTCTGACTCTGGAGAAGACGGTAAGTGCACATCCCATAATGTTGCCGTGTTAAGAAGTGACCCAGAGACCTGTTCCTGTTGCATTGACCTATTCAGAGAGCACAAATGTAACAGTACTGCATGGTCTGCATCCCCTTAACAATAGTGTGTATTGAGCTGTACTGCATTCTGCAATCTGTTAATAAAGTTTTCAATCAATCATTCCGGGCCTGTGACGTCACTGTACCCATTCTGCAATCTGTTAATAAAGTTTTCAATCAATCCGGGCCTGTGACGTCACTGTACCCATTCTGCAATCTGTTAATAAAGTTTTCAATCAATCAATCAATCCGGGCCTGTGACGTCACTGTACCCATTCTGCAATCTGTTAATAAAGTTTTCAATCAATCAATCAATCAATCAATCAATCCAGGCCTGTGACGTCACTGTACCCATTCTGCAATCTGTTAATAAAGTTTTCAATCAATCAATCAATCAATCAATCAATCAATCAATCAATCAATCAATCAATCAATCAATCCAGGCCTGTGACGTCACTGTACCCATTCTGCAATCTGTTAATAAAGTTTTCAATCAATCAATCAATCAATCAATCAATCAATCAAACAATCAATCAATCGGTCACTGTACCCATTCTACAATCTGTTAATAAAGTTTTCAATCAATCAATCAGGGCCTGTGGCGGTCACGTGTACCCATTCTGCAATCTGTTAATAAAGTTTTCAATCAATGGAACCAATGGAAGCGAGCGTCCTCAGACCGCCGGATCCTCAGCCCGCCGGATCCTCAGCCCGCCGGATCCTCAGCCCGCCGGATCCTTCCTTACAATAACCATATAATATATAAATAGCCAACTAATAGGAAATAGGAGTCATTCCAGATATTGATACATACATTGATGAATACAAAAACGGGGCGTGTGGCAAAACTTTTATTTTATAAACGGAAAGGTAAAAATAAACACAACACATGATGTATTCTTAATCTTACTAATAGGCTACATAAAAGCCTAAGAACAGTTTAATAAACCAATCATATGGCGAATCGACATGGGTTTAATGCGTACACCCCCCTCCCCCCCAGTATCCACCCCCCAGTATCCTAATGTACAGTCGCCTCCCCATCATATGTATATACTCTGTCAGGATCTAGGGGTAACAGTATATTTGAAAACCGTTAATGTCACAAATGTATCAGTACTAAATACCTATATGTCCCTATGCCATAAATGTCATGTATTTTAATAATTAATAAGAAAACAGACTCCAAAACTATGGAACTAAAAAATCTACTGGATAGCTTTGACCTAATACAGCATATAACAAATGCAACTCACCGGCTTGGGAATACACTAGACTTAGTTATAACAACAACTGGGCTAAGCATAACAAATATCTCAATAACTGAATTACCTCTCTCCGACCATCACTGTATATTTTTTGATACTCAAATAACCCTTACTAAAACAAAAAAAGAAATCATAGTTAAAAAGAGGCTCCTAAACGACAAAGCTGAATCAAAGTTCATTGATCTTATCAGACTACATGAACCACACAATCATGACAGCTCTCTAAATGAAATGGTAGAAAATCTCAATGATGCAATGTCATCTATATTAAATTCTGTCGCCCCATTAAAAACGAAAAAGAAGAAAACTAGAGCCTCGCCCTGGTTAAACTATAATACGGTCAACAAAGAAAAAAGGAAATGTCGTGCAGCGGAGCGAAAATGGAGAAAAACAAAAACCACCATATGCTGTGATATATACAAAGATGCTTTAACTGCTTATAATAAAACCATCCGCTTAGCAAGGAAAGATTACTTCTCTAAAATCATTACAGAAAATGCTGGAAACTCCAGAATCCTCTTTTCCACTATTAATGTACTACTCAACACTGCCCCTACACCTCCTCAGTCATCAACGGTTAAGTGTGAAGAACTTGCACTATTCTTTAACAACAAAATAACCTTGATCAGGGCCAGCATTACTCATGATGGAAATAAAGTTGATTGCGGCAAACCGTGCAATGTAACCATGAGAAGTTTCACATGCATCACATTAGATGTACTCTGCAAAACTGTCTCAGAATGTAACTCCTCCACCTCAGACATTGACCCTATACCTACAGCTTTCTTCAAACGGGTATTTAATAGTGTTTCAAGCCCTGTGCTAGATATCATAAACACTTCCCTTAGGACTGGTATTTTCCCGGATGCCTTTAAAACAGCAGTTGTAAAGCCATTACTAAAAAAAACTAACTTGGATAGTAATGAAATGGCAAATTATCGTCCAATATCCAACCTACCATTCATTAGTAAAGTACTTGAAAAGATAGTTTCAGTTCAAATAAATTCCTTTCTTGAAGAAAACAACATCTTAGAAGAATTTCAGTCAGGATTCAGAAAATATCATAGCACTGAAAGTGCCCTCACCAAAATAATCAGTGACCTCAGACTAAACTCTGACGAGAATAAGATCTCCATCCTTATCCTGTTAGATCTCAGTGCAGCATTTGATACAATCGATCACGATATTCTAATCGATCGTCTTGAAAACCATGTCGGTTTCTCAGACCATGTGCTGGGCTGGTTTAAAACATACATCAGAGGGAGGAAATTCTATGTTAAACTAGGAGATCACATGTCTGATATATACGACAACAACTATGGAGTTGCACAAGGGAGTTGCTTAGGTCCTTTACTCTTCTCCCTTTACATGTTACCGCTGGGTGATATCATCAGAGAACATAATGTAGATTTCCATAGCTATGCGGATGATACACAACTGTACATATCTGCTGAACCAAATGATACAGCGATTAGCTCCATTACAGACTGCTTACTGGCAATAAATAAATGGATGAGTAAGAACTTCCTGAAACTAAACGAGAACAAAACTGAAATTCTAATTATCGGCTCCAAAACTAAAAAAGAAACATTAATAAAGAACCTGGGGGGACTAACCCCTTGGATCAAATCTGAGGTCACTAGTCTTGGGGTTATCATAGATTCAGAACTGAACTTCAATTCTCATATTAGCAAAGTGACGAAAACATCGTTCTTCCATCTCAGAAATATAGCAAAAGTACGACCATTTATTAATCAGAACGATGCTGAGAAGCTAATTCATGCATTCATATCTAGCCGGTTAGACTACTGTAATGCACTTTTCACAGGTCTCCCTAAGAAAACCACAGAGAGGCTTCAGCTAATCCAAAACTCTGCAGCCCGACTGCTAACTAGAACCAAAAGGAGAGAGCACATTAGTCCAGTCCTAGCCGCTTTACACTGGCTTCCTGTAACATTTAGAATTGACTTTAAGGTCCTTCTCCTTACATACAAAGCTCTAAATGGACAGGGACCTAGCTACATCGCCAACACTCTAATAAATTACACACCAGCAAGAACACTGCGATCATCAGCTGCTGGACTACTAGAGGCTCCCAGAAGCAGTCAAAAGAGGATCGGTAATGCAGCCTTTATCAACTATGCCCCAAAACTATGGAACAAACTACCCCAAAACATCAGGGAAGCCAACTCGCTAGACATCTTTAAAAGACAGCTTAAAACCTATCTCTTTGCTCAGGCATTTCACTGATAGATATCTGCTACCACCTAGTGGCAAGAGGAAACATCAGGGATATCCTGACACAACTTGTATTTATTCTTACCCTGCCTACTCTTTTACACTGCCTATCAAATTCATGTGTGGGTTATTGCACTTTTTACTTCTTACTGATGACTATTTTTAAACTGAATCATTTTAAACTATTCTTATTATTTGCTAGATCCAAATGTGAAACACTGATTATTTATGACTATTTTTAAACTGAATCATTTTATTCTTATTATTTGCTAGATCCAAATGTGAAACACTGTGATTATTTGTTCATGAATTACAGGAGTATTACTGAATAGAGAGCCTATTAGGATGCTAGATCCTAATGTGAAACACTGTGATTTGCCATATCTTGCTATGCTCGCTCATGCCTGTATTTTTTATGTCCGTTCTATTTTATAATTTTTTGACTATTTTTAAACTGAATCATTTTAAACTATTTTTACTATTTGTGTTACTGAAAACTGTAAGCGGAGAGCCTATTGGGATGCTAGATCCTAATGTGAAACACTGTGATTCTACCTGTCTATCTTTTTATGCTCGCTTATGCCTGTATTTTTTGCTGTTGTGAAGCACTTTGAACTGCAACCTCTGTATGAAAAGTGCTATACAAATAAAGTTATTATTATTATTATTATGTATGTTGTGTATGTCATAAATGTCTATATGAATTGAAAATGGGGGACCCTGATGTAAACAAGACAAACGTCTTTCTCAGGTCTGCATCCCCTTAACAATTGTGTGTATTGAGCCGTACTGTACTGTACCCATTCTGCAATCTGTTAAATAAAGTTTTCATTCATTCATTCATTCATCCTCCCCCCCTGTAGAGGACGACTGGACGAGACGTGCGGTGACCGGAAGCCCGCTCTTCGTCAGCGCGTCGTAGCCGCCCCCCTCCACCACCAGGAGTCTGATTTTATAGGCTACATAAAAGCCTAAGAACAGTTTAATAAGCCAATCATATGGCGAATCGACATGGGTTTAATGCGTACACCCCCCTCCCCCCCAGTATCCACCCCCCTCCCCCCCTGTAGAGGACGAGACGTGCGGTGACCGGAAGCCCGCTCGCCTATAACTGTTCCGCAACTGTAAGTTACTTCCGGGGTAGGCCTGATTGGCCCCGACAGGCACGTGACGCGCAACTTTCTCTGCCGCGCGGCACGCTTCGCGGAGCGGAGCGGCAGAGCTTGCGGAATTATGTAACCGTCCTAATCCGCCATGATTTTCATTCGGCGCTTCAGCTCACCTGGCAGAGCAGCGGTCCTGCGATCCTGCGGTCCGTTGTTGACGGGTTCGAATCCCATCAAATTCTTTTTTTTTAACGTGATTTTCTTTTTAACGTGTATTCTTTCGCCGGTTAAGGTTAGGCATGGTTAAGGTTAAGGTTAAGGTTAGGCATTGTTTCGGAGTTGGTTAAGGTTAGAACGGTTAAGTTTAGGCGCTGTTAAGGAGCTGGTTAAGGTTAGAGTTTGTCTTAGAGAATGGCAATATTCTTTCTATGGTTAAGGTTAGGCAAGGTTAAGGTTAAGGTTAGGCATTGTTTCGGAGTTGGTTAAGGTTAGAACGGTTAAGTTTAGGCGCTGTTAAGGAGCTGGTTAAGGTTAGAGTTTGTGTTAGAGAATGGCAATAGACAGCCTATTTCCGCGCGACAGCTCTCAGCAGCCTCGTTGCGCGTCCTGAGTTTGCCGCGTCACGTGCCTGTCGGGGCCAATCAGGCCTACCCCGGAAGTAACTTACAGTTGCGGAACAGTAACACGCAGCCCGCTCTTCGTCAGCGCGTCGTAGCCGCCCCCCTCCACCACCAGGAGTCTGATTCCCAAATCAGCCAATGCCCGCAGTGCAACACTCCAATTCAGCCATTGGACGTGACCCAAATCAAATCAGCCAATGGAAGCGAGGGTCCTCAGCAAATCAGCCAATGGAAGCGAGGGTCCTCACCCCGCTGGGTCCTCAGCCCGCTGGGTCCTCAGCCCGCCGGGAGACGTGGTGCTGCAGCTAGATGCATCTCCCCCAGCTTTCAATTTGTCCTCAAGACTATCTCTGTACTTAGCCTTAGCTGTTTTCACACTTCGTTCAAATTCATACCTGGCAATTTTATAGAGATCTGCATCTCCACTTTTGAAAGCCTGATTCTTCTTAACCCAGAGACTTTTAACCTCTTTATTAAACCATGGCTTATTATTGCCATAGATAGTCATCATCTTTGATGGAATACACCAGTCTTCCGAGAAGTTGATGTATGAGGATATTGTGTCAGTGTATTCATCCAAATCATCACATGCTTCACTAAAAACAGACCAGTCAGTGAGCTCCAGACAGTCGCTGAGCAATTATCAGCAGCCTCAGTCGACCACTGCCTCACAGACCGGACAGTCCTTTTAATAGTCTTTATTACATGGCGTTTTCACATTCGCCGAAATGCTTGCTTGTGATTGGTCAATAGCCCCCCGACTGCGGTCATTATTTTTCAATAATGACCGCAGATTTTTCAATAATGACCGCAGAGCGCAGCTGTTCGCAATCAAGCCCACTGACACACTGTTTCAGTGCAATGGACCTGTCTCAAAACCCTGCCCTCTTTTCTTGATCCTCCAATCACAGCTGTCGCTTACCTCTGACTTCCTCGTACAAACAAAGTTTGTACGAGGAAGTCAGAGGTAAGCGACAGCTGTGATTGGAGGATCAAGAAAAGGGGCAGGGTTTGAGACAGGTCTTACTGCCGTGCCGGCGATGACAGGGGGCGGAGCGACGAGCGGAACACAGCGGAGCCAGAACACAGAGGCTGCCCGCGATAATAATAATCACTTTATTTGGGCTGACAGAGCCACAGAACAACTGCGATTTGTCAAATGAATTAGGTATATTGTTAGTAAGTTAGCCATGTAATAAGCGGGATAATGTATAGCCTACTCGGTCATTGTCGCAAAATAATTGACCTTCACTACGTTTAAAACACCTCGCCGAGGCGGCTCGGTATTTTAAACTACGTGTCGGTCAATTATTTTGCGACAATGACCTCGTAGCCATACATTATCCCTTACTTAACTGCTGACGGTACTGAGGGATTTAAAAAATCATATTATGGTTAGACTGACCGAGAGGGGAGCGCACCACGGCGTGAAACGCCCGAGAAATTGTACAGTAACATTGGTCGAGTGTTTTTTCGCCTCTGGTAGCAGCGAATGTTTGTTGTTTGTACCTGGGTGCCGACTTCCTCAAGTTGACGTGGTTAAAGTCACCCATTACAAGGAGGGTAGAGTCTGGGTGTGCGTTCTCCATCTCCGTAATCCATGCAGCCAGTTGCTGGGACGCCGACTTGGCCTCAGCTTGCGGGGGAATATATACCGCCACTATAATAACTGAGGCGAATTCCCTCGGTAGATAAAACGGTCTGCATCGGATGGCGAGTGTCTCTAGCTCAGGGGAGCAAGACCGGTTCATAATTTCCGTGTCAGTACACCACCTTTCCTTTGATTGACGTAACAGCCGAGGCCGCCGCCCCGTGTTTTCAGCGACTCTTAAGTGCGATCCGCCCGGTGGAAAGAGAACCCGTCTAGCTGTAGCGCGGCATTCTGTGTTACTGTAATAGCTGATAACGGAGTCTTCGAAAATATCCAGTCAATCAGCCTTACGACTATTGGGTGAAAAGCACCAAGTAACCTTTTTTTTTTTTTTTTTTTACTGTACTTTACTTTCCATTTTATTTTATTATACCTTTTTATTCTATTCTACCATAATTTGTCAGTAGATACAATATTTTTTTTCTTATTTCTTTTTTATTTCAGCAAAACAGTAAAAAATCTAAACGTTGACCATGACAGAAAGTGTATTAAAAAGGTGCTGAGTAGAGGCAAGAGACCCAGATGGGCCTATACGGGGCCTCAACTCATTAAATCATCGTTTAAAAAGAAAACACAAAAACAAAAGTAAAGTGAAATAAGTTCATACATTTTTTTTATAATATTAAGATAATAATAATAATAATAATAATAATAATAATAATAATAATAATAATAATAATAATAATAATAATAATAATAATAATAATAATAATAATAATAATAATAATAATAATAATAATAATAATAATAATAATAATCAAAGTAATAATAATTATTATTTTAACAACCAAACTGCAACATGGACTCTCTGCTACATTCTGAAGACGCTTATGATCAGGGCTGAAGTTGAATAAAAGATTTATGAAAGAAAAAGTGGTAAATTATTTCAACATATATTTTTTTGTATTTTATTTTTTTTATTATTTTTTAAACAAACATATAAACAAACATGACAACACACGATAAGATATACAAGCATTGTTATCAGTGCACATCCAATGAAATCATCATTTAGTTACATGTCTTATACAGGATATACCCCCAATACCTGCTATCCAAAACCCTACACACATATGCTCCAGCTCGTACCCCCCCCCCCCCTCCCAGACCCCCCATTGGATAATCCATCCATTATCCCTCGCTCCTTACCAGATACTACCATTATATGCTAGCTTTTATTCTCTCCACCACTTCTAACCACATTGTCATTTTGGATTCATTGAGACCCAGAATTCTTGCTGTAGATATTTCTTGATAAATCACATCGAGATATGTAATAATCCAGACCTTTCTGCAAATTTTTTCCGGTTGGAACCATCGTGATGCTATCAGCTTTTTAGCCACTGTGATACCCGATAAAACCAATCTCTTTAGCTGTGGATGTACTGCACACTCAAAAACATCATTCAACAGTAATACAGAGGGGTGTACAGGTATATTCCAAGTTAAGAGATTTGATAATTGCTGGGTCACCTCTTTCCAGAATGTCTTAACTGGTGGGCAGTCCCAGTACATGTGCATAAATGTCCCCTCGTCCCCATTTGTACATAAGGAGAATTTGGAGTCTTGTATAAGACCCATTTTTTTCAGTCTTATAGGAGTCAAGTATGTCCTGTGAATATAGTTAAGATTGATTTGTTGATGGTCCGGGTTCCTTGATGTAAATTGAACATTCGCCCAGGCTTCTTGCCAATCAAAATCACTTTCCAGGTCTGGTATATCCCTCCTCCAGACAGAGTCTAGTTGGAGGGTTTCGTATGAGGAAGTTAGTAATTGATGATAAAAATCTGAAACAAAACCTCTCGATGTCTCTCTTTCATAGAAGAATTTGTGGTATCTGTGGTGTTCAATTGGTATCTTTAATGGAACACCGTGAGACTTCAAACATAACAGTAACTGTGCGTAAAAAAGATGTGTGGACTTGGTGAGATTACATTTTTTGCGTATTTCTTCATAACTACAAAAACCCTGTTTGTTAAAAACATCACCTAATGAGTGTATGCCTTGCTTTTCCCATATCGGGAATCTTATAGGTCGTTTTCCAATCAAGAGTGCATTGTTATTGAATAAGGGATTATGATTATGCCATTTATGTGGGTTAGAGTATTTTTTCTGTGTTTCACGCCATATCCGGATTGCATGAGTAATTATGGGGCCAAATTTCCGTTCGCATTGCTTAATTGATAATTTAGTGTATAATATGTCCTTCAGTCTATGTGGGGCTACTATATTTTCTTCTAGATTTCTCCAGGATACTAATGCTTGGGGATCAAACCATGTTGTCAATGGTCTTAAAGTGTACGCCTTAAAATAGTGGAAAAAATCTGGAAATGCCATGCCACCATCTGCTTTGTTTCTCTGTGCGGTGGATCTTTTTATACGTGGTGGTTTGTTATTCCAAATAAATTTGTATGTGGAGGAGTGTAATTTTTTCCAGTAACCCTCTGGAGGGGGTAACGGTAGCATTGAGCTACAGAAGTTTATTCTAGGTAGTATGTCCATCTTAATTATTGATATCCGTGCCTGTACTGAATTTTTAAGTTTTGACCACCTGTTAAGGTCATCTTTGATTTTATTTTGGATTTTTCTGTAATTGTGCTTCACCATTTGTCTTATGGTGGGGAATATTTCCACTCCCAAACATCTAAAGTGTTTTACCATAGGTATCTCTACTGGGAGGGTTATATATTTTTTTGCAGGGGCGTTAAGTGGAAGGAAAGCCGACTTCGGCCAATTTATCTTAAATCCCGATAAATCTCCAAAGTCCTCAATCAAATTGAGCAGGTGAGGCAATGTGGTGTTGGGATTTTGCATGAACAGTATTACGTCGTCCGCATATAAACTAATTTTATGTTGTGTGCCCTTGATTACGATTGGTTCTATGGATTGGGATTGTCTTATATATTGTGCTAAAGGCTCTAATGATAGATCGAATAGTCCGGGACTAAGAGGGCAACCCTGTCTAGATGAGCGTGATACCGGAAAGATTCCGGAGGTGATAATACCTGTTGTAATCATGGCCGAAGGGTCTTTGTATAATACTTTAATCATATCAATGAAACCTTTACCTAACCCTATCCTTTCTAATACTGCCCATAGATATGACCATTCCAACCTGTCAAAGGCTTTCATTGCATCCAGGGACAGCATCGCCTTAGGTGTGGTGTCATCCTTGTCCGCATCTAGTACGTGCAGTAATCGTCTTATGTTATCAGTGATCAAGCGGCCTCTTATGAAGCCAGTTTGGTCCGGATGAACTAAAGACGTCATATGCTTTTGTAGTCTGATGGCTAATACCTTAGAGTACAGTTTGATATCGGTTCCGAGGAGGCTTAGGGGTCTATAACTACCGCACTCAGTGGGGTCTTTGTCTTTTTTAAGGAGGACTGTTATGAGTGCAATATTGTCGTGCTTATGGAAGTTCCCCTCATTGACTGAGTATAAAATCATATTTAGTAATAAGGGTCCAATTATGTCCCAACAAGAGAGGTACATTTCTGGTGGGATACCGTCTCTTCCAGGAGCCTTACCACTTTGCATTTCGGATATGGCCTTCTTGAGTTCCTCTAGTGTGATCGGTGTTTCTAACTGTTTAGCGTCATCCTCTGAAAGTTTAGGGAGGTTAATTTGATTAAGATATGTGTAAATCTTGTTTTGATCGAAGGTTGTTTCTGATTTATACAAGTTGGAGTAGAATCCTTTGAATGTCGCGTTTATTTTTTCAGGGTCTGTAACAAGTACTTGTTGTGCTCTAATGGTAGTTATATCTGCAAATTTTGCATTAACTCTTAATCGCATAGCTAATAGGTGACTTGGTTTGGAACCTTGAGAGTACTGCTGTTGTCTTGTATTTGTATTTGTATTTGTATTATTTGTATCTCAGATTGTTGTCTGTATATGGCGTTAATCTCTTTTTTTAGTACATTAACTTGATTTTCCAGTTGAATCGAATTGTTGTATTGTAAAGAATTAAATAACGTTGAGTAAAGTGTTTCCAGTTCAGCCAGTTTTGAGCATCGATTCTTGCGCATATTGGAGGAAAAGCTATTAGTGAAATCCTTGATCATTCCCTTTACCGACATCCATAACATTCTGGGGTCCTGCACCGAATTTGCATTCCTCCGTAGGAATACTGTAAGAGCCTCTTTGAGTTGTGTAATGAATTCTTTGTTATTAAGCAGCATCGAGTTAAATCGCCATCTTGGGGCTCGGGAGGATAGTATACCAAATGTTCCTTTTAGGAGTAAATAACAGTGATCTGATAATGCATTGGGTATCATTTCCACTTCATAGTTATTAAATAGTTTCGGGGATGCAAAGACGTAATCTATTCGGGATAATGTGTTATGTCTCGCAGATCGACAAGAGTACTTTCGGGTCGTGGGGTTAAGTGATCGCCATAAGTCATTTACACCTGTAATCTTCGACCAATCCTTTAATGCATTAGATGAATTCTTTTGTTCGCTGGAAAAGGTGAGGTGAGATTTGTCCATCCTTGGATTCCAAATGGCATTAAAATCCGCACCTATTATAAATGAGTAATCGGGAAGGTCTAACATTGCTTTGGTTAGTGTAGTGAAGAAACCCACTTCGTACAAATTTGGGGCGTATACCGCTACCAACGCTATTTTCCTGTTCTTGTGTACAATCTTAGCTATAGTTATCCGACCATCTACATCAGACCATACTCCCTTTAATTCAATATTCAACTTCCGTCTAACGACTATGGCAACACCCCGAGTTCTCGTTCCAAAGGAAGAGTGACTAATGTTATGATATGTGTTGTCCGCTAACGTATCTATGTCTTTCTCTAGAATGTGCGTTTCGCTTAGCAGAGCCACGTCAACCTGTTCTTTTTTCATCAGTGTGAGCACGCTTTTGCGTTTGTGTTGATTATTTATTCCCCCAGTGTTCCAGATCATTATATTCAAACTAGCCATAATCTATACATGTTGTTGTGTAGTTGTTGGTAATGCTTCTGGAGTGCGAGGCTACAATAGATATACATCCAACTATTGAGGTCCCGTTGAGAGCCGAGCTTAAAAACATACATATATACAAATAAAAATCCCCTTTCCCCCCCTCCCACCGAGAGTCGTACAGGACTGTGTTCCATAGACACATCCTGCGCGTATGACTCCCTCCCTTAAGCCACCGGATTGCCCAAATTGAGCTTTGTAATCCTACTCTTCCTATGCTAATTGCCATAGGATCTAAAACTTTAATTCTAATTCAATAGAATGTCGCTTTTGGTCTTGCGCCTTCCCATTAATGTACTAACAATAGTGTGAAAAATGAAAAATATACCTTCATTGATATATTCATTTGAACCTTCTACTAACTTATGTAGGAAACATCAGAAAAAGGAAAAGAGTGGAGATAAATACTAACACCTTAAAATGAAAAAAAATAACAATGAAAGATAAAAAAAGGAGTGAGAACTAAAATAAAACTCAGAGAAAAACAAATAAAATAAAATTGAATAAAGAGAAAAAAGAGAAAAACAGAGACTTTTAGAGCTACATTGTGCAAATCTCTAAATCAGTGGAGTAATTATTTAAAATATTAGAATAACCTTGTCGTTTTTAAAGCCTTATTAAAGCCTAATTAAACTTCAGTCATTGGATCATATGCTTATACACACCGGATGTTAATGTTAAAGTTACAGGCCTTCGTTGTAGGGGTGCATTATATTCTAGAAGGTTGTAGAATACCCTAGTAAATACATAAACACTGCTGTTATGTTCCAGAATGATCTTCCTACCCAGGGGTCATGACCTACTAGTATTTTCCGGGATATTCCTTTGTGTCCCTGAGCAGTCGAGAGAGGAGTCCAGAATATTCCAGAATGTTCTCAATGTCAATGTTGGATTATTGTCTCCACAGAGACCAGAAGTCTGTAAATATAATGCCTTACGAACCATATTAAACACCTTGTGCCTTGGTGTTGCCAGCATGCATATCATCTGTTACTTTTGTTGAGCCGTGGTAAAGTCATTCTAATAAAATTACTAAAATACAAAGAGAAAGAGAGAGATGAGTAGGCTTATCTGATTCGAGCCAGTGTTGCGTCCTGCCCCGGGGGACCAGATCCATGTTGCTTCATGTAATCCTCTGCGGCTTTAGGCGTGCGTATTCCGTGCCTAATACCGTCTTTCCCCAAGATCGATAGTAGTGCCGGGTACTTAAGGATTGGCCTGAGACCACTCTTGTACATTCTCTGCATCACATCCTTGTAGGGGAAACGCTGAGCGATGGCCTCCTTGCATAGATCTTCGTAGATAGATATTGAATTTTCACCATATTTCAGTTTCCCCCTTTGATTGCGCGCCCCTCTGATGATGGCGTCTCTTATTACCGTCTTGCGCAGAGTAACAATGATAACCCTCGGACCGTTGCCTCTTTGGTCTCGTGTACCGACTCTGTAACATTGGTCCACTATCGGCGCTGTGGGTAGGGTGTTGTTACCTAAAATCTCTACTAACACTGTTGGAAAACTGTCGTCTGTGCAATTGACTGATTCATCCAGTCCCACAATGCGGATATTATTTTGCCTGTAAGTTTCAAGTTTCTTTAATAGTTGTCATACAGAAGTACAGAATACTTTTGTACAAAATGCTTCTTACTGTTGCGCTCCAGAGACTGTGCATGACAAGATAAGTATGAAATAAAAACATAGTAAAAATTAGAAGTAAAAAAAGAGGTCACAGTGTTCAGTTTAGACATATGTACAATGTTCGTAGACGTAGTTACCATACAATATACAATACTGTGCAGTGTACTAATATACAATACTATATAGTGCAAGGCATAAATGGACGAGGTGCAGTTTAGGTACAATTCACAGTAGGTGTACGAGTTGTAGTGCAAATCCTTTATCAATAAATATAAAGTGTAAGTGTGTTTGTGTGATCTAAAGTGTGGAGAGTGGGTGCTGCAGTGTGTTGTTTGTTTGAGTGAGTGTGTGCGTGTGGGTGTGTGTGCTGTGTGCATTTGATGGTTGTTGCATAGTGATTATTGTTCGTTTAGCGATTATTGTTCGTTTAGCAGCCTGATGGCCTGGGGATAGAAGCTCCTTCTGAGTCTTTCTGTGCTCGCCATAAGACTCCGGTATCGCTTGCCTGACGGCAGCAGTTCAAAGAGGCAGTTGTTCGGGTGGCTCGAGTCCTTAATAATTCTCTTAGCCTTCCCCTTGCACCGCTTGTTGTAAATGTTCTGGAGGGTGGGAAGCCCCCCTCTAATTGTGCGTTCGGCTGAACGTGTCACTCTTTGTAGTCTGCTACGGTCTTGTGCAGTGCTATTCCCAAACCAGGAGGTGATGTTGCCGGTCAGGATGCTCTCTATTGTACATGAGTAGAAGTTCCTAAGGATCTTCTGACTGACTTGGAACTTCCTTAGGCGCCTGAGGAAGTAGAGGCGTTGTCGTGCCTTCTTCACAACACTGTCAATGTGTGTGGTCCATGTCAAGTCCTCGGATATGTGGGCTCCGAGGTACTTGAAACTGTTCACTCTCTCAACTGGTGCCCCGTCGATGCTGAGGGGGCTGTAGTCCTTGACCCCCGACCTCCTGAAGTCCACAATCATCTCTTTTGTTTTGCTGACGTTCAGGGAGAGGCAGTTCTCCTGACACCACTGTGACAGGTTCTCTACCTCTTCCAGGTAGGCCCTTTCGTCGTTGGCAGAGATCAGGCCCACCACTACTGTGTCATCAGCAAATTTGATGATGGTGTTGTTGTTCCGCTGTGCTACGCAGTCATGTGTGTACAGGGAGTAGAGGAGGGGGCTCAGAACACAGCCCTGGGGGGCCCCTATGTTGAGCGTGATGGATGAGGAGGTGCAGTTGCCGGCTCTTACCACCTGGGGTCTGCCCGTCAGGAAGTCCAGGACCCACTGGCACAGGTCATAGTTCAAGCCCAGGTCCCTGAGCTTGGCTATGAGTTTGGAGGGGACTATGGTATTGAATGCTGAGCTGTAGTCGATGAACAGCATTCTCACATAGTTCCCCTGCCTCTTGTCCAGATGTGATGCTGCTGTGTGCAGCACATGGGCTATGGCGTCCTCCGTGGACCTGTTGGGGCGATATGCAAATTGCAGAGGGTCCAGGTTGATGGGGAGGGAGGAACAGATGTAGCCCTTCACTAGCTTCTCAAAGCACTTCATGGCTATGGAGGTGAGGGCTACAGGGCGGTAGTCGTTGAGGCAAGCGGGCGTAGATTTTTTGGGTACAGGGATGATGGTGGACTTCTTCAGACAGGTGGGGATGACGGCCTGTTCCAAGGACAGGTTGAAGATGTCAGTGAATACCGGGGCCAGTTGGTCGGCACAGACTTTTAGGACGCGGCCGGGGATGCCGTCCGGTCCTGCTGCCTTCCTGATATCCACTTTTTTAAAGATCCGTCTCACCTCATGCTCTGTTACCCTGAACACTGAGTCTCCATCAGCAGACCCCCCCCCCCCCCCCATTGCCGTGGTTTGTAGGCTGGTGTTGTTATTCACAGCCTCAAACCTTGCATAGAAGGAGTTGAGATCATTTGCTAAGGAGATGTCACTGTTCAGTTTGAGGGGGGTTCCTTTGTAGTCTGTCATTGTTCTGAGGCCCTGCCACATGCCTCTAGAGTCAGCCTGTTCAAACTGAAGTTCAACTTTATCCCTGTAACGCCGTTTTGCCTCTATTACTGCTCTCCTGACGTTGTATCTTGCCATCTTGTGTTCTTCCATGTTGCCTGTCACCAGCCCGGTGTTGTATGCTGATGTGCGCACTTTCAGAGCCTCACGGACGGATTTGTCTACCCAGGGCTTTTGATTTGGGTAGATATTAATTTTGGTGGAGGGGATTATTACTTCTACCTGAGTACAGACATAGTCAATCACCGTTTCGGTGTATTCGTTAATATTGGCTGTGTTATCACGGAATACACTCCATTCTGTGCTTCCCAGCACTGCTTGGAGTGACTCCACTGACGTCACGGCCCAACGCTTAACCTCTCGCGAGACCACCGGCGTTCGCTTGAGACTCTGTTTGTACTTTGGCAAAAGGAATATGGCGGCGTGATCGCTTTTACCGAATGGACTAAGAGCCTGTGACTTGTACCCATTCTTAAATTGCGAGTATACATGGTCTAATATGTTCTCGCCTCTGGTGGGACAGGTCACATGCTGATAGAAATTCGACAGCACCTTTTTAAGACGCGCGCTGTTGAAATCCCCCAAGACCAAAATGGCAGCGTCAACATTAGCTGCCTGGAGTTTGTTTACCTCGTCGTGAAGTTTTGAAAGTGCGACCCCAGTGTTCGCGTGTGGTGGAATGTACACTCCGATGAGGATGATGGACGTTAACTCTCTTGGGAGGAAGAAGGGTCGACATTTTATCGTGATAAACTCCAGGTCTGGGGAGCAGTGGTTAGACAGTTCCTTTGTGTTGCCTAAATCGCACCACTCCTTGTTTATCATGAAGGCAATGCCGCCTCTTCTCGTCTTTAGTGACTCTTCTGCCGTCCGGTCTTTGCGGAGAACGAAGAAGTGGTCTGCCGGTTCTATTGCGTGATTCGGGACATCTGGACTCAGCCAAGTTTCTGTGAAACAGAGGACGTTACAATCCCGAATGTCCCTCTGGAATTGGATCCTTGCTCTGATGTCGTCCAATTTGTTTCCTATCGATTGCACATTGGCCAACAATATGCTGGGCAATGTGGTTCTGTGTCGTTTGGACCTCAGTCTGTTCCGGACCCCGGCTCTCTTTCCTCGTCTTCGCGGCTTGGCTTGGTCTTGGCCATGGCCGGCATAACAAAGGATCTCGGCGGGCCATTTCTGCTGTTCAGCGATCCGATCCAGAGAGCAATCCAAACAGTAAGTTTTTCTTAATCCAATGTCAATGATTGACTGACGGTCATACACATATAATGCACCAACAGTTGGTGCAAATAAAACTCCTAATACTATAAAAATTAACAAAATAAAGCACAGTCTCGTCGGAGTGATCAGAAAGGCAGCCATCAGAGCAGCGCCAGTGCAGATGTAACGTTGGGTCTCGAGCTGCCTCTCCCTTGCTTCCTCTTCGACTTCTTGTATTTTCTTCCGACACGCTTCTTCCACCTGTTTTATCTCCTTCGTTAACTCTGTAAATCCATCGTTGACGGTCTTCTCGTTCTCTTGGACCACCCGTGTAATTCCTATC
The DNA here is from genome assembly GCF_963971535.1 of Notolepis coatsorum. Lineage (NCBI taxonomy): Eukaryota > Metazoa > Chordata > Actinopteri > Aulopiformes > Paralepididae > Notolepis > Notolepis coatsorum. The sequence continues at coordinate 21,093,930 of NC_140167.1, read as the reverse complement.
ACCGTATTCTCCACTGCCGTGATTCGCCCGGCCTGTACGCCTAAATATTAAAGGCAACCAACTTGTGTCTAGCCACGCCCAACTTGCGTCTAGCCACGCCCCCGCGGCAGCAGCAGAGCGGAGCGGCAGGAGCTCCGTCGTGGCAGCATTATGTAGCAGTAATCCCCCCTTTTTTACTATCCAGAAGTAGCTTAACTGGCAGCGCTGCATTGCTGTAGATCCTGCGGTCCGTTGCTGGCAAGTTCGATTCCCTTCAATTATTATTATTTTTTTTTTAACGTGCATTCTTTCGCCGGTTAAGTTTAGACATGTTAACTTTAAGCATTGTTTCGGAGTTGGTTAAGGTTAGGCATGGTTTCGGAGTTGGTTATGGTTAGAAGGGTTAAGTTTAGGCGCTGTTAAGGAGCTGGTTAAGGTTAGAGTTTGTCTTAGAGAATGGCAATATTCTTTCGGAGTTGGTTATGGTTAACACTTTGCGTGCCACTCACGAGATTTCTCTGGTTTTTTTATAGGTGGTTGCGTGCCACTCACGAGATTTCTCGGAATTATTATTATTATTATTTGTTTGCGATCTGAAAAATTATTGCATCACCCGAGCCTACCCGAGTATAGCCGAGCTGCGCCGGTGATCACTGTGGAAAAAAGCGCCCCCTGTCGTCTCCCAGATGACATAAGTGATTTTGGAATGGACTCAATGAAAATGAATGGGGAAAAAAATCCGGTACTCCACATTTTCCAGTTCACTGATCCAGCCGGGGTTACCACAGTTCATTCTGGAGCCTCAGATCCCCGCGGATCATGGAGATCTACAGTCTCGCGTTGGATCCATACACTTATCGATTTTTTCGAATGGTGATCAGGAATTGGAATATACCAGTTGGATACCATCTGATGTCAGGTAAGGACTCTATGTTATCAGTGGTAGGATAATCAGAGTAAGTTTGATGAAGTTATAAGCTGTTTTGTGAAATGTCTTTCGGTTTCACTGTAAAAGTCTGTGAGGAAATCAACGGAGCGATTATCAGTGCGCGGCCGTAATGTGCTTGCGTGCACGTATAATATTGATCATCTAGCGTTTATTTAAAAACGATTCATAAAAAGGCCGACGAATATCAACGTTGTGGAATATTCCACTAAAAGACGATTTTCATAGAATGCTCCAGAATGAGCTGTTTTTTATATCAAAACGGGGGCTTTTCTACAGTGGCGGCTCTGCCACTAGGGGCGCAAGGGCGCCGACCCACCTGCTGACTGCTGTTAAATCAGAGAGAAGAAGAAAATAAAACTTTTTAGTTTTTAGTTTTATAGCCCTATAAATAATATAAACATGTTTAAAATTAATAACATTTACTCATTTTAAGTATGTTTGTGTTTCCAATGCACAATATAACGTTATTATATAAAATAAAAAAATACTTGTTTTCTTGAACAGGAAGTGACATCACTTTTTTTTTTTTTTTTTTTTCGGCCCGGCTAGACGCAATAGCGCTCTGAGTGCGCGTCACGGTTTGATCGCTGTATCCGTCGAAGCCAATCAGTGCGTAACGCGTTGTGCGTTGAAATATGACTATTATGTTGGAATCCGGGCGCAATTTGAAGCGGTCTAGCCAGTAGCGTCAAGAATTTCTGTAGCCGCATTTCGCGGAGACGCTCTCTGATTGGCCGACGCCAGTATTTTTTTCCGTAGCAGAATTTCACAGAGACGATCTCTGATTGGCCGAATCCAATTTCTAATGTTCCAATTCTAGCTTATTCCGGTCCGTTGGTGAGAGATAGTTGTGTTGTTGTGTTGTTGTGAAATGCAGGCAGCAGAGCGTGCCGTGACTGCAAGTTCTTTAGATGGTTAAGCTTAGGCACTCTTTCAAAGTTGGTTAAGGTTAGAGTTTGTCTTAGAGCATGGCGATAGAACGCCAGGTAGTTTGCAGTCTGTTCGACGCGGAAAAATGGACAAAGAAATGTACTTGTGTTGTGCTAACAGCCTAACAAGCTAACACTTGGCTAACAAGCTATATGGCGGATGCAGTCTGGAGACAGTGGACAGTGGATATACATCAACAGTGGATTATACACGTTTATCAAGCTCTCCTGCCCTGGACGTTTCAACTAAACAGTGAGTCTCTCTCTCTCTCTCGCTCTCTCTCTCTCGCTATACACAGCTGTCTCCGCGAAATGCGGCTACGGAAAAAAGTATTGACTGTGCTTGCTGAGACGATAATTAATAGGCTAGCGATTCAAAACGAGCTGCTGTGTTGTGAACTATAACATTAATTTAGCTGATGCATAATGAATGAATGGTGAGTTGTTTAAAATGACAACATACATGTGTTAATTATTTGATTTGATTGATCCGAGAGACAGAGAGAGATTGCTCCAGAGCATCTCAGAGCATTACATTTTCAACTCGACCTATTAACGAGAACTGCGACCTACAAGGCACCAGCGCCAGCGGCCGCCACTGCTTTTCTAACTGCTCTGAAACGGAAACGACGCGATAAAAAAACAATCTGCCTTCACAGCACTGACTGGAAAATAGTCTTTGATAATGCGATGGGCAGATTAGACACATAGCCATAATTTAAAACATAGATTAGGCGATATTAACGTTAACATTGGCGCCGATGGTGGCATTCAAGCGGTAAAACGGAAAACCAGGCGTGGCGCTCAAAGTGTTAAGGTTAAGGTTAGGCAGTGTTTCGGAGTTGGTTATGGTTAAGTTTAGGCGCTGTTAAGGAGCTGGTTAAGGTTAGAGTTTGTCTTAGAGAATGGCAATAGACAGCCTATTTCCGCGCTGCAGCGCGAGGCAATAGACAGCCTATTTCCTCACTGCAGCTCTCTCGCGCTGCTGCGGTCACATGGGCGTAGTGGCCAATCAGAGAAACGCTAAACACAAGTTGGTTGCCTTTAATATTCACGCGTACAGTAAGCGCACATGTACAGTAAGGTACAGTAGGTTACAGGTTACATGTTCCATTGATTAACGCCATTACCTGCTGTGCTGTATGCAAGCAGAGGTACAGTAAGTTACAGTAGGTGTAGGCTACATGTTTCATTGATTAACGCCATTGGCCCATTACCTGCTGTGCTGTAGGCAAGCAGAGGTACAGTAAGTTACAGGTTACATGTTCCATTGATTAACGCCATTACCTGCTGTGCTGTATGCAAGCAGAGGTACAGTAAGTTACAGTAGGTGTAGGTTACATGTTTCATTGATTAACGCCATTGGCCCATTACCTGCTGTGCTGTAGGCAAGCAGAGGTACAGTAAGTTACAGTAGGTTACAGGTTACATGTTCCATTGATTAACGCCATTGGCCCATTACCTGCTGTGCTGTAGGCAAGCAGAGGTACAGTAAGGTACAGTATGTTACAGGTTACATGTTCCATTGATTAACGCCATTACCTGCTGTGCTGTATGCAAGCAGAGGTACAGTAAGTTACAGTAGGTGTAGGTTACATGTTTCATTGATTAACGCCATTGGCCCATTACCTGCTGTGCTGTAGGCAAGCAGAGGTACAGTAAGCGCACATGTGCAGTAAGGTACAGTAGGTTACATGATTGATTGATTAACTACATTACAACGTGCAAGCCAGCGCAGAGGTACAGTAGGTTACATGATTGATTGATTGATTGAAAAGTTTATTAGTACAGGTCAATACTTACAATTGTTAATACCTAAATAGCTAGCCTGCTGTTTTTGCATTCATTTGGACTTTAGACGCAGTGATGGTGTTTGTGAGCAGGACACGCCAGTGAGAAACAATATAGAGGACTACCCACACTTAAAGGTAATCCCTGTCGTTGATTATGATCATTCCTAATCTTTATGTGGGGGTCTTAAATTACTTAAATTACCATTAGGCTAATTGCATCTCTGCTGTAGGGTTGGCTGCCTGACGCGTTTCCGCTCCATGTGTGCGAGTATGAAGAAGAGGTCGCCCCAATAGGAGACGACCGTGGTTTCATGTCTACACTACACGCGGATGTCCACACTGTGGAACAGGCCAACGAGTGGGTGGAGTTGGTGAATGAGTCATCCGGGGTGACATGGAGAGTGGAGGTTACGCGACCAAGGGGGGGAGCCGTGTCCTATTCAAGGTAAGAATTGTGTTGTCAAAACGTCTTATGTCATTTGTTAAGACTACCATTTGTGCCTTTCAGCCATACGCATAATGATAACCTCAATCAAAATGTTGTGCAGAAAAGTTACAGGTGCCAGCATAAGGTGATCGGGGCGAGACAAGGCAAGCAGACATCCAAAAACACCGGCTGCCGCGCTACCATGGCTGTAACACTAAAAAAATAGAGGAATGACCCGGTGAGTTTGAACTGTACAATACAATACTTATAATTCAATTGTTTTTATGGACATAACAGTTGGGGCCTAGTTTTTATTGATAGTTGATTTTTATTTATTTTACAGGAGTAAAGACCCGCATATCCCTAATTTCCCAATGCAAGTTCGCATTGTGAATATTCACAACCACAACCTCCATGAGGCCCCGTTTAGACGGAAACGCTAGCAGGTGAATCCGCAAAAATATTTTTTCGGATGTGCCTTTCGTTTATACGGAAACGGTGTTTTTACGGGGTGAAACCGCAAAAAAGTGAGACTACCTTCCAGGGTGGAATTCCTAGAAACGCAAAAGCTTTGCGCTCTCGTCTAAACTGTTAAACCGTATAAATCTGTTAAAACGATGACGAAAGGGTTGTCACGGCTCTGGTCGCGCATACTGCTTACGTCACAGGTAGCAGGTATGCGCCAGTAGCCGAGACGTAAACAAAGCAAGTATGTCTGACTATATCAACGGAGATCACCTGAAGGCTACATTGGCAGTACTTTTAACCCCTTCACTGCCACACGACAGAAGGTTAACCCTTTACTATCACACAACCGGCTGTCGTGTGGCAGTGAAAGGGTTAAATACACAAGAATCTGTCCCGCGGCGTGAGTGGACCCACTGTCTGCGAGTGACTCTGCTTTGGTCCAATCACATTCCCCATCCACAGTCTGCGAATCAGAGGCAGAGTAGGGCGGGTCTTCACAGCACGTCATGTGACATATGCGCCAATCGTGTGACAGCGGGGGTCCGTCGTTACAGCGTCGTCTGCACGGAGAATTCCACCCCAAAACGCTCGTCTAAACGTAAAATTAAAAGTGAAACCGCAAGATGACTTTTGCGGTTTCTGTTCACAAAACGCTCGTCTAAACGTAGAGGCCATGCGCTATCGAGATGTTGGACAAAAGGCCATAGACACATTGACAGCGTTGTTCCAGATTGGCCACACGCCTACCTTCTCCTAATTGAACTCAAGAGACGCATACGCGATTGCTGCAGGAAACAGAGGGATCTGCCCAGACCTGTCATATGTGCATAGGTAGACGTTCAGTTATGAACTACAGTACTGCCAAAATATTCATAACCATGAATTGGAATTTTATGCAGTTACAATTTCACCAACTAAATTAGTGTTCTTTGCCAATAATCTTTCAGATTATTCGCAAAGGTGTACAGGGACCAATTTGGCGCCCAGAGTGGCCAGAGTATGCGGTGGAAGCCCTCGGTCGGCAGGTGGACGCGTACAACGCCAAGTGCCAGGAGGCGTGTGCCGTAATGGGCACCTCTTCTCGAGGGGCCCCATTAGTTGCGCTGTGCTCTCTCCCTTGATGAGACGAGTGCACCACCAGGTATCTGTATACTGTGATTTTGTCATGGTGTTCCATTCACAGTGGTGCTGAGGTGGCAACTAACTAAGTAACTATGTAACACACTAACTAACACTAACTATGCCTGCCTGCCTGCCTCTGTGTGTGTCTGTCTGTCTGTCCGTCTGTCCATCTGTGTTTGTCGGTGTGTCAGCTGAAGCACAGTGGCGAACTCTGCTTCAACGATTCTTCAGGGAACATGGACAGGGAGAACATCCGTGTTTTTTTGTTGCTGACGCACAGCCCTGCCGGTGGCGTACCATTGGGGATCCTCTTCTGCCAGTCTGAGGACAAGGAGACGATTTTTGAAGGTCTACAGCTGCTGACTAATCTGATTGGAGAGAGGGCCTTTGCCGGCAGGGGAGCAGCTGGGCCACAGATCTTCATCACCGATGACTGCAAGGCAGAGAGGGGAGCCTTAGGGAGGGCATTCCCACTAGCCACTCTTCTCCTGTGCTCCTTCCATCTGCTACAAGCAGTATGGCGATGGTTGTGGAGCAAGGAGAGTCTGGTGGAGTGCCGAGACAGACAAACTCTGCTCACTCTGGTTCAAGGGATGCTCTACTCCAAGGAGACAGCAGGGGTGGACAGGCTGTACACGCGGAGGCGAGAGAGCACCCTGTTGCTGTCAGGTTAGTGCTTAGACGCGTTTGCTTATGTACACAGACATTCCCACAGCACAGCAGTCTTGCAAATTTGGTGCAAGAAAGTCAGGAGGCTTGTGTCTACCTCTTCATGAGCCTGCTGTCATTACATCCATGTTTGTGCATCTTCTGTGTTTGTTTCCTTATTTGATCAATTGCAGGTATGAAAAGTACCTGAGGTACATTGAGCGCCTCTACATTCGCAGAGAGTGCTGGGCACTGAGCCACCGGTCCAGCCGCGGTCTCCTCACCAGAGAGTGCTGGGCACTGAGCCACCGGTCCAGCCGCGGTCTCCTCACCAGAGAGTGCTGGGCACTGAGCCACCGGTCCAGCCGCGGTCTCCTCACCAGAGAGTGCTGGGCACTGAGCCACCGGTCCAGCCGCGGTCTCCTCACCAGAGAGTGCTGGGCACTGAGCCACCGGTCCAGCCGCGGTCTCCTCACCAGAGAGTGCTGGGCACTGAGCCACCGGTCCAGCCGCGGTCTCCTCACCAGAGAGTGCTGGGCACTGAGCCACCGGTCCAGCCGCGGTCTCCTCACCAGAGAGTGCTGGGCACTGAGCCACCGGTCCAGCCGCGGTCTCCTCACCAGAGAGTGCTGGGCACTGAGCCACTGGTCCAGCCGCGGTCTCCTCACCAGAGAGTGCTGGGCACTGAGCCACCGGTCCAGCCGCGGTCTCCTCACCCGGGGAAATGACACCAACAATTACGCTGAAGCAGCGGTGCGGCTATTCAAAGACAGGATCATGCAGAGGGTTAAAGCCTTCAACCCATGCCAACTGTTTAACCTCCTGACCTCGAGGCTGGATGTCTACTACGAGGCCCGCATTGTTGATGTTGCCCTCGGACATACAAGAAGAGGAGATTCCTTCCCCAGGATAGCAACATCACTGCATCTCAGATCCAGCGGGTAATATATGAAATGCATACTTTTAGAGATGACTTGACTGCAGTAACCAGTGCAGATTTAGCCACTGTGTAATGTCCTGTATGACTTATGATTTGTATAGCTTGAGGACAACAGGTACGAGGTGAAGGGCTCGGTGATGGGGCCGTACATCGTGGACACGGAGGCGGAGATGTGCTCATGCCCGGCAGGACTAACTGGGGCCGTGTGTAAACACCTGGCAGCAGTGGCCAAGTTTTACAGTGTGGAGATGTCAAGCACTTTCCTCCCCACAACTCCGGCGATGAAGGCAGAAATGCTCAAATTAACATCAGGTAAAGCTAATACCTTTCTTTTCACAATAAACCATAATAGACCTTTCCTACACTAAACGCAATGCCGCTTCTTCTTATATTCTGTATACTATAGCAACCGTCTCCTTGCACTACCTGCAACCCCTGAGACTTGCTCAGCCAGCATGCCAGTCATTCCAGGGTAAGTAATTGTCAAGTTATGTGGTTTTTTTTCCCCCCTTTGGTACCAGTGCTGCCCAAACTTGAAAACGGCTTGAACCTCAACAGAGGACGCTGGGACAACTCGACTTCATATTGCAGATTTTAATGATTTTTTGCTCCAACACATCATCATTTGTTGTTGAAAACCTTTAAAGAAAAACACAAAAATTAGCCACTCCAACAAATAACAAGTGCATGCCAAATAATCAAATACATTTAAATTGTAGTATTTTCAGTATATGATTATTTCTTCCCTCCAAACACATTTATATATTCTTTGGCTATTTTATAGACCAAATCAATTTAGTTTGAATTTCAATTTAACCAAATTACATTTTATACATTCTTTGGCTATTTTACAGACCAAATCAATTATAGTTTGAATTTCAATTTAACCAAATTATATTTTACCAACCTTCCAAATACATTTTACTTTAAATTTAACCAGACCAAATAAATTATGTTCGAATTACATTTAACCAAACAATTGTTACTTGATCACAATGGACCAGATCCAACCCAAAGTAAACAAAACAACTTGCCAAAAGGCATCCCCTCCTATCTAGTTACACAGTACACCCAAACATTCATTAATTGGAATGATTCCCACAAAATTGCCACCAACCCAGCCCTCCACAGGTACAATTTATAGTGATTTAAATTCACAATTACACAACTACAAACATACATACCAATGGCGTCTCTGGAGTGATTCTTTCACTTGGTTCCCTCTTTTCTAATTCTAAATGGGCATTCTTCTCCCACTGAAGGAAACTAGTCCTTCCACTGCAAAGAATTTTTTTCCTCTGCCTATTCCACCCCAAGATGGCATTCACACCTGAATTGCATTGCTGCTCATTACCCCCTGCAGCAATCAACTCTCATCCCAGCAGCTCAGGGTTGGCGGCCATCTTGTCACAAATCATACCCCTAGAATGTATTTAGGAAAAATGAACCATTCCCACATTGTATATATATAATATAAATAATATATAATATGAAACAAACATAAATGTAGACATGGTCTTAACAGTAATACCACCCTTCCTTGCGCGCGTACGCACGCACGCGCACACACACACACACACACACACACACACACACACACACACACACACACACACACACACACACACACACACCATAAGATGTGAGATACTGGCGTTGATATGCATGTGTCTTTGTGTCAACAGAAGCCACCCCTGCGTCAAGCAGTTCCTTGGACTTCCTGCAACCCCTGCGACTTGCTCAGCCAGCATGCCAGTCATTCCAGGGTAAGTAATACCACCCTTCCTTGCGCGCGTACGCACGCGCGCACACACACACACACACACACACACACACACACACACACACACACACACACACACACACACACACACACACACACACACACACACACACACACACACACACACACACACACACACACACCATAAGATGTGAGATACTGGCGTTGATATGCGCGTGTCTTTGTGTCAACAGAAGCCACCCCTGCGTCAAGCAGTAGGCCCATGGAAGAACCAGGTGAGTTATGAACGCGTCTGTTTGTGACAGTGTCACTTTCTCTCTCTCTCTCACACACACACACACACACACACACACACACACACACACACACACACACACACACACACACACACACACACACACACACACACACACACACACACACACACACACACACACACACACACACACACACACACACACACACATACACACACACACACACACCATAAGATGTGAGATACTGGCGTTGATATGCGTGTGTCTTTGTGTCAACAGAAGCCACCCCTGCGTCAAGCAGTAGGCCCATGGAAGAACCAGGTGAGTTATGAACGCGTCTGTTTGTGACAGTGTAATTATAATGGTAATTATTACCTATACTATAATGCATGTACAATACCAGCATACACATTCAAAATAAACCTATTCCCTTCTTATTGTCACACATTCAGATGATGACGACTGTGATCTCCAGGAGGTGATGTCAGAGATGATGCGATTCAGTCGGGACCCCCTCTTCACTGCTGGATTCAAGGCCATGTCAAGACAGTTTCTGCTGCTGAAGAGAAACCCTTCCGCGCTGTTGTCAGCCCTCCACACATTCGGCAAGTCCGCGTCCGGGAGCCTGCCGACGAGGAGGGCTGCCATATTACGACGAGCTGCGAGACGTCAGGGCCCGATCATTGGCTGCCAGCCAACTGCAGTGGCACGCAGGAAGTTGCCAGCTGGCTCGTGGAGGCGAGTTGAAGCTGGGCAACCTGCGAAGAAACGTGCGAAGCAACACAACCTGAGCGCGTCTGTGGCTTTGAACATTAGTGGGGCAAAAAAGCATTGAAGCCGTCCCGTCCAGCAGAGGTCGCCAGCACCCAACACGCGCTCTGCACACCACTGCCCCTGCTCCAACCCCGCTTGCTAGTCCCTGCGACGAGGACCGTCGTCACCATCTTGCCACCCGGACGGTGGTAGAGCGGCGCGGCCGCCATTGTGGTAGAGTACTTTAGGGCTTCGGCGCCCAGGATCTATTACTACCAGTTCATAGGGGTACCCCGAACAATACAGGCCGGCATTAGCATAGGGCTTTTGTTTTGGGTAATTGTGGGTCCACACTTTTGTTTTATTTACTTTTATTTGAGCGTGATAATGTGTATGTTCCTTGACATAATATTCCCATCTACTTAACCATTTCCCTCTTGGAGGTAAATGTAACGTTACCCTATAAGTAGAGCCTTAGGAGGCATCCTTATTGGTACTAGCCCAGACGTGGGTAAGGAGTGCAGCACCTTGAAGGCTATTACATTCGGGTCAGCAATACCTGGTTCTATACTGTGTGGGTGTATGATACAAGTGTTTCCAGATATTGAGTTAAAGACTGAAGTAACCATAATAATAATAATATAATAATAACTTTATTTGTATAGCACTTTTCATACAGAGGTTGCAGTTCAAAGTGCTTCACAACAGTAAAAAATACAGGCATAAGCGAGCATAAAAAGATAGACAGGTAGAATCACAGTGTTTCACATTAGGATCTAGCATCCCAATAGGCTCTCCGCTTACAGTTTTCAGTAACACAAATAGTAAAAATAGTTTAAAATGATTCAGTTTAAAAATAGTAAAAAAAAAATTATAAAATAGAACGGACATAAAAAATACAGGCATGAGCGAGCATAGCAAGATATGGCAAATCACAGTGTTTCACATTAGGATCTAGCATCCTAATAGGCTCTCTATTCAGTAATACTCCTGTAATTCCCAACATACTTCACAGCAGGCACGTGCATACATAGGGGTGAAGGGGTGCCCGGGCACCTGCCTTTTTCATTTCTCATTAGAAAGTAAATGTAAAAGTAAATGTAAAGTGCCCTTTTTATGCCACCCTCTTTTTTTTTTTTTACAGTTGCACATATATATATATACTGCCCTGCCCTTCCAAATGAAAGATGTCACGATAGAATCTAAATATTAGGTAAAGAAAGAGAGAGAAATGCCACCCCTCTCGTAAATAATAGGTCCTTCCAGCCAACATGTAAACCGCGCAGGGCCAGCAGTGCACTGAACAGGAAATTGATATCCAGCTGTTGTTGAGCTCACAGTGCCCTCACACTCGAGTTGAGACCTCTTTTTTTACAGTTACTATTTCAACTAAAACAAAGCAAGAGTACACATCAGGTAAGGTATTTGCCCAACAAAATAAAATGTCGGGTTTGCAGTGCACTGTATATTTTCGTGAAACACGTCGCCAGCCCCTCCCTGTCTGCTGCTGCTAGTGCAGGAAAATCACGCAGCTCTCTCTCTCTCTCTCTCTCTCTCTCTCTCTCTCTCTCTCTCTCTCTCTCTCTCTCTCTCTCTCTCTCTCTCTCTCTCTCTCTCTCTCTCTCTCTCTCTCTCGCAGCTGTTGGTCTGGAGGCATATTGTGTTATTAAAGGGACACTATGTAGTTTTGGTGACATCTATCGGTGAAACTGAATGTACCATGATATACTTGTATTAACCCCAAAAATCGCGCGCTCGCATTACATTTACTAATTATTGCCCTTTTATGATTTCAGGCACCTGCCTTTCGAAAGTCTTGTGCACGTCCCTGCTTCACAGTACATATTGCTGTAACTTTAGTGATATTAGATCACAGGGACTCGAACCCACACTGTAACTTTAGTGATACTAGATCACAGGGACTCGAACCCACACTGTAACTTTAGTGATACTAGATCACAGGGACTCGAACCCACACTGTAACTTTAGTGATACTAGATCACAGGGACTCGAACCCACACTGTAACTGTTATGAAGGATCAGATTAAACCGAATATATATATTTACTACTTGATATATATTGCATAATATTTGTATATCGTCTGATATCCCTTGTGTATTCTTTGTACATATACACGGAATATCCCTTTTACCTAGTACAGACCATAATATTTCGTTCTCCTATTGGATAGCGATCCACTAGGCGCCACTGCCATACCCCCAATGTCTAGTTCAAAGTCACCGCCAAGGCTTGCCTGGACATGCCCGGTTCGGCGCAAGAATACGAGACAGGAATAAGGCTGGTACTAGATTATTCACCGTACGTATAAATACGTCGCAGGTGGATACAGCAGCACTTAGCCTAAAGTCAAGTTAACCTAGAAACGTGTTACCCTCAAACGTTAAAGCCTTCATCACGAGTCAACGACCAAGTGAAGTGAGCAACTGTGCGTCTAAATAGAGCACTTATAACCGCGTGCGAATAGGATAGTAAAGTGTCAGAGCTTAGTGGAATAACATCAAGTTCGACCTAGTTAATGTGAAGTACCGCGCACCGGAGAATCTACACCGGTGAATGCAGAGCCCTTTTCCGGCTGGATTATTATTATATTGCTTTGGTCCTGTGGCTGTTGGAGCGGAGGAGAATCGTCTACACCCACTACTGTGTGGGATTTACCCGTGAGGAACATCACTCGAGCCCGTCTCTGAGAGAGGCTGGCCGGCTTTCACCTATGCTGCACGCATACTTGGATTACAGCTGCTGCTTTCGTCTGCCGATCAAGGGAGTAATGTACCGACTCCCGTAGCTGGAGCTTATTGATTCCCCGTTGATCCAGAGTTTGCATTCGAACATTTCCTCCCCCTGCTGGCCTACAACCGGAGGGACCCTACTAGTATCTCCCGCTGCCCTACTAGTGTACCATAGATATAATTCCTATTGATACAGGTGGTATTCATTATCTCCTGCGTACTATTCTAATGGACTTACGCTCTTGACTTACTCACGCACATTCTTCGCCTTACAAGCGCGACTCTAAGTAAAGTAATGTAATCTACTATTATTGCTGCTAATAAATATTATTCTAACCAAGATTTGTGTGGAACCGTGTCATTGTGGAGGTGTTCATATCATATACCTGTGTACTGTATGGCCAGTAGTAATGTACATAAGACAGTAGTGGTTTAATGATACCATACTTATTAATACAGTCAGGGAATTGTACCCCTCAGTTACAGTAACTTTAGTGATACTAGATCACAGGGACTCGAACCCACACTGTAACTTTAGTGATACTAGATCACAGGGACTCGAACCCACACTGTAACTTTAGTGATATTAGATCACAGGGACTCGAACCCATACTAAATAGTGGGACCTATTGCATGAACAAATAATCACAGTGTTTCACATTTGGATCTAGCAAATAATAAAAATAGTTTAAAATGATTCAGTTTAAAAATAGTCATCAGTAAGAAGTAAGAAGTGCAATAACCGACACATGAATTTGATAGGCAGTGTATAAGAGTAGGCAGGGTAAGAATAGTGCAGGTAAATACAAGTTGTGTCAGGATATCCCTGATGTTTCCTCTTGCCACTAGGTGGTAGCAGATATCTATCAGTGAAATGCCTGAGCAAAGAGATAGGTTTTAAGCTGTCTTTTAAAGATGTCTAGCGAGTTGGCTTCCCTGATGTTTTGGGGTAGTTTGTTCCATAGTTTTGGGGCATAGTTGATAAAGGCTGCATTACCAATCCTCTTTTGACTTCTTCTGGGAGCCTCTAGTAGTCCAGCAGCTGATGATCGCAGTGTTCTTGCTGGTGTGTAATTTATTAGAGTGTTGGCGATGTAGCTAGGTCCCTGTCCATTTAGAGCTTTGTATGTAAGGAGAAGGACCATAAAGTAAATTCTAAATGTTACAGGAAGCCAGTGTAAAGCAGCTAAGACAGGACTAATGTGCTCTCTCCTTTTGGTTCTAGTTAGCAGTCGGGCTGCAGAGTTTTGGATTAGCTGAAGCCTCTCTGTGGTTTTCTTAGGGAGACCTGTGAAAAGTGCATTACAGTAGTCTAACCGGCTAGATATGAATGCATGAATTAGCTTCTCAGCATCGTTCTGATTAATAAATGGTCGTACTTTTGCTATATTTCTGAATTGGAAGAACGATGTTTTCGTCACTTTGCTAATATGAGAATTGAAGTTCAGTTCTGAATCTATGATAACCCCAAGACTAGTGACCTCAGATTTGATCCAAGGGGTTAGTCCCCCCAGGTTCTTTATTAATGTTTCTTTTTTAGTTTTGGAGCCGATAATTAGAATTTCAGTTTTGTTCTCGTTTAGTTTCAGGAAGTTCTTACTCATCCATTTATTTATTGCCAGTAAGCAGTCAGTAATGGAGCTAATCGCTGTATCATTTGGTTCAGCAGATATGTACAGTTGTGTATCATCCGCATAGCTATGGAAATCTACATTATGTTCTCTGATGATATCACCCAGGCCAGCGGTAACATGTAAAGGGAGAAGAGTAAAGGACCTAAGCAACTCCCTTGTGCAACTCCATAGTTGTTGTCGTATATATCAGACATGTGATCTCCTAGTTTAACATAGAATTTCCTCCCTCTGATGTATGTTTTAAACCAGCCCAGCACATGTTCTGAGAAACCGACATGGTTTTCAAGACGATCGATTAGAATATCGTGATCGATTGTATCAAATGCTGCACTGAGATCTAACAGGATAAGGATGGAGATCTTATTCTCGTCAGAGTTTAGTCTGAGGTCACTGATTATTTTGGTGAGGGCAGTTTCAGTGCTATGATATTTTCTGAATCCTGACTGAAATTCTTCTAAGATGTTGTTTTCTTCAAGAAAGGAATTTATTTGAACTGAAACTATCTTTTCAAGTACTTTACTAATGAATGGTAGGTTGGATATTGGATGATATCGATTGTGTCAAAACGGCGCCGTTGGAGTATCTGCGCCGAGTCTCTTTCCACCCTTTCTCTTATCCTTAGTATCCATGTTGAGTCTTTATGTCTTTTGATATAGTTAGTAGAAGGTCTTATTAATATATACGATGTGGTTTAATCTCATTAGTATTGTTAAAATAAGGTTTTTAAACGAAAATATAGTTGACGGGAGTGGAGCTGTAACCAAACGCGTGTCGCTACATATTGCATTCAAACATATATTTTTATGGCATTTCTGAGGACAATTTTGTTCCCTAATGGTAAGAGTGTGATCCATCGAAATCAGTGTTTTTGCTAATCATTGACATTATGCTAGCCTGTAATAATCCCCCCAGAAAATCCACTTTGCTTTTGATATATTGAAAATATATAAAGAAAAAAAGAAAATGTTTTTTTAACAATAATTTGTGATGCCATCACAAACACTGGCATTTAAAGGGTACACATTCTAAAATTGGCATGAATGAAATCTCCGTTCCGGCTCTGTCAAGTTTGGCAACACGGACTCTCTGCTACATTCTGAAGACGCTTGGGACTTCGTCAGACTCAGACTCCTGCACTGGGAGACTGAGACTTGACGCTCCCTCCAGGTTCTCCGACTTGACTACAAGACTGGTGCTACTGCAGTTCTTGCCATACCAAAATGACGCCCCTGTGCTACTGCCGTCTCTTTGAAACATCTTTCGCAGGGTGTGCCTTTTATTCCAACCTTGGCTTTCAGCACACTTGTAAGCACATCCAAAGAGATCAGGAAACATCTCCAGGAGGTCAATTTTGTCTGCGTCCTTATCCTCAGAACTGTGGGGAAAGAACAGTACTGAACAGTTACCAATTCTCCACAGCATGCATTAACATTAACATTAACATTTGGTTGGATGCCAAACTTATTTTCATTGTACTGTACTTGTGCTGTATAATGACAATACATTTGAATCTAATCTAACCTAACATAATATAATATAATGTAATATAATAATATAATCAAACCTAATCTAATCTAATCTAACTCATGTGAACCACTTAATAATAATATGTCAGTAGTACAAAGCACCCATTTTTCTTTGAAAGATAAATGTAGTTTGTCGAGTTAGCAAATGGCCCAGTGTGGCTTTCCGTTGTGTGATCATCTAATTGATTGATTGATTGATTGAAAACTTTATTTAACAGATTGCAGAATGGGTACAATACAGTACGGCTCAATACACACAATTGTTAAGGGGATGCAGACCAGAGAAAGACTTTCGTCTTGTTTACATCAGGGTCCCCCATTATTTATTCTTATTACATGGCGTTTTCACATTCGCCGAAATGCTTGCTTGTGATTGGTCAACAGCCCCCCGACAGCGGTCATTATTTTTCAATAATGACCGCTGTTTTTTCAATAATGACCGCAGTGCGCAGCTGTTGGCAATCAAGCCCACTGACACACACTGTTTCAGTGCAATTCAGTGCTGCCGGCGATGACAGGGGGCGGAGCGACGAGCGGAGCCAGAACACAGCGGAGCCAGAACAGAGGCTGCTGCCCGCGATAATAATAATCACTTTATTTGGGCTGACAGAGCCACAGAACAACTGCGATTTGTCAAATGAATTAGGTATATTGTTAGTAAGTTAGCCATGTAATAAGCGGGATAATGTATAGCTTTACTCGGTCATTGTCGCAAAATAATTGACCTTCACTGACGTTTAAAACACCTCGCCGAAGCGGCTCGGTATTTTAAACTATGTGTCGGTCAATTATTTTGCGACAATGACCTCGTAGCTATACATTATCCCTTACATAACAAGCAACATAACATAACAATGGATCAGTCTGACTCACTAGTGCTCATGGAAGTTTCGTATGAAGCGCAGTAACCCCAGAGTGTTCTCAGAGTAAGGCTTCTTCTTGCTATCCATCTTCTCGACCAAAGCAGGTGGAAACTGGAATATAAAATATGTTTTAAAATAAACAGGGTATCTGCAGGTTTCAACAAGTAAAATGTAATAACACTTATTAATAACACTTTTTACAATTTAAAACCAATTCCACGACCATATTAGCAAAATAAACGACAACATAGCGACACTGTTTCAATTAGGAATTTAAGACCCCACACACACAGACCCCACAGATACCCTGATAAAGGATCTGCGAGGCCATACAGACAGATGTGAATACAATAAAATAATGTTTTAATACACCTTCAGTTTCCATCGACTGAATCCCTCCCCGGCACATTGGTCCAGTGCTTGAATGAGGTCTCCGTCGGCAGTGTGATAGTTCTGAACCTCCGTCAGATTGCCGATCTTCGTCAAGTATTCCACTCTCCTGAAAGAACGTGGCACGAGAACACGTGTTATATTGCATACTGGCTTCGTGTCTTGCTTCGCCTATTGTACTATGCACGCGACTATTGCGCACATTGAAAGAACTTTTCATGCACCTTTACCTTACATCTACCTAGCTTCCGTAGTATATAAATCAGGTGTAGTGGCCATGCTCACCCTTCCTCACTCTTTCACGCAAAAGGACAGCGCTGTACAAGAGTGTTTCTAAATAAAAAATATACTGACCGTAAGATGGGCCGAGTTCCACCACCACAACGGTCCTTTTCGGGACTACGTCACCGCCAGCGTCCCTGCTGTTGTGGGGAATCTTTGGACTGCCGTGCTCTCAACGAGAGCTCGCAGGTATCCAGAGTAGACGAGAGTGTGAGGCGGCCGTGGTGAGTCCTTTTCGCGGGAGAAAGACCCACGTCCCTGGTTCCAGCGGTGTCTTGGGGACGAAGCGGGTTTCACCTCCGGGCCTCTCGACTTCAGTTCCCTTGATGGCTGACGACCTCAGGCTCACTCTCGGGGTACGCGCTCAGCACACCGATCCGTTGGAACGGCCAGTTTGTGGAGGTAGAGGCTACGGGTCTCTGGAGGCTTAAAGCCGGGACCATAGCCCTGTTCTCAGACTAAATGGAAGTGATGCATTTCACTAGGTATTCTCTATCTAAATAAATAGAGATGAAGGACCCCAAAGCGTACGTTCTGTGCGGCGTGTCAGGGCTAACCACCCCGACCACACAGCATGTATCCCTGGCGGAGGGGGTGCGGTAAATTATTCCTGCAGGCTTGCAGCCGCAGCCTGTGATATTGAGCTCCCTAGGGAGAACACAGAAGCTACTGTGCATTTCACCCGTATGTCGCCATGATTGTGTCAAATGTGAGGAGTAAAAAAAAAAAAAGCCCTACCTGTCCTTTTAAAACGGCGCAGGTGAGGCTGGGTCTGGGGGCTTTAGACCAGTGGGTGCGCTTTGATAATCCGCACGCCTCTGTCTTTTCCCCCGAGATGATGTGCGCTCTGATCAGAAGCTTTTACCTAGGGGTAAATGGGCACGTAAAGTGGCGGGTTGGCGGATAAAGCCAACCCCGTCGCTGCGCGTGTGCATCATTGGACATATTTATCAGAGAGAAGAGGTGCGTCCAGTGATACATCGTATTTATCAAAGGTGGTGGAGGGCAATGCGTTCTTGGATCTCCGAGATGCCGAAACCCTTGCCCGGGCCTCCAGGGCTATACTGCACTTTAACACAGTGTAGGCTGCTGTAGCCTCTGGGAAGACGATGACCCTAGCCACGATGTTCCATACGCATCTGTGGCTAGAGCAGTCATCCCTGGAGGAGGTGAGGAAGGTTCCTCTCCTCAAAGCCCCCCCTCTTAGGATGGCATTTTTTGCCTTGTCCATAGAGGAGGTAGCGGCAACTTGTAATCCAACGAAGCGTCGGATGTGCCTCCAGGCTTCCAGAGAGCTTCCATCCAAGGGAAAGAGAGCGACTGTCTCTCGACCAGCGGCACCAAGAGCGCCGCTCCGCCTCGGCACACCTGGGCAACCGTGGCGATACGAATGTGTGAGTTTATTTTGACTAAATATAAAATCATATTTGGCAATAAAGTTGAGAAAGTTCGTTTGGCCGAACGGCATTACCCATTCGTTAAAATAAAAATACTCTCAGAGAGTATTGCGCCGTCATTCTGCTGTGTCTACTCGCCATTTCATCCCCTAGCGTTTCTAGGGGCTCTGTTTTCCCTTGAGACTGTCTGGCTGCACTAACAACGTCATAGCGAACGGCCCGGCCTTCTCTCCGGTGTAACGTCAGCTGGCCTCCCATGTCTTTTTGTCAGGTTCTATCTGATGGACAGGACTGAAAGCTCTGTCTCTCATGCGGTCCTTAGTGCTGGGACCTCATCGTCATCCTGCTGTTATTGTAAATAGCTGGGATGTGTGATGTAGACTGTGTTTTTACGCACGGTTTACTCGCATTTCGTGCGTTTTAGGGAGCTGCGCCCTGTTATGCATGGTGTCGGTGTTACAGCATGCTCCTCGTTAGGATGAGTGTGGGGCTAGGACCCTCTCCGCTTTTGATGGTCTTGAAGGGACCTCAAGGGTACATTTATCGGGGCTATGCACTTGCTTTTCGCCCATTAGTACAATAGGCGAAGCAAGACACGAAGCCAGTATGAAATATAACAAAGGTTATTCTATAACCCTAGTTATATGAATCTGGCTTTTTCGGCCCTGAGGACCCCAGTCCGTTTTTCGCATGAGATTTGGGCTCGGAAGGGTGAGCATGGCCACTTCACCGGGTTATATACTAACGGAAGTGGGCGTGGCTAGGTAGATGTAAGGTGCATGAAAAGTTATTTCAACGTGCGCAATAGGCGTGTGCATAGTCCAATAGGCGAAGCAAGACGCTTTGCCATTAATCATATAACTAGGGTTATAGAATAACATTCATTCTCAATGGATAAAGAAACCATTTCGGTGGCGATAAAGACTGAGGTGCTTCTATATCAACCTTTCACTTGACCAGAAGAAGGGATGAGCCAAACATTCATCCACTGTAGGTCTTTTCTTTGGGTCTTCATGGATCATGCACTCAATGAGATGCTTTGCAACTCCATCCTCAATGTGTTTCAGATCGTGACGACCCTCCACAATATTCAACTCGCATCGAAGGGTGTTGTTGCCAAATGGGTGATGTCCTCCAGAGAGGATGTAATATATCAACATCCCCGCCACCTTAAGAAATAGCATATTATGATTTAGTCATCAAAGTATGATTTTTCACTGTTTTAAAGGAGAACTTCATCCAAAATTGCACCCCTGAATTGAAGATTATTTCAATGTCTCCAAGGTGAACGTCAAATCCAAAAAAAACTGTAGAAATACTTGATGAATTGAAGTTAATATGGATTTGGTTTAACAATAGAAAAACAATATCAAAACATCCGTTTACAAACTATCTTACAACTTGAAACTTTTCACAAAGATCTTGCTAACGGAAACAATCCACCTGGACCTGCTCACTTCCCTCCTCCTATTCAGAGACTTTTCCCTGCTCCTCATCATCCACCCATCTGTGGTCCTGTACCCCCACCTGCTGGACAAGTGCCCACACTACTGTTTCTGCTTGTTATTCACTTGTGTCTTGTAAGTCTGTCATTATTCCTTAGTGTACTCCCTGTCATCTTGTCCCTTCCTGTGTACCTATTGCCTGCTGTATTCCCTTGTCTGGTTTAGTGTTATGTCTCCAGTGTGTGTGTGTGTGTGTGTATTTGTTATCAGTCCTGTCTTGTTTTAGTGTCACTGTAGTCTGTCAATGTTTCCCTCCCAGTTGTCTCTCATTCCAATCAACCCTCATGTGTCATTTAGTCTGTGTATATATGTTCTGCCCTCCACTGTGGTTTCATTACTCTGTATCCTGTCGTTCGTGGTTCATGCTGTGCATTCTGTATCCTGTCGTTCGTGGTTCATGCTGAGTATTCTGTATCCTGTCATTTGTGGTTCATGTTGTCTATCCTGTGTATCCTGTTCCATTGTGGGTTTCCCAGTAAAGTCCTTTGGAATCACACCCGCCGTCTCCTGCCTGCTCTCTTCTCGTTCTGTCCTGCATTTGGGTCCTACACACCCCCAAACCCTAACAGGAATGTGTCTTGAAGCTACTGAGGCTAACAATTTCCCACTTGCAACGTTGTGAATACCACAATGGTGGGTTGTTCTCATTAGGGATGCACCGATATATTTGTCATCAAATTAACATGTGTTAATTTGTCCCAATTTGTTTTACTAAGTTAGGAAAGTAATGTTTTAAATGTCTTAATTTGTTACATTTAATTTCACTAAGTTAGGAAAGTAATGTTTTAAGTCAAGCCTGACGTTGCCTTGCACAAACGAATGATCCCAGTCTCTTCCACACAGTGAGGCATAGTTTATTAATTGAACAATGGGTATCGGATCGGTACTCAGTATCGGCCGATACCCAAAGCCCAGGTATCAGTATCGGGACTGAAAAAGTCGAGTCGTGCATCCCTAGTTCCATTTGAAGGCAACACTTAACCGGAAATGATTTCATTAGCAAGGTTTCATTAGCAAGGTAGGTCTGACCTCGACTAGTCGAATAGTCGACTAATCGATCGAAAGGAGCTGTAGTCGACTGCCAATTTCTCAGTCGAATACAAAAAGCAAAGAGGCCTAGAAGCGTGACTAACGCTAATGGTGCGGATACAAGAGAGGCTAACTGCCTAAGAAAACGGGCACAGAAAGAGGATTTCACTTGTATAATGAACACACTAGACCAGTGGTTCTCAAACTTTTTACACCAAGTACCACCTGAGAACGTAGCTGGCTCTCCAAGTACCACCATATGACCGGCGTTAAAATACAGTCTATTCAGCTATGCACAGTTCACGCAGGAGGCAAATGTATTCCTAATACCATTATTTATTGTTAACTTTTGTCAGACACAGCCACAATGTACAAAGGGATAGCACTAGAACTAGCAAACGCTTCCACACAACTCATACAATGCAAGGGGCATTGAGAACATAATAACTAACATTCTCACATAGCAAGTGAGAAAATTAAGAACAACTGTATTTCAGAAAATGTACTTAATTCTCTCTCTCTCTCACTCGATCACTCTCTCTCTCTCTCTCTCTCTCTCTCTCTCTCTCTCACACAGCAAGCAATTGTCCGTCATTCTCTCTCACACTCACACACACACACACACACACACACACACACACACACACACACACAATTATTTTGTTACAAAAACTTAATTTCCTGCATTCTGGTGGGCATCACAAATTATTGTAAAAAAGAAAAGAAAACACATATTCAATACATTTTTGAATGTTTACCCTTTAAATGCCAGTTTGTGTGATGGCATCACAAATTATTGTTAAAAAAAACACACAAAAAGTTAAATATTTACAATATATCAAATGCAAAGTAAATTTTTCTGGGGGGGGTTATTACAGGCTAGGCATGTGTCAATGATTAGCAGCAACACATATTTTGATGGATTTTTTGTAATGTCAGATTTAACACCAACTCTTTTCAGAAAAGTGGGAATATTTCATTTTTTATCTGACATTACAAGAAATCTAAAAATAAATGGTTATGATCAGGGCTGAAGTTGAATTAAAGATGTATGACTGTTTAGACTGCATTACTCTCTGTCACAGTGATCTCCTGGTTGTTCCCCACTTAGATTATCTAACTATCGCGCTGCCGCAACCAGAAACACTGGCCTGGCCTGCTTCTAAGTTCAGTGGCCTGACTGCAAAAAAAAGAAAAAAAAACGTTTTTTTTGTGCTTTTTTGGAAATGTTTTCAAGTACCACCAGCAGTACCACCAAGTACCACTAGTGGTACGCGTACCACAGTTTGAGAACCACTGCACTAGACAAATATCAAGATGTATCCATCAGTGGATCAATTGCATGCTTTCAACTACCCCACTATCGGCTCATTTTGGCCAATCAAAAACTATACAAATTCTTAGTCGTGGAAAGGCCTAGCGAGAAGTTAAGAATCTTCATGAAGTCAAGGCATCACAGGGTGATGGGTTTTTATAAAAGCTCACCTGAATATCGGAGCTCCATCTATATACTACCGGTAGGCCGGTAGGTTGGTCTTCATATTCCAGAGTTTCCTTGGCCATCCAGCATCTTGTTCCTGCACTGCCCGTGCGCACGCTGGTTTGGTCTTTGGGTAAGCGTCGGCTGATGCCAAAATCAGCTAATCTTGCCCTCCCCATTACATCTGCAGGACAAAAAGTGTAAACAATTATCACAATCTTAGATTGACAATGTGTCAAGTTGTTTGTCTTCAGAGGAATTATCATGTAAATGAAAGTATCTAGTAACCTTACCCTATCATTGAAGGGGAATTTCAATAAATTGTAACTATTTTAACTGTCCCTGCATTGGTGGGTTTGAATCCCCTTAAGACTTTTTGCTTGTGATGCTTGCTTGTTTTTAATTAGGATCCCAACTTCCCTATTTATTTTACTATGTATAAAACAATTTACTAACTTCAAAACGAATTTCAAAACGAAATCAAACCAACATTATCCCTCCATAAAGCTTCAGACTATACTGTCACATTTTAAGTAATTCATTTAGAATTCAGTGACCAATGACATCACTGGACAACAAAATGTGATTATTAATGTATCTCTAGTTATAAGAATGAGTGGAGAGCTTCAAAACTAGCACTATGGGTAATCCCCAACAGCAATTGGGATGTGAACACTAGGCTTTCCGAGGTAGTGATAGCAAAACTAGCGGTTAGCTAAACTCATAGCAGAAATGCTCTTTTTTTGCACATTACTCACTGGTGAAAAATAATAAAAGTACAACAAGTAATTATTTACACATTAACATGTGAATATGATGCACATCTTCTCGTTATCTATCTATAGACATCTGTAAACCTTTTTATGTGTTCTTATTCTTGTACTTTATAACTATGCCCTTCACTTTTAAGCTGTTGATTGTTATTTTATTCTTCTAGTGATTGTATTGTTTCATATTTCAGGGAATGAATATTGCATGTTTCATAATTCCTTATTTACAGACTTACCTATCAAAACATTCTGGGGTTTCATGTCCCGGTGGAGAATCTGAGGGTTTTCAGAATGAAGTACACTGAGGCTGTTGAGAACCTGATCCACAAGTTCTCTCTTTTTGTCTTGAAACTGAGAGTCCCTGATGTATTCCTCCAGGGTACATTCACACAGTTGAAGACAAAGATAACCAAAGTTCTCATCCTGTTCAAAGTCAATGTATCTCACGATGGACGGATGGTCAAGTCGTGGAAGACGTAAGAAACACTCCTCATTCTTCAGCACCTTGTAGTTGGATAAAGACATTCTCTTGACGGCGACTTCCGTGCCATCATTTCTCAGGCCCAAGAAGACCTCGGTGCCATCGCTTCCCTTTGCTATGCGGAATTCCTCGTCTTTCACAAACGTAAGGCTTCCGACTCGGACAGCTTTACTCTCAGCGATGTTAGCCAGCTTCTCTAACTGTTGGCTCCATCTCTTACTGATTCTGAGCCATTTCCTTGGCTTCTGTGATGCAACAGTATTGGACTGGAATGGCTGAGCACGTGAAAGCTCTGGATTGGCATTGAGAGTACAATCCTTACTTGAGTTGCTTAAGTACTCATGCAAGTCTCTGATCCTTTCCTTCAGGTTGTCATCATTCAACCCAATCCAACTAGACCTAAGCACATACTCAGGCACAGAGTCTATTCCCCTTGACGTTAAGATACCAGGGATAAACTCAAATGACAGCAGGTGTGCAAGTATGCCATATGAGTATATTCTCATGGCCTTGGGAATGCAACCCTTATCCTTCACAAAATGGACAATTTCTGTGCATAATTCCTCAATGAGAACTAGATTCGAGCAGTCCTTGGCTTTTGTTTTCTGTGTGATCACATAGAGTGTCTGCAGCAGAAGTTCCAGCATCTTAAGATTTGTTGTCGACAGCTTCAAGAGATTCAGGAGATTACGGATCATGGCCAGTGATGTCTCATTTGAAATCTCTCTCATAGTGCAGAAAACTTTACTTAGACACGAAACAACTGCATGTATATATGCAGTTGGAATGTATGGAAAGCGTTGAATTGCATCCTTGATGTAAAGATTCCGATGATCATCGTCCAGCAGCCACTTCATCGTTTCCTGACCAGCTTCTTCCCCATCGGTACTAAAGAGTATATCGATCAAATTGATATGGGTCTGTGGATGCTCCTCTAGCATCTGTGTATCAAACATTTTGAAAACTTCTGTAGGTGTTTTCTGTTGCACAGCACGATGCTGATCTAAAGAAAGCTCTAGCCTGGAAAAGAATTGATCGCCATTTAATGCACGTTTATGTATCATTTTAGAGATGTTTTCATTGCAAGTAGATTCTCCAGGCAGTCCCAAAAGAAGTAGATTCACAATCGCGCCGGCAGCGATTAGCTCGTTCATGATATCCTCTTTGTCTTTGTGGGCAGCTAATTGAAATGGCGACAATTGCAAGAGATTATCGCTGTTACCGTTTGGATTTGCTTTTTTTGCAAGCAGTTTGCTCACAAAGCTCACAGGAGCTCTGGCAAATGAGGCGCAATGCAGAGGTGTCCAACCCGCCGCAGATGGTTGGTTTGGGTTTGCACCCTTCTCCAGAAGGAAAGTACAGATGGCCTCCTTCTTAGATGCAACTGCAGCAATCAAAGGGGTGATATCGTCATACACGTCAGGGGCAATGATGTCACCCTTCCATGGGTAAAGTTTGTTTATGTTATTGTCGTTGATTAATGTCTTGAGCTTGTCCAGTTCGTTGTTAATAACACATTGTATTATGGGATGTATTTTTCTTGGGAGAACTTCTTGGGTGATTTCCAGCCACATAATCTGTGGAGAGACAAAATTATGAGGTCAATGTAAAATTGTAAATGTTGTAATTCTGTCAATCTTTAACTCAATCAGTGCCATCCACGTAATATAACGTGTTTGCCCGACAACCGTTGGGTGCCAGCCACATAATATAACGTTTTTGGTTCGTTTAAAAAAAAATTATATTAATATCCTATTCACTGTCACAGAGCTGTATTTTGCCTGGAAAAGGCATATTGGGAGTCCGAAGGTGCAGTACCGGCCAGATCCTGGTAGTGGCGTTGTCTCAAGAATGCAGTAACCGCTGTTGCAGACCAGGTGTCACACTGAAATCTCTCCAGGCGGACTTTTTTGTTAGTCTGAAGTAGGGCTGGGCGATATGGCCTAAATATGATATCACGATATTTTCTGACCTTTCGGCGATACACGATACACATCACGATGTTTTTCTTTTTTTCCCCAAACAATTCATTATGAGGCTTACCAAGACAGTATTTGAGTTTGCAAGCTAACATTAAAGACTAAATAAAATACCCATGCATTTAGCATTTTTATATTATATATTAGATTTAGATTATTGGATTATTAGATTATATATTGCATATATTTAGCAATGAGATATTATATGATTTAGATATGAAATATGATTAATTGAAAATGGGGGACCCTGATGTAAACAAGACGAAAGACTTTCTCTGGTCTGCATCCCCTTAACAATTGTATGTATTGAGCTGTACTGTACCCATTCTGCAATATGTTAATAAAGTTTTAAATCAATCAATCAATCAATAAATAGCATTTTAGCATTTTTATGAAACTACTGTATATTTGTATGTCTCTAAATGTTTTGATGAATTGAAAATGGAGGACCCTTATGTAAAAAAGCCGAAAGTCTTTTTCTGGTCTTCATCCCCCAGTCCACTGTTGTTGTATTGAGCTGTACTGTATTGTACCCATTCTGCAATCGTTAATAACGTTTTCATTCATTCGATCATTCAGCCGGCAACAGAATAATTTTGATTGACAGTCGAGTCTGCCAATTACGTCACACCGATTGAACCCGCCCTGCTGTTCTTAGCACCAATCGGCAAGCTCTATGCGTTTTTTACTTCCGCAATTTTTTTTGACGAGAGCTGAGCTCAGCTCAACGACAACAACAGCTCCCTGCGGCAGACGAGTGATTACCAGCGCACCGCAGCATGACTAAACAAGCCATAATGATTTTATTGCAACGAATGTTATAATAAAAGCCTTTCCATACATCTGTCTGATTGAAAACTTTATTAACAGACCGCAGAATGGGCATGCACAACTCCGCACGGGCTGAGATATGAACAGTAACGCTTGCTATCTATGTCGTCATCGGACGTTGCTATGTTTGGGTAAATACGCTAATGTTATTGAACGTGTAACTATATAACGTTAATGCCACAAAACGAATGCCTTTGTTAATAATAATTAGTAACTTTGATGCAGTAGTGTGTGTGGGGGCGGCGTTGTTCAAAAGTTTGAACGGGTGTGGACCAGATTGACGCGACACAATCCTCTTGGGCAAAACATCACGATATCCACAATACGTTAAAAAAGTGTATCGTTAATGAACTGTACCCGATATTTATATAATATCGTCATATCGCCCAGCCCTAGTCTGAAGTGAGGGCTTCACTCGATCGCATGGAATACTTCTTGGGATGCCGAATTCATTATGCAGTAAAGCAGTGCTTCTCAAACTTTTTCTGTCAGGCCCCCCTTTGGCGGACCAAAATATTTTGGGCCCCCCCCCCCCCCCTCGCCCCAACAAAATAGTCATGAAATGGGCCATGTTTAAATTAATTGAAATAACACCAATATCATGACCTTTCAAATTGACAACACCTTCCCTCGCGAGAGCCACCTTGCCTCGCTGTGAAACAGCACTGCAGAATGGTCAGCTCCCATCTCCTCACACAGCGCAGATAACAGGCGCGGTTTCAGGGGTCGGGTTTTGATGAAATTTACCACGTTTATAACTTCTGTCAAAACCTCATTCAGCTCAGGGCTAAGCTGTCTTGACGCTAGCGCCTCTCTGTGAATTTACAGTGCGTCCATTGCGCGTTTGGCGAGACCCCCTTGATGAGCGCCTGTAGCCCCCTCCTTTTCCCTGCCATGGCCTGCGCACCGTCAGAGCAAAAGCCCACACAGTTCTCCCATTTCAGTCCATGTTCTGTCAGGTAACTGTCAATAATTTTGAAGAGCTCATCAGCTGTCGCTCTGTTTTTGACATATTTGCAAAACAGCAGATCTTCACTCAGTGACTGGGAATTTACAAAGCGAACATAGGAAATAAGCAAACAGTCTTTATTGCTCTTTAAGGCAACACGCATGTCATCCTCAAGGCTCAACTTGGCCCTATATTTTGTTTTCAGAGCTGTCATGGATGAAAAGCCAGCTTAACACAGATATGTGGTGCTGAATGGTATCAACACCTTAACTGCTGCATCATGAGATACTTGGTACTCAGCACCACACTCTGAAACTAGCTCTCCAGGTGGTATCAGATGAGATTTCAATGAGTTCTTCCAAGAGTTTGGATGGGGAAGCTTTGTCTCAATGTTGTCTGTAAAGTTTTTTTTATCCAGAGTAACTTGGTAATCCTTTTCTGTGTTTTATTAAATAATGATTTTCAGATTTTGAGAAATGGTCAAACTTATCCAAATATGGTATTTTCATGGAGAACCGTGCAGCTGCAACAGATAGCACTTTAGTGAAAATCTTCTGTAATCCAATTTTTTTTTATTTATTTTTTTATTTTTTTTATCTCAAGGCCCCCCCCCCTGTCATGCCTCTGCGCCCCCCTTGGGACCATCAACAAATCAATCTTAACTATATTCACAGGACATACTTGACTCCTATAAGACTGAACAGAATGGGTCTTAAACAAGACTCCAAATGCTCCCAATGTACAAATGGAGACGAAGGGACATTTATGCACATGTATTGGGACTGCCCACCAGTTAAGGCATTCTGGAAAGATGTGACCCAACAATTATCAAAACTCGTATCTTGGAATATACCTGTACACCCCTCTGTATTACTATTGAATGATGTTTTTGAGTTTGCAGTAAATCCACAGCTAAAGAGTTTTATCGGGTATCACAGTAGCTAAAAAGCTGATCGCATCACGCTGGTTTCAACCGGAAAAAATTTGCCGGAAAGTTTGGTTTCTTACATATCTCGATGTGATTTATCAAGAAATATCTACAGCAAGAATTCTGGGTCTCAATGAATCCAAAATGTCAATGTGGTTAGAAGTGGTGGAGAGAATAAAAGCTAGCTTATAATGGTAGTGTCTGGTTAGGAGCGAGGGATAATGGAGGTACTATCCAAAGAGGGGTCCGGGAGGGGGGGGTTCGAGCTGGAGCATATGTGTGTAGGGTTTTAGATAACAGGTATTAGGGGTATATCCTGTATAAGACATTGGTATAATTGGTAATTTCGTTGGATATACACTGTATACTGTAAAGTATTATTATATTTTTTTTTTGCTTTCTGTTTCTGTGCTTGCATGTCATTTTAGTCATCTTAATTGTTAATTTCATTATGCATTGTGTGTTGAGTACTGACTTTTAATAATTTTGTTTTGCAATAATAAAAAAAAAGAAAAAAAAGAAAGAGAAACACTGCAGTAAAGGATATGCCAATGGACATATGATCTACCAGATGGCGATCAAATAATTGGAAAATTCTTTTTGGAATCCAACCGGCCAAAGGTAAGAGCAATTTGACGTCAATTTCAGCTTGATCGTGCAAGGATTTAATAGCCATCCCCCAGATCAGCCTATGTTGTGGTAATAACGAATGCCGTTATTGGCAATCAATTAATCAGAAACTACTTCCCCTGCACCCCCTTTCATGCATTCATGATGGAACATAATACTGATCATATGCATTTGGATTTTTAACTGTCGTGTGTAGGGACGAAACGCCAATGGATTTAACGTTATTAGCAACGTTATTATGCATCTTGAACGGAAGGTTTGTACTGTCAATTGACAATAATATTGGATACATAGCTATAATATAAAATATAGATTTAGCTCTACAAACAATGTGACGCACAGTGCAAAGTTGTAATGGAAAGCTGGCCTAACTACAGCGGGCCCAGTCTAATAGCTGGCACTGATTGAGTTAAAGGAACAAACCGACATTATGGGAAATTACCATCTTCTCCAGAGTCAGTAGCGCATTCAGCAGAAAGCTATCCGGCTGCAAACTAGCCTAGCTTAGCACACATCTGGATACGGACCATTAGCCTAGCTTAAATGGTAAATGGACTGCATTAATATAGCGCTTTTATCCAAAGTGCTTTACAATTTGTTCCTCACATTCATACACCAACGGCGGAGGTAACCATGCAAGGTGCCAATCTGCTCATTGGGAGCAATTAGGGGTTAAGTGTCTTGCTCAAGGACACTACGACACGCTGCCGGAAGGAATGGAAATCTAACCTTCCAATTACCAGATGACCGCTCTACCTCCTGAGCCACTGTCACCCCTTAAAACTCAGAGAGAGGCGTTTTTGGCCAACAGCTAGGCTAGCTGCCTGGACCGTAGCCACTTCTATTTTTTTTTTTTTAAACTACATTTTTTATTTTCAATTTTGATTTACAAACATACAGGTACAAAATACAAAATACACATACAAAATTCACAATACTATTAAACAGACAGAAACAATAGAGAAAAAATTATAATATCAAAAAGAAAACTGAAATAAAAGACAGGGTGTGACATGGGTTCATTGGTCATTTCTATCTTTACATTTTTTATTTACGTTTCAATTTATTTTCTTGTTTCCCTTTCATCCTTCTGTGATGTCGTTCCTCTTCTTCCTATATTCCTCCCACTTTTCCCATTTTGACTCAAATGTCTCCTCTTGCAGCCTCAGCATATGCGTGATTCTCTCCATTTCCTGTATCCCCTCTATTATCTAAGATTTAAGATTTGTTTATTAAGGACAATGCAAATTAATGAACATCATTTACATGTGTATGCATAACATCACAGCATGATAAGGACGTAAATATGCCGGGAATAGCACAGGGCTAATTTCCACCCGTAGTCCTAACATAAAACAAACACAAAACGGACCATACAACGTTCATTCATAAAAACTGACATCACTGACATGACCACATTAACATGACATTCAGTCAGTACAACATCACTAACATCCCTAATGAGTGCATATTTGGCTGTCTAACAGCCATTTCCTGAGTTGGCCCCTAAAGGTGGACAGGGTGGTACATTCCCTTAAGGGGACCGGAAGGCTGTTCCATGTTCCACTTCCCTTTATCGATAGAACATTTTTGCTGAAGGCAGTCTTTCTAAAATGGACCTCACAATCCCCTCTGGTGTTTGACCTAGTGGCTAATCCAGTGTTCCTTTTCTCGTGGATAAACTCCTTGAGAGGGGGAGGGGCTAATCTGTGCAGGAATTTATATACAAAGCAGGAACTTTTATAACGTCTGAGGTTTTCAAAATTAAAAATGTGATGCTTATCCAGGATTTTACAGTGGTGGTATGAGTACTGTTTCCTGTCATATACCTTCAATGCTCTGTTGTAAAGTTGTTCTATGGGTTTCATGGCTGTGGCCCCAGTAAATGACCAGTTTAGAAGGCAATATTCAATGTGAGAGAAGACCATACAGTGTAGGTATGTCTTTGCGGCTTCAAGTGTTAGGGATGGCCGTATTTGTTTGAAGTTGGAAATGTTGAAGTTGATGGTGTTCCTCACTTT
Organism: Notolepis coatsorum; assembly: GCF_963971535.1. Classification (NCBI taxonomy): domain Eukaryota; kingdom Metazoa; phylum Chordata; class Actinopteri; order Aulopiformes; family Paralepididae; genus Notolepis; species Notolepis coatsorum. The sequence goes on along the minus strand of NC_140167.1, from coordinate 21,062,475 downwards.
CTTTATGTGTTTCTTAAAGGTCAGGTTTGAGTCCAAGATGACCCCAAGGAATTTGAAGTGGGAAACAAGTTCTAGTTCTTCCTTCCTTCCCTCCTTCCTCAGGAACACATTGGACCGCTTGATGGTTTCTGGACGCTTGCTAAAGAACATGCACATAGTCTTTTTCGCATTAAGTAGGAGACAAGTGCTGTTTAGCCAGCATTGTACCTTGTCTAGTGCGCATGTGAGCCTAGATGTAAACAACTCTATGTCCTTGCCCTGTGTGTAGATGACTGCGTCATCGGCATACATCTGTACATTGAGTTCGGGACACACATTTGGCAGGTCATTGATATACAGGGAGAATAGCAGGGGCCCAAGGATTGATCCCTGAGGGACACCTACAGGGTTGTCTAGATATGGGGACTTGGCACCATTGACCGTGACACATTGTTTTCGGTTTGATAATTAAGCATTACATCACACGCAGGAGTGGTTTGTGACCAATAAACCATGCCTAGGGGTGGTTGTTAGGCCCGAGGCGCAGCCGAGGGTCGTTAGACCCCCCTAGGCATGGTTTATTGGTCACAAATCACGACTGCACGTGGTGTAAAGCTTTTATACAACTGCCAGATTCATCCAACCTTATTTCTATACAATAAACACACATTAATCGAAGATTTATTGAAAAAACCATCCGCCAGAAAAAGTAGTTCCCACAACTCCATGTGGAAGCAGCTTGAAGTGCATCCAACCAAACTAACACATCCAACTGTGTATTATTGGAATGATTGAGAGAAGTTGCCTCATGTGGAAGCAGCTTGAAGTGCATCCAACCAACTAACACATCCAACTGTGTATTATTGGAATGATTGATTGAAAATTTATTAAAACGTTTTCTTTGCCCTATAGGAAAAAAACGTTTTCTTCGCCCTATTTTTTTATTTATTTCTTTTAGCCTAAACTTAACCAGTTGGAAACCAGGGGTACAGTAATAAAATTAGCAATCAACCAATCAATCAATTCAATAGACCATGCTCACTTAAAACAGCGCTGCTTCTCTCTCAGTCTGACTCCCCCGCTGTTGCAGACAGGAGTGTGTGTGTGTGTGTGTGCGTGTGTGTGTGTGTGTGTGTGTGTGTCACAGTGTGTGTGTGCGTGTGTGTATGTGTGTGTGTGTGTGTGTGTGTGTGTGTGTGTGTGTATGTGTGTGTTTGTGGGTACGCCAGCGTCGGACAGTGTGAGAGAGAACGCTGCAGTCGGAAAGTAGGAAGGAAGAAATTTAAATCAATCAATTAATCTATCAATCAATCCGCGATTTTTCTTTTGTTCTAGATTGAGTCAAGACCCATCAATTACATCATCCAACATTGTTTAAAATACTAACACATTCCCCTTGACAGAATCGCTTCATATTTAGTCGTTATGGTGCTTTCAACATAACCATTTGTTCTCCGCGATCCTGTTTTCTCCCGGAGTGAGCCGGGGAGGGTTATGTGATTTGGTTGTGGGCGGGTCCTGAGCCCAGGACCGTGGATTGTTACCAATAAAGACGTGTGAATGGCCAATCAGAATCGAGAAATTTGCATGCCGTTGTATAAGTAGGATCTAAACCATTCTATTGTAGCAGCTGAGAAATTGAAGTGAGTTAGTTTGGTTAGGAGGATATTATGGTTGACACAGTCGAAAGCCTTGCTAAGGTCTAAGAAGATAGCACCAACATTCTTGTTGCTATCTAGTGCACTCTTGACCTTTTCAACAAACAGACAGTTGGCTGACTCTGTTGAGTGAAGGGCACGGAATCCAAACTGCATTGGGTTAAGTGGGGTGGGGCCCAAGTCGAGATGTGATTCGACACCCACTTCTCTGCAACTTTGGATATGACAGGAAGTATACTGATGGGCCTATAATTGGTCACCAGTGCCTTGTTGCCAGATTTAAAGATAGGGGTCACCATGGCCATCTTCCAGGATGATGGAACTTCCCTGGAGGTGATTGATTGATTCACTAGTAGAGTGATGGGTTTAATGAGTGCATCAGAGTATGTTTTGAGGAAATCAGTGTCAAGCCTGTAGACGTCCTTGGCTTTGGAGCCTTTCAGAGCCAGAATGATCTTTTTCACTTCAGGCTCTGTTATCTCCTCCAGTTCAAAGAGGGCTGGGTGTTGGTTACTGGGTTTGGTAGGATACTGAAGAAAGACAGGGTGTGTCTCTCTGTCCATTGTTCCTTCGTCTGTGCTTCTACCCTGTAGTGCTTTCTTGGCTGCTACTAATAGTATCTTAATCAAATATTTGTCTTCTCCCTGAATGCCTTTCTGTGACAAGTTCCCTAGTACTAGACCTGTCTGGGGTATTTCATAACCTACTATTTCATTTATTATCTCTCCCATCTCTTCCCAATAGTTTCTTATTTTCTGACATCCCCAGAATATGTGTGTGTGGTTCGCTACTTCTTGTCCACATTTTCTCCAACATGGTTTCTGAGCTGGTGTGTAATTGCCCTGTATTTCTGGTGTTATAAAGAATCTAATTATGTTTTTCCACCCAAACTCCCTCCATATCCTTGATCATGTGGTTGATTGTTGTGTCTTACATGTGTTATACCATTCCTCCTCTGTTATCTCTATTTCTAACTCTTTTTCCCACCTTTCTTTTACATACAAGGTTGTAATTCCCTTACTGTCCATTATTTCCTGATATAGTGCTGATTAGGGATGGGTACCGAATTCGGTGCTTTTAAAGGTACTTACCTTTACACGTCGGTACTACCGGGTATCGATTCACGTGAGATACCCTAAACATTTTCTTTTTTTTTAATCTTTTTTTTTCACTTTATTTTATTTATTTTTTTACCTTTTTTCTTTTTGTGTCAACGTTCACACGCACAATATACGTATCAGGGCCGACGTTCCACTCTACTGGTTAAAGTTGCTTACTCGTGAGTAGTACGTTCGCTGATAAAGAAAAATAAGGTCCACAGCCGCTCCGGTGTAAAACAAAGATATCCAAATGGTTTATTTCTCTTCCACAGCGAAGTCTTTCTTTACAGAAGTGATCCTATTTTCGATTCGATTCACAGGTACCGGTACCGGTACCGTATCGGTTCAAATGTGAACGGTACCCATCCCTAGTGCTGATATAACCCTCCCCTTCCTTCCTTAATATGATTTTACCATTATCCTAATTACCCCATTCTGTTCTTTATCTCTGTCTTGTTTTATTTCTTTGTTATAGTAATCTCTAATCTGTAAATATCTAAAGTGGTCTCTATTCTCTCTTAACATTTTTGTAGAGTCTGCATCTCCCCTCCTTCTATCATTGTACTGCTGTTATCCCCTCCGTTCCCATCTTTTGAACCCATGGTCTGTCATAGTCACAGCACGAGCGTACTTCACTCCCCCTCCTTTTCCCCTCACGTTCACCAGTCACCACACACTCCGCTTCATCCTCCTTTCCATCCACCACGCACTCCTCCTCATCCTCTCTTCCTCCACAGAAGCCTCACACCCTTATATGGCCAGCATCCCTTCACTTCCCGTCACTCAGCCCAGCTGCACCTCATCCCTCTGATTCACACGCTGTCAGGCACCTCACTCCTCACAGCTGTATCCCATCCCCCGTTGATGAAGACCCTACTTCTACTCGACGACGCTGACCAGAAGTGGTCGTGGTGTTAAACATCACTACCTAGGTACGACGTCTCGGCCTGAAGCTCTGCTAACCTGCTCTTGTGTATTCCTTGCTCTAATCCGTTTCTCTTGTGCCCCAGGATCCCCGTTCCAGTGCGCCTTCCTGCCTGGACGTCCCATACTACGCAAGAAGTGCTCTTGCTCTCTCTCCAGACACAGACCTGTGTCCTCTGCCCACAGCTGCAGCCGGAGTACATCTATCCTCACCCCCCCAAGAACATTCTAACCCTGTTCTATTGCACATTCCTGTTGTACTGCTGTCTGCTTGGGAAATACAATTAAAACCCCTTGAAACGCTCCATTCTCCTCTCCTGTGTTCAGCGATTGGGCTGTGTTCCTAAACCCACTTCTCACATGGTCGTCTATCCCTGGTTTGAATTTGTTGTCGTGTGTTATCCATCTCAGTATCTTGGATTATTTTTCTAGCTTGTATTTCTTTACTATTGTGTTCCATATGCTTATAGTGAATTTGGTAATTGGGTCCAGTAGTTGTTCCTGTCTTCTAAACAGCTCCCTATCTCCTATTAGTGCCTGCACTTCGAATCCTTCTCTTTTGGTTTCTATATCTTTCCATTTGGCTTCATAATTCACATTGCACCAGCATGCTACTGTCCTAAGCTGTGCTGCATAGTAACAGCCTTCTAAACTGGGTACTGCCATTCCTCCTTTCTCCTTTGGTAGTTGTAGAGTTGCATATCTGATCCTTGGTCTTCCCCCCCCCCCCCCCCCCCCCAAATGAATCTTGATATCTGTCTATCCCATTCCCTGAATTGTTTTTGTGGTATTAACACATTGGGCGCCATGCATTGTGCCCATCATTATGCCCTCTCTGCCACCGCTGTAAGCCTATGGAGATGTTTACCTTCTTTGCAGGGCTATAACTTTTTAAATATTATAGCTATATCTGCATTACTATGGCCCATTCAACATCGGGTATCTATCGTTCCGGATGTGGGAACGTTATATTTTTTCATTCATACATTGTTTTTTATTTCTAAAGATTTCTTTTTTTAGCATTTATTGCTTTTTTACTACCCAGGCAGTCCGGGAGAGAGAGAGAGAGAGAGAGAGAGAGAGAGAGAGAGAGAGAGAGAGAGAGAGAGAGAGAGAGAGAGAGAGAGAGAGAGAGAGAGAGAGAGAGAGAGAGAGAGAGAGAGAGAGAGAGAGAGTGCTGCTGTCGTCTTACTGTGGGAGCTGGCAAATTAAGATTTTCATACATGGTGCAGTGGTGTGTCAAATATGGGCAGCCAAGAGCAAATCTGCATAGACGGTTGAATAGTGTGTTTAGTGAAGAAGGGTTGGTTTTAGATGCAGTTTGGTAAACTACGTCAGCGTAATCCATGGTGGGTAAAATTAGTTGCTGAACCAGTTTCTTTCCGACAGGGAGTGTGAAACATTTTCTGTTGCGGTAGAGAACACCAGCACTAAAGTTGACTTTTCTAACAATATTATCAATGTGATATTTATATGAGAGTTCTGAATCAAGCCATTTAATGATTAATTATATACATTTGAAAGAATGCAGGTCAACATGCAATATATCCCATTGATTGGTATTAAAGGAGCTCCCGTCTTATACGGAGCTACTGAGCAATTTTGATCCCGTAGTTAGACTGGCTGACGCGCCGTTATATTCCTGGTCTCATACCAAAACAGTCCTTGTCCCAATGACACAATGCAGGCAGCTTACTTGAAAAATGATATTTATTTGCTTCACCGTGCAAACAGAATATCCTTGCTTTTGTTCCTTAAACTGATTAAATAATAATTAATACGATATCTAATTGCCTACAAACATTTCACCCTGTGGCGTGTTCGTATACGTGCGTGCGGTCAAAAACCATTGCCCTTATCCGGGTCAAAACTCCTCCTCCTACAGGTTTACCTGACGCTTAAATAAAAGAAGCGCCACCCCCTGGTCACATGAATCCACTGCACATTAATCCATTTTGGCCGTTACAATTGGTATACAATGGGACATACCTTTGATTGATTGATTGATTGATTGATTGATTGATTGATTGATTGATTGATTGAAAACTTTATTAACAGATTGCAGAATGGGTACAGTACAGTACAGTTCAATTACATACAATTGTTAAGGGGATGCAGACCAGAGAAAGACTTCCGTCTTGTTTACATCAGGGTCCCCCATTTTCAATTCCTCATAACATATATGACACACACGACATACAGATAGACAGTACTGCTACATCTATACATTTATGACATACCAGATTTGCAAATACAGTACTGTTTGTGATACAAAAAGAGTCCAGAAAAGAGAGTATATACATTTGACGTAGAAACTGTTGGAGGAGGTTGGGTAGGTGGGGTGGGGTTGGGTGGGTGGGGGGGGGGGACTGTACATTGGAGGTGGTTGGGGGGGGGGGGGGGGGGTTGGGTAGGAGGGGGGGGGGGGGACACTGTACAAGCAAAACTGTACATTGGAATATTGACAAAACCATACTTGGTCATTTACTGCACATTGGAGGGGGTTGATATAGCTTACATTACATTTACATTTACATTTAGTCATTTAGCTGATGCTTTTATCCAAAGCGACTTACATGTTCTGTACGACAAGCCATCAGGAAGGGCACAACTCTATCAGCTGAGCAACAATGTTCATCAAAGTGTTGAGTGCTACAGTGTAGGTTAGTTTATTAGGACAAGTGCATGACAGTAAGGTTAGTTTTTTTTTTTTTTTTTTATTATTTTTTTTTCAGATAATGGTTGAAGAAGTGCGTCTTTAGTTGACGGCGAAAGATTGGACGTGTTTCGGCTGTCCTAACTCGGGTGGGTAGTTCATTCCACCATTGTGGGGCAAGGACTGAGAATAGGCGACTTCTCTTTGATGACCCTCCCGGAGCTTGGATAGGAGTAGGTCTGAGGCAGCCAGAAGATGCAGAGCGTAGGGGTCTTGAGGGTGTGTAGTTAGAGACCATTGACCGGAGGTAGGCGGGAGCGGTTCCCTTTGCCGCACGGTATGCTAGGTCGAGGGCCTTGAAGCGGATTCGTGCAGCAATGGGGAGCCAGTGCAGGTCCCTAAGAAGTGGGGTGACATGGGCCGACTTCGGTAGGTTTGAAATCAGGCGGGCCGCTGCGTTCTGAATGAGTTGAAGATGCTTAGTGGCAGTGGCCGGGAGGCCAGCGAGCAGTGCGTTGCAGTAGTCGAGGCGGGAGATGACTGTTGATTGGACGAGGAGTTGGGTGGCTTCTTTTGTCAGGAAGGGGCGGATCCTTCTGACGTTGCTCAGGAGGAATCGGCAGGTTCTGGTTGTCGCTGCGATGTGAGCAGAGAAGTTCAACTGGTCGTCGAGGACAACACCAAGGTTCTTGGCGGTCGGGGACGCGGTCACAGCTGCATTCTCGACTGTAATGGAAAGGTCGGTCAGGGCGGAGGATTTGGCCGGCAGGTGGAGCAATTCTGTTTTGCTTAGGTTCAGTTTGAGGTGGTCTGTCGTCATCCAGGCGGAGATGTCGGACAGACAGGCCGAGATCCGCTCAGAGACGTGGATATCTGAGGGAGGGAAGGAGAGGAAGAGTTGAGTATCGTCGGCATAACAATGGTAGGAGAAGCCATGAGACGTGATAATGTTACCCAGTGATTTAGTGTAGAGAGAGAAGAGAAGGGGTCCTAAAACCGAGCCCTGGGGGACACCCGTCCGCAGGGGGCGGGTGGCTGACAGGGTCCCTCTCCATGACACTTGGTAGGAGCGGTCATTGAGGTATGATGACAGCCATGTCAGCGCAGAGCCAGCCACTCCCATTCCTGCGAGGGCCGCGAGGAGGATCTGGTGGTTGACTGTGTCGAAGGCTGCAGATAGATCTAGGAGAATCAGGACAGAGGAGAGGCCTTTCGCTTTTGCTAAGTGAAGTGCCTCTGTGACCGCAATGAGGGCTGTCTCTGTGGAGTGACCAGTCCTGAAGCCTGACTGATTAGGGTCTAGGAGGTCATTCTGTAAGAGATAAGCAGTAAGTTGGCTGGATACAGCACGTTCAAGTGTTTTAGAAAGGAAGGAGAGAAGAGAGACAGGACGGTAGTTGCCTATGACGGTAGGGTTCAGGGATGGTTTTTTTATGAGGGGCGTGACTCTGGCTTGTTTTAGGGAGGTGGGGACCACCCCCGAGTTGAGTGAGGAGTTGATGGTTGCAGTTAGGAATGGGAGGATGTCTGGTGCTATGGTCTGGAGGAGTGGGGAGGGTAGCCGGTCCAGCTGGCATGTAGTCGGACGGTTCAACGTTACCAGTGTCAGGGTCTCGGCTTCTGTAATGGGAGAGAAAGATGACAGAGTGAAGGATGAGGTTCTCGATTCAGCATTTGGAATTGGTGGGGGTTGGGAGAAGGAGCTGCGGATGTTCTCCACTTTTTCCTCAAAGAAGATCGCAAAGTCTTCGGCAGAGAAAGATGAGGGAGGGGGGGGTGGGGGGGGAGTGAGGAGGGAGGACATGGTAGCATGCAGTTTGCGTAGATTCTTGGCAGAGGCCTCGATCCTATGGTGAAAGAAAGAAGCGTTGGCATTAATAATGGTTTTGGAGAATGTTAACAAGAGGTTGTGATATGTGTCGATGTCAGCAGTGAGGCGTGACTTTCTATACTTCCTTTCAGCTGCTCTCAGGACCTGTCTTATAGGACCTTTCAGCTGTTCTCTCACTGGATCTGTCAGCCATGGACTGGGTGGGGAACGGCGGGCAGGTTTCTCAACGAGGGGACAGAGCTTGTCGAAGGAGGTTGTAAGGGCTGAGAGGAGGGTGGAGGTTGCCATCTCTGCGGAGAGAGCAGAGAAGGTGTCACTCAAAGGTAGAGCGGATAGTATGTCAGAGGAGAGGGTGGAGGGGGATAGGGAGGCCAGGTTGCATCTGAGTGAGACGGTTTGAGTTGGGGTGAAGACCTTTCGGTTAAGCATGAGAGTTAGTGAGAAGGATATGAAGGAATGGTCAGATACATGTAGGGGAGTTACCGTGGTGTTAATGATGCTGGAGTTACGGGAAAATATGAGATCCAAGGAGTTGCCTGCTTTGTGGGTGGGAGGCATGGCAGTGGGAGTCAGGTCAAACGATTGTAGGAGGGAGACTACTATGACTGACTGAGATGAGTCAGGCAGGTTGAAGTCGCCCAATAGAAGGAGAGGGGTACCATCTTCCGGTAAGGAGCTTAGAAGCATGTCCAGCTCATCTGTGAAGTGATCGAGCGGACCTGGAGGGCGGTAGAGTGTAACAATGGTGAGATTGAAAGGATTAGAGACAGATACTGCATGATATTCGAAAGAGGAGAGTGACAGGTGTTAAGTTTGTAGCCCATGAAGGAGATGTCATGAGGTCAGTGCCTCCACCCCGTCTGGAAGGTCGAGGTGTGTGAGTGAAGTTATTGTTTGTAGATAATGCTGCAGGTGTTGATGAGTTATTGGGGGTTATCCAGGTCTCAGTTAGAGCCAGGAGCTGCAGATTTTGACTATGGGCGTAGGCAGTAATGAAGTCAGCTTTCTTGACTGCTGATTGACAGTTCCATAATCCTCCCCGTACTGTGACAGGTGTATTAGTGGCTGTAGGAGGGTAGGAGAGATTAGCCGGGTTGCTAGCAAACTGCCGTGGGTGGGTTGAATCGGTTCTGGATGAGCAGATTGTGGATATAGGTATGATACACATTGTGGTGTCAAGGGTGGCAGGGAGGAAGTAGAGAAATAGCAGAGTGGGAGGGAAAGGGAGGTTTTTTAGAGTGGAGTGTAAGATAGGATTATGGTGTACTTAGCACTAGGTGGATCCCTGGATTCCTCTGTGGATAACTCCTCTTTGTCCCTCTTTGTTTCTTGCCGCTTCGCTGACGCTAAGCCAGCAAGCCTTTAAATCCCTATCACTAATTAGTGTTGTCTAACACCTGGGGGGGCACTTAAGGAAACAAAATGGCCGCTTTAAACACGCCCCTTAATCAAGTCAGCTGGTCAGGTCAGAAATCAAGTCTCAGTTTAAAGATATTACTAAATTACTTAAAATGTCTTACCCTGATGCAGTGTAAGTCTCTCAGTGAATGTGATGTCCTTCCACAACAGAATGTAGTACAGAGTGATTCCAGGAGAGGCTGAGGTTCTGCTTTTAAGCAGTGACAGGCCTTTGATAGCACACTCAGTACACAAGTGCTGTCTTTAAGCAGGAAGCAGCCTTTAATGGGGCACTTAAGGAAACAAAATGGCCGCTTTAAACACGCCCCTTAATCAAGTCAGCTGGTCAGGTCAGAAATCAAGTCTCAGTTTAAAGATATTACTAAATTACTTAAAATGTCTTACCCTGATGCAGTGTAAGTCTCTCAGTGAATGTGATGTCCTTCCACAACAGAATGTAGTACAGAGTGATTCCAGGAGAGGCTGAGGTTCTGCTTTTAAGCAGTGACAGGCCTTTGATAGCACACTCAGTACACAAGTGCTGTCTTTAAGCTGGAAGCAGCCTTTAATGGGGCACTTAAGGAAACAAAATGGCCGCTTTAAACACGCCCCTTAATCAAGTCAGCTGGTCAGGTCAGAAATCAAGTCTCAGTTTAAAGATATTACTAAATTACTTAAAATGTCTTACCCTGATGCAGTGTAAGTCTCTCAGTGAATGTGATGTCCTTCCACAACAGAATGTAGTACAGAGTGATTCCAGGAGAGGCTGAGGCTGAGGTTCTACTTTTAAGCAGTGACAGGCCTTTGATAGCACACTCAGTACACAAGTGCTGTCTTTAAGAAGGAAGCAGCCTTTAATGGGGCACTTAAGGAAACAAAATGGCCGCTTTAAACACGCCCCTTAATCAAGTCAGCTGGTCAGGTCAGAAATCAAGTCTCAGTTTAGTTCAAGTTCAAGTTCAAGTTCTTTAATAGTTGTCATACAGAAGTACAGAATACTTTCATACAAAATGCTTCTTACTGTTACGCTCCAGAGACTGTGCTAGACAAGATAGTATCAAATAACATAATAACATAATATAGCATGAATTTAGAAGAAGAAAAATGAGGTCACAGTGTTCGGTATAGACATATGTACAATGTTCTGAGTTACCATATAATATACAATACACAATACTATGCAGTGTACTAATGTACAGTACTATCTAGTGCAAAGCAGAAATGGGATGAGGTACAATTTTAGGTACAATTTACAGTAAGGTGTACGAGTTGTAGTGCAATCCTTCATCCATAAATATAAAGTGTGGGGAGTGGGTGCTACAGTGTGTTTGTTTAAAGTGGGTGTGTGCTATAAAGTGTGTGGAGTGGGTGCTACAGTGTGTTTGTTTAAAGTGAGTGTGTGCGTGTGGATGTGTGTGCTATGTGCGTTTGGTGGTTGTTGTTGTGTAGTGTTCATTCATTGTTCGTTTAGCAGCCTGATGGCCTGGGGATAGAAGCTTCTTCTGAGTCTTTCTGTGCTCGCCTTGAGACTCCGGTATCGCTTGCCTGACCGCAGCAGTTCAAAGAGGCAGTTGTTCGGGTGACTGGAGTCTTTAATGATTCTCTTAGCCTTGCCCTTGCAACGCTTGTAGTAAATGTTCTGGAGGGTGGGGAGCCCCCCTCCAATTGTGCGTTCGGCTGAACGTGTCACTCTTTGTAGTCTGCTTCGGTCTTGTGCAGTGCTATTCCCAAACCAGGAGGTGATGTTGCCGGTCAAGATGCTCTCTATTGTACATGAGTAGAAGTTCTTAAGGATCTTCTGGCTGACTTGGAACTTCCTTAGGCGCCTGAGGAAGTAGAGGCGTTGTCGTGCCTTCTTCACAACACTGTCAATGTGTGTGGTCCATGTCAAGTCCTCGGATATGTAGGCTCCGAGGTACTTAAAGCTGTTGACTCTCTCAACCGGTGCCCCGTCGATGCTGAGGGGGCTGTAGTCCTTGACCCCCGACCTCCTGAAGTCCACAATCATCTCCTTTGTTTTGCTGACGTTCAGGGAGAGGCTGTTTTCCTGGCACCATCCCGCCAGGACCTTGACCTCTTCCAGGTAGGCCCTCTCGTCGTTGGCAGAGATCAGGCCCACCACCACTGTGTCGTCAGCAAATTTGATGATTGTATTGCTACTCCGCTGAGCCACACAGTCGTGTGTGTACAGGGAGTAGAGGAGGGGACTCAGAACACAGCCCTGGGGGGCCCCTATGTTGAGGGTGATGGATGAGGAGGTGCAGTTGCCTGCTCTCACCACCTGGGGTCTGCCAGTCAGGAAGTCCAAGACCCACTGGCAGAGGTCATAGCCCAAGCCCAGGTCCCTGAGCTTGGCTATGAGTATGGAGGGGACTATGGTATTGAATGCCGAGCTGTAGTCGATGAATAGCATTCTCACATAGTTCCCCTGCCTCTTGTCCAGGTGTGATGCTGCTGTGTGCAGCACATGGGCTATGGCGTCCTCCGTGGACCTGTTGGGGCGGTATGCAAATTGCAGGGGGTCCATGTTGATGGGGAGGGAGGAGCAGATGTAGCCCTTTACTAGCTTCTCAAAGCACTTCATGGCTATGGAGGTGAGAGCTACAGGGCGGTAGTCGTTGAGGCAAGCAGGCTTGGATTTTTTGGGTACAGGGATAATAGTGGACTTCTTCAGGCAGGTGGGGATGACAGCCTGTTCTAAGGACAGGTTAAATATGTCAGTGAATACTGGGGCCAGTTGGTCGGCACAGACTTTTAGGACGCGGCCGGGGATGCCGTCCGGACCTGCTGCCTTCCTGATATTCACTTTTTTAAAGGTCCGCCTCACCTCATGCTCTGTTACCCTGAACACTGCGCCTCCATCAGCAGCCGACCCCCCCCCCCCCCCATTGCCGAGGCTTGTGAGCTGGTGTTGTTATTACCAGCATCAAACCTCGCATAGAAGGTATTGAGGTCATTTGCTAAGGAGATGTCACTGTTCAGTTTGAGGGAGGCGCCTTTGTAGTCTGTCATCGTTTTGAGCCCCTGCCACATAGCTCTAGAGTCAGCTTGTTCAAACTGGAGTTCAATTTTATCCCTGTAGCGCCGTTTGGCCTCTGACACTGTCCTCCTTACGTTGTATCGCGCCACCTTGTGGTCATTCATGTTGCCTGCCACTAGGCCGTCGTTGTATGCTTTGGTGCGCTCTCTCAGAGCTTCACGGACGGATTTGTCTACCCAGGGTTTTTGATTTGGGTAAACTTTCATTTTGGTAGTGGGGATTGTTTCTTTCACCCTAGTACAAACATAGTCCAGCACTGTTTCCGTGTAGACATTAATGTTATCTGTGTCGCGGAACACATTCCAGTCTGTGTAGTGAAACACTGACCGGAGCGTCTCCTCTGACGTCAAATCCCATTTCTGCACCTCTCGCGAGACTACAGGAGTACTTTTAATTCTCTGTTTGTACTTTGGTGAAAGAAAGATGGACTTAAAGATATTACTAAATTACTTAAAATGTCTTACCCTGATGCAGTGTAAGTCTCTCAGTGAATGTGATGTCCTTCCACAACAGAATGTAGTACAAACCTACTTAAACCTGCATTCCTTCGAATATATCATTAATCAATTAAACTTATATTGAAATACACTATAAGCCTATTACACCAACACTGAAATGACAGTGGATAAATAAATAAATAAGAACTAAAGCTAATCGCATGGAAATAGTCTGCATTAATATTCCATAACAAGTTTTGTGTGCGCCAGTATGGCATACGTGTCTAATGAACAGTATAGGCTTAATATATTCTAGTTACTTGTTTCATTAGGATTTAGTAGATACTATATATGCTCTGCCTCTGCCCTACGTACAGTATAAGTACAGACTGTACCTATACTGTACGTAGGGCAGAGCATATCTACTAAATCCTAATGCAACAAGTCATTAATGGAATAATAAGCCTATACTGCGTTCATTCATTACGCCGTAGGCATTAATGGAATAATAAGCCTATACTGCGTTCATTCATTACGCGTAGGCTACAGTATACTGTGTGTGTGTGTGTGTGTGTGTGTGTGTGTGTGTGTATGTGTATGTGTGCGTGTGCGTGTGCGTGTGTGTGTGTGTGTGTGTGTGTGCATGTGTGTGTGTGCGGCAGGTGCACCACGAGCTGTACTATATGATGACAATACATTAATCTAATCTCATTTCGATGGGTCGTGCAAGACTCGCAAGGCACTTCCGCATCCATTTCCACACAGCTGCGTCATTACTTTGCCTTATAAGGGCCTCTGGAGGCGTTGTTTTGTATGCAAATTACCTGAACGGGAACACGCTTTTGAGTTTAAGACATAATGCCATTCTCCAAGCAGACATCAGATCATATCACAGGTGCGACCGTTTCAGCCCCTTAAAACATATTACCAGCACGTTTGGGACTCAGAGTGAACTTGCAATGGGTCTCATTCCCGAACGAAGTTACGACAAAATATTTCGTCTTAGCCAGATTTCGGCCCATTTAAGACATATTAGGGCTGGGAGTGGGAGTCCCCAAACTTTCCTGAGATCTTATTTGATCGTGGCTGAGAGCAGATTTAAGAGTGCTGAGGAGCACACTTAAATATGCTCTCAGCCCACGATCAAATCTCATGATTGATTGACTAATTAAAAATGTTATTATAACTTGACAGACTGTGTTCTCATAGTGATTCCTTCACGTTAACGCTACAGGCCTCCTTGGAATTAATTACTTAATAATTAAAATAAATATGACAATATTTGTACGATAAGAAATTACGCATTTGATGTCGGAAAAATAAATAATATGGATTCATCTGATCACAGGGCAGCTGCTTAACCATATCTGAACCAGCTATTTTGGGCAAATGTATAATTACTTTAATTACTCAGATATTCAAACACAATTATGCAATTATTGTGAAATGATTGAAAATAATAATAATTTAATGCCTTCTGTGGAATTTGTATTTCTGTTTTAATGATTAATTATATACATTTGAAAGAATGCAGGTCAACATGCAATGTATCCCATTGATTGGTATACAATGGGACAGACCTTTGTTTGATTGATTGATTGATTGATTGATTGATTGAACACTTTATTAACAGATTGCAGAATGGGTACAGTACAGTACAGCTCAATTACATAAGGGGATGCAGACCAGTCTTGTTTACATCAGGGTCCCCCATTTTCAATTCATCATATCATATATGACACACATGACACAGATAGACAGTACTGCTACATCTATACATTTATGACATACCAGATTTGCAAATACAGTACTGTTTGTGATACAAAAAGAGTCCAGAAAAGAGAGTACATTTGACGTAGAAACTGTTGGAGGAGGTTGGGTAGGAGCTGGGTGGGTGGGGGATAGACTTACACTGTACAAGCAAAACTGTACATTGGAATATTGACAAAACCATACTTGGTCATTTACTGTACATTGGAGGGGGTTGATATAGCTATAAACCTGCATTCCTTCGAATATATCATTAATCAATTAAACTTATATTGAAATACACTATATAGCATATACACCAACACTGAAATGACAGTGGATAAATAAATAAGAACTAAAGCTAATCGGTGGAAATAGACTGCATTAATATTCCATAACAAGTCTTGTGTGCGCCCAGGGGGGCAGTCGTAATATGGGCGAAGGCCAAACGCCCGCGCACGCGCATACATGTTCCCTCGGTTGCGCACAGAACAGATGATGCACCTTGTCTCATCCTTCCAGTCGAGAGATCAAGCAACCCCCCACCTACAGGGCTTGTATTTGGTTGTCGGTATCCTATTATTATGCAAAGTCTAGGTGATAAGTGCCGCAACGAGTCATTTTTGTGTCGTCGCGCCGGCACTTATCACCTAGACTTTGCATAATAATAGGATGCGCGCACTTCGGCCTCAGTGACGAAGCCCAAACGTCGTTTGACCGCGTATGCCCAGCACTGCACCCCTGTGTGCGCCTACGAATGAACAGTAGCCTATAGGCTTAATTATGGAATAATAAGCCATACTGCGTTCATTCATTACGCCCGCCGTAGGCTATATATATTATATGTCATTCCTTCATTCATATACAGTACTGCGCGCGCGCGTGTGTGTGTGTGTCTGTGTGTGCGCGCGCGCTGCGGCAGGTGTGTACCGCGAGCTGTATATGATGCCAATACATTAATCGAATCTAGTTTTGATGGGCGCAAGCGTGATTACGAAACCTAGCCGCATTTCTCGGAGACGCTCTCTGATTGGCACTGACTGACGCTAGGTTTCGTAATCACGCGGCTCGCAAAGCACTTCCGCCATTCCATTTCACACAGCTGCGTCACCAGTTGCCTTATAAGGAGCTATGGAGGCGTTGTTTTGTATGCAAATAAGCTGAAGCTTTAGAGTTTAAGACATAATGCCATTCTCCAAGCAGATATCAGATAATATAATTTGTGCGACCTTTTCAGCCACTTAAGACATATTACCAGCACGTTCAGGAGTGTACTTGTCATAGATTATGTCTCAATGGTTCCAAGATAAATCTTCCAGAATATATCTTTGAAAAATTTTCGGGAATGAGACCCACTCTTACTCACAGCAACGGCCTGCAGGAGGAGCGGGAGGTACTTACATCATCACTTACAATTTACGATGAATTGAAAATGGGGGACCCTGATGTAAACAAGACGAAAGTCTTTCTCTGGTCTGCATCCCCTTAACAATTGTATGTATTGAGCTGTACTGTACTGTACCCATTCTGCAATCTGTTAATAAAGTTTTCATTCATTCATTCATTCATTGCACACACTCACACCTGCTGGGAGTTGCTCAGTACAACTGTGCAGCTGGTAAAGTACAAAATAGTACAAGTACAAATAAAGTATGATGTATGTATGTATGATGTATGTATGATGAATTGAAAATGGGGGACCCTGATGTAAACAAGATGAAAGTCTTTCTCTGGTCTGCATCCCCTTAACAATTGTATGTATTGAGCTGTACTGTACTGTACCCATTCTGCAATCTGTTAATAAACTTTTCAATCAATAAATATGTCGTAAACGAGAGAGAGAGGGAGAGAGCCCCCCCCTCCCTCATCCGCATGCGCAGTAGTGCAAAGACTTGTCCATGCCACGAAGCCCCGCCTCAAACCCGTCCATGCCACGAAGCCCCGCCTCAAACCCGTCCACGCCACGAAGCCCCGCCCAGACATTGGGCTCTGTGGCTCTGCAGATATACCCTACTCCAATTTTGTGGCATTCCGCTGTTTTATTGTAATAGTGACCATTCAGGTTTGATCCTCGGCTGAAACGGTCTCTCACCTCATCTTCCATGGTGAGAAATTGGTCAGCCAATCGCCTCTGAAGCTGCCTTTTCTCAGTCTCTGCCTTCATCTCTGCATACTGATTATAAAAGAAAAAGAGAGAGAGAGTGTGAAAGAGCAGGAGAGAAAGCAGGAAAGCTTATATTGTCTTTTATATAGCTTCTCTCTTTATTTAAATTTTTTTTATCCAATTTTTATTTTAAATTTTTTTCAAAAACAAACACAACATTGACGACAACAATAACTACAATAATGACAAGACAACAAAGCCTGACAAAAAAACAAATACAAAATATACCCAGTCCCCCCCTCACTAAATCACCTAGCCGAAATAGCAAACAGTGTCATTACACATACCTGTTGTGTCTATTCGCTCATATGCCCAGTTAGCTTGAATGAGCACGTGTAGCATTTAGCAATTGTCCAGCTAGCTTGGTTAAACAAACCTAGGTTAGCCTGTTACGATAGCACACAGTGTCATTCAACATAATCTTTCAGCTAGCTGGAGTGAGTACATGTCAGCTAGTTTCACATACTCCTTCGCCATTATTAGCGGCCATATCTGACGGTGTTCTTCTTCCTTCATTTTCACAGAGAGTCTGGCTGGGTATAGCAAAGTTGGGCGAAGGCCCAACTTCCACAACCGGGCCATGACATCTCGATATTCCCCTCTCTGAGCTAGCACTTCGGGCGTGATGTCATCGAAGATGGCCACTTTACAATCACCAAAGTGTAATTGTCCCCTCCTGGAGCATAATCAGCTCCTTCCCTCCCCGCCGTATGTATATTTCCCTCCCACCCACCCACCCCCTCCTAATGTACAGTGCCCTCCCCATCATATGTATATACTCTGTCTAGGATCTAGGGGTAACAGTACTGTATATTTGAATACCGCTTATGTCACAAATGTATCAGTACTAAATACCTGATAATGATAATGCAGGACCTGTTCAGAGGTCTTTAATTGGCATGCAACTATCCTCAATGTTTAGCGGTTAGCACACACGGTTACACACACACACACTGGAACACACACGAATGCATTGTTCTTTGTAGGATCGCAGATGCGATTCATCTCTGCGATTAACCCATCCCGTCGTCCTTCCCCCCAAGGGCAGCTGGGAGCAGACAGGCGTCGGCGAGGGCCGCGCCAGGGGACCAATCCAAGTGCTCCTGCCCGTCTTCGTCAAGGACGCCACAGCGTTAGCGATCTGTTGTTGTGCATGTTTTTTCCATTGGGTTTATCTTATCGGGGGGGAAACCCTTGCGAGCACGGGGAGAACATGCAAACTCCACACAGAAAGGCCTGGGAGATACCCCACCTGGGTACCTGGGATCATGGAAACCTGGTCCCCAAGCGGGAATCGAACCCTGGACCTTCTTGCTGTGAGGCGACAGTGTTAACCACTACACCACCGTGCCGCCGTACCTATATGTCCCTATGCCATAAATGTCATGTATGTTGTGTATGTCATAAATGTCTATATGAATTGAAAATGGGGGACCCTGATGGAAACAAGACAAACGTCTTTCTCAGGTCTGCATCCCCTTAACAATTGTATGTATTGAGCCGTACTGTATTGTACCCATTCTGCAATCTGTTAAATAAAATTTTCATTCATTCATTCATTCATTCATTCATTCATTCATTCATTTTCATTCATTCATTCATATCTTTAGTACGTCACGGTGACCAATCGCAGCCACTCTTATTGTCTGGGACCAAATACGGCCACGCCCCACTCCCAGTAAAAAGTGGGAATCTCTAGAATGGGTTTGGGGCGACGCTAGTATACGGAAGTGGCTTTCAAGGTGACGATTAGACAACACTAAATGTTGTCAGTAGATGGCAGCATTGGGTTAAAATTAAAAGGTGAAAATGTTGAAAACTACAACACTGCATTGATTGATTGATTGATTGAAAAGTTTATTAACAGATTGCAGAATGGGTACAGTACAGTACAGCTCAATACATACAATTGTTAAGGGGATGCAGACCAGAGAAAGACTTTCGTCTTGTTTACATCAGGGTCCCCCATTTTCAATTCATCATATGACACACACGACATACAGATAGACAGTACTGCTACATCTATACATTTATGACATACCAGATTTGCAAATACAGTACTGTTTGTGATACAAAAAAATCCAGAAAAAGAGTGTATATACATTTGACATAGAAACTGTACATTGGAGGAGGTTGGGTAGGTGGGGTGGGGTTGGGTGGGGCTGTACATTGGAGGTGGGGGGTGGGGGGTGGGTAGGGGGGGACACTGTACACTGTACATTGGAATACTGACATACATTTGACATAGAAACTGTACATTGGAGGAGGTTGGGTAGGTGGGGTGGGGTTGGGTGGGGCTGTACATTGGAGGTGGGGGGGGGGGGGGGGGGTTGGGTAGGGGGGGGACACTGTACATTGGAATACTGACAAAGCCATACTTGGTCTTTACTGTACAACTGGGTTAGGACATTTGTAGGGTCCAGTTTCGAATTGCAGTCTCCCGTAGGTGTTCTTTGAGAGTGTTTTTGAAAGTGGGTAGTGATTCACATTCCTTTACAGCTTTGGGTAGGGCGTTCCACATTGATGTGGCATAATTGCAAAACGTGTTTAGTCCCTTGTTTGAGCCGAATCTGGGTTTCACATGATTTTTGGAGATCCCTCTGGTGTTGTGATCGTGGTATTCACTGACCTTTGGGAAGTATTTTGACATGTACATGGGTACCTTGGTCGTGTAGTGCAGGGGTTCCCAAACTTTTCAGGCCAGGGCCCAGAAAATAAGGCGTCAGAGAGCCGCGGCCCAATGCACATCGTCAGGCTTTTTTTTCTTTTTTTTTGCCAGGCGACCGATTTTTTAAGCCAAATATCACTTCAATCCTATTAAGTTAGTTCAAGTTAGTTATTCATTTATATGTGCTATTTATGAGAGGGCTAACTTGTTGCAAAATAATAATGATAATAATAATAGCCTCATTAAAATACTATTGTTGCTTCGGTTGTTTTCAGCGTTTTATGTGCATAATCTGTTATTTAGTTTGAAATGTTCGTTGAAATAAGTAGATTTTTCGTTTTTGTTTATTTATTAAGTTAATATAAAACCATATAGTCACATTTTAGAATACAATAGAATAGAATTTTAGAATACAACTAGAAACACTGTCCTGGCCTGCTTCTAAGTTCAGTGGCCTGACAAAAAAATAATAATAAAAAAATAAAAAATAAAAAATGAAAAAAATATTTATTTTTATTTTTTATTTTTATTTTTTTAAATCATCTCGCGGCCCACCCGTGGCTGCTCGCGGCCCACCTTTGGGTCGCGACCCCGACTTTGGGAACCACTGGTGTAGTGTATCTTGTAGACCAGGCCCATTGCAAGTTGCTGTACTCTGTCGTCTACTCTAAGCCATCCTAGGTTGGCAAAGTGGGCAGGGGTGAGGTGGGTTCTAGGAGTCAGGTCAAGCAGTAGTCTGACTAGTTTTTTTTTAGATGTTTGTAATTTGGTTTTTAGTGCCTTTGAGGTGCTTTGGTACCATGAGGTGCAAGCATAGTCGTAGTACCCTTGAATGAGTGCTCCTGCCAGAGTCTTCAGGGTATTCTTGTTTACCAGAGAGGAGATCCGGTACAAGAATCGAGTTCGTTGGTTGAATTTTTTTATTACATTGGATGCCATTTTGTCACAGGAAAGATTAGCCTCTAGGATGGAACCCAGGTAGGTAATTTCATCTTTCCTTGTGACAATATTGTCACCCACTGTAACTGAGAAGCCGTCGGTCTTGCTGAGTTTGTTATTTGAACCGAAGAGAATGGACTCTGTTTTGCCCATGTGTAATGATAGTTTGTTGTCGGCGAGCCATATGCAGATTTTGCCTAGTTCCGAGCTGAGGGTTTTTTCAACCTGTAACTTGTTCTTGTCAGAGACCAGCAGGGCTGAGTCGTCCGCAAACAGGAACAAGTTGCAGTCACAAGCTGACGACATGTCAGTTGCATAAATTAGGAACAGTAGCGGTCCTAGTATGCTTCCTTGTGGAACACCACAGTTCACTGTGAGGGGGGGGGGGATAGGGTACCGTTTACCTCCACCATCTGTTCTCTCCCCTCCAGGTAGGATTGTATCCAGCTCACTGATAAACTATCAAAACCAATTGCTTTTAGCTTGTCAATCAGAATGGTGTGATTGACAGTGTCGAAGGCCTTTTGTAGGTCCAGCATGACCATGCCGCAGTATTTGCCCGCATCCACCTCTTGCTTGATGTGGTCGTTCAAATAGAGAAGGCATGTGTCAGTGGAGTGGGATGTTCTGAAGCCAGATTGGAATTCGTAGATTAGATTTTTTTCCGCAAGGTACTGTGGTAACCTTGACTTCATGACTTCATAATTTCATAATCAAAAATGTTAGATTAACCCAGAAAACTGAAAGTATCTGTAGTGATGGTAAATAGTTCATCACATAGACTCTCAGAGTGATGGAACAAGCAGTAACAGGCAGCAGGGTTGTGTGACATTTTGGGGAGCCTTCAGGCCAACCCCCCATGTTGAAATGACTTACACAACGGCAATTAGAAGAAAACAGTTGGAGAGGGAGCCATTCCAACCCCCCAAGAAACCAAACACCTAGACATGTGACAGTTGAGCACAGCAAGAAGAGACCAAAAGCGGAAATGCCTCTGTGGTTCAGAGTAATGTGGTTGAATCTTTACAATAATAGATTCAGAAAATACAAAGTGTCAGTTTGGTAGATGGGGTTTTGGGATGGCTCTTGTGAATTGAATAGTATTAACCTAAGAAGCACTGACTATACTGGGTTAATATTATATCAACACAAACACTATTAAGGCTGAAGTCATCAGACCTCATCATGTTGAAAATCACCGGGCGACACCTCTCTAATGACGACATTGTTTACTCAGTCACACACCACAGAAAAACGGTGACTCAGTAAAACCTAAAGACAGTTGCCTAATCAAGGTAAGGTCACAGGAAATAATTGCAGTATATTAGTTTAGAATGAAAACAATGTTGGAATAATAAAACAAGAGTATAGTAACCTATTAGAAAAGTAACTTACAGAAGAACCAAATAGAAGGAATGTTAACATGATTGATTCATTCAAAGGAGGCCACAGTCCAACCCCCCCTCTGTCCAAAAAGGAGGGGGCTACCCATGGCTGTTACAGAGACACACGACCAGAAGACACCAAATGAGGACTGCCTGTGTTTAGATATTTGTGATTGGTGGAACTAGGTTAAGAAAAGTGAGGTCATGAAATCTATAAGTATTGGAACAGTAAGAATAGAGAGGGAGGCCAGCCAGACCCGCCACACACCGTCCCCAGGGGGTCTGAGTCTGCGTCTCCACCACCACCACCGACCATGGTCTACTTTGTCCCTATGTGAGTAAAACTGTATATGGAATAATGTGATAACTAGAGTAAGATGCCTATCTTAGACCCAGGTTTTATCATGTGGTGACAAAGAGTACTATGGTCTTATTTCATTAACATAACATGACTAATATTTATGTACAATACTGTCTTTGATGTAAAAAGCCAACGAGGGCTATTGTGATTTACCTCATCAAATCCTTTTGTACAATCATGTATTATGCTTGAAGTGTCCTGTATGTAACCAATGCATTATTCCAATCTCGGCCCACGCTGCAATTAAATGAATATTGGACCATAGCTTCTGGTTGTTTGGCTGTACACATGTTATTCTCTACTGGCTAAATTTGGGAGCCCAGATGAGGACCATTGTTTTCTATCACACTGTGATCTTTCCCTTCCTCTAGTTAGCAACCTCACTGTGCTGTAATTAATAGATATTCATATAGGAATATACAACAGTACTTTTCGACCTGTTCGTATACTATTTTTTCCATGACTTTTGAGATGGATGTAAGGATAGAAACAGGGCGGTAGTTGCCTGGGTCTAATTTGCTGCCCTTTTTGTGCAGGGGTGTTACTCTCGCAATTTTGAAGTCATTGGGGATGTGTCCCTGTTTTATGGAGAGGTTTATTATGTGTGTGATGACTGGGGTGATGGCGGCTGCTGAGTCTCTGAGGAATTTGGAGGGGATGTTGTCATGGCCAGTGGCCTTGTTCGGTTGGAGGGTGCTCAGTTTTTTGAGTACCTCATCTGTAGTTACCATTTCCCAAGAGCGTTAGCACAGGTCGCAGGTCACTGGGATGTGTCTATATTCTTCGACGTGATCTGAACAGCGGTAAACTAATACTGCGACCTCGGTATAGCGACCGCGAATGGTCAACTAATTATCTTACCAAAAGTGCGCTGGTAGCGTTACATATGTTGTCTAAAGGGGGACATACAGTATGGTACAATTTAAGATTCTAATGATAATCGGCATATAAAGGACACCATAGAGCATAGAGACAATATAGAGCATCGTTAATTTGTAAGAAACCTCAATGAAAACGGTGCAGGGTGCTATTGTTATGAAAATGTGATAGAATCCTATAAAAATTTGGACGCATTTGGTTTACGTTCCATTATGTAAAATGTCACAAAACAAAATGGATCCCTGGGGCACTGTTTGAAACTATAAATGGCCCGTTTGGCTGTGGTACTACTTTCCCACCTCATTGTTGGGTATTTGCGTCGAGATTAGAAACACATTTCAAGCATTTGTAACTGTAATAATTACTGTAGAGGCCATTTTTTTCTTCACAATGACGCGGTGCAGCTTTAACTCAGCCAGAGACACAAAGTAACCAGGTCAATTGGACATTGTTTATTATTTTATTAAGGATTGAAATGTCACCAAATCCTTTTACAAATGTCTCCAAGTGGTTATTATTATTTATTATTTCTTTATACCAAAGACACTTTTATTTGAACGTAACTTGAGAAAGTTCACGTTCGAGAGTTTCGCCTTCCGGGTCAATTATTAGCGCGATGATAGAACACATGTTGACGCTATTCCTTTTGTGGTATTTCGACCACCCATTTCATACAGGTATGTGTGCCTTAAGATGTCGATTTATTGTGTAATGTAATTCAGTTGCAACAAGCATTCAACGTGGGAGACTTGACGAGTGAACACATGTTGACGCTATTCCTTTTGTGGTATTTCGACCACCCATTTCATACAGGTGGCCTCCATTGAAGACCATCAAATAAATGATTGAACAGTGTTCACGTGTGCCGACTCATCCCTAAGCCTCTCACACAAAGAACACAACGCAGGAAAGGAGAACACGGACAGAACATCCGTTACATTGATGCCGGGACCCGGATAAAGATCAAAGAAAGGAGAACGTTATCAAATCGTTCACCGGGGAGCTGCCTCCAGTCAACCAACACAGCCTCATCAATTCATCAGTGGTGAGACGCTGCCATCTAGTGGCCGGTGATAAACATTTTTTTTTTTTTTTTTTGAAGAAAGGAGAAAAATGTCAGGTGGTTCCATGGACCGCGCCCAGGTAAGCCAGTGGGCTGATGAACGGTTTAGTGTGCAGTTCACTGATTGGGCTGACATGGACATGGACAATTGGAATAGTGGAAAAAGAAAGAAAAAAGTCATGTAAATAATGTTACGATTGAATGTGTAGGAAATTTAGTTATCGTCATTGTACATAATGTGAGTGTTATTGATCTGTTTGGTCAATCCATTATTGCAATATAATTATTTCATTCATCCAAGTTTTTTTCTACTACAGTATTGAGTATTCCAGTTTTTTTTCTACCTTAGTGTGGGATTCTGTTTCCTCTCGATACTCAGATGCTAGATACCTCCTGTTGCAGGAGTGATAGCTCAGGTACGAGTGTGAGGGATGGAGCTGGAGCCTGGAGCACTAGAGACCCAGTATGTATTTTTATTTGGAGCCAGTGGGTGTTAGTGGGGATTTCTGTTTTTTTCTCTATACACTCAGATGCTAGAGACCTCCTGTTGCAGGAGTGATAGCTCAGGAACGAGTGTGAGGGATGGAGCTAGAGCCTGGAGCACTAGATACCCGGTCAGATAATTTTTTTTCTTAGGTGTCTATCATTTCTTTAATAAGTGCCAAGAATGGTGTGGCGTATCAGGCGTCGTGCTGGTCTAAGGGAATTCTGAGACTTGATCAATCTTTTTTGTTCTCTGAACCTCTTTTGGGGGTGACTTTTGAGTCGACTAGGGGACTGGGTCCTTGTATCTTGTGCCAGTTTGGGTCAGTGATAGACTACCTATATTTTTTATTTTTTTTTCCTTTGTATGTCCCCCTTGCTCTGCTGACACAGGATGTTGGTGAAATTTCAGGAGGGGTGAATGTAACCAGGTCAATTGGACATTGTTTATTATTTTATTAAGGATTGAAATGTCACCAAATCCTTTTACAAATGTCTCCAAGTGGTTATTATTATTTATTATTTCTTTATACCAAAGACACTTTTATTTGAACGTAACTTGAGAAAGTTCACGTTCGAGAGTTTCGCCTTCCGGGTCAATTATTAGCGCGATGATAGAAGCAACCTTTTCCGGTTTGGGGGTTCAGTTGCAACAAGCATTCAACGTGGGAGGTACGTTTGACTATTGTAGCGCGCAGCACTTTTATGTATTACTCTGTTGTATATATATTTTGTATAAGAATTCAATGTTAACAAATGATAATGACTCAATAGTGTTGTAATGAATGGTGTGGTTAGGTTATATGCACAATTGGAGGTTTTAGACGGTGTATTTCACCGTGCAATATAGTCAATTGGTTGTTCTTTGTCAACAGACTTGACGAGTGAACACATGTTGACGCTATTCCTTTTGTGGTATTTCGACCACCCATTTCATACAGGTATGTGTGCCTTAAGATGTCGATTTATTGTGTAATGTAATTCAGTTGCAACAAGCATTCAACGTGGGAGACTTGACGAGTGAACACATGTTGACGCTATTCCTTTTGTGGTATTTCGACCACCCATTTCATACAGGTGGCCTCCATTGAAGACCATCAAATAAATGATTGAACAGTGTTCACGTGTGCCGACTCATCCCTAAGCCTCTCACACAAAGAACACAACGCAGGAAAGGAGAACACGGACAGAACATCCGTTACACCAGGGAACATGGGTGGTTTCTTATTGGGTGTCATGCGTAATTGACCTGACCCCACTGCCCTCTCCGAGCCCTGGGAAAATCTGAGCAGCGCACGTTCATTATAGAATCAGTGGATGTAATCGATGTGCACCGGCGAATCGCCTTGGAAAAACCCATATTATCACAAACCCCTGAGGAATATTTCCCTGTGTTCAAAGTTATTTCACAGCTGTGCTCTTCTCACTTCTGCACAGGGTGTCTTTGTGTCCCTGTGTTCTCTGAGCGGTCTCTTGTGGCTAACACCCACGCTGGAAGAGAATTGATAACAGCTCAAGGATTAACTTCAGAGAGAGAGGTAGGGAGAGAGAGAGAGAGGTAGGGAGAGAGAGAGAGAGAGAGAGAGAGAGAGAGAGAGAGAGAGAGAGAGAGAGAGAGAGAGAGAGAGAGAGAGAGAGAGAGAGAGAGAGAGAGAGAGAGAGGGGGGGGGGCAGAGAGAGGCCCTCTGTCTCCCCGTACTGTACCGCGTGAAGTCAACAAAGAACAATGCTTTCTACCAAATTATCCTCCACATCAAAGAGCCACAACAGTTGAGGATACTGATTACAGCAAGTGTTTCTGACAATCCTGCCACTGTTCGCTAAGCCTTTAATGCCACTTCAAGATGTCTCATAACAAGGTCAATAGTGTAAACCAGGGGTTCTCTCCAAACCTTTTTGGCATAATGTAAGCCCCTCTTAGTATTGTTTTCTGCCAAGTACCCCCTTGGACCACCTTTTCCTTTAGCCCATTTATTATAAATGTATTGATTGATTGATTGAAAAGTTTATTAACAGATTGCAGAATGGGTACAGTACAGTACA
Organism: Notolepis coatsorum; assembly: GCF_963971535.1. Taxonomy (NCBI): domain Eukaryota; kingdom Metazoa; phylum Chordata; class Actinopteri; order Aulopiformes; family Paralepididae; genus Notolepis; species Notolepis coatsorum. Next base: position 21,035,718 of record NC_140167.1, on the reverse strand, counting down.
GCTCAATACATACAATTGTTAAGGGGATGCAGACCAGAGAAAGACTTTCGTCTTGTTTACATCAGGGTCCCCCATTTTCAATTCATCATAACATATGACATACATGACATAGAGATAGACAGTACTGCTACATCTATACATTTATGACATATCAGATTTGCAAATACAGTACTGTTTGTGATACAAAAGTGTCCAGAAAAAGAGTGTATATACATTTGGCGTAGAAACTGTACATTGGAGGAGGTTGGGTGGGTGGGGTGGGGTTGGGTGGGTGGGTGAGGGCTGTACATTGGAGGTGGGGGGGGGGGAGGGTTGGGTAGGGGACACACACACATTTTACACTGTACATTGGAATACTGACAAAGCCTTACTTGGTCATTTACTGTACAACTAGGTTAGGACATTTGTACTGACAAAGCCTTATTTGGTCATTTACTGTACAACTAGGTTGTATTGCGGTAACGTGGGGAATAGCATCATATTTAACGTTGCATAGAAAAGGTGATGTTCATTTAGCATTCATGTAGACACTCAAAAATGTATGACTATAATTCAAGGTGTCTAACGCTAATCTTTTGCATTCCCTGTGTTCACAAGGACATTGTGTAACCGGCTGACCGCTCTTGATCATCCCTACCCCGACACTGACACTTAACTTGCTGTGCTCTTTGATTCTCCCTATCCTAACATTGACGCTTCATAGTGGGACAGGATACAGGTGCCGCCAGGGGCGCTGGTGGTCACGCTGGGCAGGGAGGCACAGGTGAAGAAGTACGGGCTCAGAGCGCGGTGTCGAGGGAGGGGCTTCCTTTTTCAGCGTTTTCCATGGAGGGAGAAGGACACGGAACGGGAGCTCCGGAGATTCAGCAAGCGAGAGATAAACTCAGTTACAAAACGGGTTATCCTAGAAGTATGCGGTAGCTTAGCGTTTGGTTAATGCGCCAGATAAACTCAGTTACACAACGGGTTATCCTAGAAGTATGCGGTAGCTTAGCGTTTGGTTAATGTGCCAGAGACACTGTGAATGAACCAACAGGCGAGCATCGCCGAAGACCAGGTGGTAGATATTGTCCACCTTGCGTTAGCTGTGTATAGGCGTCATAGCAGGGGGGTTCACCACGACCCACAGCTTAGCTTTGTTTAGGCTAGCACCACAGTTTAGCCCGCGTGTCGGCCCACCTCTTCAGCCCAGCAGAGGACGCCACTACACTGCACGCTCCTCCAGCCCCTCCAAGCCGTTGCCCCAGCAGCTCACCTGCCCCAGCGTCTACCCCGCCCCGCTGCCTGTTATCGCGGGATCTCCCGACGGCCATCTTAACACCCGGACGAGTGGTGGTGAGAGTAGGCCCGCCATCTTGGATAAGTACAGCGGCGCTCCGAGTGCTGAAACGTTATCGGTAGACAATTCACTGTGTGGCACAGGCTCTCTAAGGGCGAAGATAAACAGTGCTTTGAACGAACGCTGGCAGCAGTGTCTAGGGGTGCCCCAACCATTTATTGTTTTGGGGAAAAAGCCGGCTTTAGCTAGGACTTTTATTTGCTAATGTGGGCCCACTGTTAATTTCTTTTGAGTGTAATAATAATGTGTGGTTCTTTATAAAAATCCCATTGAACTCCTTTACTCTTTACCTTGTGCTCACCTACCGCGAAGCGGAACAGTAGATAACCCTTAAAGGGAAGAGGTTCTTACTGTGTCTGTAATATAGAGTGAGAGCACTAGGTGCCCAGTGTGGGAATAGCTTCCCTCCATGTGTATTGTAGAGCGAGAGCACTAGGTGCCCAGTGTGGGAATAGCTTCCCTCCATGTGTATTGTAGAGCGAGAGCACTAGGTGCCCAGTGTGGGAACCTAGTACAGTTGTACAGTTGTACAGTTGTACAGTTTTGCTTGTACAGTTCTACAGTGTTCCCCACCCACCCCTCCTACCCAACCCCCACCCCACCCCACCCACCAAACCACCTCCAATGTACAGCCCCCCCCCCCCCCACCTACCCAACCTCCCCCAATGTACAGTTTTTACGTCAAATGTATACCCTTTTTGTTTCAGTGTTAGTTAGCTCCCTGGTTCGTTTGGTCTGCGTTGGTGGTAACTATGTCTCTGTGCTTTTGTAGGTAGAGCTCTCTCCGTTTGTGTGGTAATAGAGCTGGTGAAGGCTCTGGCACTTTGTGCTGTTAGTTAGTTAGGAGACATCTTGTGTGTTCAGCCTTATTGTAGAACTGTGGCTTTTGGAGCATTATTGTATTTGTAGAGCTGTGTGCTTTTGAGTAAGAACTATTTGGTGAATAGTTCTTTATTGGAATCCTTGTGTCTTTTGGTGTTTGTAGTACATTTCTGTTTAACCTTAATCCTTTGTATATTTGTTTGTCACCCAGCCTATGGTGATTGTTTTCTTGTTATTAATCTTTTGTTTCGCACACAGGGACATTGAGGGCAGGAAGATACCCTGGGTCTACATTCTGCATCACGTAGGAGAACTACTGTTAAAGACACCAGCTTTAGAGTGAGCACCACCACCTGTACTTTGGGGCGTTTTTGTTTCCTTTTAATATTTGATTTGGTGCTCACTGGTAGGTCCTCTTTGCTCTCCGTGTTGCTGATCCTCATTTGTGAAATAAATATTATTATTTATTTCAATCTGTCTCTGGCGTTTTGTGTCACTGCACTCTCACCTACCCTGTCTGTGGCCTTGTGTTGCGTCTCCCCACGGGGTACGTAACAGTGTTCATGCCCACATACACACACACAGAACACATGCACTCACACACATGAAGCATGCACACATAAAATGCACAAGACTTACTAGACACACATAGGGTACGCACAAGCACATAGGTAAAACACACACATGTCACACACTTAGGACAACACTGGCAGGGATCCGAATCCTCAAGAGCCACCTCAAGGATACACAAACATGGTTGCTAGTGCCTGAGCCACATTTATTATTTTACTTTTTCTTGTTCGTCTGTCTCTTGTAAAGGTCATTATGATTCATGTTACTGTTATTATTGTTGTCGTCGCTGTTATTGTTATTATACGGTTATGTTCCGTTTTATGTATGAAAATAAAATAAAAACATTTCTCTTTTTTTTTAAAGATAGACAAATTAAAACATTTTACCAAACAAGTTTGACCCAGGGAATTCAGTACAATTGTTAATTTTAAGATTCAAACGCATCCCGATTAAATTTCAGGACAGAAAATGCAAAAAAACGTATCACATCTCCATTTTCCCCTTTTACTAAAATGTAGTGCATTGGACGAGATCGATTTAGGTTAATATTGGAAATAATATTGTAATAAAGATTGTTATGCCCTAAATATTATAGTTTTGCATAAACAATTCTATAGACAAATAACACATTTTCCCATGCGATTTTGATCAGTGTTTTCATATGCACTGGATATCTTCTTTGTTGACACAACATTCAAGTCTTTGCATCCAGGACTTTATCAGCACCCATAATTTTCTGCAGCATCTTGGTTCACATAGCATCAACTGACTTCATCCAACCATGGCCCGCCGTCTCCTGTTGGAGCTCATCCGTTACCAGCGACAAAATGCGCCAAGCTAACTAAAAGCCTTCTGGAATCCAGGGTTCTTCAGCAGATTATTCAACGGATTCACCTGTCTCTTTCCTTTTGAAAGCGCTGGCACAGTCATCCCCAGAAAAGTCATAGTATCCCAGCAGAGTGCTGCAGTAATCTGAGTCCAGAGACTCAGCCAGTTCGGACACATGCATTATTAGCTTGCAGTCCCAGTGCCGTGGTCAAGGTGCCAGTGTCGTGGTCCAGGTATCTGGAGAGGTTGGTCATGCTGACATGGTAGATGAGGATAATCAGTATATAGAGGTTAGTCATGCTGACATGGTAGAGGAGGATCACCAGTATATAAAGGTTGGTCATGCTGACATGGTAGAGAAGGATCATCAGTATATGGAGAGGTTGGTCATGCTGACATGGTAGAGGAGGATCATCAGTATATATAGAGGTTAGTCATGCTGACATGGTAGAGGAGGATCACCAGTATATGGAGAGGTTGGTCATGCTGACATGGTAGAGGAGGATCATCAGTATCTGGAGAGGTAGATCATGCCGACATGGTAGAGGAGGATCATCATTATATAGAGAGGTTGGTCATGCTGGTAGAGGAGGATCATCATTGTTTGTCTTGGCAAAAAAGCTATCGGGAGAGCCAAGTGCATGAGGCAAAAGGGGGTAATGCATGAGTTCTTGGAGGTTGATGATGGGCATATCCAGATCCAAAGTAGACCTTGAACACCTGCCTCCTCCCAAGGTCTGTCTCATCCCACATGTACAGCGAGTCAACTTCAGAGTTGCCTGCTACAAAAGAGCAGACCAGCCAATATTTGAGAGGCCCAAACCCTATGATCAGGATATGGGCTGGGAGAAGATGATGGATGAGGGGGTGTTAGAGCCTGTCTGGACGGTTGGACCCATCCTCCATCTTTCTCTTGTTGGGGTACTGGCCCAGAAAGCGGAGTCAGAAGAGCAAGAAGCTCTTAATAATGAGGCAGATTATGCAAAACGTAACGTGGATGGAAAATGCGAGTGTGATGAGGAGGAGGAAGAGATGAAGATTGGAGAGATAAACTTTGACGATCTCTTTGGCGATGATTAGTAGTTTAGGTTTGAATGTTGTGCCAACAGAGAAGACGTACTGTAATAGTACTTTGTTTGAACCTTAAAACATATTTCAAATTTTATAGGAAAATGTGTTCATTTTTGTCCATGTAGGACAAATTAGTCTTTTCACATTAGTCTTCCACTTTTGGCCACGTTTACACAAAATCTACAATATTTAGGGCATAACGGCATGGAGACAATCTTTATAACAATATTATTTCCAATATTAACCTAAATCGATCTCGTCCAATGCACTACATTTTAGTAAAAAGGGAAAATAGAGATGAGATATGTTTGTTTTTTTCAGCGTTTCTTTTTGTTTGAATCTTAAAAATAACAATTGTACTGAATTCCTTGGGTCAAACTTGTTGGGATTTTTTTTTATTTGTCTCTATACGTTAACTTCAAAGGTTATGCCGTTTTTTCTTATTTTTCAGGTTTTGGTTCAGGGTAGGTGTAATAAAGGGTTAAATAAACCCCATGGGACATTATTTCAACCGGTTACCTGGCAGAATCTTAAAATAGACACTTCAAGGATTAAGAAAAAACAGGTGGTGAAGAGAGAAAAAAAAAAAAAAAAATCCACCCTATGCCCATGTTTCCATCTACCGGTAGACCAGGGGTCAGCAACCTTTACTATCAAAAGAGCCACTTTTCCCCCCTCCCACAAAATAAAATGCTCAGGGAGCCGCACAACCTATTTACCCTTAAAATGAAGATAACCGTGTATAACGTTTTATATATCCCCAAGCATACCCCACATTTAGCATAAAACGCCTGACAATTGCATACCCAAAGTAATTTGTGATTTATTATACTTTATACTTATAGCACACAGTTTGTTGCATTAATGGAATTATAAAGCAACAAAAAGAAAAGAAATTACTGTTATACCTGTTATAACAAAGGGAAACCTCAAACTCTTATGGAGAAAAAAATACTGGCTGTGTAGACTTATTTTTAAATAAAACACAGAAGAGACAAAACACTGGTGTCTGTAGACAGACTTTGAAATAAAACCCTGAACTATTCAGGTATATTTGAGTCCTTTCCTTATTTGTGGAACATAATGAAATATTATACAACAATACAAATATACATAATATTTAGTATGACATCGATCTCCAAAATAAGAACAAATAATAATAATAATAATAATTTTGGGCCAGGGAGCCACAGCTGATTGGCTAAAGAGCCGCAGGTTGCCGACCCCCGATCTAGACTATATCCAAAGCGCTTTACAATTCGTTACTCACATTCACCCACACGTGGCGGCGGCAACCATGTAATTAGAGGTTAAGTGTCTTGTTCAAGGGCGCTTTCACACACTGCCGGGAGGAGCGGGAATCGAAACCGGGAACCTTACAATTACCAGACGACTGCTCTACCTCCTGAACCACTGTCGCCCCATGATGCGACAAATGATTAAACCTAAAGCTGTACTGTGTAATATGGGCAGCTTGAAACTGTGTTACAGGGATCGGCTTTTCCGGAGAAGTTTGTTTAATTTAAGTTTGTTTAAGATATCTTAAATATGTTTGTGTACTACTGAACCTTTGTAACACTCTGCAACCCCCCCCACACACCATTATAATAATCTTTTTAACTTTGTTGTAAAAATGTTTATTAGTCTTGTCATATGTGAAAAATTTATAAAAACTTTAAATAAAAAAAAACAAAATATATATATATACACACACACACGTTTGTTTTTGTATGGTTGAAGTTTCCCTAAACGACGTGGTGCAGCTTTGAGCACAGAGGCTGAAAGGACCATGGTGGACAAAAGACATAAAACCCCAAAGCCAGTTCAGAACACCATGATTGTGTCCGAAAAATCAACTGTACCTCAATCCGATTGGATATGACCTTCCTTTCTGCAGCTTCCCTCAGGTCCTGCAGCTCTGACTGCGTCCTGGAGTCCTAAAAGCATGTGGTGACATGAGATGATAGTAGGGCTGGGCAATATATATCGATACATAGAAAATAACATCCGACCGTGATATTGCATCATGATTTTCTTTTTTATATTGAGAATTGTCATACACGATGTTGTCCATCAATGCTATAAAAGCAAATAGTGAGCCAGATTCGTCAAACTTTTTTCTGAAAGTTTGAGAATGTCAGGTGAAAATGACAACTTTAGTTTATTGTATCAGATTTCCATGCAGGATGATAAACATTGATTGGATTAAGCAGATATCATGACATAGAAAAAAGGGCTTGTAAATATTTTGATATTCCTTTTTATATATATATATAAAAGGAATATCGCTCAGCCCTGCGTGAGAGAACTGGTAAAGCAGGGGTTCCCAGAAATTTTTGGCAGGCGACCCATTTTGAGGTAGAAAAAAAGTATCGTTAAAACATCACTGTTTACAGTAAGACAGAATGTAGGGGGGGGGGGACTTACAATAAACATCCTATTGTGAGGCAATCAATCAAACTGCTAGTGATTGATCCAATGACAACTGTGTAAACAGTACTCAAGTTATATCCGTCATGCAGACACCCTCATCATTTAAAAAAGACCTCAAAACTCACCTTTTTACCCTTGCCTTGAGCCTTGAACTCCTTCCTATCTCACCTTTTTTTTATAAAATTATTTTAATTTTAAATTAGTATTTTCTCTACTAAAACTTGTTTATTTTGTTCTGTAAAGTGTCTTTGAGCATTCGGAAAAGCGCTATACACTTATGTATTATTAATGACTTTTCGCCCCACCCTGTTCTACTTACACATCATTAATCTCTGTTTGCTCCACAGGCGAGCCAGCCTATTCAACCCCTGTGACTGCAGAAAACATCTCTGCTATTTCCATGGAAAGGCTGAAGGCCCAGCTGCTCCAGAAACAGACAGAGCTCACCGCCACTACTAATGCCTTTGAGGACTACAAGGAGATCACAAAGTGTGTTTTTTTTTCTTTTTGCCTGAAATGAGAGGACCAAGATATCGCTTCACCATTGATGGCAAATGGGAGACATGGGCCCCAGGGTGGACTTTTGCTTTTAGGATCTTTAGTAAAGGATATTGTTCTAAATCAGTTGCCTTTTTAGAGGTATGCAGAAGTGCTCTGCAGAGTTTGATTTTTTTCTTCTTTTTTTTTTTATACCATTCTTTGTGTTTTAGGAAACGGACGGCTAAGCTGGAATCTGAGAAGAGGTACCTTGAGAAGTCTAACAGACATTTGGAGAAAATTCTGGAAGCCACACATGATAACACAAAACAGGAAGTCTCTGAGTTGAACAGAATCCATGTCGATACGATCAAGGTGAGAGAAAGTTGGAAAATTTTTCTTAAAGGTGACATGCATTATAAATGTCTTTTGAGTCTCTAGCATTGTATTATAGTAATAGGAGTTAGTATCAATGTGTTTTTGTGTCCTATACCATATTGGCGGATTGCAGTCATTCAGGTCATTCATTTCCTGGTCCATTTTAATCAGGTCGTTCTGATTTGACTCGCATGTTGACGTGGCGAGGATGGCGCGGATAGTGAGCCGATTGGCTCTGTGGTTGTAGCGCACCATCGGGGTTTGACAGAGAGAGAGAGAGAGAGACTCTGCGTGCACAGTGGTAGAGAGAGAGAACTGTGTAAACACTCTGCGTGCAGGTCCCCTTCTCTTTCTCTCTCCCTCTCCCATTCGAGGAAGTCTACCACTGTGCCGCGCTACAGCTTATGCTCCCGAATCGAGAGGGATAGAGAAGGGGACCTGCATGCAGTGTTTACACAGCTCACTCACACTCACTCTCACTCACTCACTCAAAGTGCTTATGGGCGGAGCCAGGCCAATAACAGGCTGGAAAATGATGCTTTTGAGTACTCCATTAGAAATATCAAACAATGATTATTTTTTTAATACACCTTACAGATGTCTTCCATAGACTCACAGGAATTGTGTAAAGTTGCCCAAATAGTGCTAGGAATAGCAATGCAGGTCCCCTTTAAGAAATACGCCTCAAGTCTCACAGAATTCTATCCCATATCATCTCTTTCCACCATAACCCTTCCGTTCCTGTCAGATTCTCAGCACCCCGACCAAAGCTTACAACCTGCGGTCTCGGGTGGTGCCTCTTGCCAGCCCATTCGCCTTGAACGGCGGAGAGGCCCCTGTGGACGACATTCTGATTAGCATAATATAATATAGAGTTATAACATTGTTGAAATAAATTAATGTGCCTTATTTTGTATTGAGTGTGTGCAATTTTCTATTTTGATTGAAACTGGAAAAAGGCTAAGTGGGATCTCTGTCATGAATCACTTCTATAGCGCCACACTGTGCCTGATAACAGTCTTCATCCAGGACCAGCATGTTTCCTGGAACCATCACTTGGTGCAGGGAAGTCACCAAGGGCAGATACATCTCTGGATACCCATTTATATCACGTACTTTATGTGTGTGTTATTATTAGTCTAATATCTCTGTGGGGATAATACAGTGGTTACTGCTGATGTTCGCCCAGCAGTACAGGCTTGTGCCCCGCACCCCCCGTCATCCCCCTTGTGTACTTGAGACGTTTAGAGGTGACTCGGAGGAATCGGCGGAATAAGGTATGTGTACCATGCATGTACTAGTACTACACACAATGTTATGGGTTTAATCCTGCTTGTGCTCACATTAAGTTATGTTATTGCCCTTCTTTCTTTTACACCCCCTGTCACCATGATATTCTGTACTGTATACGCAGCAGGAAAAACATGCCTGTGGTACAAGGAGCTAAATCGAATGTCTGCTATGTATGTTTGCTAGCCTGCCATGGTGTTACTATTCTAATTCCTTAGCTATTTGACTGTATCCACTGTCGACAGATAACTGTGTGTGAAGTAACGTGATTCTCACTGTGTGTAGTGTAGGCTCTGTGGAGCATGTAAATGATGCCGTCCTCCACTCCGATGTTTGCCTGGTACGCAAACTGCAGGGAGTCCAGGGAATCACTCACCCGGGGCTTGAGGTGCTGCATGACCAGCCTCTCGGCTCACCTGGTCAAACAAGAGGCTGTTCTCTTCTGCACGCTCTGGGGCCCCTCCCAGATTTGACTCAAACAAGGGACTAAACACGTTTCGCAATTATGCCACAACAATGTGGAACGCCCTACCCACAGCCGTAAAATAATGTGAATCCCTACCCTCCTTCAAAACCGCTCTCAATGAGCACCTACGGGAGGCTGCAATTAGAAACTGGCCCCGGTAAATGTCCAAACCCCCAACCCCCCACCCACCGAACCCCCTCCAATGTACAGTTTCTTCCCCCTCTAATGTATATATTTTCTTTTATGATCTCTGTCTCTTAAACAGTACTGTATATTTGTATATCGTGTATGTCATAAATGTCTGGATGTAACAGTACTGTATATCTGTATGTCATGTATGTCATAAATGGCATGATGAATTGAAAATGGGGGACCCTGATGTAAACAAGACGAAAGTCTTTCTCTGGTCTGCATCCCCTTAACAATTGTGTGTATTGAGCCGTACTGTATTGTTCTCATTCTGCAATCTGTTAATAAAGTTTTCAATCAATCAATCAATCAATCAATCAATCAATCAATCAATCCCCCCCACGCCTTGCTGCTTGTTATCTTCTTGAGCTCCCCCACACCTGTAGTTTCCCCTCTAGTCTGTTCTTGTAGCTGTCCTTGGCTGCTCTCTGGATTCTTTTTTGAGCTCTTTTCCGACAGCCTTGGCCCCTTGATGTCCCCTGCCATAAAAGCTCTCTTCTTTCCTGTTCAGTACTTGTTAATCCATTGTTTGTTGCTGAGGGAGCAGCCTTTTTTGTGGCTACAATGCTTACCTCGCAGATCCTAATATAACCCGTAATACAGTGAGAGACAAGTTGGCTGTCAATGTTGAGGATGAAGGATTTACCTATCTCAAACCCTGCCCTCTTTTCTTGATCCTCCAATCAGAGCTGTTGCTTCCCTCCCTGTGTTTGGAGTTGTGATTGGACAGTTGACGGATTGGAGGATCAAGAAAAGAGGGCGGTTTGAGATAGGTCAATTAGTCCTTTGGGAAGGCGAGCAGGGCTAGCAATGCTACTCTACCAAGCACTCATAATGGTTGTTGACTAATTATTTTTATGAACCAATTTTTTTTTTTATTCAAGCTAAATCAAAGCAGTATACAAAGACCAGTTAGAGTGTAGAAGACAAGGAACAAACAAACACACCAAGACAAACGGGAAATGACAATACATGAGATGAAAAAACTAAAAACAACAATAATACAAATAAAAAATATCAGCACAGTTGGCTCGTGGAGTGCAATTTGCTCCGGATTACTCTAGTTGGCTCGCGAGCATCTGAGTGCAATTTGCTCCTGATATGGTAAAATAGTATAAATACTGCCCATGCAACAGTATGCATGTCCTAGGACAATGGCAGGCAGAAAACAGAAGCTTCAATTCTCTGATCGCGAATTGGAAGTCCTGACAATCAATACTGTAGCTCTTCTAGTCCTTGGGCCAAACACTTTTTTGGTACCAATTGGGTGGGCAAATTCTAGATGTGATATATATTTTTTTTTTTTTTTATTCCTATACATCCCTAGATTGTGTTTTGATATGATAGACAGTTTGGTTTTGTAGCTTATTAGTGGTTAACAAAAACTGAGTTTTCGCAGAAGAGGTCTCCTGCCATATCTTGCTCCCCTTCATAGATTTGCTTGTACGTCATGTTGTGGGGGATACTAGAGACATGACCATGATAACGTTTTTATTTTTTTATTTTTTATTTTTTTTCTTATGTTGTGGGACTTGTACAGCACTTTCGTAAACGTTGTTGTTTTTAAATGTGCTCTATAAATAAAGTGGGTTGGATTAATTAATTAAGTAGCCCCTTTCGTGACTGACGCATCCAACAAGGTTTCACTCGGCTGTGTGATTTAATTCAAGGTGGATCGCTGTTGTCGTTTGAACAACTTCAGATTTCATGGGAACTACCAATCCCCCAAATCAAGAATGTTTAAGATGAATGAAGTAAGATTTTGATTATTTTAAATATGGCCTGTGTAGACTAAACTATGCACAGAATTATGTCAGTCTACAAGGTCCGGATTCTACATGGTCCGGCAATGTAGACCTTGTAGACTCCACTACAGACCAATTATCAGTGAATGTTCATGCATTTTTAAGAAGGGCAACTTCCACAAAAAAACAAAGAACTCACCAAAACATCTCAGTAGCACCTTATCTAAATGTTATATTTCATATATGGAGATTCATATTTATTTATGTATTGCATGCATTTCTACATTTTATTTCCTATTTTGTTTATTCATCCCAGTATCTTTCTTTCTTATGTGTGGAATTCTACAAGGTGCGCGCACACACACACACACACACACACACCTACACACACACCTACACACACACACACACACACACACACACACACACACTTACATTTAGTCATTTAGCTGACGCTTTTATCCAAAGCGACTTACAAGTTCTGTACGACAAGACAGCAAGAAGGGTACAACTCTATCAGCTGAGTAACAATGTTCATCAAAGTGTTGCGTGTCACAGTGTAGGTTAGTTTATTAGGACAAGTGCATGACAGTAAGGTTAGTTTTTTTTTTTTTTTTTTTTTTTTTTTTTTTTTATCATTTCAGATAATGGTTGAAGAAGTGAGTCTTTAGTCGACGGCGAAAGATTGGATGGGATTCGGCTGTCCTAACTGGGATGGGTAGTTCACACACACACACACACACACACACACACACACACACACACACACACACACACACACACACACACACACAGCGAAGTAAAAAAAAAAAATTAATTTTTTTTTTTTTTTTTTTTTTAACTTCGATTTTTTTTTTAATGTTCGAAGCTTGTGCCATCGAATCGAACGTTCGAAGCTTCGAAGCATTTAAGACAGCCCTAGAACACGTAGAGATCCAGAGTCGGTCAGACCTTCCTATGCTGAGCTATATGGTAACTTTCGAGCACCTACCCCCTACAGGTGAATGCCTCATTGTTGCGGTATAGGTGCATGAAAGTTACCATATAGCTCAGCGTAGGAATGTCAGATCGACGCATTCAGGAGACTCAGGTGCATAAACAAACATGTATTCAATTAGTTTGAGTAGACCTGTCCATGGTGCTGAATCTTTCCGCCAAAGTTAGGCACTGTGTGCCAGTAAAAATAATTTCAGATTTAGGAATATTTTTAGAGTGAAAAATTAAGTTGTATTTAATGTTTAGTTAGGAGAATAGAATCCGCATTCTCATATACTCCAGAATAAACTTTTCATTGACCATGCTTCCAGCGTCTACTCCTCATGGACCTAATGAAACGTTATAAATTAAAAGTGTATTCTGGAGCATATGAGTGTGCGGGTTCTATTATCTTTATTGTGATTATTACCTAACCCAATGGTTCACTGGAGACGCTGGCCACTAATGCGCTTAGTTACCACCAATTCTCTGAAGACGTAAATAGCGCCACTTTATAGCGTGGCAATTAGCGCCGATCTTTGTGAATTGGAGTGTTTTTGCAATGAGGCTCATTTGCATAGAAAGGGGCACATTTTCCGCCCATATTACCTCATTTAAATACCCGCAAATAGCACCGACGCACAGAGACGCAATGATGATGGCAACGCAGTTAGCACAGTATTTCACCCTTTGCTAGTGCTTTGTGAATAGCAAGGTTTGTTTTGGCGGCTATTCGCACAGGCATTGCGTCAGAAACAGCCGCGCAATCCCTTTGTGAATTTGCCCCATTGTGACGGCAAGGAATTGGAAAAGTCACTTCCTGAGTCATCATCTAACAGAAGCAGATCAGGGGGAAAAGGGCCCATTCTTTCCAACAATGACTGACAGTGCTGATCACGCCGAGTGGTCTCAGAACATGTTGACCTGTCTGTACAGTCCCACATCATAATGTACATAATGTGCCTGGAGTTCCCTGGGGACAGAATGAGCAGTGGGGGGAATGATTTGGTGAAAACGTACCTAGCTTCTGTCGGGTGAAATGTGTTCTCATGACAAGATTGGCTGACATAGAACAGATAACAACATTAAACAGAAGGAAAAAATTAAAAGTTAACAATAAGACAAACAAACACTGACTTGGTCGCACAACAGTCATCTCAGAAGTATATATATATACATATACATATATAATAATAGTATATCAAATATATAGCACATGTTCAAGTACCCAAATATGCTTCTCCAATGTATATATATCAAATAAATCACGCTGAATTATCGTTCACACAGATGAATATAAGCAAGCAGCATGAGAATTGCTATTCTGGAATAGTATGGAACTGTACATCATCCACAAGCACAAGGAATGAACCCCACGTTTTCTTGAACATGGATGAAGAACCTCTCAGAGTACATCTTATCTTTTCTAGTTTGATAAAGTATAGTATGTCTCTAATCCAGGGAAGGTGAGTGGGGGGAGCAGCGGACTTCCATTTAAACAGAATCAGCTGCCTGGCCAGTAGAGTGGTAAATGCCACAACGTGTGCTTTGTGCTTTGAAAGTGATAACATAGGTGGAGAGTATCCAAAAAGCGCTGTCAATACATTTGGTTCAAGATTTGTCTCAATACTTCCCGAGATGGTTTCAAAAATATTTGTCCAATACCTGTGCAAGGAGGGGCATGTCCAAAACATGTGAGTATATGTGGCTGGGGCCGAGTGAGATCTATCACATATAGGATCTATATCCTCATACATTTTGGCTAATCTGACTTTCGTCAGGTGTACTCGATGAACAATTTTGCATTGTATCAGCCTGTGTCTTGCACAAATAGAAGAAGAATGAACAAGACGCAGAATGTCAACCCAAATGTCATCCGAGATCTCCTCCTCTAAATCCTCCTCCCATTTACTTTTAATATTGTGTATTGGGGTGGGACATAAGGAGATAATGAGATTATACATAGTCGATATCATGCCCTTGGTGGAAGACATCGGGGTTAAAAAGGAGTCGATGGGTGTTACCTCTGGAAGGTTGGGAAATATAGGGTTAATGCTACAGACATAACTACGAATCTGTAGATACCGAAAGAAATGTCGGCTATGGATTGAATATTTCTCTGATAATTGCTGAAAAGAGGCAAAAACATTATCTATATACAGGTCACCTAGTGTGTTAATACCGAGTGAGGCCCATAAGGAGAATGCTCCATCCATCAGTGAGGGGTGAAATAAAGGGTTAGCTGCTATCGGGGCCAAGTGGGATTGAGTTTTGAACCCACAGTGGCGTCTGAATTGATTCCAAATTCTGAATGTAGTTTTAACGATAATATTTTTGAAGTAGGGGGCCATTGGAAAACCACTGGGGGCATGTATAAGACCAGTTAGTGAGGCAGGTTTGACGGATGAGGCTTCGATGTCAACCCACATAGGGCACACCAGAGGTTTGTCTGACTGTAGCCATTGCTGTATGATTCTAAGATTGGCTGCCCAATAGTAGGCTCTGAAGTTAGGTAAAGCCATGCCACCCAGAGGTCTAGGCCTTTGTAATAGAGCTTTACTAATTCTGGGAACTTTGTTATTCCAAATGAATTTGGATAGACTGTCAATTTTCTGAAAGAATGAGTGGGGAAGAAAGATAGGCAGGCACTGGACAAGATAAGAGAACATTGGGAGAGAGTTCATCTTAACGCAATTGATACGTGCAGCAAGAGAGAGAGGTAATAATGACCAACGTTCAAAATCTTCCTGAAATCGAGTCAGTAGAGAGCCAAAATTTAATTTGAATAGGTCCCCAAATGTATCCCTAATTTGGATACCGAGATATTTGACGCCATGGGGGGACATTTTCAATGGAAAGTTATGCAGTGGATAACTTCGAGCTTCAATGGATTCAAGCACTTCCAGCATTCCAGCATTCAATGGAAGAAGTTCGCTTTTGTCTAAATTTAGTTTATACCCTGAAATATGGCCAAATCGGGTGAATATGTCAAGTGCAGCTGGAATTGATGTGGAGATGTCAGAAACGTATAGAAGCAGGTCATCTGCATACAGGGAGGTCCTCTGTTCAACACCCCCTCTGATTATACCTTTTATACGAGGGTGCGATGGCCAACGGTTCAATGGCGACATCGAACAGGAGTGGACTCAAATTGCAACCCTGTCTCATGGAGCGGTGTAGATGGAACTGTGCTGAACGTGTGTTGTTAGTCCTTACTGAGGCAGTGGGAGAGGTGTAAAGTAATTTCACCCAGGCTACAAAGTTATCCCCCAGTCCAAACTTTTTCAACGTATCGAAAAGATAGCCCCACTCCACACGGTCAAAAGCTTTGGCCGCATCCAGTGAGATGACAGCCTCCGGGCTAGTTGTGGAGGAAGGGCTATATAGAACATTAAAGAGACGCCTAATGTTGGAAAATGAATATCTATTCTGGATAAAAACCTGTTTGGTCTGGAGAGATGATAGTGGGAAGGACAGGTTCTAAGCGCATAGCTAAGAGCTTTGATAAAAGCTTTAAATCTGGGGCGCCCTCGTGGCGCATACCATAGTGCCTCGCGCACCTACGCGGCCGACCCGGGTTCGATCCCAGCTCCCGTCGTTATTTGTCGCATGTCCTCCCCACCTCTCCTCCCATTCGCCCTCTCCTCTGTCGGTCCTGCGTGGCCAAATAAAGCTGTAAAAATGCTAAAAAAGAATAAAAAAAAAATAAAAAGCTTTTGGGTAAGGGAAGGGGGTAACTTAAGTGACCTAAATGAATCTGCATACATGTCAATTAAAATGGGTGCCAGTTTATAAAAGAATTTCCTGTAGAACTCTAGGGTAACCATCTAGCCCCGGACACTTCCCTGTTTGCAGAGAGTAGGCGGCCTCTCTGAGCTCATCTATCGTGATAGGTCCCTCCAGCCCCGTGGCAGCTTCTGGGTTTATCTGTGGTATATCCAATGAATTAAAGAAATTATCATAGGCAGAATGGTCAGAGGTTTGTTCAGATGTATATAAGGAGGTATAAAAGTTTTAAAATTCTTCATTAATTAGCTTGGGATCCGTAGTTAAACCAGTGGGTGTCTGGATTTGAGGGATCTGATGTGAGGCAGAGGCCTGTCGTAATTTATGGGCCAGTAGTTTATTAGACTTGTCTCCATGCTCATAGTAAGTCTGTCTGGATTTAATCATTAGATCCTCCACATAAGCAGAGGAGAGGACATCAAATTGAGCTTGGAGGGAGAGACGTTCTTTATAGATATCCGGGGATGGTTGAGTAGCATGTATGCTATCTAATTGACTAATCTGCTTAGTCAAGTCACTCATCTGTCGTTTTCTAACCTTCGTTTCATAGGCACTATATGAGATTATCTCACCCCTCAGATATACCTTCAATGGGTCTCATTCCCGAAAACTTTTTCAAAGATATATCCTGGAAGACTTATCTTGGAACCACTGAGAGATAATCTATGACAAGTACACTCTGAGTCCTGAACGTGCTGGAGATATGTCTTAAGTGGCTGAAACGGTTGCAGAAATTATATGATCTGATATCTGCTTGGAGAATGGCATTATGTCGTAAACTCCAAAGCGCGTTCCCGTTCAGCTCATTTGCATACAAACCACGGCCCAGACAGTCCTTATAAAGCAGTCAATTGGGCAGTGTGCAAACCCTCGCTGAAATGTCAAAGCGCCGTTCTGACACGGTAGGGAGAGGCGCAGCTGCCTCTAAGTCTAAGCAACGACGTAGGAATTTCACTAATGCTGAAATGGAGGTGGGGATCCCCTGTAAACAAGACAAACGTATTCCTCTGGTCTGCATCCCCTTAACAATTGTGTGTATTGAGCTGTACTGTATTGTAAATTCTGCAATCTGTTAATAAAGTTTCCATTCATTAATTCAGGTACTGATATCGGGAGTGGATAATTACAAGGGGGTTCTTTTCAGCAGCGTCAGCTCCGGGTACAGGGGCACCCACAAACGGGAGGTATGTTTTGTATGTATTGAGCTGTACTGTACTGTACCCATTCTGCAATCTTTTCATAAACCTTCCAATCAATCAATCAGGCATGGGCCCAAATCACCGCAGAGGTGAACGCTGTATCCGGCGAGGGGCGCACAGCCACCGAAGTAAACAAAAAGTGGGTCGACACAAAGTCGGCCTGCAAGCACCGGATTGCCAAGCACAGGAGAGACATGCTGGCAACTGGTGGAGGACCAGCAGGCCCGGCCCTGTCCGACCTGGACCTGCGCGTCCAGGCCATCATAGGCACCACAACAATCACGGGTGTGGAATCAATCAATTGTAGTTGGGAACAAATACGCAAGATGTACTGTGTGCCGCGCCGCATGGATTCATGCAAATCAAGTATTGAGATGCACCTGTAATATCTAATTGAAACATGCATGTGCATCAAGCATTGCATGATCGCAACCCCCACGTCAATCACAATTAACCACCCCAATTCATTCCCAGATTCAACTGACTCAGAGGCGGACCCGCCCCCCCCCGGAGCTGTCCCTCCCGTCCACCGGTGCTGGCCCGACCACCGGTGCTGGCCCGACCACCAGTGCTGGCCCGTCCACCAGTGCTGGCCCGTCCACCAGTGCTGGCCCGTCCACCAGTGCTGGCCCGTCCAACAGTGCCCCCCCCCGTCCTCCAGGGGTGCCAGGGGTGCCAGGGGTGCACCCAGCCATGGAGGTCACATGGGCGAGGCGATGCTGGCTGAGCAGGAGCGGCAAAACAGCGTCCTCGAGTGGGCCGCTGCCAGCCAGGACAGAACCGCTGCCAGCCTGGAGCAGGTCGCTGCCAGTCTGGAGCGGCTCGCTGCCAGCCAGGACAGAACCGCTGTCAGCCTGGAGCGCCTCGGCATCATCGGCGAGTGGGTCGCTACCATGATGGAGCGGGGTTTCGCAGCGCCAGACCCACAATTGCCCCCACAATAATAACCCTCCAGCCACCTCAACAACCACCTGACCAGGACATGCATCCTGACCCATTAATGGGCCCGGATAATAGGCGTGCTGTCTTAGTCCGACAGCAATTAATTGCACGCATGTGAATAGAATTCGACTTGCTTGCTTCTGTCATTAATTAATTCCTATTCATAGGTGAATTAAATCTGGACCTGAATTCGACTTGCTTGCTTCTGTCATTAATTAATTCCTATTCATAGGTGAATTAAATCTGGACCTGAATTCGACTTGCTTGCTTCTGTCATTAATTAATTCCTATTCATAGGTGAATTAAATCTGGACCTGAATTCGACTTGCTTGCTTCTGTCATTATTCGATGCAGTTTACAATGTATACCAATAACTAAACACATCACTCAGTAATACTCAAAGGGTGTCAGGGATGTTGCGGGACACCACGCTTCTCCGCGATGTTGTGCAGGACGCAGCAGGCCATGATAATCGTACACACTTGGAAAGAATAAATAAGCCACAATAAATGACATGCAACATATATTGTATGTGGCTGATGTATTTATTTATTCCGAGTCATTTGCAGTGTGTGTAGCTATTATTTATTTTTCCAACATCAAATAACGTAATTTCTTATCATACAAATAGTCATATTTATTTAGTAATTAATTCCAAGGAGGCCTGTAGTGTTGACGTGAAGGAATCACTATGAGAACACAAGTCTGTCAAGTTATGATAACATTTTAAATTAGTAAATCAATCATGAGGTTTGATCGTGGGCTGAGAGCATATTTAAGTGTGCTCCTCAGCACTCTTGGATCTGCTCTCAAATAAGATCTCAGGAAGATTTGAGGACTCCCACTCCCAGCCCTAATATGTCTTAAATAGGCTGAAATCTGGCTAAGATGAAATATTTTGTCGTAACTACGTTCGAGAATGAGACCCAATGTCTCCCACAGTAAAGATGCTGAAATCTCAGGGGTCTTATTGGTTGATATAAAAATTATCTATTTGGTTGTGTATGAAATTAACAAAATTCTCATGTGAACAAGACTTATAACATGTCTACTGTATCTGTAGAGTTCCTGTGACCTCTTCTGTTACAGTCACCTGAAGAAAACACAGAGAGTACCTTCATTTGCAGTACATGATGGCATGTCAATGAACAAGGAGGACATTAATAAACAATACAGTCATCTCTAGAGAAATTAAATGGCCAACAATTCACAAAACAAAACGGGGGTGATCACATACAATAGCGCTTGCAAACACAAACACCCAGATGGCACATACAGTAGTGAGCCAAACGATGCAGGCTTGTTAACTAACGACGTGACACCACTTATATTAGCAGTATGCAAATTCATTTTCACTCCTTCTCAGACAAATTGCACCCACGCAGAATCGGAGAGAAGTGGGAAGTGAGCCTATCATTTGAGGTATCACTTTTACACAAAGCTCAGCACTGGCTTTAAATACTACCGTTCATGTCATGTCATGACTCATGACAGGATAATCACCACTATCATCCCAAGCATTCTCGTGGACTAACAGACCTACACACCACCTAACACTGCCGGCCTGTTATTGCAAGCAGCCATGTTGCAAGCAACAGTAGCTGGAAGGACTCTTTTGTTGCGGAAGGGAAGCAATGACGTGCAGTGTAAATGATTTGATCTGATACAGTGGGGGTTTGTTGTCGGGATTGTTATCAAGTTGCCATGCACCCCCCCCCCCCCCCCCTCATGGTCCCTCGTTGAGTGCGCGTCCTTAATAGGCTTCAGTCCCCTGATGCCGTGTGGGATCACTGCCCAGAGCCAGATTAGTTTACCGGACAGCGCGCCTCACTGTTGAAAGCAAGGGAAATAAGCTAAACTTGTGAACCCAACATATGGCCAGTCATGCTGTCGTGTCATCCCACAGCTGATGATTCATGTAAAATTACTACTCTGTGGTTCTTCTGGGCCGAAAGATTATCCATTTATGATGTGCAATCTCCAAAAACAGAAGTGTTTGTGTTGCTGCCGAATAAATACAAGTATGGAAGTGTAAATACATGTCAGGGACAGTGCTATGGGCCATATAGGGGGTCACCTACAGGCTACAGCAGTGCTTCTCAAACATTTTCATGTCAAGAACCAACACAAAATTAGACCACATTTGTTCATTTATATTCATTTATTACAGAATTCTATGTCTATACGGTAGATTATGTGATAATTGGAGGTGGTAGCAGAAGGGACGACAAGGAGGAAGCTGTACACTATTCCCTCCATGATAAGCTGACTGAAATGAGAAGCATGTTCAGTCATAACTTATCCCCCCAGACATACCACTAAGCGCTTCGGGCCGACCTTCGTGTTAGTAGCCAACAAGCTTCATCAACCAGGCAGAGCCGGAACGGGCTAACCACTGCATATCTGGAGATCTGGGAGGTCTGTTAGAATCAACCAGAATCAGAAAGGTCTTTATTGTAGGGGTGCTCGATATTGGCTTTTTTACCGATACCGATATTCCGATATTGTCCAACTCTTAATTTCCGATACCGATATCAACCGATATCAACCGATACCGATATATGCAGGGTTTCCCCCCCCAAAAAAACTGAATAATTTCAGGTAACTAATCATTTCACTGGATATATATATAACAAATATTGTTATTGTTTTTTTTTTTTTTTTAACTGATACCGATATTTTCCGATATCACATTTTACTGCCGATATCGGCCGATAATATCGGTCGGCCGATAATATCGGACATCCCTACTTTATTGCCAAGTATACTTTTCACATACAAGGAATTTGCTTTGGACGTTACTGGTGCGACATTAGCGGACAGACATTAACAGACAGATAATACAATAAAGTGGTGGAGTAAAATAAAATGAAATATGAGAATAATAATAATAATAATAATAATAATAATAATAATAATAATAATAATAATAATAATAATAATAATAATAATAATAATAATAATAATAATAATAATAATAATAATAATAATAATAATAATAATAATAATAATAATAATAATAATAATAATAATAATAATAATAATAATAATAATAATAATAATAATAATAATAATAATAATAATAATAATAATAATAATAATAATAATAATAATAATAATAATAATAATAATAATAATAATAATAATAATAATAATAATAATAGAATAATATATTTATGAAATCAAATATAGGCCAGGGCTGTAGGCTACGACTGTATAAGAGGTTGAGTAAAATGATGGGATATAAACTAAATTAAATATAGCACAATAGATATAGTACAAGATCTGCTAGATCTGCTAGATCTGATTAACGATCACAACTGGACTCTTTTTCACCTTATCTGTTTTTTTCTTCTTTTCCCCTTTTGCCTTGTATCTTATTATTCTATTCTTTTTTTTTATTGATATTTTTTCCCCCTCCATTTTCCTCCGATTTTCTCCCATCCCAATGTTAGTCGTTATGCCAATTCCCAATCCCCTTCCTGGTCGCTGCGCACTTACCCCCCACAGTCGGTCTGGGAGAGTGGAGGCTACCACGTGCTTCCTCCGACACACGTCCAGCCAATCAACCGCTTCTTTTTCACCTAGCAGCGCGGATTCTCACTGAGAGGGCGTAGCGTGTGGAAGGATCACACTATCCCACTCAGGTCCTATCCGTGCTTAGCAGGCGCCCTGACCGAACTGTAGGAGTTGCTGTTTACAACGACCCGGACCCACCCCGCCAGCTTCTCCCACCCTCTAATACTGCCAATTGTATTAGTGTGAACGGCCAGCCAATCTGGTGACAACCCCTGAGCTGTGAGCTGGATTCGAACGGGCGAATCCAGCCGCTCCGGGGTTTGGTGACGAACGCAATCTCTGTTACGCCACCTGACCGCCCCTTATTATTCTATTCTAATGATGTTGTTGTTATGGAGCAATCAATCAATCAATCATTCAAAGGTCAGTGAATACCACGACCACAACACCAGAGGGAGCTCCACAAATCATGTTAAACCCAGATTCGGCTCAAACAAGGGACTAAACACGTTTCGCAATTATGACACATCAATGTGGAACGCCCTACCCACAGCTGTAAAGGAATGTGAATCACTACCCACTTTCAAAACCACTCTCAAAGAGCACCTACGAGAGACTGCAATTCGAAACTGGCCCCTGTAAATGTCCTAACGCAACCCCCTCCAATGTACAATAAATGTCCTATTAAACCCAATAATACACGAGACCGTCTTCTTGGGACCAAGTAAGGTTTCGTTGATAATCCAATGTACAGTTGAAGGTGACATAGCGTATTGATATGATGTTAGCTGGTAATGAGTGATGAGGGTTATGCCAGAGAGAAAGGCAGGGGCATTGGTCCTGGTGAGGGCGCCAGTCTAGAATCTCACCAAGGATGCCAAATGCATTAGGGCCGGCCCTGAAAACAGACTGCCTTTCCTCAACTTGATAGCTCACATAAATGGTCCACAGCACACAATGGCCAGGTTTTGCAATGTAATGCTTTTACTCTCAATAATATTTATCATAAGACCAAATGTTTCAGTGACCACCTGAACTGACAGCATTAAGCCTTAACACACCATCACAGCGGTAAGCAAACACACCCAGAATTACACCAACCTGTGGATCAATGTTGACACTGGGTGATCTGCACAACCTCGTACCTACTCCATGGATGCCACACTCTGCGCTCTTATCCCTCCTGGTGAAATGAGTGCATTAATCATGTGATGCTTAATTCAAAATTAGGCTACACTGGGTGTAATGTGGCAACAGGAGGGCTTTAAATCTAAATGATTTAAAAGCCAAACCCGGGTCCTGTCACAATGTACGGTTTCGTGGGACCTACGGGCCAGTGTTATCCAACAAGATAAATAATATGATGGAGGAAACCTGAACTGATAGCCTAGGCTAGAGCTTAAGATGGTGAGGAAACCTGAACTGTCTGATAGCCTATAGGTTGGAGCTTAAGATGGTGAGGAAACCTGAACTGTTTGATAGTCTATAGGTGGGAGCTTAACATGGTGATGACAGCTGAACTGTCTGGCCTAGGTTGGAGCATAACATGGCGACGAAAGCTGAACTGTCTGATAGTCTACATGTGGGAGCTTAATATGGTAAGGAAAGCTGAACAGCCTAGGTTGGAGCCTAACATGGTGCCCAAAAACAAAGGCATTAGGCTACAGGGGACTAAGATGATCCACTGCACATACATTCACTTTAGTGTTGATTTCAAATAATAACATAGTTCATCATTCTAAAAAACAATACATGGCTTATCATATTATTATTATTATTATTAGAACGGGCTAACCGCCACGGATTAGGTGATCTGCTATATGAACTATTTTTTTCTCTCCTTCAGCACTTGTTTTTAGCTCTATTTTAGCTCTATTTATTATGTTTGTCTTTGTTTTTAACATGTACTAATGCTATTGATGTTGTGATGGACACCTGAATCTCCCTACAGGGATAAATAATGGTTTTCAATTCAATTCAATAAATTATTATTATTATTATTATTATTATTATTAGTAGTAGTAGTAGTAGTAGTAGTAGTAGTAGTAGTAGTAGTAGTAGTAGTAGTAGTAGTAGTAGTAGTAGTAGTAGTAGTAGTAGTAGTAGTAGTAGTAGTAGTAGTAGTAGTAGTAGTAGTAGTAGTAGTAGTAGTAGTAGTAGTAGTAGTAGTAGTAGTAGTAGTAGTAGTAGTAGTAGCAGTAGTAGTAGTACTAGTAGTAGTAGTAAATACTAGTAGGTAGTTCATACTGGATGTGATGCCTGGTTTATAACCTATTTACTTTCTTGAGCAGTAAGCAGCTACAGTAAGTAGGTTAGAATGTATGTGTTCTAACCTAAATTAATAACACTGTGATGCCATCTAATGGACACATAACAGGTTGCACCCATTTCTAACCCCTGCTTGCCTGCAGTCTTGGGGAAATCATTCACTGTCGTTCCAAACGTAGCTCAGTTCAGTTCAGATAAGATACTCTGTATTCAGTCCGACTTGTTTCAAAAGTGTACGGACAAGAGATGATCTGCTCCAATAGAACCAACCCTGATATCAGAGAAGTGTGAATGTTTTCAACTATGCAGGGATGAATTGATTGAAAACGTTATTAACAGATTGCAGAATGGGTACAATACAGTACAGCTCAATACACACAATTGTTAAGGGGATGCAGACCAGAGAAAGACTTTCGTCTTGTTTACATCAGGGTCCCCCATTTTCAATTCATCATAACATAATATGACATACACGACATACAGATAGACAGTACTGCTACATCTATGACATACCAGATTTACAAATACAGTACTGTTTGTGATACAAAAAGAGTATAAAAAAGAGAGTATATACATTTGACGTAGAAACTGTACATTGGAGGAGGTTGGGTAGGTGGGGTTGGGTGGGGGGGGGGGGGTTGTGGAAAGCTGTGTTCTTCTTGATGAACTGATGACATGGATGAAATTACTACATGAATCTAATTAACACACCACATCTAGAACTCTGGAAATGCACCATGTGAGAGTGACATAAAACTAAGACACAAGGGCTTAGTTTGAAACAGAGAGTGACATACCGTACAATACAGTACGGCTCAATACACACAATTGTTAAGGGGATGCAGACCAGAGAAAGCCGTTTGTCTTGTCTTGTTTGTCTAGACGTTTGTCTAATAGACAGTCTCCTCCCCACCGCATGTATATAATTCTCTCCCCGCTGTATGTATATTTCTCTCCCACCCACCCACCCCCTCCTAATGTACAGTCCCCTCCCCATCATATGTATATACTCTGTCAGGATCTATGGGTAACAGTACTGTATATTTAAATATCGTATACGTCACAAATGTAACAGTATTAAATACCTGTATGTCATGTATGTCCCTATGCCATAAATGTTATGTATGTTGTGTATGTCCCTATGCCATAAATGTCATGATGTCATGTATGTCTTGTATGTCATAAATGTCACTATGAATTGAAAATGGGGGACCCTGATGTAAACAAGACAAACGTCTTTCTCTGGTCTGCATCCCCTTATAAAATTGTGTGTATTGAGCCGTACTGTATTGTACCCATTCTGCAATCTGTTAAATAAAGTTTTCATTTATTCATTCATTGTTTACATCAGGGTCCCCCATTTTCAATTCATAGTGACAAAGCAGCCAGCAATCACAGCACGTAAGTTTCACCACGGACATATGGACCTGTGATGTTTGTTTGGTTTATTTAATTCTTTTTGAGGCGTGCTGTCCTATAAATGCCAAGTAATAGTTGTTTCATGGACCAAGACCACAACAGTCTCCTCTCCTATAGCGTCAAATGTTTTATCTGCTGACAAAGCACAATACCTGTTGGTTTTTAGTTCACTCATTGTTCAGGGAAACACAATGTTAACATTGACGGATTGTGAATTTTGTGATTGACTCAAATTATATTTATTTGGAAAAATAAATATAGTCACTTTATTTGAAGAGTCAAAACTGTTCTCTTGGCTTTGTTTTGTAGTAGTAACACTCATGTCATGATAAATCTGGTTAGGTCAAAACTACAGGAATATACATACAAAAAAAGGGTAGTAGTTGTCATGATTACAGTGCATCACAGTCACGAAAGGGGCATAGGTGACTGCTTGGTTTGACTGGCCGCCGAGCCATACTGTACATGTTGACTGCTTGGTTTGACTGGCCGCCGAGCCATACTGTACATGGTGACTGCTTGGCTTAAATATAAAACATTTAAATAAATAAAAAATATAAAAAAAAAATTTGCATCCTCTGTTATTTTACCCACGCAACGCCACTGGATACACTAAGTGGTTATTTTAATAACGGCGCATTGCAAATCCTCATAAGTATCTATTAATTCGTATCAATTAGATATCTTTGGGCTGTGTGTGTGATTTTTGGCTGGTGAAAATGCTGAGTGGCTAGTGACTTTGGAAAACCACTAGCCACAGTGGCTGGTGAGCCAAAATGTTTATGTCAAGCCCTGCAAGGAATATCGATAGGTTATAACTATAACCAAGTTCTGTGAGTATTGGTGACGCTCGGCATCACTACTGCACTGTACCTCGCTTGTGCACACGCACTGAATAAAAATTCCACAACTTTACATCCCAATATTCGTCTGACCACACCCCTATCAGCTTACCTCATAAGCAGGTGTGTGGCCACCTACTCACCTCCTTCCCAAGCTTTCACCACAAGGTGAGATCAAGGGCAGCAGCGGCGTCTGACGCCGAGCGTCACCAATACTCACAGAACTTGGTTATAGTTATAACCTATCGTTCTGTATCGTATGGCTCCGCTCGGCGTCACTACTGCACAAGGGAGGCCGAGCGAGAGCCATCGGCTGACAAATACACCCCGCTGAGGCCCCCCACAACCATCAGATCAGGGAGGACCGAGCCCCCCCGACCCCCCCTAATGGAGGGCACCCCCCCCCCCCCCCTATTCGAGGTTCCCGGGAGGGCGACGGACCCGACCGTGCGAAGAGGCACTCAAGCAACTCAACGCACAGGGTGAGCAGACCGTGGCCTGACCCCACGACTACACACACGCACAACCCGCATGCCACCCGGGAACGAACGGAAGGAACAACCTCGTTACTGCCCCCAGAAATCACAGGGTCAAGAGCAAACCCAACCCCGTGGCAAGGCCGTAGCAGCGGAGCGCGAAGGAAGACCCAGACCCACCAAAGGGACTGGATCCCCTGGAAACGGGGGCCCGGAGAGGTCAATGATGCCAGGCATCAAGACCCCACCAGGCAGTCACTTAGTGACACCGCCCCCCACATCGCCAGCGTATTCGGATAAGGCCCCTCCCAAGAGTGGGCCCTTTCCCCCCAATAGCACACCGCCTGGCACACTGACCCTGCAGCACAGGCAGTCAGCATGGCCGTAAGCACAAAAAAGTCTTACCAACGGAAGCAGGCAGCGCACCGGGGAAACCAGGCAACAGGCTGTAACCCGAGCCTGGAGCACTGCGGACGCGACAGGCGCCAGAGGGGTCAGCTGAAAACAGCCGCCCCGGCGGAAGGGGCGTATGCTGGCGTTGTTGATCACCATGACAAAGCCTCCTTTAAAAAAAAAAAAACAGCGGGTATGAGGCAGCGAAGGCTGACACGATTGGCAGACGTCATGAACGTGCAGGGGCACACTCAACCGGGTAACCCGGGTGTTCTGAAGGTCCAGATTAACACTGAAAGTCTGCGTTTATTATTTTGTATAACTTATATATTGTTTATATATATAAGATATATATCTTCACGTCATCTGTTTTACGTGCCAGTATTTATCATTCGCCTTTTGTATATGTTCCATTCTTAACGCCGTAGGCGCCAGCGCGCGCCCCCTGTAGACATGTTCGAAACATGCCCGGCAAGTCCTGAGAGAGTATACTGTTCTGTGTGGGTGAGCAGAACCAGTCCACAGGTAACCAGCTACAGAGTGTGTTGTGGAGAAGACGTTTGGTGCAGTTGTACACAGACCGAAAGTATCGTTATAGAGAGCCAAACGGCTAATTAGATACAACTATAATATTGTCAAGCCACTATTGGCACGGTATAGTGACTTGTGTGAGCGAAGTAACGTATCGTTATAGTTGAACTCAGCAACGTCCTGGATCTACAAGACTTATTGAAGACTTTCTGCGGGTTAGCTTTAAGTACAAACGGAGCTAACTAGCTATCATCCATGCCAACAGGCTTTTGGGCTAATAGCTATTAATCCTGCCATCGGGCGCTAGGAATACAAGGACCGGTCCGTACGAGACCCTTTCCTCCCCAGCGACGAATGGATTAACCTAAGTGTGTCTGCAGCCCTCTGGAGTAGGAACTCTAGAGGACCACCGTCTCCATCCTCCATCTTGCTTTTCCCTGTTCGACGTGCTTCTTCTCAATCCACTCCACGCTTCGATGGTCGAGTACTAGTAGTTAAAGACTATCGTTACCTCTGACGTTGTTGCCCCTGACATTCCATTATTAAAGGAGAGCTGTGTTTATAGAATATGTATGTTGCTATTTGTTGTGAAGGGCCAGATTAAACCGAATATATATATTTATTTATATATATATATTTAATTGTATTTGTATATTCTCTAATATTCCCTGATATCCCTTGTATATTCCTTGTACAATATGCATTGAATATCCATTCTAGCCTACTGAACATCCCATAATAGTCTCCATTCTACTATTGGTCGAGACCTTGGTGCCAGGCTGCCATACCCCTCAGACCCAGTTCAAACGTACCGCTCGACATGTACGAACAAGTCCTAGTTCCGCGTAGGAATTTGGCTACCGCACCACTAATGGGACTATTTGTTCATAGTGCGTATATATACTGCGCTACTAAAGTAGGACTTTCTTTTCAGTCCAGTTTCTTACCCTCCAATAGAGTCACAGACGTAAAGCCTCCCCGCGATGCCACGTGTGGGAGTAAGGCCAAGTTCGGCCTACCATCGGTATTGAGACATCCTGTATATTAATATTTGAATAGTCATATTTGGCACTATATCGTCGAGTTGGACGTAGTCTATTAAGCTAATAATAGTCTGTTAATATATAGTGCTTCGTGCGGTGAGAATACTACCGTAGTCAGTACCCCATCGTTTCGGGCAGAGAACTGGCTGCTTACCCAGGGTGGTTGACCCGATGTGAAGCTGCACCCGAGGAGCCCCAGAGCCGACGAGCGAGTGGACCTGTATACCGGATTATTCTACCGACGACAGCCCGCCTTCCCAGGCACGGATTATGCTTTGGATACTTTGATTATTCTATGGATAAAGACCCCCGACACTACCGTGTGTTGGAACCCCCCCCCCTGGAGAGGACGGAAGGTGAGGAGACGCTCTGCAAGACGAGGTCTCTCCACATCTCTCCCCCGTGGACCGGAGAGAGCCGGCCCACAAAGAGTCCACCTGCTTTCATCTGTGGTCCAAGGATCGCCGGCGCATTGAACGGCACTACAGTGGGTTCTCCTGGGATACCCTTGGCCGGACGAGGCAGCTGGATTCTACCCCCCCCCCCCCCCTCCTACTCCTGTCGGCTTACAAGCGACCGGATTAACCCCCTCTAGTGTATCCAGCCTATAATCATTAAAGTATCATTGCTGTTATTCCTTAACTATTCCAGGTCGTATATTTACCACCTGCGCCTTCAGAGATTGGACATTTTCTATTGATATACCGACGAATACTCCTTGCCATAAAAGTGCATACTATTTCAATTCATAAATGTAATTAAGTGATTAAGTGCTTATTCTACACACCATCGCTGTGTAGGAAATAAAGACCTGTTTCTAATTCGTACATTTGTGTTGGATCCGTTTCATCTACGTGAGAGTGTTCATGATAATATATTTATGCCGTGTACTGGGTGGCCGAATATTAAGTACAAAGGTAGTGGTAGTAAGTATCATATCTAGTAATACAGTCAGGGAATTGTACCCCTCAGTTACAATTGGTCCTTCGAGCCGGAGGGTAATTAGTGTAATATTAATATAGTGTTATTAATATTGAAATGGCCTATGATGAACACTCCACGAAACGATCCTCCTAACCAACGCCCGCAGCGCGAACGACGGCTCCCTCAGTACTTAGAGGCTTACGCTGTCAGTCAACAACCTAGTCTTCTACTAACAGTAAACGCGGTAAAACTAGAAAGTAAAAGTATGTCTAACCCCAACGCCCAGACTACCCCGACCATAGAGGCCCCTACGGGCTCTAATGTAACTGACCAAGTTCACGGTGGGGACCAGTGGGAACCAGACATGACTTCACACCCCGCCAGTACTGAAGAAGTAGTCCCTAATGAGTCCCGGGAGGAATACAACGCTACCGAGAGAGAACTCGGCACGGAAGAAGACGGGGAGAGCACCGTGGAGATAGAACTCCAAGGCTCCGCAAGGAGTACCCGAGGGAAGGCTCCCCTATACAACCGCCTTCTCCCAGCGAGGCAGAGAGGACCCTACAGCAGGCCTTCCTCATCAGCCTGAACGCCGCTGCTGAACGCGACCGACTGCAGGTCCAGCAGCGGAGCGAAGAAGAGCATATACGTCTAGAACTAAGACGCATTCAGAGAGAAGAGAATGTGGCCCGAGACCGAGCAGACAGCCAGCGAGCAGCTGCTGGTGCCCTACGGGACGCAGAGCGCGACAGACAGCAAGCGCAACTAATAGAACAGCTGATCAGACGGACAACACCCTCTCCCTCCGCCAGAGGCTCCAGGAACTCGTCTAGACACACCTCCAGGGCGGCATCCCCTAGCCGAGTAAACAACCCTGAACTTGACCAACAGACGAGGTCTATACCCCCCACAGACCACCTCCCCCCACCGGTCCAAGCGAGACCTAGCAACCAGGAAGGAGCAGCATATCCTGTGGAGAGGCTAAACCAGAGACTACAAGCACTGGATGACCTAACTGAAGACGAAGAGGAAGAGGAGGAGAACCACGCCCGACGACAGCACAGTACTCTACCGGACCAGGAGGTCCGGTACAGCCCAGGCTATACTCCCGCGGAGCTGCGCTACAGACCCCCGACTCTATACACGGGTGAGCACGACGCACGACCCGCACCGAGGAACAGCACCTGGACAAGCGGGCCATGGTACACTGCCGGTACCAGCCCATACCAAGGAGCGGGAGGAGACTCGCCTAGGAGGCCTCTCCCCCAACGCTCGCCGATGTATCCACAGTCAGCGTCATACATTGGCACGCCTATGGTACCCGACTTCACCCAAGAGAACCGGGCCCAGTATACGGAACTCCGCATGTGTCTGGAGACCATGTTGGTGGATGTATTGGATGAACGCCATAAATACGCCATCCTACTGAAGCACTTAAAGGTGCCCCGCGCACATAATATAGCGCTCGCCTACGCGACTTCCACCACCCCATACACAGCAGCGCTGGTAGCATTGGACCAGAGGTATGGGCGCATATGGGATTACGTGATCCAGGAGATCCGACACATCGACCGCTTACCCCCAGCAATAGACAATCGAGCACTGGACGACCTGTCCATCAGAGTGCAGTCCCTGGTAGGGATGTTGGGAGCCCAGAGAGAGAAGGGGAGGCATGAACTTTACGCCAACTCAAATGTGGAAAGGATCTTGGAGAAGCTGCCGCCCGCTCGACAGGAGCGTTTTAGGCGACAGAGGGACCACCGAGACCCGAATGGCCCCGAACCGAACCTCCTCGATCTAGCAGACTTCCTGGCGAGAGAAGTCAGCAGCCTACGGCTAGATACATTCGGACGGAGCACCCCTGGCTCCAGAGAAGGAACCAGACGACTAAATGATGGAAGAAGATCGGTGACTGTGATGCACCAATCGGAGTCAGTACCGAGCAGCAGGAGCCACAGTACCCCCTCCAGAACGGAGAAGTGGAAGATAGTGTGCCCCTACTGTGAGAAAGAACACTGGCTAGCGCAATGTGACTCCTTCCCCAAGCTGAACGCGGAGGAAGCAGGTCAATGGATAAAGTCCAACAAGCGCTGTTTTCGCTGTGCGCGCTCACACATGGCAGCCGAATGCCGCTTAAAGAAAAGGTGCACCAAGTGCGATGGAGCCCATCTGGACATACTTCACGACAGTAACAGACGGCGCCCTTCACCTGCACCATCCAGCCGCAAAGCGAGCGTCATGTACATCGATCCCGCCAGCAGCAGTGGAGCCCGAGTACTCCTAAAAGTAGTGCGTGTGACACTAAGCTACCAGAATAAAGTCCTGGACACTTACGCCGTCCTCGATGACGGGTCAGAGAAGACCCTGCTGCTCGCCTCCGCTGCGGCCCAGCTAGGGCTGCGGGGAAGCGAAACCCAAATGACAATTCGGACAATAAGACGAGATTTGAAGACGATAAAGGGCGAGAATGTCTCATTCTCTATCGCAGCAAGCGGCCAGCCTGAGCGACGGTACCAGATTGCAGACGCTTTCACCAGCCAAGAAATAGGACTGTCGCGGTACACATACCCCGTCGCCAAGCTGATGGAGAAATATGCACATCTGCGCAAGTTACCGATCCCGCTCATAGACAATGCTATGCCGACCCTGTTGATAGGCTCCGACCATGCAGACCTCATTGTCCCGATAGACCGGGTTCATACCGGACCCCGAGGCTGTCCTGCAGCAGTCGAGACCCGTTTGGGATGGACTCTCCAAGGCCCGCTCGCCAAATCTCTCAACCGAAGTACAGCCACTAGATGTCTCCACTCCCGAGTCACAGAGGGAGAAACCGCACTCCTGCAACACGTAGAGCGGCTATGGAGCTTGGAACAAATGCCCTTTAAGAATGGAAAGAAAGACATTCGCTCTAAAGATGACATTTACGCCATTCACCTCCTCGAGACAGGGACCAAGAGAGTCCCGGTCAACGGCGTGTTGAGATACGCCACGCCACTCCTGCGGCGAGAAGGAATGCCTACTTTCCACGCCAAGACAGACGCCATAGAACGGTACCTGCTGAACACGGAGCGGCGCTTAGCCAAGAACCCCGCCCAAGAGAGTGTATACCGCGCTGAGATTGAGAAGCTCATCACAGCGGGACACGTCACAAAGATGGACATTAAAGAGGCTGACCAGACCACTGAATCGTGGTACGTGCCCCACCACAAGGTCCATCACAACGGTAAAGACTGCATAGTATTTAACTGCAGCTACCAGATCGGATCCCAAAATCTGAATAAAGAGTTACTGCCCGGTCCCACACTCGGCCCCTCCCTACTCGGCGTTCTACTCCGCTTCCGCCAGGAAAAGGTGGCCATCAGCGGGGACATTAAAGGAATGTTCCTGCAGGTGAGATTAGTAGAGGCGGACAAGCCCCTGTTACGGTTCCTATGGAGAGAGAAGCCAGGAGATGAGCACCCAGCCATCTACCAATGGGAAGTCCTCCCCTTCGGAACGACGTGCAGCCCCTGCTGTGCGACATTTGCACTACAGAAACATGTAGCAGAGGACCCAGCAGCGGACGAAGAGGTCCGACACAGCGTAAAGAACAGCTTCTACGTAGACAACTGTCTACAAAGCCTTTCAACCCAGGAAGAAGCCGAGGCTCTCCTGATTAAACTCCGCGCCTCATTGATCAAAGGCGGCTTTGATCTCAGGCAGTGGGCCAGCAGCGATCCGCAAGTACTGCGCAGCCTCTCCTCCGAGGACAAGGCAGCCAGCAGCGAGACCTGGATGGCTACAATCCCGGGAGAAGCCCAGGAGATGACCCTGGGATTGGTGTGGCGATTCAAAACAGATTCGCTTCACTACAGACACAAGCCCCTGACTACGGAGCAGGGAAGGCCGGCGGCGGCGCCGACCACCAGACGGAGTGTGTACACAACACTCGCCCGACAATATGACCCGCTAGGATGTATTCTACCGTACACCACCAGGGCAAAAATGATTGTACGAGCATTGTGGGACAAGGACCAGGGCTGGGACGACCCCATTCCCGCACACCTTGCATCCACCTGGAGAGAGTGGGAGATGGAGCTCCACTCACTCCCAGGCGTTAATATGCGCCGAAGCTACTTCCCACCCACGGTGAGGCCAGAGACATGTAAAATGGACTTACACGTCTTCGGTGACGCCTCAGAGGTCGCATACGGATCAGTAGCCTACTTGCGGGCCCAAGACCAGGGGGGAGAGATCTACACAGCATTTGTCCTCGCCCGCTCGAGAATAGCCCCACGCAAGCAACAATCTATCCCACGTCTAGAGCTCTGCGCAGCCCTAGCCGGAGCGCACCTAGCCACGCTCATCCAACGTGAGCTCACCATACCGGTGTCTAGAACAATCCTGTGGTCAGATTCCACGACGGTACTCGCCTGGATCAAATCGGACTCATGCAAGTACAAAGTCTTCGTGGGAGTCAGAGTCACCGAGATTCAAGACTTAACCGAAGAGTTAACCGGAGAAACAGAGTGGCGCTACGTTGATACAAAACAGAACCCAGCTGACGTCATCACCCGGGGGATGCCCCTGGATGACCTCACCCGTCGCAATGTCTACAGTGACGGCCCCGCATTCCTAAGACTCCCGGAAGGACAGTGGCCCATGCCTATCCCGAGGGAAGCAAGTCCAGAGGAGGTTGAAATTAAGAAGTCTGTGTTCTGTGGATTGAGCACCGTAGCCTCCACCGACCCTAACATAAACGATTGCACGTCCATAGAGAGTGCACAACAAAGAACATTCCTGCGGTACCACCCGGAGTGCAAGTCCCCCGCTGATATGTCAGCGGCTAACTACGAGGAAGCAGAATTGCTTCTACTGCAGCGAGCCCAGAGAGACTCGTTCCCCGATGAATTGGCCTGTCTACAGGGAGGAAAGCCCGTCCCATCCGACAGCAGATTAATTCACCTGGCCCCCGAGAGCGACGCTCACACCCTCATCAGAGTGGGTGGTCGCCTACGCAGAGCCCCCAATCTACCTGATGACATTAAATACCCGATCGTATTGAACAGCCGACACAAGGTCACAGAGCTGATTATAAAGAAATACGATGAGGATGTACATCACGCAGGAGCAGAAAGAGTCTTCGCGGAAATCAGACGTCGTTACTGGATCCTACAAGGAAGAGAGGCGGTACGACGCTTCCAACGAACATGTCTAGACTGCCGCAAGTGGCGCGCGCAGCCCAGCATACCAAGGATGGCTGACCTTCCTCCATGTCACCTCCGAATCGGTGACAAGCCATTCCACTCAACGGGTATGGACTGCTTTGGCCCGCTGCACATAAAGAAAGGAAGAGGAACCGAGAAGCGGTGGGGTATTGTATTCAAATGCATGACCACCAGAGCGATACACATCGAGCTTCTCCCGACCATGAGCACAGACTCATTCCTTATGGCCTTCCGTAGATTCATATCACGGAAAGGAAGACCGTCTACCCTATTGTCCGATCATGGGACAAACTTTAAAGGCGGCGAAAGAGAGCTGAGAGAGAGCTTCCAAGCTATGGGCCCAGAACTTAAGACCCACCTCGCTCCAGCACAGGTTGATTTCCAATTCAACCCCCCAAACGCACCCCACTTCGGTGGCACTTGGGAACGAGAAGTGCGCTCCATAAAGACAGCCCTGTACGCAGTACTTGGGGCCCAGACTGTGGCGGAAGAAGTCCTAATGACAGTCCTCACGGAGATTGAGGGAGTACTTAACTCGAAGCCCCTCGGATATGTCTCCAGTGATGTGGCGGATATCGACCCAGTTACCCCCAACACACTCCTGATGGGGCGGCTAGATCCCACATTACCCCAGACAATGTACCGGCCTGAAGAAGCGAACGGCCGACGAATGTGGAGGTACAGCCAAGTATTAGCCGACAAGTTTTGGAACAGTTTCCTACTGCACTACCTACCGTCTCTACAGACCCGTCAGAAGTGGGTAAAGGAGAGAGACAATTTGACAGAAGGAACAGTCGTCATGATTATTGATCAATCACTGCCCAGAGCTATGTGGCCGGCCGGCCGCGTAAGCAAAGTGATCACCGGTGCCGACGGCAAGGTCCGAGCAGCTGAAGTGCTCGTCCAGGGTCGCACTTACACCCGTCCCGTGGCAAGGCTCATAGAACTGCCTCGACTCCCAGACACAATCGATGATGACCATGACCCTACAACCCTATGACTTTGTGAAGTTGACTGACCCCTACAGCAAACCCTTATGTGTAAATAGA
The DNA here is from genome assembly GCF_963971535.1 of Notolepis coatsorum. NCBI lineage: Eukaryota > Metazoa > Chordata > Actinopteri > Aulopiformes > Paralepididae > Notolepis > Notolepis coatsorum. The sequence continues at coordinate 20,999,534 of NC_140167.1, read as the reverse complement.
CAACGCGATTAATCTGTCTCCGTTTAACTGATTAGGTCTGGGACCTATTCAGGGGGTGGCTGTTGTGAAGGGCCAGATTAAACCGAATATATATATTTATTTATATATATATATTTAATTGTATTTGTATATTCTCTAATATTCCCTGATATCCCTTGTATATTCCTTGTACAATATGCATTGAATATCCATTCTAGCCTACTGAACATCCCATAATAGTCTCCATTCTACTATTGGTCGAGACCTTGGTGCCAGGCTGCCATACCCCTCAGACCCAGTTCAAACGTACCGCTCGACATGTACGAACAAGTCCTAGTTCCGCGTAGGAATTTGGCTACCGCACCACTAATGGGACTATTTGTTCATAGTGCGTATATATACTACGCTACTAAAGTAGGACTTTCTTTTCAGTCCAGTTTCTTACCCTCCAATAGAGTCACAGACGTAAAGCCTCCCCGCGATGCCACGTGTGGGAGTAAGGCCAAGTTCGGCCTACCATCGGTATTGAGACATCGTGTATATTAATATTTGAATAGTCATATTTGGCACTATATCGTCGAGTTGGACGTAGTCTATTAAGCTAATAATAGTCTGTTAATATATAGTGCTTCGTGCGGTGAGAATACTACCGTAGTCAGTACCCCATCGTTTCGGGCAGAGAACTGGCTGCTTACCCAGGGTGGTTGACCCGATGTGAAGCTGCACCCGAGGAGCCCCAGAGCCGACGAGCGAGTGGACCTGTATACCGGATTATTCTACCGACGACAGCCCGCCTTCCCAGGCACGGATTATGCTTTGGATACTTTGATTATTCTATGGATAAAGACCCCCGACACTACCGTGTGTTGGAACCCCCCCCCCTGGAGAGGACGGAAGGTGAGGAGACGCTCTGCAAGACGAGGTCTCTCCACATCTCTCCCCCGTGGACCGGAGAGAGCCGGCCCACAAAGAGTCCACCTGCTTTCATCTGTGGTCCAAGGATCGCCGGCGCATTGAACGGCACTACAGTGGGTTCTCCTGGGATACCCTTGGCCGGACGAGGCAGCTGGATTCTACCCCCCCCCCCCTCCTACTCCTGTCGGCTTACAAGCGACCGGATTAACCCCCTCTAGTGTATCCAGCCTATAATCATTAAAGTATCATTGCTGTTATTCCTTAACTATTCCAGGTCGTATATTTACCACCTGCGCCTTCAGAGATTGGACATTTTCTATTGATATACCGACGAATACTCCTTGCCATAAAAGTGCATACTATTTCAATTCATAAATGTAATTAAGTGATTAAGTGCTTATTCTACACACCATCGCTGTGTAGGAAATAAAGACCTGTTTCTAATTCGTACATTTGTGTTGGATCCGTTTCATCTACGTGAGAGTGTTCATGATAATATATTTATGCCGTGTACTGGGTGGCCGAATATTAAGTACAAAGGTAGTGGTAGTAAGTATCATATCTAGTAATACAGTCAGGGAATTGTACCCCTCAGTTACACTATTACTATTAAAATGCTTGTTCAACTTGTATCCCTGTCCCCGCGCAGTTAATGGAGTGTCCGCCATTTTGTGTACCTATACTGTCTGGCTAATTAGTATTATGCATTAGTGGTTTAATCTAACATATCAATACAGTCCGGGTTGTGTAGCCCCTTAGCTACAATTGGTCCTTCAAGCCGGATGGTATCAGTAATAATACAAATAATATTAGTGATAATATGGCCAGCGGCGGACACTCTCCAATCAGCTCTCCCCCATTAGAGCGCCCTAGGCGCCAGCGTCAGCCCCCTCACCACTTGGAGGGCTACGCTGTAGATTTACCTCCTAGCTTATCTACGAGAACGCTAAGCAAGGATAACATTGGTAGCTCAAGTATGCCCAACCTTATCGACCTGTCAACCCCAGATGTAGAGACCCAAGCTAGTTTAAGTGAAACTGACTTAGCTTACGGGGGGGGACAAGCGGGGCATGACTTGACTATACCCATAGAACGCCGCGCCCCCGAGATGGACCTCGGAGCGCATGAAAGTAAAGAACGCCGCGCCCCCGAGATGGACCTCGGAGCGCATCAAAGTAAAGAGTACCGTGCCCCCGAGATGGACCTCGGAGCGCGGGAGAAGACAAAGTACAGCGCCTCCGAGATGGACCTCGGAGCGCGTGAGGAGACCAGGTCACCGCCAAGCCCTGCCAATTCCAAATCACCATCATCAGCGTCATCCCCAAGCGAGGCCGACCAGAAGCTAGCGCAAGTCCTGATCGCCACGATAACCGATTCGGCGGAAAGGGATCGCCTCTAGGCGCAACGAGAAAGCGAGCGTGAACATTTCAGAGTGGAAGAGAGACGCCTCCAGGCGCAATGAGAAAGTGAGCGTGAACATTTCAGAGTGGAAGAGAGACGCCTCCAGGCGCAACGAGAGAGTGAAAGCGAACACCTCAGACTGGAAGAGAGTCGCCTCCAGGCTGACGCCACGATGACCATCAGATTGGAAGAGAGACGCCTCCAGGCTGAAGAAAACATGGAGCGAGACCGCGTCAATGCGCAGCGTGAGGCAGAACGAGACCGCCTACAAGCACAAATGATGGAGCAAGCGCTCCAGAAGGTGACCCCCCACTCTTCCACCCGGAGCTCCCGGAGATCATCACGACAAGGGTCGATGGCACCCTCCCCTCCCCGACAAAGCTACACGGGACCCCGCCTACGGGAAGAACCTGCTTACGTTGCAGAGCAGCTAGCCGAGCGACTACAAAGCCTGACGGTGGACGAGGGAGGACAGAAAGCCCACCCGCACTACTCCATCTCAGACCAGGAGGCTCAGCGCAGCCCCGGTCTCAGTCCCGACACGCTGCGTTATGAACCCCCAACACGTCCCAGTGGGGAGTTCGAGCACCAGACGGCACAGAGGAATAGTGCCTGGGAACCCAGCCCCTGGTTCCCGCCCAGCACGAACCAACGACCCAACGTACAGGGAGACTCGCCGCGGATGCCTCTCCCCCCACGTGCGTCAGTGTCACAGCCATCCATGGCACCCTACATTGGGACACCCACATTCCCAGACTTCACAAGAGAAGACCGAGCGCAGTATACCGAGCTGCGTATGTGCCTAGAGACAATCATGTCAGGAGTACAGGACGAGCCATACAAGTACGCCATTCTCCTTAAGCATCTCAAGGTAACTAGAGCTCACAACATTGCGCTGGCATACTCCAATTCACAAACTCCCTATTCTGACGCCCTGGCGGCCCTCGACGGACGTTACGGACGTACATGGGACTATGTCATTCAGGAGATACGTGAGATCGAACGTCTCCCCCCGGCTAGAGACAACCGAGCCCTGGACGACCTATCTGTCAAAGTACAGTCCCTAGTAGGGATGCTCGGGTCCCAGCGAGAGAAGGGGATGTACGAGCTGTACGCCAACTCCAACGTGGAGCGCATATTGGAGAAGCTCCCCCCATTCCGCCAAGAACGCTTTCGGCGGCAACGAAACTACCGTGACCCGAATGGACCAGAACAGTCACTGCTGGATCTTGCTGACTTCCTAGCCAGGGAGGTTAGCAGCCTAAGAATCGACACCTTCGCATGGGGCGGCTCGAACTTTAAAGAGGGACAGAGGAGGGCTAAAGACCAAAGCAGGCCCATCACAGTGATGCACCAGGCCGAGTCGGTGTCACGGCAGAAGAGTCACAACCCCCCCGCCAAGGAGAAATGGAAGATCGCATGTCAATACTGCGACAACGAACACTGGCTGTCACAGTGCGACGCATTCAAGAAACTGACCACCGTCGAAGTAAGTCAGTGGATTAAAGCTAACCGCTGCTGCTTCCACTGCGCGCACGGCCACATGGCAGCAGAATGCCGCCTTAAGAAGAAGTGTGGCAAGTGTGACGGCGCTCACCTCGAAGCACTGCACGAGAGCAACAAGCGAAACCCAGCTCCATAAAGCAACTCGAGAGCAGAAGTACTCTACATCGACCCCGCGAAGAGTGGGAGCTCCAGGGTGCTCCTCAAGGTGGTACGAGTACTCCTCAGTCACGGGGACAAGGTACTCGACACCTACGCCGTCCTCAACGACGGGTTGGAGAAGACACTCCTCCTCGCCTCCGCCGCGACCCAGTTGGACCTGCGGGGCCCAGAGGAGACCATGACCCTCCGTACCATTCGTCGAGACTTAAAGACAATCAAAGGTGAAAACGTCTCGTTCACCATTGCAGCGATCAACCAGCCTGAGAAGCGGTAGATAGATAGATAGATAGATAGATAGATAGATAGATAGATAGATAGATAGATAGATAGATAGATAGATAGATAGATAGATAGATAGATAGATAGATAGATAGATAGATAGATAGATAGATAGATAGATAGATAGATAGATAGATAGATAGATAGATCGATCGATCGATCGATCGATCGATCGATCGATCGATCGATAGATAGATAGATAGATAGATAGATAGATAGATAGATAGATAGATAGATAGATAGATAGATAGATAGATAGATAGATAGATAGATAGATAGATAGATAGATAGATAGATAGATAGATAGATAGATAGATAGATAGATAGATAGATAGATACTTTATTAATCCCCTTGGGGAAATTCAGGGTATCTCGCAGCTCACATAGTATACAGACATTGACCGTTCCCATACAGTTATTGCACGTTATGTCTGCATCATGAATAAAAAATAAGTACATGATGAAATTCAATTAGATCATACCCATCAATATTAAATATGAGCGTGATTAGATAAAAGCAGGTGTATAAAAACAGGTGTAAAAACAGGTGTAAAAACAGGTGTAAAAACAGGTGTAAAAACAGGTAAAAACAGGTAAAAACAGGTGTGTGGGTCAGAGGTCAGGTCCCCCGCACTATAATACGCTGTTGTACAGTCTGATGGCTGTGGGGACAAAGGACCTCCTGTGCCGCTCAGTCTGTGAGTGCAGGGAGATGAGCCGTCTGCTGCGACTGCTGCTCTGCCCCACCAGGGTATGGTGGAGAGGGTGGTTGGTATTGCCCATGATGGCCAGCAGCTTGCTCTGAGTGCGGCTCTCCAGCACGGTCCCCCTTGCTGGTACAGCATCAGCAAGGCGTTCACGAGCTACGACATAGGTTTGTCACGCTACGATTACCCCATCCCACAGCTGAGGGAAAAGTACGACCACCTACGCCAACTGCCCATACCGCTCATCAGCGGCGCTACACCGACCCTACTCATTGGCTCCGACCACGCGGACCTCATTGTCCCAACTGATACGGTCCACATCGGACCCAGAGGATGCCCAGCCGCGGTTAAGACCCAACTGGGGTGGGCGCTCCAGGGCCCCCTCTCCAGGCCTTCCAGCCGACCAACGTCCACACGCTGCCTTTACACCAAGGCGAGCGACACAGACAACACTCTCCTACAGCACGTTGAGAGGCTATGGACACTAGACGCACTGCCATTCAAGAACGAACGCAAGATGGTTCGGTCCAAGGAGGACAAGTATGCCATCGCTCTACTAGAGCAGAAGACTACGAGGGTCGATGTCGACGGAGTGCTAAGATACGCAACCCCACTCTTGAGGCGGGAAGGGATGCCCACTCTGCATGTGCCTAAGGGAGCGACGCACCACTACCTACAGAGCACTGAGCGGCGCCTCGCCAAGGATCCCCCACAAGCAACAATCTATCGCGCCGAGATTGAGAAGCTGGTAACGGCCGGCCACATAAAGAAAATCGATGACCACGAGGCAGAAGGGACGACAGAGTCCTGGTACGTGCCCCACCACAAGGTCACCCACAACGGAAAGAACCGCATTGTGTTCAATTGCAGTTATCAGATTGGACAGCAGAATCTGAATAACCTACTACTGCCAGGCCCGACACTCGGACCCTCCCTCCTCGGCGTTCTGATACGCTTTCGTCAGGACAAAGTGGCCATCAGCGGGGATGTTCCTACAAGTTCGACTGATGGAGGAAGACAAGCCTTTACTGAGGTTTCTGTGGAGGGAGAGGCTCGACGACGAACAACCCTCGATATACCAATGGGAGGTACTCCCCTTCGGCACCACCTGCAGCCCGTGCTGCGCCACGTTCGCGTTACAGAATCACGTGGCCACAGACCCCGGAGCTGACGATGATGTCCGACACAGCGTTGAACGAAGTTTCTACGTGGACAACTGTCTACAGAGCGTATCCACGCCAGAAGAAGAGAGCATCCTACTGAAGCTACGGGCTTCGTTAGCCAAAGGTGGATTCGACCTCCGACAGTGGGCCAGTAGCGACCCTCAAGTTCTCCGGCACCTCCCTCCAGAGACTAAGGCCGCGAGCAGCGAGACCTGGATGGCGCACACCCCAGGCGAAGCGCAAGAGATGACTTTGGGCCTCGTCTGGCGCTTCAAGACGGACTCGCTTCATTACCGACACACACCTCTGAGGACGGATCAGGAGACGTCCACGACTAGACTGACCACTCGGCGGAGTGTGTACCGAACACTCGCCAGCCAGTACGACCCAATGGGGTGTATCCTCCCCTACACCACCCGGGCGAAGATGCTGGTGAGAGAACTGTGGGCCAAGGAGCAGGGCTGGGACGACCCCATACCCGAGCACCTAGCCACCACATGGAGAGAGTGGGAGGATGAACTTGTCTTACTCCGCGAGGTGGCCATCCCGCGGAGTTACTTCCCCCCTACAGTGCGACTGGAGACGTGTCAGATAGACCTGCACGTCTTCAGCGACGCCTCTGAAGTGGCGTACGGATCAGTGGCCTACCTGAGAGCTCGAGAAGAGGGAGGAGAAGTCCACGTAGCCTTCGTCCTGGCCCGCTCGAGGATAGCTCCTCGCAAGCAGCAGTCGATCCCGCGACTAGAGCTCTGCGCAGCTCTGGTAGGCGCGCAACTCGCCAAAATGGTGCAAAGTGAACTCACCATACCGGTGCGTGAGATCATCCTATGGTCAGACTCCATGACCGTGATCACCTGGATCCAGTCCGCCTCCTGTCGGTACAAAGTTTTCGTCGGAGTCCGAGTAACCGAAATCCAAGACCTGGTAGGAGCGGCATGTTGGAGATATGTTGACACCAAGCAGAACCCGGCGGATGTCATCACACGGGGGATGTCCCTAGCCGACCTCACCCGTCCTAACTCATACAGTGACGGCCCAGAATTCCTCAAGCTCCCGGAGGAGAAGTGGCCTATCTCCACACCGCGTGAGGCAAACCAAGACGAGTCAGAAATAAAAGGGTCCATGTTCTGCGGGCTGAGTCAAGCCCCGGCTCCAACGGGCCCGGACCTAGACGACTGTCAAACTCTGGAGAGTGCCCAGAAAAGGACATTCCTATGGCACCACCCGGACCCCCCCCTCACCACAGAACTCGATGCACCTGCATACAAGGAAGCGGAACTCCTTATGCTGCAGAGGGCGCAGAGAGACTCTTTCCCAGAGGAAATGGAGTGTCTGATAAGGGCAAAGCCAGTCCCCTCAGACAGTCGACTCCTCACATTGGCCCCAGAAATCGACGCCCAGGGCCTCATCAGGGTGGGCAGTCGGTTGAGACGGGCTCCGGACTTGGCCGAGGATGTTAAGCATCCCATCATCCTAAGCAGCCGACACAGGATAACAGATCTGATCATTCAGAAATACGACGAGGTGGTGTGCCACGCGGGGACCGAGCGAGTCTTTGCGGAGATCCGACGGCGCTTCTGGATACTCCAAGGGAGAGAAGCTGTACGCCGATTCCAACGAACTTGCCCGACCTGTCGCAAGTGGAGGGCGCAGCCTATTATCCCGAAGATGGCAGACCTGCCTCCCTGCCGCCTCTGACTCGGCGAGCAGGCCTTCCATTCCACGGGCGTGGACTGCTTCGGCCCATTCAACGTCAAGAGAGGAAGAGGAACAGAGAAGAGGTGGGGTATAGTGTATAAATGCATGACCACCAGAGCTGTTCACATTGAGCTCCTCCAGTCAATGAGTACAGACTCGTTCCTCATGTCATTTCGGAGGTTCCAAGCGAGGAGAGGGACCCCATCAGTGCTATTGTCAGACCAAGGGACAAACTTCCGAGGAGGAGACACGGAACTGAGAGCGAGCTTCCTGAACATGAGAAGAACTCAAGATCCGCCTCGCTCCTGCTCAGGTCACCTTCCAGTTCAATCCTCCGAATGCCCCCCATTTCGGGGGAACGTGGGAGAGAGAGGTCCGATCAATAAAGACTGCTATGTACACCGTACTTGGAGCCCAGACAGTGGGCGATGAAGTCCTGGCTACGGTCCTCACCGAGATTGAGGGAGTCCTGAACTCCAAGCCCCTCGGCTATGTTTCAAGCGACGTCGCTGACATCGACCCCATCACCCCAAACTACCTCTTGATGGGGCGGCTGGACCCTGCCCTTCCTCAGACGGTGTACAGACAGGACGAGATGAACGGACGGAGGATGTGGAGACACAGCCAAGTACTGGCCGACCAGTTTTGGGCCCGCTTCCTCCTACACTACTTACCCTCCATTCAAGCCCGTCAGAAATGGGTGAAAGACAGGGACAACCTGACCGTGGGGACCGTCGTGATGATCATAGACCAGTCACTACCCACGAGCTACGTGGCCAGCCGGCCGTGTGAGCAGAGTGATCAATGGTTCGAATGGGAAGGTCAGAGCGGCAGAGGTCATCGTACAAGGGCGGACTTATACCAGACCAGTAGCTAAGTTGATAGAGCTTCCTGCGTTCCCTGACCCCCCTGACGACGACGATAACCCACCGACTTTATAGATTACTTCCAACTTCCCATAGCCCATTATGGAGAAATTGACTTGACCCTTAATATTAATCTGTGCCCCAAATTTATTTGCTAATTAGGTTCAGACTAATTAGGGGGCGGCTGTTCTGAAGGTCCAGATTAACACTGAAAGTCTGCGTTTATTATTTTGTATAACTTATATATTGTTTATATATATAAGATATATATCTTCACGTCATCTGTTTTACGTGCCAGTATTTATCATTCGCCTTTTGTATATGTTCCATTCTTAACGCCGTAGGCGCCAGCGCGCGCCCCCTGTAGACATGTTCGAAACATGCCCAGGCAAGTCCTGAGAGAGTATACTGTTCTGTGTGGGTGAGCAGAACCAGTCCACAGGTAACCAGCTACAGAGTGTGTTGTGGAGAAGACGTTTGGTGCAGTTGTACACAGACTGAAAGTATCGTTATAGAGAGCCGAACGGCTAATTAGATACAACTATAATATTTTTTTTTCTTCTTTTTTCTTCAAAACTATTTTTATTGAAGTTTTTTCGTTGCAATATGAGATCAGCACAAGGTCAAATTGTACACATATATGCCAGACGCATTGCACATATCTACATATAAGTAGTCAAAATATAGGTCTGTTGAATGTAGACAATATACATATTGCACAAAGGTACATATAGTTAGTCAAAATATAAGTCTGTTGGATAAACAATATACCTATTGCACAAAGCTATGTATAAATAAACAAAATATAGGTCTGTTGAATGTAAATAATATACATGTTGCACATGGCTACGTATAAGTAGTCAAAGTATAGGTCTGTTGAATATATAGACTAAAAAGAGTATACAAAAAAGAGACCACAAAATAAATATAGATATTGTTTTCGGACATACAGTCAATTAAACAGATATGAACACTCAGGACAAGCACTGTACAGCAGGAATAGAGGAATGGATCACATTTTATTTTTTTTTTATTTTTTTTTATGAGAAGGTAGACATCGGTTACATTTGCACAAGTAGATATGTCACTCGACTGGACTGTGCTAGGTTAGGAGTGAGCATTATTTATGGGGGGTCGATTGAGCCTTGTTCCCCAACATAGGTAAAGAAACGACCCCATGTTTTATAAAATCTAGCTGTAGAACCCCTTATGACACACGTTATTTTCTCCATCTTAAGGAAGTGCAAAATATCCCTGAGCCACATAGAGTGAGATGGAGGAGTGGGTGACTTCCAATGCAGTAAAATGAGACGTCTAGCCAGGAGAGTAACAAATGCCACCAGGTCAGCTTTATATCGTGGCAGAGACAGAGTAGTAGGGGAGATAGAGACACCAAAGCAAGCAGTTATGGCAGTCGGGCTGATTGGGATCTCAATACTATTTGAGATAGTTTCAAATATTTCAGACCAAAAGTTATGCAGGGAAGGGCAGGACCAAAACATGTGACTATGTGTAGCAGGGGCACGGTGGCATCTGTCACAGGTGGGATCAATGTTGCCATAGATCTTGGCTAGCCTGACTTTAGTAAAGTGTGAACGGTGAACAATTTTACATTGGATCAGTCCGTGCCTGGCACAAATTGAAGAGGAGTGGACCCGGTGTAGAATATCCTCCCACAGGTCTTCTGTGATGTCCTCACCCAGGTCCTCCTCCCATCTCCTCCTGATCTTTTCTAATGAGGTAGGACGCAGTGAGGAAATCAAGCCATACAGGACAGATATAATACCCTTTGTGACCAGTGTAGGCTTTAGTAAAGTGTCAATAGGAGTGGCTTCTGGGAGTTTGGGGAACTGTGGGTTGATATTACGTACAAAACTGCGGACTTGCAAGTATCTGAAGAAATGTGACCTCGAAAGAGAGAACTTGTCAGACAGTTGTTGCAAAAATATTTTCTATATATAAATCACTGAACGTTCTAATGCCAAGAGGGGACCAGGAGAGAAAAGCTCTATCCATCACAGAGGGGGGGGAAACAGGGTTAGCTGTAATTGGAGCTAGTAAAGAGAAAGATTGTAAACCAAAATGTCGTCTGAACTGGTTCCATATCCTGAGTGTTGATTTGACAATGATATTTTTAGAGTAGGGAGAGGTGGGAAAAGGTAGAGGTGCGTGAGCCAGAGCAGCCAGTGAGGCAGGGCTGGAAGAAGAGGATTCCAAAAGCAACCATACAGGGGATGAGGGTGTGTCTTCAAACCTTGCCCAATGTTGTAGTGCTCTAAAGTTGGCTGCCCAATAATAGAATTTAAAATTGGGCAGAGCCATCCCTCCCAGAGGCTTTGGTCTTTGTAGGAGGGCTTTACCAAGCCTAGGGACTCTCCTATTCCAGATGAACTGCGACACCAAACTGTCAATTTTCTGGAAGAATGCTTGTGTGAGAAAGATGGGTAAACATTGAAAAAGGTATGAGAATTTTGGCAGGGAGTTCATTTTAACTGAGTTGACTTGTGCCGTTAAGGACAGGGGTAATAGCGACCATCGTTCAAAGTCGTTATGCAGTTTGCTTAACAAAGGGGAGAAGTTAAATTTAAATAAATCCTTAAATTTGTCTGTGAAACGAATGCCAAGATATGTGAAGCCAAGTGGGGAGATTTTAAAGGGCAAAGTATGTAAGGGGTCATTTCGACCTTCAGCATTCAGAGGGAATAGCTCACTTTTATCTAAGTTTAGTTTATATCCTGATATTTCACAGAATGAACTGAAAACATCAAGGGCAGCTGGAATAGAGACAGAGAGATTCGATACATATAAAAGCAAGTCATCCGCATAAAGTGAAGTCTTCTGTTCGATGCCAAACCTATGAATACCAGTTATGTTAGGATTTGATCTGAGAGCAATGGCCAATGGTTCTATTGCGATATTAAATAATAAGGGACTCAAATTGCAGCCTTGCCGAGTAGAGCGAAAGAGAGGGAAATATTCAGAATGTGTGTTGTTGGTTCTGACTGAGGCTATAGGGGAGGTATAAAGCAGTTTCACCCAGGTGATAAATGTTTTACCCAAGCCAAATCTCTCCATGGTGTAGAATAGGTAGCTCCACTCCACCCGGTCAAAAGCCTTCTCGGCATCTAGTGAGATCACAGCTTCTGATATTGAGGAAGAAGAGGGATTATACATGATATTAAGAAGCCGTCTAGTGTTAAAAGAAGAGTACAGTTTTTTTATGAATCCAGTCTGATCTGGGGAAATAATAGAGGGTAGTACCGATTCTAAGCGCATAGATAGTAGTTTGGAAAGAAGCTTTAAATCCACGGATAGCAAACTTATAGGACGGTAGCTCCCACATAGGAGAGGGTCTCTGTTCTTCTTCAAGATTAAGGAAATTGTGGCCTGAGTGAGTGTATGGGGCAATTTAAAACAGCAGAAGGATTCATTGTACATATCAATAAGAAGTGGCGCCAATTTGCCAAAAAACTTCCTATAGAATTCGATTGGGTAACCATCGGGGCCTGGGCATTTACCTGCCTGCATGTTGTGAGCAGCCTCTTTAATCTCCTCTATTGTGATAGGCTCCTCCAGTTTCACCGCTGAGTCGGTGTCAACTTTAGGAATATCAAGAGAGTCAAAAAAGTTGCTAAAGGCAGACGGGTCAGTGGGTTGTTCTGCAGCATAGAGAGATGAGTAGAAGTTTTTAAATTGTTCATTAATTTCTTTGGGATCTGTAGTTCTGCCTGTTGGAGTTTGGATTTGTGGTATTTGATGCGAAGCTGATGCCTGTCTTAATTGATGAGCTAATAGTTTATTCGCCTTATCTCTGTGTTCATAGTAATTGTATCTGGATTTGAATAGTAATTTTTCGGTATGGGTGGTAGTCAGAGTATCGAATTCTGCTTGTAACAATAGGCGTTCCTTATATAAATCAGGTGATGGAGCGATAGAGTAAACGTTGTCAATCTGAGTGATCTGTTTGGTTAAATTATCTAATTTCTTCTTTCTGGCTCTAGTCTCATAAGTGCAGTAAGAAATAATTTCCCCCCTTAAGTATGCCTTCAGTGTCTCCCATAGTAAGGAAGCTGAGATCCCAGGCGTCTTATTGATATCCAAAAAAAAATCTATCTGCTTGGAAATAAAAGTAACAAAATCTTCATTCGATAACAAACTAGTATTCAGTCGCCAGGGTGGTCGGGTGTTATCACATCCCCTAATTTGCAGTTCCATTAGAACTGGAGAGTGGTCCGATATGACAATAGTATCATATGAGCAAGATAATACTGATGAGATGAGCCTATTGTCGATCAAGAAATAATCAATACGAGTGAAGGTGTGATGAACATGAGAGAAGAATGAGTATATATGCTCTGCTAGATGGGTTGTGAAAACACCAAGGGTCTGAAAGTGAAAACTCTTCCATAAAAGATTGAATGGTTTTAGCAGAGCTTGAAAGTACTGCATTTCTGGTAGATGAGCGATCCAATGATGGATTAAGCCAGCAATTGAAGTCCCCTCCTAATATCAGATAATGTGTGGAGAGGTCAGGTATCGAAGAGAACACAGATCTAAAAAATTAGCTATTGTCCCAGTTAGGGCCGTATATATTAAGCATAATCACTGGGGTGCCACAGAGCTTTCCAGTTACCAGCACAAATCTACCATTTGGGTCAGAGAGAACATCTGAGCAAATATAATTTATTGATTTGTGGATTAAAATTGCCACACCTCTAGCTCTGCTCTGAAATGATGAGTGGTACACTTGGCCAACCCATCGTTTACGTAGTCTGGTATAATCAGATAGCTTGAAATGAGTTTCCTGAAGGAAAGCTATATGAACCCCCAAATTCTGAAGATGCCCCAGTACTTTACTACGTTTGATTGGCTGATTTAAGCCCTTACAATTCCAACTAGTAAATTTGACCACTCCTCCAATCTGCTGTGAGGTTTTAGGTTGAGTCATAGACTGGTGTTGAGTGTACAATGAGTAACATCGAAAAGTATGTCCTAATAGTATTTTTTATGTGCAGTGGCCGAGTCATAGAAAAAACATTGATACAACTATAATATTGTCGAGCCACTATTGGCACGGTATAGTGACTTGTGTGAGCGAAGTAACGTATCGTTATAGTTGAACTCAGCAACGTCCTGGATCTACAAGACGTATTGAAGACTTTCTGCGGGTTAGCTTTAAGTACAAACGGAGCTAACTAGCTATCATCCAACCGTCTCCATCCACCATCTTGCTTTTCCCTGTTCGACGTGCTTCTTCTCAATCCACTCCACGCTTCGATGGTCGAGTACTAGTAGTTAAATACTATCGTTACCTCTGACGTTGTTGCCCCTGACATTCCGTTATTAAAGGAGAGCTGTGTTTATAGAATATGTATGTTGCTATTACTATTAAAATGCTTGTTCAACTTGTATCCATGTCCCCGCGCAGTTAATGGAGTGTCCGCCATTTTGTGTACCTATACTGTCTGGCTAATTAGTATTATGCATTAGTGGTTTAATCTAACATATCAATACAGTCCGGGTTGTGTAGCCCCTTAGCTACACCGGGAGTTGACTCTGCTCCAACACACCAGAGAACCAACCACCCTGTCGTTACCCTATGCTGTGGTTGGTCCTATAACCCCTCAAGAAAAACTCTAAACATACCTGCGGGCATACTACCGCAGGACAAGTGTTTCAGTTTCCAACAGGGTTATCCCAGGCCTACGGGTCGACGAAACATTACTTCGGACCGGGCCCGGCGATACGGGAAGCACAGGGTCACCAGAGGAGGTCAAAGACCACCCCAACAGGCCCCTCTTCGCCATGCGTGAGAGAAGAGCGAAAGAACGGAGAACCAGCCCCAAGCACACCGTACTTGGTATTCCCAGGCGGTCTCCCAACCAAGTACTAACCAGGACCAACCTGCGTAGCGGCCGAGATCCGACGAGATCGGGCGTGTACCGGTTGGCATGGCCGTAAGCCATTACGACAGTGCGGAGTACAAAATGTACCCAACAAGGGTCTCCATAGCGCCTAACCCTGTGACACCCGGACCGACCTGGCATTTTTCCCCCTGAAAAAAGCCCAAGTCCCTTAGGGTACCAGAACTGCAGATCTGCATCCCCGGCGGACAACGGGTTTAACTGATCCGGACCAGCGTGACCAGAACCAGTCCCGTGCCCTAACCACGCCGACATGCCTACTCCAGGAGAAGGGGCAGATATGCGTGTTGATCTTAAAACATGAAAAGAAGGCGCCACCCAGCCATTCGGTGCGAACCGTGCCCGGTGGCCCACCCCCAGGGCGTGAGACCCCTCTACATATGTTCAGATCCATTCCGTCATCATCCCCCAGATATGAACGAGAATCCGTCGACAACCAACACAGGTCGTCGGAAGAGGAAAAACCTCCATCCCAGTTGCTTTATAAAAATGCTGTTTTAACCCCAAGCAACCAAGGCGTGCCAGTCAGTCGCCTGATGTTCAACAGAACACCCCAAGCTAGCACTATGCGTGCATCGGGACACAACCACATCAATAAACAGGCTATTTAGACCTGTCATTGAATCCCCAAGGCGCCCAGGGGAACGACAAGAGGGGTGTGATGCTTCCTAACCCCAACTCTTTTTAATAAAAAAGAAGGAAGCACCAACAGCATGAATCCCAGTCTACACTGCCGGGAGTAAAAACTGTTTATATTTTTACATCCAGTCACCCCTTACTTAGAGGGTTTAGACCGAAATTCCCCAGAAAGCCTTCCCACATGAGTCGTAGCATGAAAAAGACATGGCAACTGTGAGTCACGTGACCAACTGACTCAAGTTACACATAAAATCGAGCGTAGCAGACCCGTAAGTCCTACGCTCTAACCCGACACTTTGACACCACAGACCTTACGTAAAGATCTAACTCACGGAAGCCGTCGTCATAGCAACGTACTCGTATGCTATGACGGGGGGAAACCCCGCACACAACTCCTGTTTGTAATAGGAGCCGCGTCAGGACAACCCTTTCCCCCCCCCCCCCCCTCCCCAGCCAAGGCATTGAACGGCTTGGCCCTGACTGGCCCAACAGGAGATGAGAAAACCCCCTTGACCAATCAAGTGGGAAGGAGGGGTTTATTCGGCACCCCCTCACAAAAACCCTTCCCCCTACACACAATAACAATTGTAGCATATGAGACCTTTGGTAGAATGCTAATGCATAGCGCAAGCTAATACAATGCACGCTACCCACAGACTGTGAACAGGGTTTACAACAAAACCAAGTCGTGTGTGTGTGTGAATCCTACACCCGCATTCCATGTTGTACATAGAAAAACAGAGAGTATAACGGCTAGGCCATGGAACATGTGTATACGAGTATTACTGCAACTAACACAACAGTGTTGTGGATCAACATTACTTTGTGTGTAAGCAACAGATCATACAACCAGCTTCTACCTGCATGTGGAGCGTCAGGCCAAGATAGAAACCTTTCTATAACTGAGTGTATGCTGCAGACCTTGCTTAATCTCATAACACGAACGTAACTCATCCCTCAATGTATACAAATGCAGATTCACATTTCGCAACCTCATCATATGTTTAGGTGAAGAAACACAGTTTGTTTAGCCAAAAAATACAGTCCCCCTTTAAGGATACTTTTTATTTAGGCAACAATAATATATGAGAGGGCCGGGGAGGGGTACAGAGGGGACCACAGGGGAAAAAGTCACTGTATTTAGCGGCGTCTGCTGCCTCGAGCCGCTCGGGCTTTGCCACCCGAGAAGCCCCGGAGGGACGGTAGGCAATCGGTTGCTGGTCTCGTCGATCCCTACCGTCTCCTCCGGTCGTAGATGGGCCGGCTGCAGCAGTAGCACCGTCTCTCCTCCTGGCCTTCTTTGACGGGCCAGCAGTGGCGGCGGAGGCAGTGGTAGGCACGGCGGAGGTAGCTCGACGTCGTGGAAGCCTTCTGACTCCACCGGCGAGGACGGGAGGCGGAAAATGGGGTTGGAGAACGGATCTCTCCTCTGCCATCTCTCTGCATGTTGAGGTCATCAGCTGCAGGGCCTTCCCGAACAGTCCAGCATCGGAGAGGTTGGCCGTCAGAAGAGGGTCTCTCTTCTTCTCTGGCACACGGGCCTGCTCCAGCCAAAGGTGGCGGTGGATCAGAGTAGCCAGGGCGCGCACTTTCCCAGCGGCTATGGCCTGCACCTGAGTCAGATGCAGGACAGCTCCTGCCGCCTGGGTGAGCTGATCATGTTGTACCGCGGTCAGCTCCGTGCCGCCCGTCATTATCCCAGATACAAATCTAGCCAGCTGTGCGACATTAGACGCAGCAGCCAGCGACTGTGTACCCGCGACGAACGACTGGTCACTCCAATACGCCAATCGCCTAGCCGAGTTTCCCTGGAGAACCGGCTTGCATAACGGTTCCCACACCACATCCGGACAGAGGAGAGCGGCCATCGGCCTATCAAGCCGTGGCACACCCTCTCTCATACCTTCAACCAACCCCGCCACCCGCGTAACTGGTACGTAGGCGGGAGTAAGGCCCATGATGTGAGACACCACCTGGCCCCGACGAACATAGGCCCCCATTGAGGGGAAAAATGGGTAGACAACGTCCACCCCTCTCACCGGGCGACGCTGCCAGAGAGGACCTATGAGATCATCGGGGGCAGGAGCAGGCAATGGCTGCGGCAGCGGCACGCCGTTTGCAGCGGCCGCTACTGCCATGAGCTCGGGGAACAAAGCCTGCAGTTCCCCCTGCAGACCTTCCTCCACCGAACCCGCATCCCTCACATGCAGCAGGCTTCGACCGGTTGAGGAGCCACAGTCTGATGTGGCTGATAGCAGGGCATCCTGCCGATGAGGCCGAGGTGGTTCCCCGACATCCTCGAACAAGGCGCCCCAAGGAGACATTTCACCCCCCTCCAGTGTTACCTGGACGGGTGGGATACTCGCCTCCACTGGGCCTTCAAACAAAAATCTGTCCGACTCTACCATGTAATCCTCTGTTTCCATAGGGCATGCAGAGACCGACGCATCCTCGCTGGTCTCCAGCAATTCCCCAAACCCAGGCCGTTCGCGTCTGCAGGACACCATCTTGCGACGTGAACGAGCAGACGCGAAAAGTTTGCGTCGCAAATCCTCCGGGACCAAAGGAACCGGCCGCTCAAGAACGGACGATTCCCCGGAAGCAGAGGAACCAGAGCCGGGACCAGGCCATCGCCGGGGCGACGGCACCGGTGCACCGGCTCCTCGGAGAGGCAAACTACCCATCGGCTGCCTCCCGGGCTTGGCTGGCAACCACGAAAGTGGCAACAGCCCCGCACCAGAAAGCACGACGGAGGCGGGAATGGAGAACCGCTGGTGAAGAGTGGGTCTACGACTCTCCGAGGTAGACATTATGACTTCGATTTTTCTCTTGAATATTTATGAGAGAAGAAAAAAATAAGCACAATGTAAACACGTCTCAACTTTCTTCAACTAGCAACCTCGTCAAGTGGGGATCTACCGAAGGCACTTCCTTGTGGTGAAAGTGAAGAAGGAGGCGAGTAGGTGGGCACACACCTGCTTATGAGGTAAGCTGATAGGGGTGTGGTCAGACGAATATTGGGATGTAAAGGTACATTGTGGAATTTTTATTCAGTGCGCGTGCACAAGCGAGGTACAGTGCAGTAGTGACGCCGAGCGGAGCCATACGATACAGAACGTTTGTTTTAATATGCACAAAACGTTTTCGACCATCCTTCATCAGTGTGCAATGAAGAATGGTTGCAACAAACAAGCCTTAACTAGGCTGTGATCCAAGCCCTGCAAGGAACCATTTAGAATGTTTATGTTGTCAAGTTAGACACAGTCTATATCAGGGTGTGAAGAGAATTCAGAACCAACCGGTTAAGAAAGTATGGGGGCCATGCAGGTGGAATTTATCATAATCATAATCCAGTAGCAATAACCAGTCAGACTGGAAACTAGTTTTCAGTCCCACACAGGTGGTGTGGTTTAAATTTGCGTGGTTTTCATTTACAATGCTAAAAGATGGGCATGGCATAATACAAATCGGACTATAAATCAACGTTTCTTTATCGAAACATTACAAAACGTGCAGGACATGTTTCATAACACTGCTGAACTGTGTGTGTGAAGTTATTTTGCAATCCTAATGATCAATATTGGCTTGAATATCACCGCTTGCGGCTATATTATTAACTGGTTACTAACATTTAGATCAGTCCAGTGTGGTTATTAACACAAGCATTGTGATTTACTAACATTTTAACATCATTGCACTGAATACCGAATGCGTTTATAGTTAGTAATATTATTGCAGTATTATCTTGCTGCCACGTGTCTCTTATATTGTAGCCTATATGAACATGTCACTTTTGGTCTTTAAGAACATCTCAACTTTAGTCTGGTATCTGACCGATATTCCATGCTAGTATCAGTATTGGTGCATCCCTACCGATACCTATACTGTCTAATCTGACCAAAATATGTGCTATAATCTGTCTTTTATCTGCACTGTCATCATGTCAGTTCACCTGCTGCCATGCACTTACTGTAAGTGAGGAATGGAAACTTTGAAAACCATGCTAAAGACTTTATCTTGTTTAGTTTTTTTGTATTTCTTTACAGTATTCCCTGTAGACTGGGTAACACTCACCGATATGGGGTTCCTGGTGCGGGTGGCGGGCTGGGGCCCTCCTGGCAGTGTCTTGGCATCTTCCCTTTGGCCCCGATTGGTGCTGCTGTTTTTGGCCATGTCCTGACCCGTGGACAACCGCTTAACCGCTGTTAAGACTAATCGTACTTCTTCTCGCTCCTCAAGGTACACTGTGTCCCAGATGTGCCTCTTCTTGTTGCAGTCATTCCAATTCCTTCCTCCCTCCCTCCCTTCACTTCCTGCCTCCAAGGGGCCAAGATATTGTGGATATTGTGAAAGATGTTTATACAGTGTGCGTTCCATTCTGAAACCAAACCCCTTCTATGTCTCCTCGTCCTCCTCCTCGCCTCCTACACCTGAGGAAACTAGACCGTATGTGTCTAGTTGGAGGATTCATATTATCTTATAGATATTAGACTATGATTACTGAGAATGTGATGGAGCTAGGGCACAAGGAAAGGGTTCGAGACAAGGTGACTTTGAGGGAGGGTGGTGTTGAGCCTTAATGGGACGTAGCCTGGTGTGGACTGTGGACTTGTCTCAGAGAGGATGTGACTCAGCGAAAATTCTTCACACACACACACACACACACATGTGCGCCCACGCACGCACACACACACACACACACACACACACACACACACACACACACACACACACACACACACACAATAAAACCAAACTATACCCTGTGTGTGTGAGACAGTGCTGACTTAGGGATTTCTATGGTAACACTAAAGGAAAAGTTTTTCCTGGCAGAGGAACAAGATTGTGTTCCAGGAAGTAGGATGGAGAGACTCCAGGGACATTCTGGTCACATGATAGAGGAAGGCAGCCTAAAGGCGTGTGGCCTTTTTACAACGCATCCGCGTTTCCGGCGCTCTAATTGGCCAGGTCATGTGACATGTGCGCCCAATAGCGTGTTTGCCCATTTCCGCGTCGAACAGTCTGCAAACTACCTGCCGTTCTATCGCCATGCTCTAAGACAAACTCTAACCTTAACCAACTTCGAAATTAGTGCCTAAGCTTAACCGGCGAAATAACTTGCCGTCACGCTCTAAGACAAACTCTAACCTTAACCAACTTCGAAGAGTGCCTAAGCTTAACTAGTGTAGAAACTTGCCGTCCCACGATTGGCGCTCATGTCACATGACCTGGCCAATCAGAGCGCAAAACGGGAACCCGGAAACGGCGATGCGTTGTAAAAAGGCTTCAAGCAGCCTAAAGGGACATTCTGGATGAAAGTCACATAACAGAATAAAGCAGCCTAAAGGGACATTCTGGATGAAAGTCACATGACAGAGGAAGGCAGCCTAAAGGGACATTCTGGATGAATGTCACATGTTAGCGGAAGTCAGCCTAAAGGGACATTCTGGATGAAAGTCACATGACAGAGGAAGGCAACCTAATGGGACATTCTGGATGAAAGTCACATGACAGAATAAAGCAGCCTAAAGGGACATTCTGGATGAAAGTCACATGACAGAGGAAGGCAGCCTAAAGGGACATTCTGGATGAATATCACATGACAGAATAAAGCAACCTGTGGAATAATAGAACGATTCCCCAACTCTCTCATGTAAAGACATTCCCCTCCCCTTTCTCCCCAATCCTGTGTCCCCCCCCCCTCTCCCCAATCCTGTGTCCCCCCCCCCCCCATTTGACCTATCAAATGGGACCCCCCCCCCCCCCCCTTTAACTATAATTTATAATGCTCCTCCCAACAACGTACCAGGTCTTTTACCTGGGTCATTTCAGCTGATCACCTGGGGCGAAGCCCTCAGCCATTCTCTCTATGTACTATGTATATTTCTATCTGTTTGGTTAATAAACCTTGTTATTATCCAAACCTCGGTTGACTGAGAACATTCTTCTTCAGGATATCCACAAATATCCCACAGGCCCTACACAAAAACAGGAAGTGTGCACTGCCTGTCTGCTTCCTAAGCCTTATTACAGTGCTGCTCTCTGGGCAAAGAGACACAGCTCGTCACTCACACAGTACTTGTTGGCTAACAACAAGAAGCTATATTATATATGGATGCAGTGTGGACATGGATTGACATCAACACAGTCTGGACAGTGGAGTGGATATACTTTATCAAGCTCTCTCTCTCTCTCTCTCTCTCTCTCTCTCTCTCTCTCTCTCTCTCTCTCTCTCTCTCTCTCTCTCTCAGGCACTACCAGTGATGACATTATAATATTGTCAGACAATGTATTAATAGATTATGAATGCGCTTTATAATCGCATCAGATAATATCATAATTCTTTATAATGCCTTTTGATTATAAAGCTGTTATGAGTCATATGTTTCACTAGAGTCTATATATTTCTTGTTTATAACTGATCATATCTGTCATGACAACAGGACACCGACTGTGCGAAAAAAGGTGGGGGAAAAGGACCTGCGTCTACCCCACCGCGCGTCCCGCTCGCTACAAGGGAAGCGTATGCGAAGCATAAGCTTGTGTTACCGCTCCCACTCCCACAAACCCTGAACCCGCCAGTAAGCCTGTGTCTCGCGGGGACGGGGTTCAGAGAAAGAGTTTGACACAATTGGCAGACATCATAATCATGCGGGGGCATACTCTCGTGGGGTCGGGGTCGAATCCGCCACCGGCATACCAGGGAGACAACCACCCCAAAACAGAAGGCTGCTCCCTTAACCCAGGCCGACAGGTAACAAGAGCAAGGCTCGACCTGTGCCTGACTGCTAATAAACAGCACCTCGATGGCCGAGTGGGGAGGGAGGGGAGGACTCAGGAGCCCCTGTGGCGTCCGGTCCGCCCTGGCATTTCCCCCCAGAAACGCACAGGGCCCTTCGGGTTAACAGAATATATTGTACGAGCGACGCTCGCCTGTGACCCGGCAGACACCGGGTTGAACTGTGACCCGGCAGACACCGGGTTGAACCGTGACCCGGCAGACACCGGGATGAACCGTGACCCGGCAGACACCGGGTTGAACCGTGACCCGGCAGACACCGGGGTTGAACCGTGACCCGGCAGACACCGGGTTGAACCGTGACCCGGCGCGACCAGGATGAGTCCCGGGGCCTCCAACGCTGCCACACCTCTTCAAAGATATGTCCTTTAAAAGATCCAGGGACCGTCCTCTCCATGGTCATATTCAGCGAGCATTGAGGCTGCTCGTTCCATTGTCAATAGGTCCATGAAATGCTCTCCAGTCCTGAGTGGCAGCGCGTCATCTGCACTGCCGGACATCAGTGACCCGGGGAGTCGCACAGAGCCACAGGCTGGAACCCTGGGCGGATTGTCTGATCAGCAGGACGGGGTTAGGTCTCGCCAGCAGGACGGGGTTAAGTCTTCACTTCATTATTTAATTTATGTTTAGTGTACATTGTAATCTTTGTATCCCTTCCCCACCCTTTGGACTTTTTCTGTCTCTCAGAAACATGGCAAAGGTCAGATGAATATGTATTTTTAAATGAACTGTGTCCGCCAAACTTCTCTTTTACCTGTGCCCCCAGACCCCCCCGGTCAAATGCCACCACCAGTCGCGTAGGAGGCGGCTTAGCGCTGGTGCACAAGAACTGTTTTTCCTCCAGGGCTGTGCACTCTATTAATACACACAGCTCCTTTGAACTTTTAATCACCAAAGTTGGGTACACCGACCCATTTTATTGTATTTTAATTTATCGACCCCCTGGTTTTATTTTTTATTTTTTTAATTTTTTTTATTATTGCAAAACAAAACTTATTAAAAGTCAGTACTCAACACACAATGTATAATGAAACTTTCAGTAAAGGTGGTTAAAATATATGCAAGTACAGAAACAGGATAAAACAAAAATAGTCAATAATAACATTTTAACCATATACCGTGTATATCCAGCGAAGTTACAATTATATAAATGTTAGTATATAATATACCCCTAATACCTATTTTCTAAAACCCTACACACATATGCTCCAGCTCAAATCCCCCCCTCCCGGACCCCCTCTTGGATAGTACCTCCATTATCCCTCACTCCTAACCAGACATCACCATTATAGGCTAGCTTTTATTCTCTCCACCACTTCTAACCACATTAACATTTTGGATTCATTGAGCCCCAGAATTCTTGCTGTTGATATTTCTTGATATATCACATCAAGATATGTAAGAAACCACACTTTCCGGCACATTTTTTCCGGTTGAAACCAACGTGATGCAATCAGTTTTTTAGCTACTGTGATACCCGATAAAACCAATCTTTTTAGTTGTGGGTTCACTGCAAACTCAAAAACATCATTCAATAGCAATATCGCGGGGTGTACAGGTATATTCCAAAATACGAGTATTGATAATTGTTGGGACACATCTTTCCAGAATGCCTTAACTGGTGGGCAGTCCCAATACATGTGCATAAATGTTCCTTCGTCCCCATTTGTACATTGGGAGCATTTGGAGTCTTGTATAAGCCCCATTTTGCACAGCCTTATAGGAGTCAAGTATGTCCTGTGAATATAGTTCAGATTGATTTGTTGATGATCCGGGTTCCTTGATGTAAGTCGGACATTTGCCCAGGCTCCTTGCCAATCAAAGTCATTTTCCAGGTCTGGTATATCCCTCCTCCAGACATTGTCTAGTTGAAGGGTTTCGTACGAGGACGTTAGTAATTGATAATAAAAACCTGATACAAAACCTCCCAATGTATCTCTTTCATAGAAAAATTTGTGGTATCTGTGGTGTTCAATTGGTATGTGTAATGGAACACCGTGAGATCTCATACAAAGTCGTAACTGTATGTAAAAAAGCCATGTGGACTCGGTGAGGTTAAACTTTATGCATATTTCGACATAACTACAGAGGCCCTTGTTATTAAAAATATCCCCTAATGAGTGTATGCCTCTTTCTTCCCATACAGGGAATCTTATAGGTCGTTTTCCCATTAAGAGAGCATTGTTATTGAATATGGGAGTGTGATTATGCCATACTTGATGGTTAGGAAATTTCCTTTGTGTTTCCCGCCATGTCCTGATTGCATGGGTTATTATTGGGCCAAATTCTCGCTCACAATGCTTGATTGAAAGTTTAGTGTATGCTATGTCTTTCAATCTCTGTGGGGCTACTATGTTTTCTTCTAATTTTCTCCAAGATACCAAAGCCTCGGGGTCAAACCATATCTTCTTCAATGGTCTTAATGTGAAGGCATTAAAATATTGTAAAAAATCTGGGACTGCCATGCCACCGTCTGCTTTACTTCTCTGTGCGGTGGATCTTTTTATGCGAGGTGGTTTGTTATTCCAAATAAATTTGTATGTGGAGGTTTGTAATCTTTTCCAGTAGCCCTCTGGAGGAGGTAACGGAAGCATTGAGCTGAAGAAATTGATTCTTGGTAATACATCCATCTTAACTATTGATACCCTTGCCTGTACTGAGTTTTTAAGTTTTGCCCACCTGTCCAGGTCGTCCTTGATTTTGTTCTGTATTTTTGTGTAATTGTGCTTCACCGTTTGTCTTATGGTGGGAAATATTTCCACACCCAAGCATCTGAAATGTTTGACCATGGGTATCGCACCTGGGAGGGTTGTCTCTTTTTTTGCACTGGTGTTAAGAGGAAGAAAAGCCGACTTAGGCCAATTTATTTTAAATCCCGATAAATCACCAAAGTTCTCTATCAACTTGAGTATAAGCGGCAATGTGTTGTTGGGGTTTTGCATGAACAATATTACGTCGTCCGCATATAAACTAATTTTATGATGTGTGCCCTTGATTACTATTGGTTCTATGTGTTGGGATTGTCTTATAAATTGTGCTAAAGGTTCTAATGATAGATTGAATAGTCCGGGACTAAGAGGGCAACCTTGTCTGGCTGAGCGCGATACCGGAAAGATATCGGAGATGAATGTGCCTGTTGTAATCCTGGCCGATGGGTCCTTGTATAGTACTTTAATCATATCAATGAAACCTTTTCCTAACCCCATCCTTTCCAATACTGCCCATAGAAACGACCATTCCAACCTGTCAAATGCTTTCATAGCATCCAGGGATAGTATCGCCTTAGGTGTGATGTCCTCTTTGTCTGTATCTAGTACGTGCAGTATTCGCCTTATGTTATCATTGATCAGGCGACCTTTTATGAAGCCTGTTTGGTCCGTATGAACTAAAGACGTCATATGCTTTTGCAATCTGATGGCTAATATCTTAGAGTACAGTTTGACATCGGTTCCGAGGAGGCTTAAAGGACGGTAACTACCGCATTCAGTGGGGTCTTTGTCTTTTTTGTGAAGAACTGAAATGAGTGCGGTATTTTGGTGTTCAATGAAGCTTCCCTCTTTGACTGAGTATAAGATCATATTTAGTAATAAGGGTCCAAATATGTCCCAGCAAGAAATGTACATTTCTGATGGGATACCGTCAATTCCCGGAGCTTTGCCGTTTTTCATTCCGGATATGGCCTTCTTGAGTTCTTCTAATGTGATCGGTACTTCTAACTGTTTAGCGTCTTCATCCGTAAGTTTAGGGAGAGTAATTTGATTAAGATATGTGTCTAATTTGTCTTGATCAAAGGTCGTTTCTGAGTTATATAAATCGGAGTAGAATTCTTTGAATGTATCGTTTATTATTTTGGGTTCTGTTACTAGAGCTTGTTGTTTCCTAATGGCAGTTATATCTGCAAATTTTGCATTAATTCTTAGTCGCATGGCTAATAGGTGACTAGGTTTAGAACCTTGGAAGTACTGCTGTTGTCTAGTGCTGCGTATTTGCAATTCCGATTTTTGTCTGTACATTGCTTTGATCTCTGTCTTTAGAATGTTAACTTGGTTATCTAGTCTAGTAGAGTTGTTGTATTTTAAAGAATTAAAAAGCGTTGAGTAAAGCGTTTCCATTTCAGACAGTTTTGTGTTTTGATTTTTGCGCAATATGGAGGTAAATCTATCCGAGAAATCCTTGATCATATTCTTTACCGACATCCATAATATTCTGGGATCTTGCACCGAGTTAGCATTATCTTGTAGGAATACTGTGAGAGCTTCTTTAATTTGTGTAATGAATTCCTTGTTGTTAAGCAGCATCGAATTAAAACGCCATCTTGGGGCCCGGGTAGATAGTGTACCAAATGTTGCTTTCAGGATTAAGTAGCAGTGATCTGATAGCGCATTGGGTGTCATTTCCACTTCGTATTTATCAAATATTCTCGGGGATGCAAAGACGTAATCAATTCTGGATAGTGTGTTGTGTCTCGCCGAACGACAGGAGTACTTGCGGGTCATGGGGTTAAGTGAACGCCATAAATCAGTTACTCCTGTTGATTTCGACCAATCTTTTAATGCTTTAGATGAATTCTTTTGTTCGCTGGAGAAGGAAAGGTAAGTTTTGTCCATCCTTGGGTTCCAAATGGCATTAAAATCCGCACCTATTATATATGAGTACTCGGGATGGTTTAACATTTCTCCTGTTAGTGAAGTGAAGAAACCCACTTCGTACAAATTCGGGGCATATACCGCTGCCAATGCAATTTTCCTGTTATTGTGTATAATCCTAGCTATAGTTATGCGCCCCTCAGCATCCGACCATACCCCTTTCAATTCGATATTTAATTTGCGTCTGACGACTATGGCTACCCCTCTAGTTCTCGTAGCAAAAGAAGAGTGACCAATATTATGGTATATGTTATCCGCTAACGTATTTATGTCTCCCTCTAAAATGTGCGTTTCGCTTAATAGTGCCACGTCCACATGTTCTTTTTTCATCAGTGTAAGCACGCTTTTGCGCTTGTGTTGTTTGTTTATCCCACCGGTGTTCCATACCATTATATTCAAACTAGCCATAGTCTATGCATGTTTTCGTGTAGTTTTTGGTAATGTTTCTGGAGTATGAAGCTACAATAGATGCACATCCAATTAATGAGGTCCCGTTGAGAGCTGAGCTTAAAAACATATATATATACAAATAAAAATCCCCTATTTTCCCCTCTCCCAGAAAGTCGAACATGCCTGTGTTCCAAGAACACATCCTCCGCGATTGACTTTCTCCCATGGTCCACCGGATTGCCCAACCTGAGCATTGTAATCCTAATTTTCCTATGCTCATTGCCATAGGATCTAACATTTCCATTCTATTGCAATAGAATGTCGCTTTTGGTCTTGCACCTTCCCTTACTGTAATGAAGTATTGTGATAAATAACCTAAAGATAAAAATAAAAAATAAAATAAAAAGAGAATAAACCTTTATCGACATATTCCTTTGAACCCTCCACCAACGTGTGGGGGGGAAAAGAAAGGAAAAGATTGTAGATCAATATTGACACCTTAATGTGAAGAACATTGGAAAAGAATAATGTAAGTTACAATATATTTAAAAAATATATAGTAATATTGACACCTTAATGTGAAGAACATTGGAAAAGAACAATGTAAGTTAAATTATATTTAAAAAATATAGAGTAATGAGAAGAAAAAATTTAATAAAATAAAAATCAATGGAAAGATATAGATAAGGAATAAGAGATAAATAATTATCAACATGGAGAAGCCACTAGAACCGATTTAACTGATTAGATAAGATAGAAAAGCAGCGCCTTTTAGCGCTTCAATGTGCCTTTAATGGAGTGATTACTTAAATTGTTAGAATAACCTTGCTGTGCTCATACGTTTATGTGTGGATAATTTTAAATTATTATTAAGGGCTGATTGCACTTCATTTAATTTATTATCTGCTATGTGTATGCACACCGAATGTTATTGTTAGAGTTGTATGCTTCGTTGTCATGGTGCCTTATATTCTAGAAGGTTGTAGAATATACTAGTGCCTAGACTATTTTACATTCCAGAATGATCTAAGAGACCCAGGGCATTTGAGCGATAAACCCAGAATATTCCAGATAGATCTTTTTGCATTGATATTTATTTGTCCCCTCAGAGACCAGAGACTGAAATTATAATGTATTATGAATCGTATTATACACAGTACACTTTGTTATAGACGACTTGCATATCGTTTGCTACTTTGATGAACACAACAATGTCATTCCAACACTGGTGGAATGACCTCATTGATGAACACAATAAAGTCATTCCAACACTGGTATATATTTAGAGAGAGGCTTAACTGATTCCGGCATTTTCGTCATGCTTTGGGTTATTTGCTGCATTTTGTTTCAGGAAATCCTCAGCATCAAAGGGTGTAAATGGACCTGACCTGCGGCCGTTATTGTCCAAGAATGATAACAGCGCCGGATATGCTAGCCTTGGCTTGTGGCCGGCTATGTACAGCTTTTGCATCACATCTTTGTATGGTTGACGTCGGATGATGGCCTCTCTGCTCAAATCTTCGTAGATAAATATTGGTTTATCACCATACTTCAGCTTCCCACGTTGGTTGCGAGCATATTTGATGATTTCATCCCTTGTTGTAGTTTTCCGCAGAGTGACAATGATGACTCTCGGCCCGTTGATATTTTGCCCCTGGGAACCAATTCTGTAAACTTGTTCCACTTCTGGCACTTTGTTTGGATCGGAGTTTTCCAAAATCGTTGATAACTCTTTTGGAAAGTTGATGTCATCGCAGTTCACTGATTCATCAAGCCCCACAATGCGGATGTTATTCCGCCTGTGGTAACGATGGGTTTCTAGTTGCCTCTCCATCACTTCGTTTTTAAGCAATTTTATTTCCCTCCGGTATTCATCTTTCACTTTTTCCATCTCTTCTCCCATCTCTGTCATGATACCTTCGTTCGCCTTGACTGCTTTTGTGTTTTCTGTCACCGAAATCTCCACTGTCGTGATTCGCTTTGACTGTGCATCGATCGCTTTCTTGACTTCTTCTAATTTCTCATCGATGCGATCGAATTTAGCCTCGATGCGATCGAATTTAGCCTCGACGTTTGCCTCGAGCGCCTTGATGTGTGTAATCTGCAGGTTAGACTGTTCTACCATCTGTTCTTTCATCAGGTTAGACTGTTCTAACTGTTCTTTCATCAGGTTAGACTGTTCTACCATCAGGTTAGACAGTGTGTTGAAATCGGGTGGATTTCTGCTTTCTTCAGTTGACGGCATATGGTAGATAGATGCAGTGACGTTGGAATCCATAAATCTGGCTGCTCTCCCTTTCACGGAGCTTGAATCTGTACCTTCTTTTATGTTGGTCTCTATTGACTCTCTTTCGGGGACCGTAATCGATGATCCCGGTAAGTTGTCCTCTTCCTTCTCCTCCTCGGAGCTTGTCGCCGTCGGCTCAGAACCAGCGACGGTTAGGACGCGTCTTTCTCGTTTTTTTACGTCCTGCGCCGTTGAAGTTGCCGTAGTTATTTTCTCTGCCTTCTTTCCACCTTTAACCATATTGTCTTTTGATATGGTTAGTAGAGGGTCTTAACAATACATACGATGTGGTCTATTCTCTTTCTTTACTGTCCAAATAATGTTTTTAAACGAAATTAGCGTTAGTGGGAGCGGAGCAATTGCAAAATGCGTGTGCTACATGTTGTAGCGTAACCGGAAGCTCGACCCCCTGGTTTTAATAGTTCTTTTTTGACAGATTTTAGCGATTTTCTAACCTCCATCATCAAACTGGAAAAAATCGTTTTATTAGGGGATTTTAATTTCCATATTAATAACAGTAATGACAATTTTGCCACCAATTTTATTTGTATCACTGAATCCTTCAATTTTGTCCAACATGTCTCGGGCCCCACACACAACAAAGGTAACACACTTGATCTTGTTTTTACTCTTGGATTAGACATAGATAACATTGTTTATGAGGAAATGATTTTAAGTGATCACAATTGCATACTTTTTAATTTAGTTTTTAAAACTGACACTATTTCCACTAAGCGAGTTAAACGCTTGCGCATGCTAAATGACCTCTCAGCAGAATTTTTTTCCACAGCCTTTGAGAGCAGTGCGGTGCCATCTCTGAACGTTAATGGCGACATTGATACTTTAGTCCATGCTTTTAACCGGCACTGCTCAGACATTTTAGATGTAGTTGCTCCTCTGAAATCCCGCACTGTTCGCACTTTAAATTCCTCTCCCTGGCTAAATGAGGATATTCGTAGTTTTAGAAGAAATTGCCGGTGTATTGAGCGAAAGTGGAAGTCCACTCAGCTTAATGTACACCGTCTTCATTTTAAGCAACTTTTAATTGATTTTAACAGTATGGTTAAGGATGCGAGAGCTGCCTACTTCACAAACTTAATCTCATCTAGCAAACTAAACCCCAAAGTCCTATTCGACACCATTAATATCATTGTCAGTCCACAAACCCCTGTCACACCTGTTTAATCTGATGAGGACTGTCATGATTTTCTCCTATTTTTTGTAAATAAGGTTGCAAATGTCAGGGCAGGTATTACACCCTCCACCTCAATCCAACCGTTATCTCCCAACAGTCAGTCTACTCTGAATTCCTTCTCACCCATTTCCCTCAACGACCTAACAGAGCTAGTGAGAAGCACAAAAACCTCCTCTAGCCCATTAGACACCATCCCAACCTCTCTACTAAAGGAAGTTTTCAGCACTATTGGTCCCAGTCTGCTTTCCATCATAAATCTCTCTTTGGTCTCTGGTCAGGTCCCCGCCTACTTCAAACAGGCAATCGTTCAGCCGCTTTTAAAAAAGCCAAGTCTGGACGCCTCGTTACCAAGTAACTATCGGCCCATCTCCAAATTATCATTTATGTCCAAGATTTTAGAAAAAATTGTTGCCAACCAGCTTATATCCACTTTAAATGAACACCACATTCTCGACAAATTCAAGTCGGGTTTTTCGTAAACAACACTCCACGGAAACTGCACTTTTAAAAGTATCCAATGATCTAATGATGTCCGCCGACTCAGGTAGATGCTTCATTTTAGTGCTACTGGATCTCAGTGTTGCATTTGACACTGTGGATCGCAACATTCTGCTAAATAGGCTCAGAGATTGGGTGGGTGTCACAGGGAGTGCACATGAGTGGTTTGAGTCCTATCTCTCAGGTAGATGTTTCTCAGTCGGAGTAGGCCCCCATGTGTCTGAGTCTGTTACTCTTTCCTGTGGGGTCCCCCAGGGCTCGGTACTTGGTCCGATTTTATTTTCACTATATTTGCTCCCATTAGGACACATTATTAACGCTTTTAAAAGCATCTCCTACCACCTTTATGCGGATGATATCCAGCTGTATTGCTCTTTTAACCCTGATTGCCCTGATGATTTTAATTCAAATTTTATTGTTTTAAATGAATGTCTGTCGGCCATTAAGGCCTGGTTAGCTAGCAACTTCCTCCAGCTAAATGAGGCCAAAACCGAGGTGCTCATCGTGGCCTCTGATGGCGTTGCATCTAGGGTGGCTGGTTGCCTTGGGCCCCTAGAAACTAATGTGAGCCCCAACCTCAGGAACCTTGGGGTAAACTTTGATCAGACCATGCACCTCGACACCCACATCAAATCGGTGACCCGCACCTGTTTTTTCCATCTCAGGAATATTGCTAAACTCAGGTCGATGGTTTCCCACTCTGACCTAGAGTTGATCATCCATGCCTTCGTTTCTTCTCGTCTAGACCAGGGGTTCCCAAACTTTTCAGGCCGGGGCCCAGAAAATAAGGCGTCAGAGAGCCGCGGCCCAATGCATCGTCTGGCTTTTTTTTTTTTTTTTTTGCCAGGCGACCGATTTTTTAAGCCAAATATCACTTCAATCCTATTAAGTTAGTTCAAGTTAGTTATTCATTTATATGTGCTATTTATGAGAGGGCTAACTTGTTGCAAAATAATAATGATAATAATAATAGCCTCATTAAAATACTATTGTTGCTTCGGTTGTTTTCAGCGTTTTATGTGCATAATCTGTTATTTAGTTTGAAATGTTCGTTGAAATAAGTAGATTTTTCGTTTTTGTTTATTTATTAAGTTAATATAAAACCATATAGTCACATTTTAGAATACAATAGAATAGAATTTTAGAATACAACTAGAAACACTGTCCTGGCCTGCTTCTAAGTTCAGTGGCCTGACAAAAAAAAAAAAAAAAAAAAAAAAAAATTTAAATCATCTCGCGGCCCACCCGTGGCTGCTCGCGGCCCACCTTTGGGTCGCGACCCCTACTTTGGGAACCACTGGTCTAGACTACTGCAATTCGGTTCTCACCTGCCTCAATAAATCATCCATAGACCGCCTCCAGTTCATCCAAAATACTGCTGCAAGACTGCTAACCAGATCAAGCAGAAGGTGTCACATTACTCCAGTTCTGGCCTCCTTGCACTGCCTTCCTATACATTTTAGAATTAATTTCAAAGTCCTGGTGCTCACTTTCAGAGCTCTGCACGGCCAGGCACCAGAATATTTAACTGACCTGCTGGAACCATATGTGCCCAGCAGGACCCTGAGGACAGCTGACCAGGATCTGTTGGTCATTCCGCGCACCAGGCTGATCACCAAAGGTGACAGAGCCTTTCAGTCTGTAGCGCCTAGACTCTGGAATGCCCTTCCTCGTGGCCTAAGAGCTGTATCGTCTGTTGAAATTTTTAAAAATCAGCTAAAAACATTACTGTTTAAACAGGCCTTTGGGTAATGTTTGAGCTTCTCTTTCAGGTATAGAATATCTTTTGTTTTGTTTTGTTTCTCTGTGATGCATTGTGTTTTGTTCTATCTTATCTCTTGAATGGTTTCTTGCTTTTTATTTTAATTTTATTTTATTTCTGCTGTATGTAAAGCACTTTGTGAGCTGTCTCTGTGAAAAGTGCTATATAAATAAACTTTACTTACTTACTTACTTACTTACTTACTTACCCTCATCTGTCTTTTTGTCAGGTTAAAGTGATTGGAGAGGAAAACCGTGAGGGTTATTGTGGGTGTCCAAATTCCCCCGGGGTGGATGATTAATTTTACAGCCCCTATTTGGATACTATTTGCGTAACCCAGGTGCTGTGTGTCGCTCTTTGGTGTGGAGCTCACACGGTGTACAGTATTTGTAATTTTGCATGCGTTGTGTGCGCGCGACTGTTCATGTGTCATGCACACAATCTTTAGAGCGCTG
Organism: Notolepis coatsorum; assembly: GCF_963971535.1. NCBI lineage: Eukaryota > Metazoa > Chordata > Actinopteri > Aulopiformes > Paralepididae > Notolepis > Notolepis coatsorum. The sequence goes on along the minus strand of NC_140167.1, from coordinate 20,966,266 downwards.
TGCTGATTGATCTGAGATTGTAGTGGTTTTGCCTAAAGGCAGTCTGTGGAGATAAATGTTAGGTGTAGTTGGGGACTCACCTGTTAGCCCTCCTATGAATTTTAGGCTTTTTATATAATATAAAGATGTGTCTATTTTTCTGTGCCCTCGAATTGTGTGTTTGCTTGGTGTCCATTTTCGGGCTGGTTTATCACAATGCTTTATGACAGTTGTAAAGTAAAGTGTTACCATATCTGATTGCATTTTCGTTGAAATTTTTGTGCATAGTAGTAGATACATATTAGTATATTAGGAAGAGTGCAATGATAGTAGAGGACAGTAAGAAGGTTAGTTTTCTTTTATTTATTTATTTTTCAGATATTGATTGAAGAAGTGTGTTTTTAGTCGGGTTTCGGCTGTCCTAACTGTGGTGGGAAGTTCGTTCCACCATTGTGGAGCAAGGACCGAGAATATGCGAGAATATGCGGCTTCTCTTTGATTACCCTCCTGGAGCTCGGCCCAGCTGTCCTCCTCTGACTCAGAGGTAAGGCACTCCATTATATCACATACTTGGATATTAATATATGACAATTTTGTATAGCATGTGAAGCGGTAGTCTAATATTCTGTCTCTCTCTCTCTGTCTGTCTCTCAGGGGGAGATGGGGGGCCCAGACGGCCAGCCAGGGTACCAGCATGTCCTCAAGCTGGCCAGGGCCTTGGTGAAAGCCCGGAACCAGCGGGGGCTGTCAGACCGGTGCGTAGAGCAGCTCGTTGCTCTCTGGCAGTGCATGCTCGTCTGAGTACTTACTGTCGTTTAGCTCCTTTCACTGCCTTTGTTCACACCATGAAACTGTCAATGTCCCCACTTCCTTCACAGCATACATCCTGTTCATAATTGAATCTCTCCTGTGTCTCTCCTCTCAGGGCCGGACTGGGGAAATAATTCATACCGGGAGATATAGCGCGAAATATAGCCCCAGTCAGGCCACTTTTTAAGCGGGGGGTCTGGGGGTCCCCCACCAGGATTTTTTTTGTTACAAAGACTTAATTTCCTGCATTCTGGTGAATTTTAGTGCATGTGAATCACAAACTAATGAGCCAACAATTGCTTAGTACAATGTACTGTTATGGACCTCAAATAAAACTGTTGTGGCACTAGCAATGGTACTCTCTCCACCTTCAAAAAGAAAAAAGCAAGAGCACAACATATTTTTCTATTTACTATTATAATACAGTTAACCACTCTCTCCTGTAAGGGCCTTTCTTTTTCTTTGTTTTATCCCTCTCTCCTCCACCCTTTCTCTTTCTTCCACTGTCCATCTTGACATCAACGTTAATTGACTTTCGCTCTACTGCAGGGGTAGGCAACCTTAGGCACGCGTGCCTGCATAGGCACGCGGGGGCATTTGCATAGGCACAGGGGCAGCAGTTATAAAAAAAAATTAAAAATTATACCCTTTTTTTTTTTTTTTTGCTATGAAATATTATAGTGAAATATTTTGCACTGTTGTCGCATTTATCTTGTTGAAATCCTCCAACAGGTTCTTTTTACTACCACATATTTAATTGAGACCCTTTATTTGTTTATTATTTCAATTTAGCTGGAAATACATTGCTACATCATTCAGTAACATTTGCAGAGCCTTATAACAAAAAAATTATTACGGTCACCATTGTGACCAGTGGGATTAATCAACTAATTTTATTATTTATTTTTCTATTTCATTGAACATTGCACATGTTAAAAGCCATATTTTTTACTCAAAATGTGAGTATTACCAAGTCAACTTGTGTTCTTAAAACAATGACAATAAACAGTTTTATTAGGTTGAAATAATGTGGTTGTGTACTTATTTTTCTGGATTATTATGGATTGAAAACTGAAAACCTTAATGCACAGTAACTGAACTCAATATTTTTAAGTTCTGGTAACTTATTATTATATATTTTTTACAGTGTAGTCTTGCGATCAATCAAAACTTATTTACACAATATACCTCACATTCACCCTCCATTCATATCCTGGTGTTCTCCTGGTGTTCTCCATTAGGCCTGTAGGTGGAGCTATGACACAGACCGATGGTGTGTGATGTGTCCAAAAATGAATGGGCAAATGTGAGTGAAATGGTCGCACTGTATGCAGCTGTTTGTCTGCATTGCATTCCCCCCCCCCCAACTCAGATTTAGGGTTGATACAACCATCATAATAATATTGTTAATAATAACAATAACGATAATGATGTAATAATGTAAAAATTATCATTAAAAATACCTGATTATGAGAAAAAATATTTACGATGCATGGAATATTGTTGAGGCACACTAGTTACAACTATATTTCAAACAGGCACTCCATGTCAAAAAGGTTGCTGACCCCTGCTCTACTGTATCTCTCCCGAGTCCCTCACTACCTGGCTCACTGCCTGGCTGTTATTCTGCATCTGAGTGCCGTCTGCCATTCCATTCGCCGCCTCCGCTGTCAATCAGTTGTATCGCCTGGTCCCGCCTCCACCAATCACAAGCGGCAGCACGGCTCCATTGTGTGTGTGTGTGTCCGCGTGAGGGAGAGAGTCTCCAACTCTGTCGCAGACAGTGAAATCCTGGTTGTTCCCCACCCACCTAGGTTATCTAACTATCGCGCCGCGCCGCCGCCACAACTAGAAACAATGGCCTGGCAAAAAAAAATAAAAAAAATAATTAATTCATAAATAATTTTTTTTTTTTTTTTTTTTTTTATAATTTTTTTTTTTTTATCTGTGCAGGCCAGGCCACCGGGAAAACTCCCGGTGCTCCCGATGGCCAGTCCGGGCCTGTCTCCTCTTGTATTTTAGTTGCTTTGTCGGGGTGAACTCGGGCCCTGCGAGTTGGCCTGGCACCAGTCGCCTGGTGGAGGCCATTTGTATCCGGCTCTGCAGCATCCACCCAGCAGCCACGCAGTCCGAGGGCGCCAGGGGGGCAAGCCGGTGGGCCCTCATCCTCGTGGACTACGTGGCTATCCGCGATGCAGTGCTGGCCAGCAGTGGCGTCGTTAGCCCTGGGCTTCCGGGGCTTCAGCCCCGGATGTTTTTCTCCTAGGCCCGGATCTATAAAAAACAAGATAATAATAATTGTTTAATTTTTTTTTTTTTTTTTTTTTTTGGCAGCATCCCCATTGTCTGTGCTGAATGTTTGTTAGTGTTTGGTATTTTTCTTTGGTTTTTAGTACTTTTAAACATCGATTTTTAGCAAGTAGTAGTTTTCATTTGATCCTATATAATTTTTTCATTCACCGATTTGTGGACTTTTGTTTAGTGTCTTGAAAGGCGCATTATAAATCAAATGCATTATTATTATTATTATTATCATCCAGGAGGTAAAAGACACTTTGGATAGTAGGGACTGCATCTCTGCCTGTCCTGGCCAGGAAACACTTTGCAACTGTGATCTCCTCTGGCAGTAGTTGAATATTGTAATGTGTGGCGAGGGGTTGCAGCAATTCCACTGAGAGAAACTGGTCTGAGGCTGGATAACATGCCTGTATGCCTCTCATACGTTGTTCTCCAACTCATGAGAACCTGCTCTCAAGCTCTTGCAGCATTCTGTCGAGGACTGGATAGAACAGTCTCTGTCTCAGCTGATCTCCATGAGGTCTGAGCTTGTGCCACAAGATGACTCAACTACATACTCGTCCATAATTTTCTGCTTCCTCCTTTGGCTGGTAGTATGTTCCTCAATTTTTTCGATTGCTTAAGCACGATTTTGAAAACAGGGCCCGGTGTTTCAAAACACTACACACAATTAGCACAACCACACACACAATTATCAGAACACCTCAGATCCTTTGCTAAATTAAACACAAACTATACACTAATTTATAAAAACTACATTTTGTTACCATATGAAACACACGTTTCATATGACTTAATTCTGTTTGAACCAGTTACACACTGCTGTGCTTAACCTAAAACACATTTAGCAATTCTACTTCTCAGTGATTAGAGTACTGTAAGTGAAGTACACAGAGAATGTGCAAATATACAATAAATTCACCAAACACTACACAAGACCAATGCTGTAGTGTAGACTGATGAAAATATAATTTATTTATCTCCATATACCCAAATCAATGATGCAGACTGATGAACATATAAATGTTCTCTCCATATAACCAAATCAGTCAACATTTCAACATGGAGAATCACAACAAAACATGTCCCAGTTTTCATGCTCAGTGTGAATAACACAGTAAGCTCAGCAAATATCAGACAAACATAAAATACTGTAGGCAGTACAGGTTAAAATTACAGTAAAACAAAAACAAAAATAGAGTACAGAAAATACTAGACATTATCTCTTTGCCTAGCTGGATCTGGCAAGAGATTATTTTGTGGTGATTCTCCATGTTGACTGATTTGGGTATATGGAGAACATTTATATTTTCATCAGTCTGCATCATTGGTTGTCTTGTGTAGTGTTTGGTGAATGTATTGCATATTTTCAAGTTCTCTGTGTACAGTACTTCACTCTCCTTCCATTTTGGTTGAAGGCAGGTGAACTCACCTGCTGCATTTTTATAGTGCTTAAACCTGATTGGTGTATCTACAATTAAGCAATGGTGTGTTTGTGCATCTGATTGCTGTGTTTAACCAATTGGCTCATATGTGTGGTAATTTGACATTCTATGTGTAATGTAATGCAAGTGTGTTTAGTGTTTTGCAAATCACTGTGTGTATTGTTTTGCAAAAAGTGTGAGGCTGATGTTGTGCTTATAGGGGTGCAAATCTGGGCCTATGTTTTGCTCCTTGAGTGTAAGGTTTTGATAATTGTGTAATACTTTTGATTTGAGTGTTTATGCAATCGAAGAAAACTGTAAAGACTAGAGATTAACTGTTTATTTCTTTTGTACATAGGCTGTGCATAATGTTTGTTTGTTTATTTGCTTATGTGTATGATTCTTAACTGTGTTTTAATTTTGTTATTGGTGTATATGTGTGTATGTATGTATATGTATATATATGTATGTATATGTGTATATATGTATATTTGTACCCTCGTTGGGGCCTCTTGGACCATATCAATGTTTTATCTGGCTAAATAAAGGTTAAATAAATAAATAAGAAACTGATGATTTGGTCCTGTTAACTTTGAATTTTCTATGGGGACTGCCCAGATCCCTCTCATGGACCTGGACCTCACTTTAAAAAACTTGAATCTATAGTTCTTCAGTATTCGTCTCTAATTACTCTAAAATTGCGTATTTCTGTGTGTAAAAAAAGAAAAAAGGGGGGGGGGGGGCTGAACCCCCCAATGTTTTCTAACCCTAAAAACGCCCCTGGGCCACATCTTCAATTTTCAACCTTAAACCTATCCTTCTGTTGTGAAAAGGACATGTGATAATCGGATATAAAAACGTACTAACATGTTGTTTGTCTGTTACACCTGTGCACATGGTGTTCCACGTTGGAATGAGGAAATGAAAGAATAAAAAAAAGGAATGAGGAAATGGATTGTGTGCATGTTTGAGGACCGTCCTTGGCTAAGAAGTAGTTCAAACGATTGACTAATCGACAGTTCAATCAGCGAATCTAATGTATTCCGTGTTTATTGTTGGCCAAATCTAATACTTCAGTGCAAAAATATATAGCTAATATTTATGTGATGCAATAACAGATGTGCTTTTAATTTCCAGCAATGACTGAATCCTTTATTTATTCTTGCAATGAACATTGAAATTAACATTTAATTTGCAATGTCGTTGAGATGACAAATGACTTATAACTCATCAACTAATGTTAGGGTGACTAACAGTATACAGTATGTTTGATATTATTAAAGTATAAGGATTGTTGATATCTTTTTATAGTTTTCACGATATTAACCAATGAACTTCAAAAGGTGTGGCTAAGTACATACTGTAGATGCACGTTAACAACCGTTAGGCCAATCATCACGAAATGTGCAGTGTATGTCCATATAACCTCGTTCCCAGTTTTATCTCCGTGAGATAAAGCCTGGTAAAGAACTACTGCCGAAAGTGTCTGTGCGGGTTAGAATTTCCGGTGTATGTACTCAGTGGCGTCGCGTGGGTAATAAAATAACAGGGGAAGCCAAAAAAAGATTATTAAAAAAAAGAATTATTAAATATTTTTATTAATATATATATTTTTTTTTTTTTAAGTCAAGCAGTCACCATATACACTACAGTATGGCTCGGCGGCCAGTCAAACTTTCTTAACAGATTGCAGAATGGGTACAATACAGTACGGCTCACGTGAATATTAAAGGCAACCAACTTGTGTTCAGCTTTTCGTTCAGCGTTTCTCTGATTGGCCACACGGCCACGTGAGTACGTGACCGCCCTAGCACACGCCCTTATCCGCTGAGAGACGCGGCAGACGCGCAGAGAGTGAGCTGGGATCATTTGGTGGTCGAACCAGTCTGAGAGACGCGGCAGACGCGCAGAGAGTGAGCTGGGATCATTTGGTGGTCGAACCAGTTCAGACAGAGGTGTTTATTTATATTAATAAACATATCTACTAGAAACACTGGTGTTCTGTTGTGTGACTGTGCTAAACTCTTCCACCACATGACCGACATTTGACATACAGTACACCTCCTATCTATAACGCTGCCACCACCCACTTCAATGACAGAGCTCTCATATTTGCGAATGCATAAACTATATCTTAAATTATGGCGATGTGTCTAATATGGCTGTCGCGAAGTCATTGATAAGCGACAGCCATATTAGAAACATAGCCATAATTTAAGATATAGTTTATGCATTCGCAAAATATGAGAGCGCTGTCATTGAAGGGCTTCCTACAACGGAGCACGGCCGCTGCTGCTGCTGGAGCTGGACCGAGTCAAGCCGCGGGCGGCGCACGGAAGCCGGGGACAAAGCACTGCGTCGCCCCGCTGGCGCTTCAGCAGCCTCCACGGGCGAAATAACATATAACGTTACAGCGTACAGTTCCACACTGATGTACAGTGAGTGTCTAATATGGCTGTCGCGAAGTCATTGATAAGCGACAGCCATATTAGACACATAGCCATAATTTAAGATATAGTTTATGCATTCGCAAAATATGAGAGCGCTGTCATTGAAGGACTTCTACAACGGAGCACGGCCGCTGCTGCATAGAGACATAGAGCACTGGGTTTTATCACTGGAGATATATTTCTCACTCACCATTGTATTTTGCGCCATCTGACAATATCATAATGATGTGTTTTCTATATTATATCCACAATCATTCATCTAAAAAATTGTATGGGCTTTGTTTATACTTCAGAAGTGATGTACAGTGACAAATCGTCACAGCAGTATAGTTTGTTTATACTTCAGAAGTGATGTACAGTGACGAGTGAATCTGGTAGTTTGATTTCTTTGAATTCTAGATTCTTTAAAAAGGTTGCATTACAGTGTTTTATATTATGCACATTAATTATTTTAGAGTTATTATTAAAGAGTTGGGCTGAAAATATAAAGTACAGAAAAGATCTATGTGTGTCTGTGAGGCTATGTCTCGGTTCGGGGGTGTGAATAGGGCCCTCTCTTAGGTGCTAAAACACAGCATGGGAGGCGTGAAGATTAGGGCACATGTAAACTCAACACACATTTACAGGCAACATTCAAATGGTTTATATCTTTGTAACATGAAAATTAGTGTATACTCATAGCATATTTTTAGTTCACACAATGTTCACATGTTTTCACACATATTTTAAAAGATTTCCCCATAAACATGCATTATGTCCTAATAAACTAACCTACACTTTGATGAATATTGCCTAATCTTCACGCCTCCCATGCTGTGTCCCGAACCGAGACATAGCCTCACAGACACACATAGATCTTTTCTGTACTTTATATTTTCAGCCCAACTCTTTAATAATAACTCTAAAATAATTAATGTGCATAATATAAAACACTGTAATGCAACCTTTTTAAAGAATCTAGAATTCAAAGAAATCAAACCCTAGACCCTTGCATGCTAATGAAATGGTGCACTTTTAATTTTACAAATTACATTTGTAATTTTCTTTTTGCTTAAACACAAGTGTATAAAGATTATGTCTTTATCCAAGAAACTAATATATAGACATACATACATTTGTAATTTGGAATACAAAAAATGTATTTTACATTTATTCAACCTTGTAACTTCTGTAACTTAATTCTCACACAGTTTAAATGTTTAATCTGTAAACCTTGGAATACAGAAATACATATTGTGAAAACCTTGGGGGGACTGTGTGGTCTACAGAAACGGGAAGTCGCAGAGTCGTAAATCTGCTTTTGGCAGATGGTTTTGAGTCATCTCATTCGCCCTAGTCATTCTCCAGCCTCCTATGACATCTATGGGGGATGTCACTATCAGAATTTTCAGAGAACCTGCAGCTTTTCATTTCAATCTACTGAGAGACATTTGAGAGAGGAGACAGCCTACTACAGAGTGGAGACACACAGAGCTTGGGGAGAATTCTTTCTACACACTTACAACAAACAGAGGGTATTTCTTAAGATACAAACATCACTTGGAAGAAAATGCACCTTCTTAAGATACACTCACCATTTGAAATAAATGCACTTTCTACTCACAAACACACTAAATGTATTTTACATTTGGCTTTTGGCATTAAGAAAACACACACACATTTGAAATAAATGCACTTTCTGAAGAAAACACACATTGTATTTTACATTTGGCTTTTGGCATTAAGAAAACACACACACATTTGAAATAAATGCACTTTCTGAAGAAAACACACATTGTATTTTACATTTAGCATTTGGAATACACATAATGTATTTTATTCTGAAGATATACATATATTCTTAATTGTGAAGATATATTCTTAAGACTTTTGGAAATACAGAAATACATATTGTGAAAACCTTGGAATACATACAATCTGAAAATTAAAAAAAACGTTTGAATCTAAAAAGAAAATTTGAATCTTTTATTTTGAAGTACTTTTTTTTTTTTTGAAAAAAAATAAAACTTTTATTTTGAAAAAAATCTGAAAACTCCTCCCCTTCCGTAACCAGATGGCCCTCCCCTTCCAAAACCGGATGTCCCGCCCTCAAAACCGGATGTCCCGCCTCCTTACATCCTCGACCAATCAGAGAAGCCCTAGGGGTCATCTCAAAAAGGGGGCGTGGCTACAATCCATCAAACTTTTATATATGCCCTTATAAGGTATGACATAGACCTAAGTCCCGCCCCCTTAGACCTCTCGACCAATCAGAACGCTCCAAATCCCAAGGGGCGTGTTTTGCATAAACTGACAGGTGCCTTATACCACCTCTCTCTCTCGTACTGTATTGTACCTATTCTGCAATCTGTTAAATAAAGTTTTCATTCATTCATTCATTCATTCACGTGTCTGTTGCGCGGCGCGCCCAGCCATCAGAGCGCTCCTACTGTAAAATGCGGAAGCAGCCATTTCAGCCTCAGTTTTACTCGTTTATAAAAATGATTTAAAAAGTTTATTAGCAATGCCGATCTTTCAAACCCCGCCGCATCTGTGTGTGAAACCCTAATGGAACGCTGGGTACCTTTGACATTTATATCCGATATATTTTGGACCCACCGCTAGCTTTTAAGCAGTGCTTGATGGTGCACATTAACCTGGCTACTACGGAGGAATAAGTGACTCAGTGCTTACCTGGTCAATAATGTGGTCCTCCTCTTGCCAGATAGATTTGTTAAATCATAATATCCACAGTGGTGTGCTCTGCTGGTCCTCAGTAAATGTCCCGCCGGCGAAAATAAGTTGCTATTAAAGTGCTAAATGTTAGATACACTAATAGAGGATTCGAACGTGCCCGCTCTGTTAATAACATTTTCAATCAATCCCGCGAGGGGATGACGTTCAGACGTGTTCTGACCTGCCCCGCCTCCAGGGGGGAAAATGTGAAATGAGTGCAAAGGGGAGGCCACACTCAGGATTCTTCTCACAGCCCCGTTTTAAACTTTTAAGGTGTGGCAGTCAGCTCGAATCTGATTGGCTAGGATCGGTTTTGGACTCTAGATACATGAATCACATGGTTGAGGCTGGAGAAAGAGACCTACCCCCTGCCTCCTCTCCTCTATAGCTGCAGTGAGTCTGACAGTGTGTTAGAGGGAGTGAGAAGGAGAAGAGGGAGACATTAAAAAAAAAAAAAAAAATTATAACACAGATGCACAGATGAAAAAGAATGTAAACTATATTAAAAAAAATTATATATATATTTTTTTCTTCATATTTCATATTTGATATTAATTCATATTTTAATAGGGAGGCATGGCTTCCGTTGGCTTCCATAAGGATTCGCCACTGTATGTACTTCCCCTGGAAGCTGCCTCCGAACGGACCAAACCCAAACCTTTCCCGAATTCTGTTGGCAAACAAGCTAGAACGTCCCGGTCATGTAGTAAATTGTAGTAAAGTGCACTTCACATGTTTCTATAATTGTTTTGTCAAAACCGGAAAGCCTGTAGCCTGTACTTCCTGTACTTCCGTTTAGACATTTTAGGAGGCATATCTTTACCAGCCTAATGACTACGAATGCACAAATGGGCGTGGCAACCCATTTTTGACATCTCAACTGTAAGTCCAATTATGACCATATTTGCCATGGATCATTATTGGATCAAGCTTATCAACTGTTGTATAAGGCTTGTTTATATCTTTTGTAGATTTTAAGATATTAACCAATCAACTTCAAAAAAGACGTGGCCCAGCACAGAGATGGATGCATATCAACCCTTTGGCCAATAATCACCAATTATGCAGTGTATGTCCACATAACTACCGGAAACCTACCCTGACAATCTCATTCAAATTTACCACTAGGCCCTAGTGACTAGGGGACGCTACAAATGCACAAACTGTACGTGGCATAACACAAAACTGACTATAAATCAAAGGTTTTCCATCCAAACATTACAAAACCTGCAGGAAATGTTTAATAACACTGCTGAACCGTGTGTGTGAACTTATTTTGCAATCCTGGTGATCAATATTGGCTTGAAACCCGCAGATCGCCGCTTGCGGCTATATTTATTATTACATTTACTCAAAATTATGCGATTTCTGTCTGGATCATTTCCTCTGCATCAGAAAAGCAGTGAAAGCCAAAAATGTAATCAAGAATTCAATATATATATATTTTTGTGTAGAAACTCCCTAGTTCAAGCACTGACAATATTGTAGCCTTGATTAAATGTTTGTTTATTCTCCAGACGTGTGGAGTGACGTCCAGGCTACTTGAGTGATGAGGACGCCTCTTCGTCTTTACAGGGCCTTTTCTGGGGAACCTTCTGGGCCACGCCGTAGGGCACGTGACACGCCACAGTCCCCAGCTCCGCCGCCCCCTCCACGTGGAACATCTGATCGTCAAAGAAGATGTGGGGCCTGATCTTCTCCAGCATGGGGCCCTTGGGCGCCCCGGCCAGGAACAGGGCCTCGTCGATCTCCAGACCCCACGATCGCAGAGTTTTTAGGGCCCGGGCGCCCGAGCTGGCCGCGCTGCGAGCCGTCACCAGGTAGGTGCGAATAGGGCAGTCCATACGCAGGCCTTTGGCGTAGAACTTCTTCTGCAGCTTTCCTAAAGCCTCCAGGAAGCACTTCAATGGCCCCTGGGGAGAAGGACAGTAAACGAAGAGTAAACTGGGAAACTCAATATTCGACACACAACATCTGCTCACAATTCAATGTTGATTCAGTCATATATAGGACAACTATCACCAAAGTAGTAGTGCATGCTGTATATTCCCGCAGACATACGTGGTCAAGTGGCTTGTCCTCGTTCGTCTTTTCGTGCTCAAAGAATTTGTCCAGTCCGTGGGCCTTGTAGATGCGCTCAGACTCGTCCGAGAACAGAACAGCGTCGCCGTCGAAAGCCACACGCAGCTGCGTCTCCGAGACCTCCTGTATCTTCTCTGGGGCGAACATAGTGGCCGCTGCTATACCTGGTGCAGACAGACAGAGTACATATGACTTTAGAGGTTGTGTTTTTTATACATCAGTAAGTTCCCAACCGACCAACAAGATTGGCCCAGAGGCATTCCACAAGTGCCGTATAATTAAGCATTACATCACGCGCAGGAGTGGTTTGTGACCATAAACCATGCCTAGGGGTGGTCGTTAGGCCCGAGGCGCAGCCGAGGGTCGTTAGACCCCCCTAGGCATGGTTTATTGGTCACAAATCACGACTACAAGTGGTGTAAAGCTTTTATACAACTGCCAGATTCATCCAACCTTATTTCTATACAATAAACACACATTAATCGAAGATTTATTGAAAAAACCATCCGCCAGAAAAAGTAGTTCCCACAACTACAAAAAAGACAAGTTGCCTCCATGTGGAAGCAGCTTGAAGTGCATCCAACCAAACTAACACATCCAACTGTGTATTATTGGAATGATTGAGAGAAGTTGCCTCATGTGGAAGCAGCTTGAAGTGCATCCAACCAACTAACACATCCAACTGTGTATTATTGGAATGATTGATTGAAAATGTTATTACCAGGTGCAGAATGGGTACAATACAGTACGGCTCAATACACACAATTGTTAAGGGAATGCAGACCTACTTTCCATAGAACTTCATTCTTAGATGCTTCTATATAAAGTAGGTAAAACAAATTAAAACTTTTCTTTGCCCTATAGGAAAAAAACGTTTTCTTCGCCCTATTTTTTTATTTATTTCTTTTAGCCTAAACTTAACCAGTTGGAAACCAGGGGTACAGTAATAAAATTAGCAATCAACCAATCAATCAATTCAATAGACCATGCTCACTTAAAACAGCGCTGCTTCTCTCTCAGTCTGACTCCCCCGCTGTTGCAGACAGGAGTGTGTGTGTGTGTGTGTGTGTGTGTGTGTGTATGTGTGTGTGTGTATGTGTGTGTGTGTGTTTGTGGGTACGCCAGCGTCGGACAGTGTGAGAGTGAACGCTGCAGTCAGTGGGAAGGAAGTAGAAATTTAAATCAATCAATTAATCAATCAATCAATCCGCGATTTTTCTTTTGTTCTAGATTGACTCAAGACCCATCAATTACATCATCCAACATTGTTTAAAGGACTAACACATTCCCCTTGACAGAATCGCTTCATATTTAGTCGTTATGGTGCTATCAACATATCCATTTGTTGTCCGCGATCTTGTTTTCTCCCGGAGTGAGCCGGGGAGTGATATGTGATTCGGTTGTGGGCGGGTCCTGAGCCCAGGACCGTGGATTGTTGCCAATAAAGACGTGTAAATGGCCAATCAGAATCGAGAAATTTGCATGCCGTTGTATAATACTGTATAATTAACAGCACTGGAATCTTTGCCTGTAAATGTAATCACTCTGCATTTGTTTACATTCATCAATAACAGTGTATCCGTATGTAAGTCTTTGTTTTGTTTACTGTTGTTTTGGCATATTGAGTTTCAAGAGGTAGATTGTAGCTAAATTCAGTTTGTAAAATGTCCACAAATCCTGCCTCTCTTTATTAGCCTGCTGTTGTTACCGTCAGATGTAACCTCATACAATCTCTAACATACACTGATCCATATCACCCTCTTCTACTCTTCCCCCACTGCTGTATAGTATACAGGCTGCCTTCTCTCTATGTGGTTTGAAAAAAGGTCTGTTAACCCTCTTGGAAATATCACAACTACTAATGGCTTAGTCCAGGATACAGTCACCTAATACCTGGGTATCTGGTTAGATAATACACTTTATTTTTTCTCAGCACGTGTTACATCTTCAATCAAAAATAAAAGCAAGACTTGGCTTCTTGTACAGGACTCGCTCCTGCTAAACGTTCCCTAGTCCAAATGTCCATTCCCCCATTGTTTGATTATGATGTAATTTACATGCATGCAAGCAAGAGTGTCCTTGATTGCCTTAATGTTTTGTATAACTCTGCAATTAGGTTTGCTACAAATGCCCCCTTTTCAACACATCACTGACAACTTCTCGACGAGAAATGAATTGGCTTACACTAATTTACACAACCTTCCTTGGTCTTGTTAAAATTGTCATTTACTCCCTGTAACACCAGAGCTGCTCACCATATCTCGCTAGATGTTCCCCGTGTTAACACTTCTTTCAGTCAATCCTCCTTCCAATTTGCTGCTCCCAGCGGTTGGAACGAGATGCAAAAGACAAATTGGTCCCCCTCAACTACTTGTAAGGACTCTGTCGCAGAGTTGTTTACATATATAATACACCTGCAACTGTCACCCAGCCTTTGAACTGTCATTTGACTGTTATGCTTCATGTATGCCCCTTTGTCATTTTATTTGGTTGTTTGTTTGATGTGTTAATTATTATATTATTATTATTATATTATATTATTACACTTACCTTTGTGATGTATGTACGATCTGTCTCTTTTCTATTATATTTGTCCACATTCTTTTTTATTATTTTTTTTAAATCCCTGTTACCCTCCGAGGGGACCTTTTGTCCTCCCGCCAGGCCATCATTGAAAATAAGAATTTGATCTTATTTGACCTGCCTGGTTAAACTGTGCAATAAGTATTTGAGTGCAATATATTTATATTCCTCTATTCACAAAGTGCAATAGATCCATACATATACATCATATTCATATCTTGACTGATAGCTACTTACTTTAGCTGTGTTACTGTGAACTTTTGTGTTATTTGATAATTGTGTACAGTGTGATTTATTGTGTAGCACCTTAAGTTTGTTATTTTGATAACTGTGTACTTGAGTGTTTTATTATGTAGCACCTTATGTTTGTTATTTTGATAACTGTGTACTTATGTAGCACATTTACATTTAAATGTTGTCATTTAGCTGACAAAGCGACTTAAAAGTTTTGTACAACAAGACAGCAGGAAGGGTACAACTCTATCAGCTGAGTAACAATGTTCCGCGCATTTCACCCGCATTTCACTGTATGCCCAGGTATGTATGTGACAAATAAACCTCTTGAATCTAAAAAAAATTAAGATACATTTTCATAAAAGTGTTGAGTGCTACAGTGTAGGTTAGTATATTATGACTAGTGCATGACAGTAAGGTTAGTTATGGTTAGATTATTATTATTATTTTCTTTTTTTTTTCATTTCAGATAATGATTGAAGAAGTGTCTTTTGGTCGACAACGAAAGATTGGACGGGTTTCGGCTGTCCTAACTGTGGTGGGAAGTTCGTTCCACCATTGTGGGGCAAGGACCGAAAATAGGCGACTTCTCTTTGATGACCCTCCCAGAGCTCGAATAGGAGTAGGTCTGAGGCGGCCAGAAGATGCAGAGCGTGTAGTTAGAGACCATTGACCGGAGGTAGGTGGGAGCCGTTCCCTTCGCCGCACGATATGCCAGGTCGAGGGCCTTGAAGTGTATTCGTGCGGCAATGGGGAGCCAGTGCAGGTCCCTGAGAAGTGGGGTGACATGGGCTGACTTCGGTAGGTTTGAGATCAGGCAGGCCGCTGCGTTCTGAATGAGTTGAAGCGGCTTGGTGGCAGTGGTCGGAAGGCCAGCAAGCAGTGCGTTGCAGTAGTCGAGGCGGGAGATGACTGTTGATTGGACGAGGAGTTGGGTGGCTTCTTTTGTCAGGAAGGGGCGGATCCTTCTGAGACGTGATGTTACCCAGAGATTTAGTGTAGAGGGAGAAGAGAAGGGGTCCAAGGACCGAGCCGACAGGGTCCCTCTCCATGACCATTGGTAGGAGCGGTCATTGAGGTATGATGTCAGCCATGTCAGCGCAGAGCCAGCCACTCCCATTCCTGCAAGGGACGCAAGGAGGATCTGATGGTTGACTGTGTCGAAGGCTGCAGATAGGTCTAGGAGAATCAGGACAGAGGAGAGGCCTTTCACTTTTGCTAAGTGAAGTGCCTCTGTGACTGCAATGAGGGCCGTTTTTTGTGGAGTGATCAGTCCTGAAGCCTGACTGATTAGGGTCTAGGAGGTCATTCTGTAAGAGATCATCAGTAAGTTGGTTGGATACAGCACGTTCAAGTGTTTTAGAAAGGAAGGAGAGAAGAGAGACAGGACGATAGTTGCCTATGACGGTGGGGTTCATGGTTGGTTTCTTTATGAGCGGTGTGACTCTGGCTTGTTTTAGGGAGGTGGGGACCACCCCCAAGTTGAGGGAGGAGTTGATGGTTGCAGTTAGGAATGGGAGGATGTCTGGTGCTATGGTCTGGAGGTGTGGGGAGGGTAACTGATCCAGCTGGCATGTAGTCGGACGGTTTGACGTTACCAGTGTCAGGGTCTCGGTTTCTGTAATGGGCGAGAAAGATGACAGAGTGAAGGATGAGGTTCTCGGTTCAGTATTTGGAATGGGTGGGGGTTGGGAGAAGGAGCTGCTGATGTTTCCCACTTTTTCCTCAAAGAAGATCGCAAAGTCTTCGGCAGAGAGATATTAGGGGGGGGGGGGGCGGGGGGGAGTGAGGAGCGAGGACATGGTAGCATGCAGTTTGCGAAGGTTCTTGGCAGAGGCCTCGATCCTATGGTGAAAGAAAGAAGCTTTGGCAGTAGTAATGGTTTTGGAGAATATTAACAAGAGGTTGTGATATGTGGCGATGTCAGCAGTGAGGCGTGACTTTCTATACTTCCTCTCAGCCACTCTCAGGACCCGTCTTTGTTCTCTCACTGCATCCGTCAGCCATGGACTGGGTGGGGAACGGCGGGCAGGTTTCTCAACGAGGGGACAGAGCTTGTCGAAGGAGGTTGCGATGGCTGAGAGGAGGGTGGAGGTTGCCATATCTGGGGGGAGAGCAGAGAAGGTGTCACTCAAAGAGAGCGGATAGTAGGTCAGAGGAGAGCATGGAGGGGATAGGGAGGGCAGGTTGCGTCTGACTGAGGCGGTTTGAGTTGGGGTGGAGAGCTTTCGGTTAAGCATGAGAGTTAGTGAGAAGGATATGAAGGAATGGTCAGATAAATGCAGGGGAGTTACCGTGGTGTTAATGATGCTGGAGTTACGGGAGAATATGAGATCCAAGGAGTTGCCTGCTTTGTGAGTGGGAGGCATGACAGTGGGACTCATGTCAAAGGATTGTAGGAGGGAGACCACTGTGTCCGACTGAGATGAGTCAGGCAGGTTGAAGTCGCCCATTAGAAGGAGGGGGGTACCATCTTCTGGTAAGGAGCTTAGAAGCATGTCCAGCCCATCTGGGAAGTGATCGATAGTGTAACAATGGTGAGATTGAAAGGATTAGAGACGGATACTGCATGATATTCGAGAGAAGAGAGTGACAGCGCTGGGAGTGGTGTTAAGTTTGTAGCCCATGAGGGAGCTGTCATGAGGCCAGTGCCTCCACCCCGTCTGGAAGGTCGAGGTGTGTGAGTGAAGTTATAGTTTGTAGATAAGGCTGCAGGTGTTGATGAGTTTTTGGGGGTTATCCAGGTCTCGGTTAGAGCCAGGAGCTGTAGGTTTTGACTATGGGCGTAGGCAGTAATGAAGTCAGTTTTCTTGACAGCTGATTGACAATTCCATAAGCCTGCACGTACAGTGACCGGTACATATTAGTGGCTGGGGGGGGGGGGGGGGTAGGAGAGATTAGCCGGGTTGCTACCAAACTCGTGGGTGGGTTGAATCTGGTCTGGAGGAGCAGATTGTTGAGATGGGTATGAAGCACATTGTGGTATCAGAGTAGCAGGGAGAAAGGTGAAGTAGGGGAGGAAGAGAGGTAGAGAAATAGAGAAATAGCAGAGTGGGAGGGAAAGGAAACATTTTCAGAGTGGAGTGATAGATAGGATAATGGTATACTTAGCACTAGATGGGTGGGTCGGTTATTTTTCGTATAGCTTTGCGCTCTCTGCTCTATTGGAACTGTCCCTTTAATCATATGCTATCATGAAAACTTTCAACCACATGCACGCTCCTCACCTGCCTGGCCACGCCCACATCCGCTCACACATAAGCGGGGCCATACTACCAGTCCCTTCCCTACTTTCACCACCGTGAAGTCAGTGTATAGCACCGCTAAGTAGTTAGTTAGTTATAGGAGCTGTGTTGGCGTTGTCTTTTGTTTCTCGCTCTCTCACTAATTTATGGGAGAGAGAAAGGATAATGTTGTCACCACCGGAGAGTCTAGAGGATTATTCTGACCTCCACCGGCGCTTCACATTTGGTTCTATTGCCGCGAGAGGCAGTCGGCTGGCTGACGGTCTCTCTGGGTGGGTGGTGTCTTGCGACGCGGGCTCTCCGCCACAGATGTGTCAGTTGTGCGGGGTCGGCTGCGCAGGCTTGCGGCCCCGCAGAACAGCCGGCTCCAAGCGAGGATTCCTCCGTTACCTCTCCATCGCGGGTGTATGGAGGGGACGGGGGGTTCTTGTTTGACGCCCCACAAAAACAGAGGCTTTGTTTTTCTGGGAGCCCCGATTCCGAGTCTGGGTTCGAGTCCCAAGTCTCTGAGGAGGGATGCCCTCTGCCATCCGCACTGGACGTTGGCCCCCGCCTTTCAAAAAGAAAGTGGGTTGTGCTTCCCGGCGCGAGGGGTGCGAGCTTGCGTGTTTTTTAGCCCGAGCTCAAGGCGGCAGCAGCCCGCATAAAACGGGGCTTTGCTGCCGACGCCACTGTATCTCTGGCAACGCTGTCCTGTGAGGGAGGCGGGTGTTGTCTGCCCTTTTTTCTTTGGGCTAAAGAAGAGGCAGTCGGCTGTCTGAAGTGATCAGGCCTGCATTGCTATTCCTCACATTACACAGCTTCAGTAGTAGCCGGTAGCTAACAGTGGGCCTGTGAGAGCTGGCCGTTAGCTTGCTGCTGCGTTAGCTGGTAGCTATCGGTGGGCCGGTAAGAGCTAGCCGGTAGCTGGCCGTTGGTCGGAGCCAACGGTGGGCCTGTGAAGGCTAGCCGTTAGCTTGGTGCTAACCGTCAGCCTGGAGTTAGCCGTTAGCTTGTTGCTAACCATTGGTGTTAGCCGTGGGGAGGTAGCGGGCCCTGAACACTCTGATTCGGCGTCATCTCTGGCAGAAGATGTCGTCAGCCTGCACCATGGCCGGCCGCAGGATGTGGGCGAAACGCCAGAGCGGGACTCCAGCCGTCGCCACTTCTGGCCCTGCCAGCAAGAGGCCTCGTCAACGAGGTGGACCAGCCATTGTTGCGGCCATTCGTCCTGCGTCCGGGGGTCAGGTAGGACACGTTACCGCTATGCCCCACTCTTATGGGCTTTCGTGCTATCTACGTTTTCCAGTCACATGCATAAAAGACGTAACTTCATCAACTTCTGATAGTATATTGAAATTCTTTATTGGGAAAACCACATTGAGATACAGTATCTCGTTTTCGAGAGGGTCCCATAGTCATGTCTCAATAGGGAACAAAAGTCAATGCCATGTCAAGTATTAACTTGTGAAATATAACGTAGATTGTAAAATATAAGTGAACTATAATAAGTATATTTTAGATTTAAATTTTTTACCGTTTTATCGCTTTTCATGGTCAGACATGACCGACAGATGAGGAGAGGATGAACGGGAGAGGAGGCGGGGAAGACATGCGACAGATGGAGGTCACCGGGAGTGGGAAGCGAACCCGGGACGGCCGCTTCGCGACGCAGCGCGATACATGGTGTGCTACCATGTATAGTCTCTAGTATATATAGTCTAGCGCCCCTATATATAAGTATATTTAACAGGGTATTAATTTGTTTTTATGATCATATCTTCAAATGTTTGGTAAAGATACTAGATTTTTCTTGTGAAATAATTCATATTTTAAGTCTATAGCCCTCCTCCAAGTATGAATCAAGTTGAAACGAGAAAATAAAAACGATTTAAATTAATCAAGAATTAGTACCACTCCACCCTTCTTTCGTGTAACGTCAGAGGTCCAACTCTGTATCTTGTAGCCATGCCCTTAACTCTGGTCCCACATCAAAGAGGCTGGCTTCCGAGGGTGGTTTGTATAGGGGGCAGATGGTCAGGATGTGGTCAACAGTCTGCTCAGGGTCTCCACACTCGCATGCAGCGCTGTCTGCCAGGCCCCACTTCTTTAATGATGCTTTAAAGCGACCAACCCCAGATCTTAAACGGTTCAACAGAACCCATTGCCGGCGTGGAAGATCGTCTCCTGTGGCGCCATCTCCTGGATCCCAGATGTAGTGGTGGATACGGGTTGGCCCAGCACTCTCCCACTCTCTCTTCCAGGCTGCCGCCAGCCATCCATTTCTGGATAGGTCCTCAGTGGTGGAACGGAGCATCTCTTGTGCCACCTTGTTGTAGGGGTGGCGGGACTTGAGTCTGCTCATAGGTGCTGTTGTTGTTGTGGTGTTGTGTAGGATGTGCCAGTCATGCTTCACTGCCTTCCTTGCTAGGGCGAGAGTGGCAGCCTCTCGTCGTAGGCCAGCTGGTGCGATTCCTGCAAGGACTGGCAGCAGGAAGACGGGTGTAGCCTTCAGGCATCCACTGATGATCCGGAGGGCGTTGTTAGTAGCCGCATCAACTTTTTTAACGTGTGGGCTTCTGCTCCAGAGTATGAATCAAGTTGAAACGAGAAAATAAAAACGATTTAAATTAATCAAGAATTAGTACCACTCCACCCTGTCTGTGTGTGACCATGGCAGCGTGCACCTCCCAGAATCTAAAAGGGCTAAGAAGCACTGGTCTAAGCAAGGGAGCCCAACCACATGTCACTTCTGCCCTCTAACGGCCAGGGGTGGTATTGCATTGTTTCTTATCCTTTCCTCTCTTTGTTCTTCAGGATCTTTCAGAACGTCTGACGAGAGCAGATACAAGAAGGCCCCCAGGCCAGGACTCACACTCTTCCCACTTTCCTACAGTACCTCAAATCACATTATTGATACATAGCTGATACCATGCAGCATTCCTCTCACTCTGATCTCCCAATACTGATTTAGCAGTATGATTTCTGTACAACTGTCTCGTTGAATGGTTGTAATATAAGGTAAGGTAGTAGGTAGGGATGCTCGATATTGGCTTTTTTACCGATACCGATATTCCGATATTGTCCAACTCTTAATTTCCGATACCGATATCAACCGATATCAACCGATACCGATATATGCAGGGTTTCCCCGTCCAAAAAACTGAATAATTTCAGGTAACTAATAATTTCACTGGATATATATATAACAAATATTGTTATTGTTTTTTATTTTTTTAAACCGATACCGATATTTTCCGATATCACATTTTACTGCCGATATCGGCCGATAATATCGGTCGGCCGATAATATCGGACATCCCTAGTAGTAGGGTAATATTACCAAGAGGCAAACAAAGGACATTTTATTATTAATTATCTTCATTATTAAATTATTTTATAATTATATAGAATTATGATTATTTTATTATTCAAAAGTATTGTCATTATACAGCACAAGTACAGTACAATGAAGAGACGTTTGGCATCCAACCAAAGTGCAAATGTAGCAGTAAAATGCAACAGCAATATACAATGTACAGGTGATTAAACTGGGTATAAAATATATAAATTAGTACTACTGAGTGTAGTGCTAATCAGATGTATGCACAGAGTTGTAGTATAATATGTACTGTGATACAGGTGTAAAGACACTATGGTAGTAGTCATACAGGCCAGCAGCATAACTAGTAGAGTAGGATATGTACAGATATAGATATAGTATCTACAGATATGTAAAAGGACTATGTGCAGGTAAATAAAGACGGGTATTAGACTAGTGGATAGATACATATGGAGTGAGAATAATATATATATATAATATAATATATATATTTATTATATATATATTAGGGCTGACCCCGGTTAGTCGAATAGTCGACTAATCGATCGAATTATAATTTTATAATAATTAAAATTTTATTTTATAATCATTCTTTCCAAAAGCAAAGAGGCCTAGAAGCATGGCTAACGCTAATGGCGCACATACCAGCAAGGATAACTGCCTAAGAAAATGGGCACAGAGGCACTGAAAGAGGATTTCACACACTAGACATCAAGATGTATCCATCAGTGGACCAATTGCATGCTTTTGCAGAGGACAAGAAGCCTTCAGTAGACTTCTTCAGACATTAAGCACCCCCCACAGCCAAAATGGAATGATCCCCCCCAAAAAATATATATAATTTTTTTTGCATTCTACCAGTCGACTATCAGCTAATTTCAGCCAATCAAAGTCGACTATACAAATCCTTAGTCGGGGACAGGCCTAATATATATTATGTGAATTCACACTTGGTAACGTGTCTATGTGTCTTTTTAAGGGGAGTGAGTTTAACTCGCAGTACCGCTACTCGCCACAGTCACTTCACAACGCTTGAAGTCCATTGTGACTGTGCCTCGCGGTACCATGTTATATATATATACGTTAGGATACACATTTATTTGTCTTTCCCAGTACTCCAGGGGGTTCTCCAACGCAAAGAAACGCGTAATGAATTCCTATGTCGACACAATGTGAAGGGATAGGAAATGTCCATTGCGTTTCGTTGCCTCTTATACTTCAAATTGCGCACCAACCCCGAAGCGCAATTTGTTTATATCCAATATATTTAAATGTATTTTATTTGCGGATGACGCTAATCTTTTTTTTTCTGGTGAGAATGTCCAGCAGCTTTTAGAGGTCATCACATCTGAAATGAAGAAATCGAAGGAATGGTTTGATGGAAACAAATTATCATTGAACTTGAGCAAAACTAAAATTATGTTGTTTGGAAACTGTAGATTGGATACTCAGGTACAAGTTAAAATAAATGATGTGATTATTGAAAGAGTTTATGAAAATAAATTCCTAGGTGTAATAATAGACCATAAAATCTGTTGGAAACCTCACATAAAACATGTCCAATCTAAACTCTCACGAAGCATTTCAGTCATGAGTAAAGTAAAGCACATTCTGGATAGAAAATCACTCTACATTCTCTACTGTTCACTATTTTACCATATTTAAATTACTGTGCTGAAGTCTGGGGAAACAATTATAAGTCTACACTACAACCACTTTTTATACTCCAAAAAAGGGCCATAAGGATAGTTCACATTGCAGGTTATCGTGATCACACTAACATATTGTTTTTGGAGTCAAAGACATTGAAGTTAAATGATCTTGTGGAATTTAAAACGGCACAATTAATGTATAAAGCAAAAAGTCATGCACTTCCAAGAAACATTCAAGAATTGTTCTTTGATAGGGAGAGGGGTTATAATCTGAGGGGAGAACACAATTTAAAAGTGCTAAACGTATGCACTACCATGAGAAAACACTGCATCTTGATATGTGGAGTGAAACTGTGGAACAGTCTAAATGTGGTGCTAAAGCAATGTCCAAACATGAGACAATTCAAACTGATGTATAAGGAAATTATGTTCACAAGGTACAGGGATGAGGAAGGGACTTGATATTCACGGGTGTTTACATTTTTTATTTTGTTTTCTATTTTATTTCTTTCATGTTTTACATATATAGTTTTTGTTTTGCATATATATATATATTTTTTCTTTTCTTTTTTTATGTTTTAAAATAATACACTCATTTGAGTAGTGGAAAAGGGGTAGGATTAAATAAGTGTATACTTCTTCCTACTCCTTTTCGAACATGTAGATTGAGTTGTTTTGCTTTTTGTTATTGTTTGTTTGTATTTATTGCATGTTCGAAATAAAGATATCAAATCAAAAGCCATTTCCTGAATCAGTGGCCGCGGAGCGAGGCTTCGGACGTCATCACATACGTCACCGATACACGCCTCAATACACGCTCCACATAAATATGCCTGGATTACTCTACACAAGCATCGATGCCTCGCTTCAAATGACACATCACTACCTCTCGCCCAGACAGAGACGAGCTGCTGGCTACTGCTGCGCTGTGTTGTTGAGCTGCTGGCTACTGCTGAGCTGTGTTGTTGAGCTGCTGGCTACTGCTGAGCTGTGTTGTTGAGCTGCTGGCTACTGCTGAGCTGTGTTGTTGAGCTGCTGGCTACTGATGAGCTGTGTTGTTGAGCTGCTGGCTACTGCTGAGCTGTGTTGTTGAGCTGCTGGCTACTGATGAGCTGTGTTGTTGAGCTGCTGGCTACTGCTGAGCTGTGTTGTTGAGCTGCTGGCTACTGCTGAGCTGTGTTGTTGAGCTGCTGGCTACTGCTGAGCTGTGTTGTTGTGCTGCTGGCTACTGCTGAGCTGTGTTGTTGAGAGCAGCTAAAGCCCGGCACTTTGTTTCATGTGCTCTATGGCGACTTTTGCCATGTTAATGGCAAGTGGTGGAGTGTGGCTCTCCCAAATGATGTGTGTTTTATATGGATATAACTGTTTTTAATTTGTTTTATAACCTACATTAAAAAAAAGTCCCCAGCATATCAGTTTTGTATTAATGTTACTACAGCAATACGGAACACAGACTAGGGTAGGCTATTCTATTAATGGCGTACAATTAGCGAGACGAGTCACTGACATGTCTCTCTGTGCTCACCTTCCTCCAAGGCTTCTCGAACCTTGGTGGGGTCAGCGGACAGATACAGGTTGGTGTGGTAGGCCTTTAAGTAGCCAATCAGACTGTTGCCCCCGGTCATACAAAAACGCTCGACAAACAGCTCTGCAGAGAGGAAAAGAAAAGAGAAAGGAAAAGACAGCTCAGTGAAGCAGCAGAATATACTGCTAATCCTGTTATGCATTAGTAGAGACACTAATCATTTACATTTAGTCATTTAGCTGACGCTTTTATCCAAAGCGACTTACAAGTTTTGTACGACAAGTCAGTAGGAAGGGTACAACTCTATCAGTAACAATGTTCATCAAAGTGTTCAGACTTGAGTGCTACAGTGTTGAGTGTATGTTAGTATATTAGGAAGAGTGCATGACTATAAGAAGGGTTAGGGTTAGGGTAGTTTTTCTTTCCTTCATTTCAGATATTGATTGAAGAAGTGTGTCTTTAGTCAACGGCGAAAGATTGGTCGGGTTTCGGCTGTCCTAACTGTGGTAGGAAGTTCGTTCCACCATTGTGGGGCAAGGACTGAGAATAGGCGGCTTCTCTTGGATGACCCTCCCAAACCTCGGATAGGGGTGGGTCTGAGGCGGCCAGAAGATGCAGAGCGTAGGGGTCTTGAGGTTGTGTAGTTAGAGACCATTGACCGGAGGTAGGCGGGAGCCGTTCCCTTTGCCGCACGATATGCCAGGTCGAGGGCCTTGAAGCAGATTCGTGCGGCAATGGGGAGCCAGTGCAGGTCTCTAAGAAGTTTGGTGACATGGGCTGACTTCGGTAGGTTTGAGATCAGGCAGGCGGCTGCATTCTGAATGAGTTGAAGAGGCTTGGTGGCAGTGGTCGGAATGCCAGCATTGCAAGCTGTGCATTGCAGTAGTTGAGGCGGGAGATGACTGTTGATTGGACGAGGAGTTTGGTGGCTTCTTTTCTCAGGAAGGGGAGGATTCTTCTGACGTTGCTCAGGAGGAATCTGCAGGTTCTGGTTGTTGCTGTGATGTGAGCAGAGAAGTTCAGCTGGTCGTCAAGGACAACACCAAGGTTCTTGGCAGTCAGGGACGAGGCCACAGCTACATTCCCCACTGTGATGGAAAGGTCGTCAGGGGGGAGGATTTGGCCGGCAGGTGAAGCAAATCTGTTTTGCTTAGGTTCAATTTGAGGTGGTTGGTCGTCATCCAGGCAGAGATGTCGGACAGACAAGCCGAGACGTGGATATCTGAGGGAGGAAAGGAGAGGAAGAGTTGAGTATAATTGGCATAGAAATGATACGAGAACTGAAGGCATGAGACGTGATAATGTTACCCAGAGATTGGATGTAGAGGGAGAAGAGGAGGGGTCCAAGGACCGAGCCCTGGGAGACACCTAATCATGTTATGTATTAGTAGAGACACTAATCTGTTATGTATTAGTAGAGACATTAAACTGTCATGTATTAGTAGATACACTAATCTGTTGTGTATTAGTAGAGACATTAATCCTGTTATGTATTAGTAGAGACACTAATCTGTTATGTATTAGTAGATACACTGATCTGTCATGTATTAATAGACACTAATCTTTTATGTATTAGTAGAGACACTAATCTGTTATGTATTAGTAGAGACACTAATCATGTTATGTATTAGTAGATACACTAATCTTTTATGTATTAGTAGAGACACTAATCCTGACACAGAAGGACAAACACCTTTATGCAATCTAATGCTGGTCTAATCATATAGAACAGGGATTGGCAACCTTTTTGATGACTTTTACTTCCCACACCTGGCATGTTTGATGGATTCAACCTTGTCTGCCTCATCCATGAAAGTGTTCTAGTGTTTGTTCTCAAAATGCCATTTAACACTCACTCAACAACATTTTCAAGACATAAAGTACACAGCACCGTCCTTCTGAAACACAAAACCCCACTCTCCTGTCCACGAGGGCTGGAATGTCTGAACCTTTACTTTAGCTTTCTTAGCTAGTGAGCCTACCATCGTCTACCGAACCACTCCAGCAATGTTATTTTTTTCTGCAAAGACCCGCCCCTACTCTGCCTCTGATTGGCTGAATGAATGAAAACTTTATTTAACAGATTGCAGAATGGGTACAATACAGTACGGCTCAATACATACAATTGTTAAAGGAAAACTCCAACATTTTGGGAAATTAGCTTATTTAACATCTTCCCTGGAGTTAGACAAGAAGATACATACCTTTTTTGTCTCTGTGCATGCATTAGGCTTAGGGAACAGTCGCTCCGTTAGCATAGCTTAGCTTCATCACTGGAAGTGAGGCGGGGCCGGAGCCTGGCGTTCCCTTACAGTGTATAGTTTGATTGATTGATTGAAAAGTTTATTAACAGATTGCAGAATACACTCTAAATACAACTCCAAAACGTTCATGTAAACATGTTGTGACCTGTGTATTCACCACGTGGAGAAATAAAAAATAATTGAATTAGACAATTACGTTTTTTTTTTTGATCCACTTTTTCTCCCATTTTCTATATTTTTTCTCCCATCCCAATTTCGTATCATCCAATTCAACCCTCCCCTGTCACGAACGCTGTTTCTTGCCTCCCACAAGCCGGCTGCAATGTGGACTAAGTCATACATAGCACAAGTCCCCTCCGGTACTTGAGGTAACAGCAGTAGCATCTTTTCACCTGCGCAGCTCGATCTCTCAGTGGCGAGGAGTAACGCATGGGAGGCTCACGCTGCCCCCGACACTTCCTGATTCTACTGCGCAGGCGCACCAACCGACCTGTGGGAGTCGCTGTCCACAACGCCCGATCCCCACCCATCAGTTTCCCACCCCCTAATACGGCCAATGTGTATTAGTATGAACGACCAGCTAAACTGAAAGCAATGTGGAGCGCTGGGCTCGAACAGGCAAGCCCAGCGTCTCCGTCATTCGTGGCGAGCGCCTTGCCCACTACGCCACGTAGCCGCCCCTAGACAATTGCGTTTTATAAGCAAATATACTCGGAACTATTTTTTGCCTAACCACTCCTCTCTGAGCGCAGCCAGTGATTTCAACGTGTCGTCGTGATTGTTGACATTCTCATTCATTCAAAGGATCCGAACCGATTGAAGTTTATGGATACCATGACTTGAAATCCTCTTACCTTGACGATTAAAAGCCTTTCGCATGTGGATGAGACGGCACTTCAACATTTCCAAAAATGTTCCTCTCTTGCACATTTTCTGCTAGTGTGCAATTGGTTAAGCTACCAATGACTATGGTTGCTGACCCCTGATATAGAACAAACAACATCAGTTATGACACTGGTAGGGTTTGTACGGTGTACCGTGGTTACCAATTTGAAACAGCATGTTATGATGATATGGTTAAAACCAGGGTTAACTGCACTAAGATGTAAGAAGAGGCAGCAGGATCTAAGTATAGCCGGCGGGAGGATAGAAGCTACATGACGTCAATCTGATTCTCCACTGCTGGGATCAGAGGATGCTTAGGCAGCGAGCCAGGTGAGGAGGCAGCTACAGCAGGGAGGAGGAGATCCAACAGCAAGGGAAGGAGGCTGAGATGGTGTCTCAGGCAGTGCAGATGTTTCCACTTGGGAGACAACCAAACCTTGCCCGGGGAGCCAGGACCACAGCTCCCCCGACTCCAATCTCCTCCCACGGGGACATTGTGGTGTGTGGAGCGTGAGAGACATCCCACAGCTACCACCTCCACCACCAGTCCCCATCCAGCCACAGGGAGGATGGTGACCCTTTTAACACAGCGAGAAGAAACCATCAAACCTCAGCTCATGTAAAGAAATATTTCAATACAGTAGAGTCACTGGGGGAGGTCGTCAGAGTACAGATTGTATGTATGTATATGTGTTTCATTACATGTATATATATACATACATACCAATTATTCGCTTGTTCTATTCTCCATCATCCATAGCAACACTACATTATCACAATTTCTCTCCTCCACTCCGCCTGTGGTTTTTTTTTTATATTATTGCTAGGTTTTACTGAGTCGTTCCTCATCTTCATTGGGGAAAGTCTGGGGGTGTTGCATATGTGAATTCTATGGTGTTTTTTTGTCTGATTTCTAGGGTTATGCTGAACGTCCACCACTTCCTTTCCTTTCCTTTCCTTTCCTTTCCTTTAATTTCCTCTCCCCCCTCTCCACTCCTTTCCTCTCTTCTCTTCTTTCCTCTCCTTTACCCTTCTCTCCTTTACTCTCTTCTCTACTCCTCTTCTCTCATTTCCTTTCATTTTCACTCATCCTCTCATTTCTTCTCCTCTCCTTCCTTTCATTAAATGTATTTCCTTTAACAACAACTAATTCTCTCTCTCACTCTCACACACTCTCACACACGCACACACACACTAGGGTTGGGTACCTTTCATGTGAATCGATACCGGTACCCAACGGTACCTTTTTTGGGTACTTTAGTCTCTAAAAATGTAATCTACCTACCTCAGTTGTAAAAAAAGAAAAAATCCAAACTTCAAATAATTTATTATCATTATTATTTATTTAGAACAATTTGTTAATATATATATAATATATAATATTGCAGTGAGGGTTGTCTGCATCTAGCTTTGTAAAGTGTAACAACACTTGCAACCGTTTTCGGCTTGCCATTGCCCCGACTGCTTTGTTGTTGAATCAAGTCAAATCCTAGGTAAGCGTGTATTGTGCGTGTGAACGTGCAGCACACTTCATAGGTTTCGTTTCGCAGTAAACAAAACGTTAACATCATCGGACTTAAAAAATATATATATATATTTTAAAAATATTTTCTTTTTTTACAGTACCGAAATGTGTCACCGGCGGATCTCACGTGAATCGGAACTCGGTAGTTTCTTGCAAGGGAAAGTACTCATGTCACACTGTCACCCTATCTACATGTGTGTTTATTTTGCGTGCACGCTCACCGTGGTGGTTGATAGTAGTGATGAGTCTTAGGCCCACGTATGCGTGGTTGTTGGTCATGAGCACGATGTCAAAAACCTCCTCGCTGTCTGGGTACAGCTCCCTCAGCCGAGCATTCACCTCCTCCAGCGCCTGGAAACACAGCCGAGCACAATGTTCAATTCACCAGCCAAATCTCTCTGCATGGTAGGGGGAGGGTGCAGGCGAATATGGGTGTATGTACATTATCTATGTGTGCGTTTGTGCAGCCATGCATGCCAGCGATATATGGTAGATCATAGTATATATAGACTACATATATGATTCTGTGTCGCTAATGTGTGTGTCTGTGTGTGTTGTGTTCATGATACATTTACTAGCAATGCCAAATCGCTGTGAATGGTTGGTTGGTAGGTGTGTGTGTGTATCCACATACACGTGTTGTATGTTTCCCATCTCCGTAGTGTCTAACCTTGACAAAAGAGAAGGCCGGCCCGGGGCTGAAGGGCTCCGTCTCGTGCTCCACCTGGTACTTGACGTAGTCCTCCAGGCCTTGCTGCTCATAGATCTGCTGCTCCTTCTCCATGTTGAAGAGCACTCGCGACGACACCGCGATGGTGATGGCATTCTCCGGTTTGGGCTGGAGGATGAGAGAGGACACCAGTGACTTTACAATGGAACGACTGCATGCGTGTTGTTATGGTAGTGTTAAACCTTTCACTACCGCACTACAAAGGGTTAACGCTTTCACTACCGCACTACAAAGGGTTAACGCTTTCACTACCACACTACAGAAGGTGTGTGTGACATGAAAGAGACAGAAAATGGAGCACCAACGTTTGTGCTGCCACCTGTTAGGGTCTGGAGTCTGGACACAAGCCCTAACCCATGCAACCCATTGATTGATTGATTGATTGATTGAAAACGTTATTAACAGATTGCAGAATGGGTACAATACAGAATGGGTACAATACAATACAATACAATACCAAATAGCTTTCCTTCTGTCAAATGGCATTATAGCCCTGACTTATTGGACAAATGTCTCCTCTAGGCTCTGACTAATGTTGAATATAATACAATTTTGTAGAATATGTTTAAGGTATACCTGTCCCTGATTCCATAGTGAATGGTCAATCACGAATGAGATCAATTCGAACTAAGTCTACCTTGAGTTCAGATTTAAGGCGTCTAAGGCCCCTATTTATTTTTTACCATAGCCTATATAGGCATAGTGGGGCATGTTCACATAAAATCTTGAGGAGTTTGATCTGTAGATGGAAAATCATCTTTTTTTAACTTTCCCATCATAAAGCAGAATATCTGTTTGACCCATTCACTCACTTAGTCTACCAACATAAACAACTATTCTTACAGCTACAAAATTACAATTACCTGTTGCTGGTCCTCTGTTTATGTAACGTATCTACGTACAGTATTTATAAAGGATGTAATGCTATGCTTACGTATGTAGCACGTGATGTACCTGGTCCGCCTGCTGTTGTCCAGTGTTTGTTTTGTATCAAGAGCAGGCTGAGTCAATCAACTAGAAAATGAAAACAACTAATCTGGCCCTTCATTGGCGTTAACATCATTCAGTGCAAAGTTACAACGTTCCAAACAGCTTTGAACACAATGACTTGGGCCGTTGGTGCTTCCTCGTCGTGACGTTTTTTGTACTTGACGACAAAGCAATCTCCTTGCATTTTACCAGAAGTATGTACGTTTGTTATGATTGGCATTTTTTCTACGCATCGCCTCGAACTGGCAGGAGAAAGGCGTGAGGTTGCTGTGGTAAGTGGTCGATGGGTGGATAATTATGAAAGAAATCTAATCTTGCTGGTCGCTAAGCAGCTGTCACAATGATATTTTTTTGTATTTAATTTTTTTATTATTTTTTAAACAAACATATAAACAAACATGACAACACACGATAAGATATACAAGCATTAATTGTCAGGGCACATCCAATGAGATCACATTTTAGTTAGTTGTCTTATATAAGATATACCCCTAATACCTGTTATCTAAAAAACCTACACACATATGCTCCAGCTCGAACCCCCCCCCTCCTGTCACAATGATTAAAGGGTACTACGACTATGCTTGCACCTCATGGTACCAAAAGCACCTCAAAGGCTACAAACATCACAAAACAAACTGGTCAGACTACTGCTTGGCCTTACTCCTAAAACCCACCTCACCCCTGCCCACTTTGACAACCTATGGATGGCTTAGAGTAGACGACAGAGTACAGCAACTTGCAATGGGCCTGTTCTACAAGATACACTACACCACTAAGACACCCATGTACATGTCGAAATACTTCCCAAAGGTCACAACCACAACACCAGAGGGCGTTCCACAAATCATGTTCAACCCAGATTCGGCTCAAACAAGGGACTAAACACGTTTCACAATTATGTCACTATAATGTGGAACGCCCTACCCACAGCTGTAAAGGAATGTGAATGCCTTTTCTCTTTTTGTTTTATTGACCGGCGTCAGGTTTACATCAACGTCTTACTGCTGTTGCATGTCCGGTGTGTATTATTGCTTGTTGTTATTAGCATTGTATTAACGTGTGGTTACTAACATTTAGATCAGTCCGGTGCACAAACATTGTGATTTACTAACATCAGTGTACTGAATACTGAATACGTTTATAGTTAGTAATGTTATTGCAGGTCTAACTTACTTGTTATGTTGTAGCCTATATGAACGTGTCACTTTTGGTCTCTAAGAACATCTCAACTTGCAGTTGAAAATTTGCAAGCTTGCTAACACTGGCACATTTGTAGGAATGTTGATTAATATGCATTGTCCCTATACATAAATACATTAATTAATTGATTAATTAATGGACTACTGAAATGCAACACATGCCTGTATCAGTCTTGGTGCATCCCTACTGATACGGTACCTATCTAGTACATACTGTCTAATCTGACCAAAATATGTGCTATAATCTGTCTTTTATCTGCACTGGCATCATGTCAGTTCACCTGCTGCCATGCACTTACTGTAAGTGAATAATGGAAACTTTGAAAACCATGATAAAGACTTTATCTTGTTTAGTTCTTTTTTTTTATTATTTCTTTACAGTATTCCCTGTAGACTGGGTAACACTCACCGACTTGGGTTTCCTCCTGGTGGGGGTGGAGGGCCCTCCTGGCAGTGTCGTCTTGGCATCTTCCCGATTGGTGGTGCTGCTGCTGTTTTTGGCCATGTCCTGTCCCGTGGAGGTTTGACCTGCACTGTTAAGACTCATCTTACCTCTTCACCTTACTGTCCGTCTGTCTCTCTCTCTCTCTCTCTCTCTCTCTCTCTCTCTCTCTCTCTCTCTCTCTCTCTCTCTCTCTCTCTCTCTCTCTCTCTCTCTCTCTCTCTCTCTCTCTCTCTCTCTCTCTCTCTCTCTCTCTCTCTCTGTCACTACCAGCTGAGTCCTCGCTCACTCCCTCATCCGCAGATTCGTCCCTAGTGCACACAGGAGAGGAGGAGAGACGAGTGTATGAAGTCACTGCAGCACCGCTCGAGTCGTCACGCCGCTCTGCTCCGAGCGGGGGGGGGGGGGGGGAAGAGAGACGTTGCAGAAGCTGTGGGAGGGAAGGATGGATGGGGACGAGGTGCAAGCTGTTGATAGTGGCGGCGTATTCATCCTTTGCATGGGCTTGCCCCCTGCGTCAAGCGCGCTGGATCGCTCCCTCCCTCCCTCCTCTCGTATTCCTGTGCGTCCGTCTCTCTCTCTCTCTCTGCGGACAAACACTCATCTATTATCGACCTCAAGTCATTCTGCATCCTCTCTTCCATTTTTAACCCTTTCAACATCTTATCTCCTTCGAGCGGCGGCATGTGTGATTTAATGTACGTGACGTCCGGGTGGTGGTGGGGGGCGTGCGTTCATGTGCCCCCCCTGATATACCGCAGCAGGCCCTGCGAGTCATGCATGTAAATAATCACACATGCCGCACCCCATCTCGGCGGAGACTGAGGGCTGGTCCTCGCTGTTTATTCATGCGTGATGGACACGTTTATTAATTAATAGCGGGGCGGAGCTCGACGCTTGTCCTCGGAGGCACAGAAGTAAGCGCCGTCCCTTGTTCGTTAGGAGGTCGACCGGAACTGATGTCGTTGTACATGTCATACAAGTGGTATCGTTTTTTTGTGCGTTCAGCCACCGGCATCTTCCTCATCTCTGCTTTGGCAGCGTGGGGACTGGGGAGTCAGTGTCCGGGTCCCTCTCAGGCCATGTACTCCCCCTGAGCAATGAGCATCTAACGATGATTTCCTTTTGTCTTATCCTCATTCATCCCCCCCCCCCCCCCCCCCTCAGGACCCGACCATCGGATAGATTAGACAGAGCATGCAGCCACAGTTGCCAGGCAACCGCCGGGGACTCCTACTGGCTGGTGACACGCCCACTCACCTGGATGTGATTGGTTGCGGTGAATCCAGACCGTGTACATACTGTACCCGCGTTATTTTT
Source organism: Notolepis coatsorum (assembly GCF_963971535.1). Classification (NCBI taxonomy): domain Eukaryota; kingdom Metazoa; phylum Chordata; class Actinopteri; order Aulopiformes; family Paralepididae; genus Notolepis; species Notolepis coatsorum. The sequence continues at coordinate 20,932,589 of NC_140167.1, read as the reverse complement.
TTTCCGTGGCCGCATTTTGCGGAGACGCTCTCTGATTGGCCACTGACTGACGCTCTCTGATTGGCCACTGACATGTGCGCCCAATCGCGTGACGAGCTGTGTCTTTGCCCATTTCCGGGTCTAACAGCCTGCAAGCGTGTAGCTTATTGCCAGCGGAAGAGTGCAAGAATGCTTCCGCATTCGTCACCGCACGCCAGTACGGTAATGCGCCTTTCCTTTCGCCCCGCTCAGACAAATGCATGTAGTACATTGCAACACAACGCAGCATTTCCGCGTACATTGCAACGAATCACTTGGAGTTTGAAAGATGTATATTATCGCGACGCGTCGTCGACTCGTCACAGACTAAACAGTGTTCTGGATTTTCCTACAATGGATTATTGATTGTAAATTGAACCCTTGCACTGAAGAACCATTATGAATCTGTGTTAGAAAATGTTTTGGATCTAAATCACTTGGAGTTTGAAAGTGATATCAGAAGAAACTACTCAACCTCGGCTGTCTTTAACTATGAGTGAACACAACACTCTAACTTACCATGTTTAGATAAATAAGTACTCAACCTCTACTGTATTTAACTATGAGTGAACACAACACTCTAACTTACCATGTTTAGATAATAAAGTACTCAACCTCTACTTGTCTACTGTCTGACTGAACACAACACTCTAACTTACCATCTTTAGATAATGAAGTACTCAACCTCTACTGTATTTAACTATGAGTGAACACAGCACTCTAACTTACCAGATAAGTACAGTTGACAGCTGCGTTAACGTTACAGTGTTGTGTTCAGTTAAAGACAGCCGAGGTTGAGTAGTTTCTTCTGATATCACTTTCAAACTCCAAGTGATTTAGATCCAAAACATTTTCTAACACAGATTCATAATGGTTCTTCAGTGCAAGGGTTCAATTTACAATCAATAATCCATTGTAGGAAAATCCAGAACACTGTTTAGTCTGTGACGACGCGTTGCGATAATAATACATGTATTCCATAGTAAAGTACAGTTGACAGCTGCGTTAACGTTACAATGCGTTGTGTTCACTCATAGTTAAAGACAGCCGAGGTTGAGTAGTTTCTTCTGATATCACTTTCAAACTCCAAGTGATTTAGATCCAAAACATTTTCTAACACAGATTCATAATGGTTCTTCAGTGCAAGGGTTCAATTTACAATCAATAATCCATTGTAGGAAAATCCAGAACACTGTTTAGTCTGTGACGAGTCGACGACGCGTCGCGATAATATACATGTATATTCCATAGTAAAGTACAGTTGACAGCTGCGTTAACGTTACAATGCGTTGTGTTCACTCATAGTTAAAGACAGCCGAGGTTGAGTAGTTTCTTCTGATATCACTTTCAAACTCCAAGTGATTCGTTGCAATGTACGCGGAAATGCTGCGTTGTGTTGCAATGTACTACATGCATTTGTCTGAGCGGGGCGAAAGGAAAGGCGCATTACCGTACTGGCGTGCGGTGACGAATGCGGAAGCATTCTTGCACTCTTCCGCTGGCAATAAGCTACACGCAGCCTGCAAACTACCTAACGCCTAGTTTATCACTGGTTAAGCCTAGGCGACTCTTTCGAAGTTGGTTAAGGTTAGAGTTTGGAATCAGGGCTGGTGTTCTATCGCCCTGCTCTAAGACAAACTCTAACCTTAACCAACTTCGAAAGAGTGCCTAAGCTTAACCGGTGGCAGAAACAGACGTCACACGATTGGGCGCACATGTCACATGAAGTGGCCAATCAGAGAGCGTCTCCGCAAAATGCGGCTATGGAAAAAATAACGCACTGTACACACACACGTGATTGATTGATTGATTGATTGATTGAAAAGTTTATTAACAGATTGCAGAATGGGTACAGTACAGTACAGTACAGCTCAATACATACAATTGTTAAGGGGATGCAGACCAGAGAAAGACTTTCGTCTTGTTTACATCAGGGTCCCCCATTTTCAATTCATCATAACATACATGGCATACACAACATACAGATAGACAGTACTGCTACATCTATACATTTATGACATACCAGATTTGCAAATACAGTACTGTTTGTGATACAAAAAGTGTCCAGAAAGGGCGCCCTAGTGGCGAACCACATAGCGCGCTCAGCCGCGACACGGCCGACCCGGGTTCGACTCTCGAACCCGTCCTTATTTGCCGAATTTCTTCCCCCCACTCTGTCTCCCATTCCTCCTCTGTCTCTCACTACTGGACTGCCCAGTAGAAATAAAGCGATAAAACGCCAAAAAATAAACCAATTGCTTTTAGCTTGTCAATCAGAATGGTGTGATTGACAGTGTCGAAGGCCTTTTGTAGGTCCAGCATGACCATGCCGCAGTATTTGCCCGCGTCCACCTCTTGTTTGATGTGGTCGTTCAAATAGAGAAGGCATGTGTCAGTGGAGTGGGATGTTCTGAAACCAGATTGGAATTCGTAGATTCGATTTTTTTCCGCAAGGTACTTTTCGACCTGTTCGTATACTATTTTTTCCATGACTTTCGAGATGGATGTAAGGATAGAAACAGGGCGGTAGACAGGGAAACAGACAGGCTGACAGCTGTGCCGGGGAGATAAGATGAAGGTGTATCTTTCGCTTTGAAGGACATGAGTGGATTATGATATCGGGGTGGCTTTTATCAAAAACAAATAAGACACAGTTAGCGTTCATAACTGATGCCAGGTTGGAAGACATTGCAAGATAACACTGGTATAATAACAAAGAAAGAATTGCATGAATATACCAAATGTTATGTTAAAACACTGATATTTTTCTTTTAAAGTAGGGGTTCAGAGTGCTAAGAATATTCCCCACTTTACATTTACATTTTGTCATTTAGCTGACGCTTTTATCCAAAGCGACTTACAAGTTTTGTACAACAAGACAGCAGGAAGGGTATACAACTCTATCAGCTGAGTAACAATGTTCATCAAAGTGTTGAGTGCTACAGTGTAGGTTAACTTAGTATATTAGGACAAGTGCATGACAGTAAGGTTAGTTATGGTTAGAGTTTTTATTAAATTTTTTATTTCAGATAATGATTGAAGAAGTGCGTCTTTAGTCGACAGCGAAAGATTGGACGGGTTTCGGCTGTCCTAACTGTGGTGGGAAGTTCGTTCCACCATTGTGGGGCAAGGACCGAGAATAGGCGACTTCTCTTTGATGACCCTCCCGGAGCTCGGATAGGAGTAGGTCTGAGGCGGCCAGAAGATGCAGAGCGTAGGGGTCTTGAGGGTGTGTAGTTAGAGACCATTGACCGGAGGTAGGCGGGAGCCGTTCCCTTCGCCGCACGATATGCCAGGTCGAGGGCCTTGAAGCGGATTTGTGCGGCAATGGGGAGCCAGTGCAGGTCCCTGAGAAGTGGGGTGACATGGGCTGACTTCGATAGGTTTGAGATCAGGCGGGCCGCTGCGTTCTGAATGAGTTGAAGAGGCTTGGTGGCAGTGGTCGGGAGGCCAGCAAGCAGTGCGTTGCAGTAGTCGAGGCGGGAGATGACTGTTGATTGGACGAGGAGTTGGGTGGCTTCTTTTGTCAGGAAGCGGCGGATCCTTCTGATGTTGCTCAGGAGGAATCTGCAGGTTCTTATTGTCGCTGCGATGTGAGCGGAGAAGTTCAACTGGTCGTCAAGCACAACACCAAGGTTCTTGGCGGTCGGGGACGCGGTCACAGCTGCATTCTCGACTGTGATGGAAAGGTCGTCAGGGGGGAGGATTTGGCCGGCAGGTGAAGCAATTCTGTTTTGCTTAGGTTCAGTTTGAGGTGGTTGGTCGTCATTCAGGCGGAGATGTCAGACAGACAGGCAGAGATCCACTCAGAGACGTGGATATCTGAGGGAGGGAAGGAGAGGAAGCGTTGGCATAGCAATGATACGAGAAGGCATGGGACGTGGTGTTACCCAGAGATTTAGTGTAGAGGGAGAAGAGAAGGGGTCCAAGGACCAAGCCCTGGGGGAGACGCACTGAGCTGATTTGAATAACGCCGGCATTTGGCGTGAGGCTCAGAAGCGGCCGGCCTTTCTTCATGCTGCCTTTAGCTCCTCCCCTCCCCCAATGCACCCCCGGAGTGGCGGGAAATGCTAGAGAAAGAGCCCTGGGGGACACACGTCCGCAGGGGGCGGGTGGCAGACAGGGTCCCTCTCCATGACACTTGGTAGGAGTGGTCATTGAGGTATGATGTCAGCCATGTCAGCGCAGAGCCGGCCACTCCCATTCCTGCAAGGGACGCGAAGGCTGCAGATAGGTGTAGGAGAATCAGGACAGAGGAGAGGCCTTTCGCTTTTGCTAAGTGAAGTGCCTCTGTGACCACAATGAGGGCCATTTCTGTGGGGTGACCAGTCCTGAATCCTGACTGATTAGGGTCTAGGAGGTCATTCTGTAAGAGATTTTACTTTAAAGAGACTTTAAAAGAGAAATATCGGGGAGCTCCAGTAGCTCACCGCGTACCTCGAGCGCTATTTCGGCGCCGGGGACAACCGTGCTCGTCACGGATCTGGGGTAGCAAGTTCGATTCCCGGACAAAGCCGTAACTTTCTCAGAGTGTCTTCCCCCCATCTCTACCCCCATTCAACCTGTTTCTGTCGGTCATGCAGAGAGAGAGAGAGAGAACCTACGTCACATGGACATATGGCATATTCAGCCCATTCCTTTTGCAATGATGGATAACACCTCTGAAATAAGAAGAATATCTGTACAAGAGTTAGGAATATAATGAAACGCAACAGATAAAGGAGGCGTGTACGTCACCACAACTGTTAGACTGGTGCAGCCTGATGCTGGAAATTAGCCAAAGGTGACATTATACCAGTCTTCCTTTAAGTAATAAAATATTATAATAACATTTATGAATAAATAACATTTGTATAGCACCTTTCACACAAGAATTGCACCCCAAGGTGCTTTACAGCTAAAAATACAGTAAAATAGACAGAATAAAAGCAATGCAGACAATAACAATACAACAATATCATCAGAAAGGGCGGCTAGGTGGTGTAGTGGGCAAGGCGCTCGCTGGAGACGCTGGGTTCGAATCCAGCTCTCGGCGTTGCTATCAGCTTGGCTGGTCGTTCATACTAACACAATTGGCAGTGTTAGGGGTGGGAAAGCTGATGGGTGGGTCCTGGGCGTTGTGGACAGCGAGGGTAGGATCTGGAGGGAGGTAGTGTGACCTTCCACACGTTACACTCTCCCGGTGAGAATCTGCGCTGCCAGGCTGGCTGCCGGCTGGCTGCACATGCGTCGGAGGAAAGCATGTGACAGTCTCCGGCCTCCCGGACCAACAGTAGGGGGGAGTGCGCAACAACCAGGAAGGGGGTTGGGAATTGGCATAACGACTAACAGTGGGATGGGAGAAAAATCGGAAAAAGGAGGGGGGGGAAAGATAAGAATAAAAAATAAAAAAACAATATCATCAGAAATAACATAGAAATAGCAGAATAAACAACAATAAAATAGCTTTAATTTACAACAGTGAGTGCAAAATGGCAGAATGTATTAAAAGGCTAAGGAAGAGATACACTTTTAGCTTACTTTGGAAACTATTTGGTGAGCTAGCCTCCCTAATGTCCATAGATAAAGTGTTCCATAGCTTTGGTGTGTAATTAGCTGCATCCATGATTTTCTTTTGGCTGTCGCTGGGAACCTCCAATAAACCAGTAGTAGATGATCATAATGTTCTTGGAAGCACGTAGTTGGCAAGAGAATTGGCAATGTAGCTCGGTCCTGTTCCATTTAGGGCTTTGTATATAAGGGCTTTGTATATAATGTTACCAGAAGCCAGTGCAGAGTAGCTAACACTGGATTAATATGCACTCTTCTCTTGGCTCTAGTTAATAGCCTCGGCTGCAGAATGAAGAATGAAGTATACAAGAAGAATATTAATAAGAAAATTATCGGACATTTATATTATTCACCTACTTGGGACATGCCCTCAGACTGATTGATTGATTGATTGATTGGAAATTTAATTAACAGATTGCAGAATGGGTACAATACAGTACGGCTCATAAGGGAACGTTGCATTTTTTGAAAATATCAAAACTGATATCATATTGTCAACCCTACTCATCCCTGGAACAGCGATTGACCACACCATCCTATCCCCTTCTCTTCTCTCTAGCGCTCACAGAGCCAATAGTGCTAAGTGACATTGTCCACCTCTGCTATGTAAGCAGCAGGATAATATATCATGCTGTGAGCCGTGTCCCTGCGCCTCCAGGCTCACCGGGGAATAGATGCAAAGAGCTTTTATTGATTGGCGGGGAGCATCTGTTGGCTTCTGTCTGTCCTTGTCTAGAGTCTGGACAACGATATAGTTATTATGTAAGGCTGGGCAATATGCTCAAACTATCATATCACCATATCGTTTTGGCGATATTATGGTATATTCACTGTGTAGTTTTCCAGTACAAATTACTATGTGATATGGCGTAATTTTTAAGTCTTTATCTTGTATTACAGTTGCCATGGTGCTATTTAATTAAAAATTGCCTATTTAATTTTACTTTTTAATACTGCTGCAAGGAATAATTTTTTGATTGACTTGAACATATACAGTATTTCATATATATTTTACGATATGTATATCATGGATGACATTATAGTAAAGATCCATACCTCTGCATGGATCCATGACGGTATACCTTCATAAAACACCATCGAACTATGTTGCTTCTTCATTGAAATTTGAAAGTCACTGAAGTTTGATAATAAAAACCTAATCGGCCATTGCAACTCAGGTGCTCTTCACGCTTAGATCCACAAGAGAGCAGTAGAGGATAGGTTAGTCTCACCTTTCACAAGAGAGACTGTCTTGTGTGATTGCTTCCATTCATTGGATGTGGGGGGGGGGGGGGCTTTTAAACAAAGAGGATGTGAAACAGTGTTCGTTGTAGAGAGAGGAAGTTTGTTTTGAGAACTCTGTGTCCTGTGTTTTTAAAATGCTGTAACCTTAGAACTGTGGTGTATACTTAAGTAGGATATCAAATATCACTGCGCCTCTAAAGCCTCACGTGACACAACTGATTCTAAAGATTAGAAAGCATGTGGTGTAGGTAATAGATCATATTCCATGTCATTCAACACCACCAGTGTTATCCATAATTATCCATTACTGAGTAACTGAATGAATGAATGAAAACTGATTGCAGAATGGGTACAATACAGTACGGCTCAATACACACAATTGTTAATTAAGGGGATGCAGACCAGAGAAAGTCGTTTGTCTTGTTTACATCAAGGTCCCCCATTTTCAATTCATAGTGAAATATTATGCACTGAAATATTAGTTGCAGTGGTGTCAGCCCATTGTTTCGGGGGAAGTGAAGAATTGTATTTAGTTTCATCTTCTGTTCTAATACATCTCATCCAAATGTACTGAAATTCTCCCGACGACCGTCTCTAATCTAGACCACTTCCTCCTATCGCACCCTGATCCCACAGAGGACGGAATAGTTTGCTCTCTCTCTCTGCCTTTGTCTTCCCCTCTCCAGCCCCCCGGCGCTGAAGGGGTTAACAGGACATGGAGACAGTTGGGCGGCACCCACTGAGCTGATTTGAATAACGCCGGCATTTGGCGCGAGGCTCAGAAGCGGCCGGCCTTTCTTCATGCTGCCTCTAGCTCCTCCCCTCCCCCAATGCACCCCCGGAGTGGCGGGAAATGCTAAAGAAAGAGAGAGAGAGAGAGAGAGAGAGAGAGAGAGAGAGAGAGAGAGAGAGAGAGAGAGAGAGAGAGAGAGAGAGAGAGAGAGAGAGAGAGAGAGAGAGAGAGAGAGAGAGAGAGAGAGAGAGAGAGAGAGAGACACTGCAGACAAGTAAGTAGTTACACCCAAGAATCTCGTGTACAATCATTCTACCTGCTGTCGTCGGGCTGCCCTGGAAACGGGCCAGAAGAGGGTATCATTGATTGTACCTATATACCCTCTTTGCTAGGAGGAAACGGATCAACGAAAATACGTAGAAAAGACAGATAGTAGCCCACGCACCCTCCCTGTTTTGGCGCGAGACAGAGAGATAAAGCTCTCAGCGGTAGACTGTGGGTGGGGACAAAAAGCAGGCATGATGAGTGTAGAGCACCGAACAAAGGGGGTAGCAGCCTGGACCCACACACAGACACACACACACAGAGACCCTTGAGGGTAGAAGCAAAGGCGGATGACCATTATAACCTTAACCCGGTCTCTTTGTTCTAGCTTGGAATTTGCCTGAACAAAATGCACTTTCCTCGTTCCCCAAACACACGGACACTCGTCGTAAGTGGTGCCTTCGTCCTTCTCGCTCTGTCACCCACAAGGTGACTCACAGATGGTGATCATCCACAGTCCAAGTTTATAGGGCCCATGTGAAGGTTATTTTCTAATGTGACATCACAGGCCACACAGAGACTCCACACGACGCTCGAGCGAGACGTACAGTAATTGGATTTCATTGTTATTGGATTTCATAGAGGCAACGACCCAGACTCTGCCCACCTTTACCCAAACCGTTAATGTGACGGATGGCCCAGGATGGGCATCGTCTGTAGGGGAGACATTGACACTCGGACAACAAGAGGACAGAGCAATGGTTCCTTTCACTTCCTGCCTCCAAGGGGCCCTACACAAAAACAGGAAGTGTGCACTGCCTGTCTGCTTCCTAAGCCTTATTACAGTGCTGCTCTCTCTCTCTCTCTCTCTCTCTCTCTCTCTCTCTCTCTCTCTCTCTCTCTCTCTCTCTCTCACACACACACACACACACATGCATAGTTAGTGAGGGGAAAGGAGGGCATTGATTATTACATAAGCTCCAGTGTAGTGGTCAGCTGGGCCCCGGCCACAACAGCAGCAACATTCAGACACTGGGAGAAAAGGGAGAGACTTGTGACTGTGTTGGTCACTGGACTGAGACAAAGAGAGGCCGGTCAGCGCACACAGAGGGACCTACACACTATACATTCACCATCTGATAAGGGGCAATCTGACCCTGCGTGGGCTCAGCATGTGTGTGTGTGTGTGTGTGTGTGTGAGCACGCACGTGTGTGCTTGTGTTTTGTGAGCAGTTCAATGTTATCAATCTGGAGCTCAACGCTCTCAAGACACTGGAGATGGTTGTGGATTACGGAAGGAACCCAGCCCCACTCAACCCCATCACCCCTGTGTGACTCCCCAGTGGACACTGTGGAGTCCTTCCCCTTCTTGGGAACAATCATCTCCCATGACCTCAAGTGGGAGCTGAACATCAGCTCCCTCCTCAAGAAAGCACAGCAGAGGATGTACTTCCTGCGGCAGCTGAAGAAATTAAACCTGCCAAAGACAATGATGGTGCACTTTTACACAGCCATCATTGAGTCCTGTGGTGGAAAATATTATAAGAGCAGAAAAGTGAGCGGCAGTAAACAATTTCTGAGTCCAAAGCTGAATAAAAATGATCATAGATGTATTCCCTCATATGGCCATACAAGGAAATTCTCAGTTCATAATCAGAAACAGTGTACACACAAAATGTCTGACCAAGAAGTGAGAGCGAGCTCTGGTCAGACATACAATTATTAAATACATGAAATGACGTAGAAGAACAAAATGGCTGGTTAGATAAATTAATAATGCGACTATGTTATGGCTATAGCCTGGAAGGAAAACAGCTTCGTCTAACAGTTCCCATAACCTTGGGTTATGGCTCTGAAGAAACACAATCCTGTGACCTATAGTCTGGGCCTTTATATTGGAATACTCATTGTAACACAGATGTATAATGACATGATAATATTTCTACGACAGTCCATCCTCACCTCCTCCATCACAGTATGGTACGCTGCAGCCACGGCCGAGGACAAAGGCAGGCTGCAGCGTGTCATCCACTCTACTGAGAAGGTGATCGGCTGCAATCTGCCATCCCTCCAGGACCTGTACGCCTCCAGAACTCGGAAGCGTGCAGGTAAGATTGTGGCCGACCCCTACCACCCGGGTCACAACCTGTTTGAGTCACTCCCCTCTGGCAGGAGGCTGCGGTCCATCAGGGCCAAAAGCTCATGCCACAAGAACAGTTTCTTCCCCTCTGCAGTGAGCCTCATCAACAAGGCTTGCGACCCTCACTGACATCCCCCCTACTGTGTTACATTACCACACCCTACTGGACTATATACTTGCCCACTGTATTGTTACTTCATTCTAATTAGTGTATATAATTGTATAATTGACCACATCTGCCCAGTTGCACAGCCCTGGCCTATTCCTATTCCTACTTTATTTTAACTTAAAATTGTACTATATCTATTTATTGAGCTATATTTAACTTATATACTTATATGGCCTATATTGTATTTCATAAATATATTATTCTATTATGCTTAACTGAGCTCATATTTCATTTTACTTTACTTCACCACTTTATTGTATTATTGATTGATTGAATTGATTGAAAACTTTATTAACAGATTGTAGAATGGGTACAATACAGTACAGCTCAATACACACAATTGTTAAGGGGATGCAGACCAGAGAAAGACTTTTGTATTTTTTTACATCAGGGTCCCCCAGTTTCAATTCATCATAACATATATGACATACATGACATACAGATAGACAGTACTGTTACATCTAGACATTTATGACATACCAGATCTACAAATATACAGTACTGTTTGTGATACAAAAAGAGTCTAACAAGAGAGTATACATTTGAGGGGGAAGAAACTGTACATTGTCTGTCTGTTAACTGTACATTATCTGTCTGTTAATGTCTGTCCGCTAATGTCGCACCAGTAACGTCCAAAGCAAATTCCTTGTATGTGTAAAGTATACATAAACGCCTTTCTGATTCTGATTCTGAATTGATGCACATTCCAAATAATATTATACACTGAGTGGTAATTAGCCGATGCATTGGTTTTTGGTGTGTGTGTGTGTGGGGGGGGGGGATACCACAGAAAAAGTGATTAGCGAGGGCCTGGCTGAGGCTTCATGATGAGAAGACAAAGAGCAGAAGCACCACAGCGCGGATCTTGTAGGGCTTACAGCGGGGGATGGGGGGGGACTCGGGTGACTATGGGGTCTGCAGGGGGTTAAAGGGGACGGGGGAGGGGTAATGCCCCACTAAGTAGCCGAGGGGGGTTGTGAGCGGGGGCGGGGGTGACAGGGCTCCTCAATAGGACCAAATTCAAAAGATGCAGCAAGTGTCCCGACTTCAACTGAAGCAACCTTATACTGTGGAGCCGGAGCCAGACAATGGAACATCTGCTGACTGACAAAGGACGCAGTTCACACTCTGAGGAACGGCCGACCCTGCGCTACGCTGCTTCCCAGTGGATCGAGACCTGTTCAAAAAAAAAAAGCAACAGGTTGAGACGTACTTCTGAGAATGCGTTTTTTGGCATTTTAGGACAGATTCTTTTACCTCCTTTCTACATGATAATAAAAGGCTGTTATTGAGATCAATCAATTGTGTTAGTATTCACCCACCACTATAACACACTCGTTCACCCATTCTGTGTGTGTGTGTGTGTGTGTGTGTGTGTGTGTGTGTGTGTGTGTGTGTGTGTGTGTGTGTGTGTGTGTGCAGAGCAGCTGTCAGAGGCCCTGTTCCCCCTCTCTTTCTCATCCTGTAGCCCTGCTTAACCATTTTGCCATGGTTACATCACTGCTGCTAAAGCCCTCTGTTACGTCATCAGTCGTGGCAGAGTCTACCCTATAGAAAGTAGGAACCTATTACTCCGGTGTTTCCATAGATGCTACCACCGACTTTATGGTGCTCTGTTTACAGTCAGCTGTAAATTCCCATCCTTAACCTTGTTTCATGTACGTTACTGGCTGTGCAGGTGGGCGGTGGCGCGGGGGGGGGGCTTAGTTCCCAACAGCTGTTAGACTGTTAGCATTTAGCATAGATGTGTCCTAAACCAGGGTCAGAGAGTTTGTTGTGGGCTAGCCGCTAGTAGCTAGCAAGTTGTGATGGTTTGGAGACCTTTTGACGGGTTCATTATGATCAAAGCTGTGGTGTGTCTGAGCCCAGATGGCAGTATGGTGTTTAGACTAACGGGATTAGGATTAGCTCCAGATTAGACAGGCGAGCTGACAGACCCACTCCGCTGACACGACACAGTCGCATGGCCTCCGCGTAACTCCCCCAAATTCGTCTCAGATCCTACTAACCCACAATGGACAGAAAAGGCAGTCTGTTGAGTTGCATAGTGAAGGTGGTCATTAGAAATGCGTAAAAGAAAGCAAGCAAGTGACTCGGCGGATAAATGAGACCGAAGACCTCCTTTCTCTCGTGAGCGCTTTGTGTCGTACAACCGGCGCGTGGGAATTTGTGACACTGAACGTGTTTATTTTGTCTTGAGAGCGAACGATGTGCCCGGACTGGCAGAGCTTTGAAGCGCAACGCCAGTATGTCACAAGTCAGCCCAGGCCAGATGTAGCTAGAAAGAGGAAGATACACAGCGTGTTCCAACTGAATCATTGATGTTATGTAACACACTGGCCTTGGGAGGGAGGGAGGGAGGGAGGGAGGGAGGGAGGGAGGGAGGGAGGGAGGGAGGGAGGGAGGGAGGGAGGGAGGGAGGGAGGGAGGGAGGGAGGGAGGGAGGGAAAGAGAGAGAGGGAGGGAGAGAGAGAGAGAGAGGATGGGCTGAGGAGACTGACCTACATCAGCGAATGGCAGAAGGAAAAAGCACCTGAGGGAAGGGAAGGGAAGAGACAGTGGTCAACCTTGATGTAGACATCAAGAGAGAGATAATAGGAGAGGCAGAGAGATGAGACGGAGACTAATGAGGGAGTGTGAGAACTGACAGGGGTAGAAGAGTGTGTGTGTGTGTGTGTGTGTGTGTGTGTGCGTGCACGTGTGTGCTAGCACACGTGCACGTGCCACTGTGGGCCCAGGGCCTCATTAGGATCAGATGGACAGTGGGTGCCATAAGCATGGCTGAGTTCCAATGACACAACCAGGATGGAATGTGGGTCAGTGGGCAGAGAGATGGACAACTGTGATCAGGGAAAGTTTCTGCCTGTGTGTGTGTGTGTGTCTTCCTGCTTGTATTTGCCGTTCTTCTGAAACTAGAATAAGGGGAAGGGTGTGTGCCAAAGACCATTGAGTAATAAGGGGATGGAGAGAGTGGGTCCACTTCTCCTCTTCTCCTCTCTCCATCCGGCCGCATTCTCCCGGCAATGACCTCCGAGACCGCGTACCAATCGAAAAAGGGGGATTCTGTTGACACACGGGCGTGAGTTCCCCCAAACCGCTCACTCCAAAACAGAGATGACTCAATTCCACTCAGGAATATTCTCATATCTTGAACCACCGGAGATCATCAGCTTGTCGTTGAGATAAACCCGATCCGTATAGATAAACCCTACTGTGTATTCCCCCATGCAACGTCCCTTGTCGGTCGGCATGTGAGATAAGGGGCCAGTTCAGCCGTGCACTTTAGAATCACAAGCCAACCAGCAGAGTGTTTACGGTTCGTTTGCTCCTCCCAGCCGGCTCACTATGTAAACATGCAATGTACACAGGGCCGTACAAACCAGGCCAGTCAGAAGGCGACCGGTTAACACGCCGGAAACAAACCAGGCCAGTCAGAAGGCGACCGGTTAACACGCCGGAAACAAACCAGGCCAGTCAGAAGGCGACCGGTTAACACGCCGGAAACAAACCAGGCCAGTCAGAAGGCGACCGGTTAACACGCCGGAAACAAACCAGGCCAGTCAGAAGGCGACCGGTTAACACGCCGGAAACAAACCAGGCCAGTCAGAAGGCGACCGGTTAACACGCCGGAAACGAACCAGGCCAGTCAGAAGGCAACCGGTTAACACGGCGGAAGGAAACATTGCTCAACGTGCCTGCGCCTGAAAAAAAAATGCAGAGGTACGAGATTCACCGCGGTGGGAAACGAAAGGGACGGTCCGGTTGCGAAAGTTTGTTCACGCCCGACAAAGAACAGGGACGCACTCGTTCAACACGTTTCCCATGCGGGGGGAGGGGAATAATACGGTGGTTATGGTAGTCAAGTCAAGTCAAGTCAAGTGGTATGTTGTAATATTCTCCCCTGCTCTTCTGGCTTCGGGGACCGTTTTTCATATAATGGTCTTGTTGTTCAGGAGCTGGAAATGCCGGTGGGACGAGTCTGGATTGGCAGCGATCCAGCGGAAGAGTTCTCAGACCGAGGGATCAGACGCTCGCGTCGAGGCCGTGACACAGAGCACTGGGTTAGTGGAGCGCGAGGCAGAGGTGGCGGTAAGACGCTGGGGTGCAGGAGCCTCAGCGAGGGAGCGGTAAGACGGAAAGAAGAGCGGGCGTACGCACGCACAGCGAGACGCGGGGCCCTCAGCATCCTGATCCCCCCCCCCCCCCCGTTACACAGCTCTCATCGTCCCGTTAAGCTCAATTATCCAATTAACCCATTAACCGTGGCAGACGTTACGTTCAATCAAAGAGTTTGCCAGACAAAGTAGGCTGATCGCTGGTAGATTCCCCATTGTATCAGGGTGAACTGTATACGGTTCAGTCCGACAAGCGTAGCAGAAATGCAGTCATGTGGTCCATAGTGTGGGGGAGTGGGGGAATGTATGGGAATATTTGAGCACAAGAGAGGTGAATGTGCTGCGGGTATAGGAAAGTACCAATTACAGCCATACTTGTATTTAATATGGTACCAATTATAGCTATACTTGTATTTAATATACAGGCCTATACAGGGGTATGAGCAGCAGAGAATTTCCCCAATACTAAAATATGATCTCGCCTAGGGCCCAACAGACCCACGGGCCGGCCCTGAATCTGATACCCAGAGACACGCGTCACATAACAGGAGGTACAGCAAAAGGACTTGATCTTTTTGGCATGTTGCATCTCTAATAGAGAAAACTGTACGATATCTTCATTCGTGCCTAGCGACCCCAAACGAATAAGTCTATACTGTCGAGTAAAAAGTTGGATCGGTACTCCGTATTGTCCTGTTCTCATGAGGTTTAGGATTAATAGTGAGTATCGCCAGTGGAAAAGTGGAACGGGCGCAGCCGTCGTTTGGGGAGAGTAGGAAGTGTGTGTAGCGTGTATATATATATAAATCAAGAAGAGGCCGCCCCGCTCCTACTCAGCCGAATCATCAATTCTCCACAGTCCCACCCTGATCGCACACACACACACAGGCCACCAGTGCAGCCCTCACACAGTGTCTCTAACTCTGTGTCGTCCCTTTGCAAAAGATCCAGTTGTTCGCCAGAGACACGCGCGGGAGGAGAGCGACGTGTTCCGGCAGCGAGTATATTTCCCCTAACGGAGTTGCACTTCCGCGTCCGGTTTGCGCGATCTGATTGGCCACTGACGTTTTTTTCAGCGCCAATCGCGTTAGGAGTAACAATCGCGCCAGCAGGCTGTTACCCTAACCCTAACCTTAACCAACTAACCCTAACCTTAACCAACTTCGAAAGAGTCGCCAAGCTTAACCAGTTTGTTAGGAGTAACGTGATTGGCGCTGAGAAAAACGTCAGTGGCCAATCAGATCGCGCAAACCGAACGCGGAAGTGCAACTCTGTTAGGGAAAATATACACGCGTTCCGGCACAGGTCTAAAAGTGCCCACTTTTATCGTGGAAAATAACTCTAGCCAACAGATGTGGAGAGAGAGAGAGAGAGAGAGAATGAAACACACATGGTCTCAAAAGAACACGCTAACCACGTCCTGAACATGTGTGTGAAAGTGATCACATGTGCATTTTCAGAGGTGTGGGCATGGCACGGCGCTCAAGAGCAGAAAAGCCGGTCGGACGAGTCTGTGGAGTTTTTTAACCGTCAGTGGCCTCTAACAGAACAGAGCAGCTCGCAGGACAAAGAGATCCTCTTACCTCATCACTTCCTTGAGGACAGGATCCGGGTTCACGTGGAAATGGAAACAGAGGGTACATGTATGTTAAAAGTGAACTGTTAGTTCATGGTCAATATTAACATAAGCATGAAGTTAGCTAGTACTATCATAATAGTACCATGTTCCTATTCACGTCTACATTGACAAACTGTGCACTAAATACTTTGCATACGGGTCAGTGTCACCATATAGAGTGCCTTTCAACCCACGACAGGGGGGACATTTGGGGACGATAAAGTGCCTGGAGATTTTGAGCTTCAGTTAGCATATTAGCTAGCTTACAACAAACTGTGAACTGTAACTAGCCTGGTTGTTGAAGAGAGTTTGGTATAGTTAAACTTGCATATTTTGAAAATATTGGATTCTAATCACTTCCGGCATATTTTATGCAAATGGACTTTTCTTAAAGTACTGATTGACCACGGGGGGGGGAGTACATAATGTACGTTATGTTATAGCCATATAAGTAATATATGTATTGTATAAGTAATATAATGACGATATGATATAATAATGGCAAAAGTCCAATACAAACGCCATGAATTGGAGTCCAACCAAAAATCATTGCGGTTGCGGGTGAGTGCTCTCACCACTACACAAGTGACATACCCACCGACCGATATACTGTACACACTCAGCAGTACTGTGATTATGTAATATATGTACTGATTTGTAATATGTACACATTGTGTATTTTCTATACAATACGTAAACATATTACTCATGGCTATAACAGAAGATTACACTGTAGATTATGTGTAGATTACTCACATCAAAATTGAATGAGCAATGCATGGGGCATTCACCACCTTCACAGCAGCAGAGCCCAGGCTGATCAGTGGTTTCCTCATACCCCTTCGCCCAGGGCCATTTATAGCTTTTTGGGGGCCCTTTGCAAATGTTGTTTGGGGGCCCCTATTTTGTGAAACTATGGTGGGGGGATTCCAAACCCTTTAATGTGGGCATTCATTTAACATTTAGATGCATCAATCTGGTGCACTTTAAGCGGAAAAGAGGCTAGATGTCATAAATGTATAGATGTAGCAGTACTGACTATCTGTATGTCATGTATGTCATATATGTCTATATGAATTGAAAATGGGGGACCCTGATGGAAACAAGACAAACGTCTTTCTCAGGTCTGCATCCCCTTAACAATTGTATGTATTGAGCCGTACTGTATTGTACCCATTCTGCAATCTGTTAAATAAAGTTTTCATTCATTCATTCATTCAGATCTGTGGGGGGGGGGGTTTATATCTTTTTTCTCACAAATTCAAATCAAACATCTCAAGTTGACCCCAGCAATGACAGAAAATGATAATAAATAGGAAACACTGGGGCTCCCGTACATCAAGAAACTCTTTTTCATGACCGAATCTGCATTATAACATCTCCCAAATACTAGACTTCACTCAGGTGTATTATTGATACTCTCATTGATACTATGTTTGTTTCTGACTCAAAGTGTGTGTGTGTGTGTGTGTGTGTGTGTGTGTGTGTGTGTGTGTGTGTGTGTGTGTGTGTGTGTGTGAGTGAGAGGGGGGGGGGGGGCGGGGGGTGTGAGTCCTCAGCCCTTGTGCGGGTGAATGTAACAAGTTTTCTTTCCCCTATTATTTCATGCACACTTTATTCATTGTTTTAAATTATTATTTTCTTTGAAGTTATTTTGTGCATCACTGTTTTGAATTTGATGCAAATTTGCAATGCATGAGGGTCATCCTTTTGTGTTAAATGGCTGCATAAAGCAAGCATTTGTTGACTCTGTTAAGTGTAAGTATGAATATGTTTGCATGTAACTGCACTTTAACTGTTCCACAGTAAGAGGGCGCTATAGGCGTAAGGAGACGCAGCTATTGTAGCTGACGTCAGGTAGCAGGTATAAGGGATTGTTCCCTCCCCCTCTGTCTCTCTATCTCTCTCTCACGGAGAGCAGGTCTCGTGGTGCAAATGTACATATGAAATAAACCACGCCAGTTAAGGCTAAAGAAGACCTCGTCGCCATGACCAGTTATTGCTCCCCATGTGACTCTGTCAACAGACTCATGTTGATAAGAGTATTAAAACTTGAAAAATATCTGTTTAAGGCAGATTTAGAAAAGAGAATGCGATTCATTTGAGATGAATCGCGAGTTAACTATGGACAATCATGCGATTAATCAGATTAAATAGTTTAATCAATTGACAGCACTAATATATATATATATATACAGTGTATTGAGTGAATACAAAAATTATAATAATAATATGATAATATGTATATATATATTTGATGGCAGTTTAGGGGGCGAACCAGACTTTGGACCGTATAGTCCGCATATGGCAAGAAACGGCCCTGCCTTCGCCACAGATGAGTTCAGTTCTCGGCCGTTCACAGGAAACGTGCAGAGCAGGTTTGCTTTTTCTTATCTGATCCAAAGTCTATATCTGATTGCAGGGGTGTTTTCACTTCCTGGTATGCACTGGAAGAGCAATGTCACTCTGACTCACCACACGACCTGCATCTGCTGATGAAAATCTTCATCACGTTAAATGATTATTCCCGAGAGTCAGGCCTGTAATACCGGTACCTGTGCCAGGTAGGACAACTGCTTGCAGTTCAACTAGGGTGAAAGGTAGACCTCGAAGAAGAAGAAGATGGCTGGGAAGGGCAGAAAGATCTCGTCTGCCAAGTGCAACCGTAATTTGTCTCGATGAAGGGATGAAGGGATGAAGGGATGAAGGGATGAAGGGATGAAGGGATGAAGGGATGCCGGTGACAAACGGCGTTGTTCGACACAGGAACAGTGGGACCTCACACAGTGCAGAGAGACAACACCACAAACAGTAGAAGACACATGTCCTCCACATATCCTCAATACAGTGCACACAAGTGTCACAGAATGAATGAAACTCTTGTTCAATAGCGTCACGCAAGAGTTTCTACGATCCATCTTTCTATTGTTTGCCGTTTGGAACATTCAACTCCCATTAACTGGGGCCTCCTGAGACTAAAAGCAGATTCTGCAGGGGAAGTAAACTACTGTGCCAGAAAAATGGTGCCCTCAGGGCTGAAATGGGGCCCAGTCAAAGTGAACACAGGCAGGTGAAATACCAACCGATCCCAGCTATAACAAAGGGCAGCGAGGTGTGAGACGGCTGGGCGTGCCTGGTCTATCAGGCTGGTCTTGAATGAAATTGTGAGTTTGAGTTTGTCATCCAGGCAACAGCAGCTCGCGTCTCAGGTGCTCGGCTAGGCTTGCTGAGACTTGGCTGGTGAGGTCATCAGTGGGCGAGCATCACTAATGCAGGACCTGTTAATGAAAGAAACCATTGGAGATACGGGACATTTGCATGGGACATGAACTAGAGTCTAGACGGTTGTGGCGTTCCAGGGAGATGTGGGATATCATGAGTTCCCCTTAAGACACACGTGTCAAATTCAAGGCCCTGGGGGCCCCCGACTGAATTCACTTATCAATTCATTTTGGCCCACTGCCTCACCTAATTCAACTGGCCTGTGATTTAAATCAAACGCACCTCCGTCTCACTGCGCGCCAATACAAATGTCCAGACTTTTCGAGCAAACTGCACAGAGCGTTATCTCTGCACCTGCATTGTGTTTTCGTTGAATAAAAATGCATAAACCCTACTTTCGTGGACCATTGGACTGGAGGAGCCTTCAGTTGTGCCTTGTGTTTTTATCTACTTTCGCTTTTAAAAGCTTGTCAGTCATCCGTTTTCACTCGGTTGGTTGCATCCAATTTTACTTTATCAAGTGAATTGCTGCTAATGTTGTGGACAATTCTTAATTAGCAAAGGCAGTGAGCTGTAGAAATTGGGATCACTAATCATACCTACTCTGAGATTATTGGTTTTGCGCAAGTGAAAGCTGTGGTAGAAAGAGATGCTGAGGTGAGAGATGTTTTATGTGTGTTCCACTTAGTTCTCCAAGTCCAGGACCAATGTAACCTACAATTGATCATCATACAAACTATAGTGGGTGAATAACTCATTTAAACATAATATGTATTATCAGCTTGCAAATTCATGATAATCTTGATTAATTTCACGTACCTACGAGACCAGTGGGAGTGAGGTGTTGTACTTCCTTCTCCAATAGTCCAGGACCAGTTTAGCCTAGAATTGCTTATCTTACAAACTCTTGTGGGTGAATAATTAATTGAATCCTAATATATGTCATTTCAATCTGTAAAGAATAAATCTATAATAAGCCAATTATCCATAAATGATGCCTCCTTATTACCCACCTTTCAAACAGCCCTCCTTGTATTTACAACAACATATTGAGCTGGTATGCACACATTTAATAGGTAAACAACATTACCAATTATGCTAGCTAAGCTCAGGAAAATGCAAATTTTTTGGGTACCATTATGTGTCCGGCCCACGAAATCATCATTTGGGCCCCATTGGTAATCGAGTTTGACACCCTTGCCTTAAGACTTGAAAAATAAAAAACTTTTCTGGAAGACCATCCAACCCCGGTCCTTTCGCATCAGATTCTAAACACGACAGTTCCACCACAAGTAGGCCTTACGACTTGACGCGACCCGACTTCACTGAACTCCACTGCCATTGCTAATGGCAGCTAGGTGCTAATTGGTCTAGAGATGCCATGCTAAGTGCCATGTCTTTGTGTGAGTGGCCCTCAGGCCTACGAGAGCAACGCCAGCTGTGTGTGAGGGGGAAGGGTTGGCACGCGCCACCCCCCATTGACATTACATTGGCCACGGAGCTGCGGAACAAAGGTCCAGGTGGATAGCAAGGCACACCACAAAACAAACACACCCACATAGGGACTGGCTAAACTCTAAAGTAACCAGTACACGTGCAGACCCATAGGGGCACGAGGCCCACCTGAGACTACAGTATGACCCGGTTGGTCCTTTAGTGTACAAATCAATGATAGGAATTACATGCTGCTAAGAGATTTGTTTTATGACCACTTCACATGAAGTAAAGCGGGAAGCAGCGATACTCACACAGACTGCACGCCTCTCCTTATAGCAGCGTACAACTGGAACCTACTGTAGCTCAAAGTAGCAGCTCCCATCTCTCCTAACCCAGGAGACTGTTCTAAAGATATCATGTGTGTGTGTCACTGTAACCTAGTTGAGAGCACATCAGGTGTCCAGCACGCAGCAGCCCCTGCAGAGGGGCGGGCCCGCAGTAGGCATCGCATACACACTTCAAGGACACGTTCCAAGGACACACGCTCCACTCTATAACCTATACCGTGGACCTGCACTTAAGTGTGTAGAATAGTAGTGTACAGAATTACTCATTCCATATATACACCGCCTGCCCTGGAACAGCCTGAACGGACGAATGACAGTATTTTTACGACGTGCAAAGAAGCAACCTGACAGTCAAAGAGATGTGACGTACTGTGTACCTCAACCTCGATCAGGCGTTCCACCTTTCAGCATGAAGCCACCCCCAGAGGTTACCATAGAAACTGATGTTCCGATATGTGAAGCCCTGAATAATCTTTTTATTATAACAATCTGACCCTGTACCTCTTGTGTGTGTGTGTGTGTGCGTGTGTTGCAGGAATTACATGAGGTAGCGATTTAACTTTTTCTTGGCCGCAACACGTTTCATCCGACTGAAAGAAGGACAGAGAGGGAACACTGGAGATCATAATCAAATACGGTATCAAAATGTAATGTTTACGTCAACGTGAACATGTGTCCAAATCAAACCCAAGAGGGAAAGCGCCAACAGGTTGTCACAAAGTGACCGGAGAAAGTACAGCAGTGCTACTTATCTTTTTTTGTATTTCTTTTTTTATTTATATATATATTTTCTTAACAAAAATAGAAAGTCCCCCACCTCCCGATACCTGATGGTACGTAGAGGAGAACAGTAAAAGTTCATTGACAAAAAAAAATCAGATTTTTGTCTCCTTCGCCGGGAGCGATAAGCTATTATTTACAGAACAATTTGTACAACCAAAAACAATCATGAACAAGTCACTCACTCCTATATACACACACACACACACACACAGCAAGGCGTTTACACTTCACTCCAATCCAAGTGTGCAATGATGAAATGCCAAGACATTTCACTGAGAAAACGTAAAAGTTTCATGTATTCAGCGCAAACATACTGTAGGCTATGTGGACATTCACTACCATACTGGTAAACTATTCAGAAGATCTTTTTTTTCTTTTTCTTTTTTGGAAAACAGGTTCTTTCATCGGCTACCAAAGCATACCAGGAAATACCTCTCGGTCATAGCGGTTGTCGTCTATTCAAAGACCTGACATTTCCACCATTAAGACGCTGTGCAAAAAAAAGAGAGAATATGTGAAATACAACACACAAAGCTCTAAACTTCCAGCCTTCCCCATGATGGGCTCATAGGCCAGTCGACTAACAATGAAGCCCATAGCAATATGAATGAGGCAGTTATTCAGAGAGAGGTCCATAGCTCTTTATATGAGGCATAATGTTATATAAAGTCTGTAGCTTTGTTTGAAAGTGGCAGTTAACAGGGGGGGGTCCATGGCGACTTAAGAACGAGGCAGTCCATTTCCGCAGGGGGTCCATTCGCCCAGAGTCTCAGGAGCTCTTCAGGTCGGCGAGTCTGCGGAGGAGCTGCTGCTGGCGGGCACGGAGGCGCTTCCTCTCCCGCGCCTGCTGCTTCTCCCGGGTGTGCAGCTGGAGCAGGTACTCCGTGGCCTGGGTCAGGATGGCCACCTTGGGGGTCTTGGCCGACTCCACCAGGCCGGGGACCTGGTCGCGCAGTGCCAAGAAGCGGGAGCGCAGGTCGTTTCTCCGCTTCCTCTCCAGGAAGTTGTGGTTCCTGCGGCGGTCCGTGTCCTCCCCGTCGTCGGAGCTCTGGGGGCTGTCCGAGGAGGAGGCCGGGCAAGAGATGGACGCCGAGGAAGACTCCAGACAGATGCGTTTGCTCTGAGGTTCTTCCTCATACTCCTCTTCATCCTCGTCCTCCTCCTCCTGGTCCTCCTCCTCGTCCTCGTCATCCTCCAGGTCGCTGTCGGGGGACCGCGCGGCGTAGTTGTGCTGTTGGCGGTGGACCGACATGTGGAAGCGCTTGGGACAGGGGTCGGCGCGGACCGTGACGGTCACCGGCTTCCGGCTGGCACTCACCAGCCGCGCCCGGTTCTGCTTGCTCTCCACGGTCACCACATCGATCTCCTCCTCATCATCGTCGTCATCTTCATCGTCTGTGGTGCCAAAAGGGGAAATACAACCATCAGTATACAATTGGTTGTTTACAAAAAGTCGCTTTGAATAAAAGCGTCCGCTAAATGACACGTACACATTTGTATTATACATTCAGAAACACATATTGGGGAGTAACTGTCTATGTATATAAACTATGAGAGATCATTATCTATCATAAAATCAGATGAAGTTTCGCTACTAGTACATTCCACAAGCAAATTATGCAAATCAACATTCCTCTGGTTGCGTTAGAGCAGAGGAGGCTAGTTGAGGTGTTAACAGGGCGCTGGTCATCAGTGTCGGTGTTTGCAGGAATTAAGGCTTTTGTTGCCGAGCGCTGAGCATATTCATCATTCAGAGGTTCTGTGGGCAGGGGGGCTCACGCCAATTTGGGCAGTCTGAAAGACTTTCTCTCACGGTCTGTCGCCATGTTTGTAAAAGTAATAAATCTTCGGGGGCTCCCATATAACCCGCCCCTACGACGACGGCACTCCCAATTGTAATGCAAAGCCACCGTTGCTTTGGAATATATTGTGCGAGAGGAACCTCGAGCGAAATCAACTCTGAGGTGTGGTTTTAAAAAAAAAGGGGAGAGGAGGGGGAAAAAATACATTTAGATCAAGTATGTGATTGTGTATCATTATCAAGAGTGGGAATAAATTAGCCACATGATGACACACGTGTGCCAGAGAGCACAAGTATGTAAAGACATGGGCCTCATGCATGAAGCGATATAAGAACAGATTTGGACTTTAAGAACGGCTTGATGAGGGGAGCTCCAGTAGCTCACTGCGTACCTCGAGCGCTATTTCGGCGCCGGGGACAACCGTGCTCGTCACGGATCTGGGGTAGCAAGTTCGATTCCCGGACAAAGCCGTAACTTTCTCAGAGTGTCTTCCCCCCATCTCTACCCCCATTCAACCTGTTTCTGTCGGTCATTCTTGACCAGAGAAAAAGCGATAAACGCTAGAAGAGCCAGCGGAATGGCCAAAGTTTATATTAAAAAAAAAAAAAAAAAAACGGCTTGATGAATGTGGCGGTGGCTTTTCTTATTGTTCTCTTAACAGACAGGTAAGCAAGAATATAAGAAAAATAATAAGAGAGTATTGTTGAATGAGGCCCATTGGCTACTTGGGGCTCAGTCAAGATTGTGCTTTGCGGTGCAGCTCTCCAAATTACGCATTGTTAGGCGCACCTCTCCAAATTACGCATTGTTAGAGGGCAACACAGTCCCGGGGCAGGGGCGGGGTGATTCTCAGAGAGTGTGCTCAGTTCCTTACCAGAAGAATCGGAGCGTGACTCCGAGCCGGACGACGCCGCCGCCGGCTTCTTGCAGTTGTTCGTCGGCAAGGTGAGGACAGCTGCGGGGTCCACGCAGTCGGTCACTAGGAGCTGCGTGCTGCTGGCCGCCAGGGACGCGTCAGGTGAGACGCATGGAGCTTTGCTCGCTCTCTGCACGGAACCCGGCGGCACTGGGGGTGGGGGTGCGCGGGGGGCCTGGGCCGCCGCTGCCGACAGCCGCTCGTTGACCTTCTCCAAGTGCTTACTGGCAGAAAAGCTACTCCACATGCAGTCCTGGATGATGATGGAGCTGACGTTCCCAAAGAGCTCCTCCGTCATGTCGGGTATGAACGGCCCGTCGCACTCCTCGTCCTGGCCCAGGACCTTGGACAGCCAGCTGAGCGTGTCCCCGGCGGACAGATGCCCCGGGGCGGCGCCGCTCAGCGTCCGGGTGGGAGACATGGGCGGGGTGGGCAGCAGCTCGAACTTCTTCCATATGTCCTCGCTCGGGGCGGTCGACTTGTAGAAATCCTCCTCCGTGTCGAAGTCGTCTACAAAATAGTGCTGATAGCAGTCGAACTCCATCTTTCGGTTTCCCCAAAAAAGATCCTTTGGTGTTTATTCCCAAAAAAATGGGTGACTGTGGTTAGTAATAATAACCACAAAAAAGACAGGCCTTGCACAACCTGAAGGGACACATTTCAGTCATTAGAAAACAAGACCCGTGCACAATGTGGCTTTTAAAAGCATTTAAAGTCACTTCAAAGTAGATATGATCACGTTTCACAAAGACCCTGCTAATGGCCTATTAAGGAGATCACGTCCCTCTAATAGCCTACTTTCTACAAATGGGTCCACATTAATAATTGATTGCATCTTGCGGCTGCTCGCTTTGCAGTGATGATCATGGGACTGAAACTACCAGACACACAAGGTTATTAGTTATTACATAATCCAGTTATAGCCTGTATAGACTATAGACAGAGCTTTATTAACCGGATCATACACAGGGTTTAGATTGAGCCTTCAGTCCTCTGGTTTTCTCCGACGCGGAAAGACTGCACTCAAATGTACGCTTTGTTCCAAATGCATTCCAAAAAGCAGACAGGCTGTCTCGCACACTCGGCACTAGTAGAAATGGGCACGGATGTAAAAGTAGTAACATGTCCTCGATTTTCTTAAAAGTTGGATACAAACGGTATTCAAATAATAATGACCAATGCACTTACCGGTTTTTTTAGTCTCTGCCTTATCCACAAATCAGGATGCGCAACACGGCATGGAAAATTCCTCAGACAAAAACTCCAAAATTGGGAGGTTGGTGGAGAGAGAGGAGGGGGTCTATAGCTGTCCCGAGTTGCAGGAGGTATAGGCGGCGTCACTGTGGAAACAGATGCTAAGCATGCGACGTAAGGCTTATTTCATCATTCCTCCTACAAAAGCTGGGGGTAAAAAAAAACTCAAACAGGCCGATTGATCCGCCCCGCGATCTGTAAAAATGGAGAGCCACACAGTGCGTTTTTCGCGCCAGTGAGATATCCTGTTATACGATGATACAGTGTGCAGGGCGGGGCCTCGGAAATATCTGCTGCAGCGGGAGATCCGGGTAAGCCCTCTCGTTTGCATAAAAGGCGGAGGGTGGCGTTCAGCCACGCCCCCATGCCTTCAAGCCACGCCCAGGCCTTCAAGCCATTCAAGGCATAATTGAAACATCTTAGACGTTAAATCCCCTCAAGACTAAAAAAGAACATTTGGCCACGGAGTGTGACTCTGACTCATTCGTTTTTAGAAATAATCCCATTTAATATGACCGGGCCAACAGTCTAGGGTCGCATTGCCTCTCTGTATAGGACATATTAATTTCCCTCATCCAATCGATAACTAAATTGATGTTGAGATGAATGTGTATATACATGACATCTCAAAGTGACTTAATTAGAGCCACAAGATTCAGTTTAGATGCTGCTTAGTTAATACGCTGCTTCGGAGAGGGACAAGAGAGCCGGTATACATTTGAGGCAGATGTCCCATCATGTCTCCCATTGTTTCAATGATGCACATAATAATGCCTATGGATCAATAAGCAGCATAAGCAGCATTCTGGTCCTGGAGTGGAAGTGGTGCGTGTTAACCCTGATGATGCCAAACACGGGTTCAGCTGAGCCTCTCCTCCATTAACTCCATCTCCCAGGCTGACGTGCTGCTGCACCAGGAGCTACGAGGGGCAGCCTGCATGGTCACCGTGCACAAGACACTTACATGCTCAAATGTATATACTCTCTTTTATGGACTCTTTTTGTATCACAAACAGTACTGTATTTGCAAATCTGGTATGTCATAAATGTATAGATGTAGCAGTACTGTCTACCTGTATGTCATAAATGTTACGATGAATTGAAAATGGGGGACCCTGATGTAAACAAGACAAAAGTCTCTCTCTGGTCTGCATGCCCTTAACAATTGTGTGTATTGAGCCGTACTGTACCCATTCTGCAATCTGTTAATACAGTTTTCAATCAATCAATCAATCAATCAATCAATCAATCAAAAAACACAATAAAAACTAGCATAATAATGATGTATGAAAAAGTGACAGTGCTGAGAATGGTTGATATAAAAAGTTGGCAATGCTGTTATGGGGCCATTATGGGTTAGTTTGTAGTTCCATAGTTGTTCATTTTATTAAACTCCTTTCACAGCTTGTGTTTCTTCATACTTCATATACAGGGCACACGTATGTTTTGTGTTTTATTATTCATTTTGTGTTTGATTATTCAATTAAATCCAAACTTTAATACAGACTCATGGTCCAATGTCTCCACATAGATGAGTGGTAACGTGTGACACTGAACCTAATGTCCGTTAAAACCAGAACGATCTCATTTCCAGAGTCATTTAGCCGACAGATACATTTATACATGAGATTTCTTAAAACAGCTTGGAAGGTATTGACACGTGCAGCCACAAACATTTCACTTGCACTACACCATCTAGGTCAGGGGTCAGGAACCTTTTTGACTGGGAGAGCCATAAAAGCCAAATATTTCTAAATATATTTCATTGAGAGCCATATATAGTATTTTTAACATATAATAAATTAAATATGTCTTACTTTTAATGCGACTTCTGGTGCTGCATGGTTTTGCTGATGGCCTTGTAATCTGGTTCACACGTGGTGAGATTGAGCTTCATGCAGGCGTTGAGGCTTCCATCAGTTAAACGTGAGCGTAGGTTGGTCTTAATGTTCCTCATATGCAAGAATGACTGCCCACATGCATATGTAGAGCCAAACATGGTCAATACGGCAATACTCACGCTGCATTGTGTGGTATGTCACAGGAAGCTCGTTCCAAGTTTTAAGAATCAGCTGGTCTTCAGGTTGAAGATTTTTAATTTCTGTCCACTTGTGTTCCCTCGCCAGCTCTGCTCGCTATATCTTCAGCTACAGATACTATTAGCTGTATCTTCAAAACTAATTTCTGTTTACTTTAAAATTACACAGTATTATTAAGAAATATCACAAGCATTAAAAAAAAAATTTTTTTTTTTTTTTTTTTACTCAAAAATGTCTGGTCACCAGAAGAGCCATATATGGCTCGCGAGCCATATATGGCTCGCGAGCCATAGGTTCCCGACCCCTGCTCTGAACAGAGACACTTTCACTCCATCTGTACACATACTAAACTTGCGTGAGAGAGTGTTCGCTTGTGCATACATCCTGCGGCATTGCCTGTATCATCATCATCTGTCATTTGTTCTCTAATAAAATGTCGACGATATTTGACCTTTTCACAGACCCCAAGATTATTTGAAGTCAGGAAATGTTTGACATTTGTCCTCTTTGGATCTACAGATTAAAACAGCACTCTTACTGGCATTGTATTTGATATCATGTTCAACCCCATACACAGAACATTATAGTAAGAAGCTGCTGGAGACCAGCGCTACTCTGACTAAATACCATAAGATCATCTGCATAATAATATGGTTCACTAAAGTATCACCAATCAATCATGCACCCAGTATTACAGGCACTCAGTTGCTATTAATTCATTGGTTAAGAAATTGCGGCTTTTGAAGATTTCAAAGCTCCAAGCAGGAGGGGGGGTTGTGTATTTCACATTAGATCACATCAGGGTCAACGATGTAAATAAGTCATTGGCTTTTTCGTTCCTATCCTTGACTAAAGCAAATATGTGATGTAATAATCTGTATATGTTTTGTTGTCTAAATAAATACCTACCTACCTAAAGGTACACAGTAAATTTCACAGTGTAAATTTGACTGAAACTGAGTACATTTTACTCAAACTGAACTAAAATCTTACAGTTTGAGTACAATGTACTCAGTTTGAGTCAAATTGACTGTGTAGACAAAGCAGCTACAAAGCATCCACACAGTTAAAAGAAGGGGTGTTGATTTGGTACCACAGTGGTTTGTGGACCAACTCAATTTGCTTTCCAAAGGTGGGAATTGACACTAATGAGCCTTACATTAGCATATTCGGCTATTTGACTTTGGACAATGCATATGGTTATGAGATGTATTCAGGGGGATACTAGGATGCATAACATTTACAAGTGGAGATGGGAGAGGGGATGGTCGAGTAGTGTGTTTGAACACAAAAGAGTCAAGTAAATAAAAGGAGCATAATTCGGCTGAATTTAGTGCTGGGAAATATGTTTAAAAATATTTTTTATAATAATAATAATAATTAAAAACAAAAATATATATATAAGTAAGTAAGTAATATAATAATACATAACACAATTTTCAGACAGACTTTTTTGTTATTGATATATCCTTTATTACAATAACTACATGGAAAATCTCAATTTAGATCATCCAATTGATGTTCATGAGTTTGCATGGTGATAGGAAGTGTGAACTGCGATACATTTTCAGCTGACATTCAAATACAAATACAAAAAACAAAAAAAATGCGATAAGACAGTCGATAAATGATAAATACCGCCGCAGCCCTCTCGCTGAAATGTACATACAGTAGGTGTAATAAGTAAACTAGTAATCCTCTTTTCGGTGGGTAAACCTCATCATCCCACACGTTAATGTCTGAAATAAGCATCATTGTCTTGCCTTTGGTTTCTGTTGTGTCTGTCACATCCGAAAAGGAATGCGTGCAGACAGCCTAAGAGGATCTTGAGAACAACTCTGTGTGGACGAGCTGACCTCATGTGACAAGTGAAGCTCAAGCAGCCCCCCCCCCCCCCCCCCCCGTTGACCCAATTTGTAAAAACGTTCAGTTTGGTATAGGTAAACCGATTTGAGCATTAGACAGGAAAGCATCACATTGACCCAGGAAATGGTCATAAGTGAGGCCATAAACTAATTTCAAATCATATGAACTGGTCTGGAGTGGTGCAGAACATTAGAGAGACTCGTGCATTGTGCTCCCCCACTGGCCTCTGGCAGGCGAGGGGTCAGAGTTCCCCAACGTCTCCCGACGAAACAAGACACGGTCATCATCATCATCATCATCATACGCCACTGTTCCCGTTCCCTCCTCCTTCCTGTGCAGCATATTGATCAGAGTGGACTGTGGCGTGCGTCTCAGTGGTCAAGAGGAGACCCCCCACTAGCTCCCGCCATATCCAGACTACGCTAATGACACTGATTGGTGATGGACATCTGTTGTCAGGGATACGTACGCCTGAGGTCAAACACGCGTATGGCCTGTGGTCTCGTGTCACCCCACGCCCCACAAGCGGCGTCCCCAGACTGAACAGGGTGTCTAATTAGCGTGCAGCTCACCTATACTGTAATCTTTGGTTTTGGCTCTGGCTTAAGCTGGCCTGGTCTGTCCAGTCCACTCCCAGCAAATTAGTCTAATATACATCTGTTCTCCAAATCAACCCTCATCAATCGTGATCATTCTGCACAGTTAGTCACCAACCTACTGGTTAATGTTAAACTATACAACATGTATAAATTCACCAACCCACTGGTTAAACTATACAACATGTATAAGTTCACCAACCCACTGGTTAAACTATACAACATGTATAAATTCACCCACTGGTTAAACTATACAACATGTATAAATTCACCCACTGGTTAAACTATACAATATGTATAACTTCACCAACCCACTGGTTAAACTATACAACATGTATAAATTCACCAACCCACTGGTTAAACTATACAACATGTATAACTTCACCAACCCACTGGTTAAACTATACAACATGTATAAATTCACCAACTGGTTAAACTATACAACATGTATAAATTCACCCACTGGTTAAACTATGCAACATGTATAAATTCACCCACTGGTTAAACTATACAACATGTATAACTTCACCCACTGGTTAAACTATACAACATGTATAAATTCACCCACTGGTTAAACTATACAACATGTATAAATTCACCCACTGGTTAAACTATACATAACTTCACCCACTGGTGTTGGTCCTTGAACAACCTTGTGAAATACACACCAGGCCATTAGAGCTATTTGCCAAAAAGGTGTCAAAAGAAACGTCTTCTAACGTCAGTCTTTTGACCAACGTTGATTCAACATTGTTAAAACGACAGTCTTGAGATAAGATGAAGATTTCAAACGCAAGCTAAGAATACAACTGAATCTGTAATACACTCCTAACAGCATCTTCAAAGTTTCTGGGAGAATCTTCCTAAATCAGAATTTACATTTGGGTTTGAATGAAAGGCTAATTCATGTCTGGTTGTGAGTGACACAGTGTCAGCTGGCCTGGACTCCGGTTGGCCCGATGCTTGCTTGCTGGGGATGTATCGTTTATACTTGATAATGTTATGAAAATAGACAAAATGGAGTTGCAAGCACAACAACGCTTCTTTCACCTCAGGCGGCCGCCTCTAGCCACCCAAACAACTGCCTCTTTGCACTGCTGCGGTCAGGCAAGCGCTACCGGAGTCTCATGGCCGGCACAGAGAGACTCAGAAGGATGCTCAATGACTCTATGCAACATTAACCCATCCATCTACATTCACTGCACACACATCCACATGCACACACTCTAAAGTCTAAACACTCACATTTAACATTCACTTTAGACACTTTAAACACTTTTTAACACTACACCACATTTGATCTATTTATCACTAAAGATTTGCACTATATCTCTACCTAATTTTACCATTTGGTTGCATTTTGTACTTTAGTTTGTACTTTAGTTGGATATTGGATATTTTGTATAGTGTTTGGTCTTTATTCTTTTTACTTTTGTTTTTACCGTATGAAGCACAACACCAGGGGGCTCATACAGAACCAAGCACTGTAATGTACATGTACCTTATATGTGACAAATAAAACAAAACTTGAAACTTGAACTGAAAGAAATTTGCCATGGGTCCCCAGATCCTACTGGCCGACAGAGGCACAACCGAGGGCATCCTGTGGTGCATCACCGCCTGAAACTGCTGCCCTCAACTGCAAAGTGCTACAGAGAGTCATGAGATAAGATATTCCTTTATTGATTCCCTTGGGGTCATTCGGGCGTCATAGCAGCATGGGGGGGGGGGGGGGGGGGGTATGGTAATAGTAGAACACTATACAATTATAGTAAAGATAAAAATAAGCAGTGTAAACAATATAATTAACTCTGAATATAAGAATATGAGCAAGTAAACAGTGTAATCAAAGGTGCAGATGAGGGTCTGTATGCCCGATCAGTTATATTATACGTTACAATAAATATTGGCAATAAAACACTTCTGAATATATACTATGAGCAAGTAAAGTAAACAGTATACACAGGTGCAGTATACATAAGGTACTCTAACTGGCATGATATACTGTACGTCATACATTATACGTTCATTAACGGTCCAGAACATCCATGGATGTGAGCTTCCCTCCATCCAGGATATATACAGCCACCCCAACCACAAACTGTTGCAGCTGTTGCCACACAGCAAATGGTACCGCAGTCTCAAGGCCCCGACCAGCAGACTCCAGAACGTTTCCCCCCCCCAGGCAGTCAGACGAGCAGATAACACGAGCAGCCTGTCTGTGACTGAGGAAATCCAGTGCTGTTGTATCACTGTTTCTGCCACTGATTTGCAAACACTACACCCATGCAGCGTTTGTTATGTAGAAGCCTCTATAGCGCTACTTTATCCCTGATTCTACTGCCACTTTGCACCCACCACACCCACACTGTAATTATGAATAAATTGTGATGATGGTTTTGTAAATGAATGCTATTTTTTTTATCATTGCTTATGCTGAAAAAAATTGTCATGCTACATTTATTGCTTTCATTTTTGTACTACTTTATGTTGAGGCTGCTGCCAGGCAGAGGAGCCAAGGACAAAGGATTTCACTCCTCTATGCTGTAACAGAATAGAAAGATGTGACAATAAAGCTGATTCTGATTCTGATCCATCATTCACAGATCAATGACTGTGTGAATTCACATCCCCAATTCACCATTCCCACACAGGACCACCCTCGATCTGCTACATTTTAGGACAAACTTCACCCCTACCGGCTCCTCCTCTCCTCTATCCTCCTTCTCCTCTTTCCCCGCTCCTCTCTCCTCCTTTTCTTCTCCTTTCTCCTCCTTCCCCGCTCCTCCTATCCTCTCCTCCTTCCCATCTCCTATCCTCCTCTCCTCTCTCCTCTTTCCCCTCCTCTCCTCTCCTCCTTCCCATATCCTCTCCTCCTCTCCTCCTTCCCCTCTCCTCCTCTCCTCTCCTCCTTCCCATCTCCTCTCCTCCTCTTCTCTCTCCTCCTTCCCCGCTCCTCCTCTCCTCCTTCCCCACTCCTCCTCTCCTCTCTCCTCCTCTCTTTCCCCGCTCCTCCTCTCCTCCTTCCCCTCTCCGCCTCTCCTCTCTCCTCCTCTCCTCCTTCCCTGCTCCTCCTCTCCTCTCTCCTCCTCGCCTCTTTCCCCGCTCCTCTCCTCCTTCCCCTCTCCTCCTCTTTTCCTTTCCCGCTCTTCCTCTCCTCCTTCTCCGCTCCTCCTCTCCTCTCTCCTCCTTCCCCTCTCCGCCTCTCCCCTCTCCTCCTCTCCTCCTTCCCCGCCCTTCTTCCTCTCCGCCTCTCCTCTCTCCTCCTCTCATCTTTCCCCGCTCCTCCTCTCCTCCTTCTCCGCTCCTCCTCTCATCCTTCCCCGCTCCTCCTCTCCTCTCTCCTCTTTCCCCGCTCCTCCTCTCCTCTCTCCTCCTTCCCCGCTCCTCCTCCTCTCCTCTCTCCTCCTCTCCTCCTTCCCCGCTCCTCCTCCTCTCCTCTCTCCTCCTCTCCTCCTTCCCCGCTCCTCCTCTCCTCCTTCCTTGCTCCTCCTCTCCTCTCTCCTTCTCTCCTCCTTCCCCACTCCTCTGCTCTCTCCGTTTCCTTCATGGCGGTGAAATATTTTCCCTCTGCAGGGTTCTTGTTGGGGGACACAATGCTTAACACTAACAATAGCCACCACCCCCAAGTCATCTCCAGCTTAACTCCAAGTGCCCTCCATTGTCTCTCCAGTCGCATAATGTGAGTAGCACTGGTAGGGGTGGTAGGGGGGGGGGCTCACCTTTGGAGGGTACTCATACGGTGCATAACACCCGCCCTAAGCTACCGAGGGGATAGCAGGGAGAACCGACTGGAGGAATTTGTTTTCAGGGACCATCTCTAGAAGTGTCCTCGTGTGGATTATAAGAGGGGGTCCCCCGTCCTTCTCCTCTTCCCCATGACCTCACTGACACGGCGACCTCTGACCCCTGAACCCCCATGACATTCTCCTCCCACCCCAAAAAGATGCAACCTAAAGCAGATTGAAATGAGACAAAGGCCACGGCAACAGAAATGAGTAAAAACTTCACAGAGAAGTGTTATTGCTCCCTGGGGATACGCTGCCATACTCTGACACACCCTCCAAATGTGGTGTGATTGTCATCAGTGGCGTGTAAACTTTACTACTGTGACATTGTGGCAGGTTCCATATGGCCATGTTCTACACGCATGTCGAAGCCGAAGCCAGACCATTGATTATAAACGAGTAAAAATAGTTAAACACATAATAAAAGAGTCAAACTGAGCTACGAATCCAATTCATATTGATATCATTCATATTGAAACATGAAGTGATGTATGTACATTGCAAAGGCTACAAACTGGAGATTTTGTAAATTAATTCATAAAACAAATGCAACCAGTAAGTAAATGTATAGAGAATATATTAGGATAATAGTGATGAAGAGAATATTGTGTATACATTTACATTTAGTCATTTAGCTGATGCTTTTATATGTTCGTCAAGCAGTGTCGAAATTAAGTGCTTCACTCTGAGTAGGGGAGAGTGGGGTGAGGAGTGCCACTTTTTACTTAAAGTGCCTTTAAAGCAAGGGGATTACAGTAATGCCCCCAACTAAAATATGTACATATAGTTTAGGATGTTGTGCATCCCTGGGGACAATCACTTTGGATCTTAAATAAACTGTTTCAGAAATATAGCTTTAGAAAAAAAAGTGGTTTTGTGGCACAACTTGCCCCCGGTGCGGGGTAAGTTGTGACATTAGAGAGAATACACTGGGGTAAATTGTGCCATTGATAATTTTACGTAAAACAGATCATTTTAATCTCAAAAGCGGTAAAAGCATCCTGCAGATCTTCATCTCCTTTCCAACCTGACGTATAGTCTTCCCCTGTTGCACCTCTTTCACTGCTCTTTCCAACTTCTCAAGAGGAGTTGAAACCCTGTCTGTCTTCCGTTTGTATATCTGCGTGGCATGATGGATTTTGGTCTAAAATTAAGAATATCACATCGTTTTAGTGATCAAATGCAAGAATGCAATGTACAATAACAATAAATACAATAAAGTAATATAGTTAATAAAATAAGTTGGGGCAACTTAACAAAGAGAATATCTGGCACAACTTAACCCAGGCCCTTTGGCACAAATCACCCCAAGCCTACCATTTTGAAAAAAATGCATCCCCCAGCTGTTTTGAGCTAGCATCATGCTAACTGTATAGACTCATGGTGTAGCTTACTAAAGCACTAAAACATGTGTGAACTGTTTTCAAAGTTGTCTATAATTGTTCAAACACAGCAATCAAAAAACCTTGATCATACAAATTTTACTTTGGATGGCAAAAAACTGTTTTTTGAACTTAAATGTGCTTACCTCTCAAGCCAGGTGTCTCCCTTCTCTGCAGGTTGAGTGAAATGGATGCCTCTTCAAAAATATGTTGTCACATGACCAACTTCTTCTATGGTTTTCTAGATAACAGGGGTGGAACTACATGCCCCTTGGCACTACTCACCCCACTCTCCCCTACATAGTAGTTATAGAAATATTAGCATAGTAGTAGGTAGTAGTATACGTATAGAGTAGTAGTACATAATGGTAAAAAATACAGTACGATTTTTTTTTTGTATTAATAATATTGATTGAAACACTGTGTTTTTAGTTGACGGCAGAAATGTGTGTGGGTTTCAGCTGTCCTGACTGTAGTGGGAAGTTCTGCATCGTTCTGCACCATCATGGGATAGTCTGCATCGTTTTAGAATTTAGATGACCCTCAGACAGACAAACTGCTTCAATGCAACACATGTGGATTGTGTTTCGCTGCCACCTGGTGGTTATTAGGTGTAAGTAGTTGTCAGGCTTGAGTATAAACCTAAAACTCGTTAGTACCAATATAGTATCAGCTGATGAGTAATGCAGTGACTAACACTTATGAGTCCTGTTATTATAGTGATGGCTCATTAATGAGTCTTGATGTAACTGCACAAAATACAGAGGAGTTAATTTTCTGTTTGTTATAAAAGCCATGAACATTTGGATCAATGTCCAGAAGATGGCAGCATCACACTATTTTCTGCAGTAAAAAGTTTCAGATGTGATAGATAGAAAGTAAGTCTGTGTGCGTGTGTGCGTGCGTGCGATAGACGGGTTTGGTTTCTTGTTCATAAACATACCGTGTTCGAGCCAATCAGCAATACCCGCTGGGCTCTAGAGAAACCATGGCATTCCCCTGATTAAAAGTTGTTTCAAACTAAAACGTTTGAAATATCTAGCTTTCACCATCTACATAACTAGCACACTGTGAGTCTGACGTGGACTGATTGATTGATTGATTGATTGATTGATTGATTGATTGATTGATTGATTGATTGATTGATTGATTGATTGAACATTTTATTAACAGATTGCAGAATGGGTACAATACAGTACAGCTCAATACACACAATTGTTAAGGGGATGCAGACCAGAGAAAGACTTTCGTCTTGTTTACATCAGGGTCCCCCATTTTCAATTCATCATAATATGACATACATGACATACAGATAGACAGTACTGCTACATCTATACAGTTATGACATACCAGATTTACAAATACAGTACTGTTTTTGATACAAGAAGGGTCTAAAAAAAAGAGAGTAGGCCTATATACATTTGACGAAGAAACTGTACATTGGAGGAGGTTGGTATAGGTAGGAGGTTGGTAGGTCGGGTGGAGGGGGGGGGTTGGGTAGGTGGGGTGGGGGGGAAACTGTATACATTGGAGGTGGTGAGGGGGGGGGGGGGGTAATTGTAATTTAGTTTTTAGTGCCTTTGAGGTGCTTTGGTACCATGAGGTCATGAGGTGCAAGCATAGTCGTAGTACCCTTGAATGAGTGCTCCTGCCAGAGTCTTCAGGGTGTTCTTGTTTACCAGAGAGGAGATCCGGTACAAGAATCTAGTTCGTTGGTTGACTTTTTTTATTACATTGGATGCCATTTTGTCACAGGAAAGATTTTCCTCTAGGATGGAACCTAGGTATGTAATTTCATCTTTCCTTGTGACAATATTGTCACCCACTGTAAAGTGAGAAGCCGTCGGTCTTGCTGAGTTTGTTATTTGAACAGAAGAGAATGGACTCTGTTTTGCCCATGTGTAATGATAGTTTGTTAGCAGCGAGCCAGATGCAGATTTTGCCTAGTTCCGAGCTGAGGGTTTTTTCAACCTGTAACTTGTTCTTGTCAGAGACCAGCAGGGCTGAGTCGTCCGCGAACAGGAACAAGTTGCAGTCACAAGCTGACGACATGTCATTTGCATAAATTAGGAACAGTAGCGGTCCTAGTATGCTTCCTTGTGGAACACCACAGCTCACTGGGAGGGGGGGGGGGATAGGGTACCATTTACCTCCACCATCTGTTCTCTCCCCTCCAGGTAGGATTGCATCCAGCTCAATGATTGCTTTTAGCTTGTCAATCAGAATAGAGTGATTGACAGACAGTGTTGAAGGCCTTTTGTAGGTCCAGCATGACCATGCCGCAGTATTTGCCCACGTCCACCTCTTGTTTGATGTGGTCGTTCAAATAGAGAAGGCATGTGTCAGTGGAGTGGGATGTTCTGAAGCCAGATTGGAATTCGTAGATTCGATTTTTTCCCGCAAAGTACTTTTCGACCTGTTCGTATACTATTTTTTTCCATGACTTTCAAGATGGAGGTAAGGATAGAAACAGGGCGGTAGTTGCCTGGGTCTAATTTGCTGCCCTTTTTGTGCAGGGGTGTTACTCTCGCAATTTTGAAGTTTGGGTACGTGTCCCTGTTTTATGGAGAGGTTTATGTGTGTGATGACTGGGGTGATGGCGGCTGCTGTGCTGAGTCTCTGAGGAATTTGGAGGGGATATTGTCATGGCGTGGCCTTGTTAGGTTGGAGGGGGCTCAGTTTTTTTAGTACCTCAGCTGTTATTACCATTTCTAGTTTGAAATCGTCTTTGCGGACCCCTAGGTTATTGTAGTAGGCTATGATGTGTTCTACCCCAAAATGCCCTGAGTGGGAGGGTAGTTTGTTTACCAGTGTTGTGGCTATGTTTGTGAAGAAAAATTTTAAGTAATTGGCTACATCCAGCTTGTCTGTGATGAGCGTGTTGTCCGTCTTTATGTTTATGTTTGAAAATCTGGTTTTAAGTTTTTTACTGCAGCCTAGTTGATTATTGAGTAATTTCCAAAGTTCACATGGTTTGTTTTTGTTTTCCTCAGTTTTGTCATTGATGAAATTCTTTTTTGCAGTTTTGATCATGGAGTTTACATCATGTTTTAGTCTGTTTCTTTCCAGTTTGAGTTCAGTCACGTGGGCTTGGAGTTCACTGCTCGAGCTTTTGGTAAGCTTTGACTGACTTTTACAAAACTCAGAGCATTTCTTTTCTCTGGTTTTCATAGCGGCCAATATTTCGGAGTGCATCCACGGCTCAGCGCGATTTTTTACCCTGATGGTTCTTAGGGGGGGCCATGTCGTTTAGTATTGTTGAAAATTTGGTTTTGAAACCAAGCCATGTTTCACCAGTGTACCATTGAGCTCATCTGACCAGTCCAGGCTCTCCAGTTCAAGGTTAAAGGAGTAGGTTTTGAGGTCTTTAGATATGATTGTTTTGTGACGAGAAACAGAAGTTGTAAAATTACATCATAGCTATTCGTTCTGTATCGTTAGTGGCTTAGCTTGGCATCGCTACTGCACTATCTCGCGTACGTGCACGCGTACTGAATAAACCACAAATGTACCTCTAATACCAGTATTAGTCTGACCACACCCCTCATCAGCTTACCTTCATAAGCAGGTGTGTGGTCACCTGCTCTCCTCCTTCTCGCTTTCACCACAAGGAAGAGGTGCCTCGGTAGATCCCCACACTTGACACCATGATGGAAGAAATTGGATTAGGAACAGCTTGGGAAACAAGGATACGTTGACATCATATCTTTATTTTCTCTCTCACTATTTTCGAGAAAATACGGCGATATTGTCTTCGTACTGGAGTGTCTAGAAGATGATGATCATTCTAAAAACCCTCCACCGGTTTTCGTATTGGGAGCACGCCGCTGCATGCTTCTCAACTGCAGTTCCTTGCTGTGTTTGTTGGGGTGAAACCTGTCAGGCCACAGCTGAACTGTCGGACATGCCGCTGTTGTGAGGAGCGGTGCGTTCCAGGTTGGGTGAGTAATGTTTGCTGGCGGGCTCCACTTGTCTGTTAGTGCTATGGGGGCTACTTGACAAAGTTTATGGAAACCGGCCCCAGGCTAGGGTCCTTTGTTTAGCCGCCTAGGCGACAGAAGGCCTTGGTCTGGCGACCATTATAGTTTTAACTAGTGGGCCGCGACCATTGACACTGGTGATCCCTGTGTGTTCTGGACGAGTGGATTCTCTCTGTCACCGTGTTAAGACCCCATCTTTCATATCCAAATGAGAGTATTCCTTCACGAGGGGATATGTGCATGTAATGTGCGATAGCGGCAGATTCATGTTCAAAGTCAGCTATACAGGCCAGTTGGTACTGTGCTGATTCCGCCGGACGTGGTAATGTCACCGTTGTGAAGCGGTGTTGACGTCTTGTTTTCTCTTTTCTCTTAAAAAGTGAGGAGGGTTCAGAACGGCGGCCTGTCTGGGTGAGTGTTATGTCATTGTTTACATGTTCATAGCTTACGGTTAGCCGGTCAGTGGCCTGGCGCGGGGTAGCTTAGCTTCTCGCGCGCCGCCGGGAGCTCGCTTCTGATCGCGTGCGTCGTTAGATCGGCGTCTCGCGAGCGGAAGCAATAGCACCCGAACGGTTGGAGCAGCCGTTAGCTTGATGCTATTCTGTTGAACGTGCTTTGATTTTAACATGTTTTACACTCTTGACCACGACGTCATCCTTGACAGGGGATGTTCGTCGACCCTGCCTGAGCCTAGACGGGGATTGCGTCAACAAAGAGGACTGTAGCGACTGGTGGAGCGGCGACGCTGCCCGGATCGAACAACACAGGACGGCTGTGTTCTACGGTGTCTTGTGACTGCACTTCGCTGATCTGCGTTCCGGGTAGGTACGGGGTTGACCAGACCTCATAACACGTCTTCTGGTTTTACTTTGCTAAATGTATTGTGAATAACGGTGTTTTTTCCCAAAACGTGTGTTGTTGCAATGCATTTGGGATACGTTGCGGGTTGTGTGTGAGCTGTTTTTGTCACTGGCAGTTAGCTTCTCCGTGCAGATCGTGATGTATTGATCTGGTTGTTGTGTGAGAAACATCATGGTGTTTATGTGTACCGTGTACTCACTACTAAGGCAACTAACCTATGAAGCTATGCTTGGTGACAAGTGAGTAAAGGAATGTTCTTTCTCAGACTGTAATGACAATGAACAGTGAGTTCACACATTAACAGGTTTTCCTGTTTTAACTGGCCGTATTGAGGGTAAAATAAGAGGATTGTGTTTCCCCCCCCGGTTCCCTGGGGACTTTATCACCTCCTATCAGACATGTTGTGCATTAATTGTGTCTTTTGTGTGGTAGGGATACGATGTAACTCTTAGCTTGATTGCTGAGGTTGTGCTAAATCTGCTGGAGAAACTTATTTCCTAAAGGGAAATTGGTTTGGTTGCTGTCATGTGTGCTTAGCAAGGCCTGTGGTCGATACTAATCAAGAATGATGTATTCTCTCATTGTGAAAAAAACGGCGTTCCTCTGTTGAGTGTTTTTTGCCATTTTTTGTAGGTGATGATGGGTTGTGTGTGTCATGTGACCTACAACTGGGTTGTACTGGCCACAGAAGCACATGTGTATGTTGGACCGGGGTTCTTAGAGCCTTCTCTATTCTGTGTTTTTCCTTAGTAAAAATCAGATAGCAGGTTAGCTCATGCGCTGTGTGGAGCTGTGAAACGCTTCATAGAGCTGACTATGACTGTGTCATATTCTCTTTTTGTCGTTACGTCGTATCATGGGTGTGGGGTCGTAAAGGGGTGAACTGGTAACCTTTCCTCTCCCCATTGTTCTGTCGGTCAGGGGTACACCCCCTGTCCTTCAAGGTTCCCGTCACGTGGCGGTTCGGCACGTTACGGGGGGGGGGGGGGGGGGGGGGGGGAGGGAGTTCCTGGTCCCACGGCCTGGTATATTGGGCGTGTGCACCGCAGGAATTCCCCCGCCATAGAGTACGTCACCGTGCGCGTCTCTGTTGGTAGGACTTCCGTGTGCTGTTCAGGTCCATGTGATGGATCTGTTTTCAGGGGGGGTGGTCAGGGCTCCTCCTCACCAAGCGCCTATTCAGGCCTTCTGTGAGTTCGGACTCCTTCTTCCATGTGAGGAAGCCTCCATCAGAGTACAGAGCCTTCCTCCTCAGATTGTCAAAGTGAGTGGACCCTCTAGAAGGGTCCTTTTCTATTGTATGTATATTCGATTCAATTCGTTTATTGAGTGTGTATGGGTTCAGTGCCTCTTCCCCGGAGGCCCTAAAACCAGTTTTTTACATGGCTCGAGGTGCAATATATTCTTTTCAATCTGTACAGCTCGCGTGGGAAGTCTCTCTGGGGATCCCCGTCTCTTTCCTATGGGAGGGTGGTGGGATGTAAAAATGTGAACATTTTTTACCCCGGCTGTGTAGACTGGGATACATACTGTTGATGCTTCCTTCTTTCTATTCCAGAAGTGTTGGAGTTAGGGAGTGTCACACCCCTCTTGTCGTTCCCCTGGGCGCCTTGGGGATTCAATGACAGGTCTAAATAGCCTGTTCATTGATGGGGGTGTGTCCCGACGCACGTATAGTGCTAGCTCGCTGTAAACAGGCGATTGACTGGCACGCCTTGGTT
The DNA here is from genome assembly GCF_963971535.1 of Notolepis coatsorum. Classification (NCBI taxonomy): domain Eukaryota; kingdom Metazoa; phylum Chordata; class Actinopteri; order Aulopiformes; family Paralepididae; genus Notolepis; species Notolepis coatsorum. The sequence continues at coordinate 20,890,743 of NC_140167.1, read as the reverse complement.
GCTTGTGGTTGAAACAGCGTTTTTATAAAGCAACTGAGATGGGGGTTTTTCCTCTTCCGACGACCACATCCCATGACCTGGGTGGGTTGTCGACGGATTCTCGTTCATGTCTGGGGGATGACGACGGGATGGATCTGAACATATGTAGTGGGGTCTCACGCCCTTGGGGTGGGCCACCAGGCGCGGTTCGTCCGAACGTCTGGGTGGCGCCTTCTTTTCATGTTAAGATCAACACGCATATCTGCCCTTCTCCTGGAGTAGGCATGTCGGCGTGGTTAGGGCACGGGACTGGTTCTGGTCACGCTGGTCCAGATCAGTTGAACCCGTTGTCCGCCGGGGATGCAGATCTGCTGTTCTGGTACCCTGAGGGACTTGGGCTTTTTTCAGGGGGAAAAATGCCAGGTCGGTCTGGGTGTCACAGGGTTAAGCGCTATGGAGACCCTGGTTGGGTATGTTTTTACTCAGCACTGTCGTCATGGCTTACAGCCATGCCATTCTGTACGCGCTCGATCTCGTCGGATCTCGGCCGCTACACAGGTTGGTCCTGGTTAGTACTTGGTTGGGAGACCGCCGGGGAATACCAGGTACGGTGTGCTTAGGGGCTGGTTCTCCATTATTTTTCGCTCCTCTCTCACGCATGGCGAAGAGGGGCCTGTGGGGGTGGTTTTTTGACCTCCTCTGGTGACCCTGTGCTTCCCGTACCGCCAGGCCCGGTCCGAAGTGATGTTTGCGACCCGTAGGCCTGGGTTAACCCTTTTTGGAAACTGAGACACTTGTACTGCGGTATAGCCGGTGTATACCCGCAGGTGTGTTTTGGAGTTTTTTCTTGAGGGGTTATAGGAACAACCACCGCATTGGGTAACACCGAGGTGGTTGATTCCCTGGTGTGTTGGAGCAGTGTCAACTCCCGGGTTCACCGTTTGAGGGTGCCCCTGCACGTTCATGACGTCTGCCAATCGTGTCAGCCTTCTCTGCCTCGACCCCTCTGGGTGGGGGTGGTTAAATGGAGGCTTGGTCATGCAACACCGCCAGCTTACGCTCCTTCCGCCGGGGCGGCTGTGTTCAGCTGTCCCCTCTGGCGCCTGTCTCGTCCGCAGTCTCCAGGCTAGGGTTAACAGCCTGTTGCCTGGTTTTTCCCCGGTGCGCTGCCTGCTTCCGTTGGTTAACCTTTTTTGTGTGCTTACGGCCATGCTGACTGCCTGTTCTGCAGGGTCAGTGTGCCAGGCGGTGTACTATTGGGGGGACGGGGCCTGCTCAGCTTACGGCCATACCGACCTGAACACGCCCGATCTCGTCCGATCTCGGAAGCTGGGCAGGTTCTGGCCTGGTTGGTTCCGCCTGGGAATACCAGGTGCAGTAACTGAGGGGCCTTTGTCCGAATACGCTGGCGATGTGGGGGGCGGGGCACTACGTGCCCACCTGGTGGGGTCTTGATGCTGGCATCATGGACTTCTCCGGGCCCCCATTCTAGGGAGTCCAGTCCTTTTGGTGGGTCTGGGTCTTCCTTCGTGCTCCGCTGCTACGGCCTTGCCACGGGGTTGGGTTTGCCCTTGACCCCGTGATTCTGGGGGCAGTAACGAGGTTGTTCCTCCGTTCGTTCCCGGGTGGCATGCGGGTTGTGCGTGTGTGTAGTCGTGGGGTCAAGCCACGGTCTGCTCACCCTGTGCGTTGAGTTGCTTGAGTGCCTCTTCGCACGGTCGGGTCCGTCGCCCTCCCGTGACGTCCCTAATAGGGGGGCTACCCTCCATTAGGGGGGGTCGGGGGGGCTCGGCCCTCCCTGTTCTGATGGTTTTGGGGGGCTGTCAGCGGGGTGTATTTGTCAGCCAAGTGGCTCCGCTTGGCCTCCCTTGTGCAGTAGCGATGCCAAGCTAAGCCACTAACGATACAGAACGTTAGGTTATGACTATAACCAAGTTCTGTTAGTTAGGGGCGATGCTTGGCATCGGACGGCCGCTGCAGCCCTTGTCCTCACCTTGTGGTGAAAGCTTGGGAAGGAGGAGAGCAGGTGACCACACACCTGCTTATGAAGGTAAGCTGATGAGGGGTGTGGTCAGACTAATACTGGTATTAGAGGTACATTTGTGGTTTATTCAGTACGCGTGCACGTACGCGAGATAGTGCAGTAGCGATGCCAAGCATCGCCCCTAACTAACAGAACTTGGTTATAGTCATAACCTAACGTTATCAATGTATACTTGCTATATAATATTAACGTTTTAAAATCAGACTTGTCTTATCTTCTATGGCTTAATATGATTGACAGCAGCTTTCAGCTTGTATGTAACTGAGGGGGGACCCACATCATTTTGATCAACTGGCTCATTGTCGAGCAGCCACTACTACTACAGTATATTAGACAGCAAAATGTGTTGCAACTTTGACACACAGAAAGACTGACTGGAATGATGACTGAACTGGTGAATGTTGTTTATGTTGCCTACTGTTGTCTGACATGTAGGCCTACTACTAGTATTTTAATGTATGGTGGCCTTGCAAACTGAGTTCCTGAAGGACAGTAGATGGATGTTATTGTACCGTAACTTCTATTTCCAGTGCATCTTTCATACCATACTGTAAAAATGCAAATGTTTGTAATACTTTGTAAAAGTAAAAGTGTAAATCCTTGGTGTACACCAGTGTTTGAACCGGTGTCTGTGAGGACCTGTGTCCTACTTTAAAAAAGGAAGGAGAAAAGATGAAGAATTATGTCCAAGGCAAGTATATTTTTTCAGCTGTCGCTTTAAGAAAGAGAGCTTATAGTGTTAAGACTGGAAGCATAGTTTGGTTAATTTTAGGATTAAGGGTCAGGGGTGGAATGTACCTAACAAGTGTAGAAATCAGTTAAAATAACCTTTATTTAACCTAGTATTTAGTCCATTGAGATCAAGGATCTCTTTCACAAGGGTGACCTGGCCAAGAAAACAGCAGCACACGCCATGATACAAACCACACGATTAAAACACAATACAAAACAACAACAAAGCAGCAATAAGAAGACCACATGATAAAGATCACATCATGTAAAGTACACATGATAAATATCACATCATATAAAGTACACATCATAAATATCACATCATATAAAGTACACATCATAAATATCATATAAAGTACACATCATATAAAGTACACATCATGTAAAGTACACATCATAAATATCACATCATGTAAAGTAGGCCTACTACTATTCTACTGTATTGTGGGCATGCAGTGTGTGTGTGTGTGTGTGTGTGTGTGTGTGTGTGTGTGTGTGTGTGTGTGTGTGTGTGTGTGTGTGTGTGTGTGTGTGTGTGTGTGTGTGTGTGTGTGTGTGTGTGTGTGTGGGGGTGTGTGGGGTGTGTGTGTGTGTGTGTGTGTGTGTGTGTGTGTGTGTGTGTGTGTGTGTGTGTGTGTGTGTGTGTGTGTGTGTGTGTGTGTGTGTGTGTGTGTGTGTGTGTGTGTGTGTGTGTGTGTGTGTGTGTGAGTGTGAGTGTGTGTAATATATGCTTGGAAACATAGCTAAAGGGATTAAGATGCTGCATGTTACTGTATGTCATGAGACCAGCTACCTTCCTCACACCACCAGCCAGTCACCCATGTGTCTATTGTTTCCTACAGACTAACTGGGTCAGATTGGGGGGGGGGGGGTCAGGGATGGTTGTGATTAGCTCCACTCCAGGGGCCCATGTTTATCACACTTCTAAGAATAGGAGTACTGATTTAGGATCAGTTCTCAAGTCACGTGGCCACATATACTTGTCTCAGATCAGCTTTTATAAGATTTATAAATACAGGCCCAAGATATAGATTTTATGCAGCTGATAATGGTCATCTAGGATCAGCTTGCCTCATCGAGATGGTAATAAGTGGCCATGGAGGGGGTTGTGTCCAGTAATCCTAGATCAGCAGGCTTGATATAACCTCTGGGGACTTGTCAGCATCTGTCTGCTAGGCTATAATGGGCTCTGTGCCCAGGCCAGCATATGCTATGAATTGAAAGAAAGGCGAGTTATAAAAACGTTTGTTCTGTCAATGGTGTGGTGGTTGGGACCCTTGTGATCGAGCCTCTCAGCCTCTTCTCTCACGTGTCTCTGCTTCTCTGTCCTCTCAGCTTTCCTAAATGGCAAATGGACTGCATTTATATAGCAATTTTATCCCAAGCACTTTACAACTTATGCCTCACAATTTATGCCTCACATGTTATTTGAGATTTTAAGGCACAATCCAAAATGTATGTTTTTGAGAAGTTTGACTTGTTGAAAATATGCTTTTTGTAATGATCTTAACCTCTATCTTGACATTTCATAACTCTATCTTGACCTCTCATAACTCTATCTTGACCTCTCATAACTCTATCTTGACCTTTCATAACTCTATCTTGACCTCTCATAACTCTATCTTGACCTCTCATAACTCTATCTTGACATCTCATAACTCTATCTTGACCTTTCATAACTCTTATCTTGACCTGCAATTAGAAACTGGCCCCAGTAAATGTCAAAATGTCAATGAATTCCCCCACAGCCCTGCTTGTAAAATGTTGATCAACAAAAAACATATGACTGGCGAGATCCAATGCTGGCCTCGCCGACGTACAACGCAGAACCCTCTCATGGGATCAGGTTTTATAAGGCAACCCAAGTTGGATGATGGAAACTATACGCGTGGTGGGTGGTGGCGGTGGTGGAGACATGCCTGTATGATGTCTGCATCACTCTGTGCATTAGGGACAGTCTCAGCGCAGTGACAAGCAGCGCACACTGTTGATTACCAGTGGTTTGTAGTCAGACAGACCCCCCCACCCCCCCCACCCCCCTTCACGCTGCAGAGCTATTTCAGACTGATCAGCTGATGCAGAGGTCAAGAAGAAGGGAGACAGGGAGACATGAGGTCAGATTATAAACGGAGACGGAAGAGGGAGGAGTCAGAAGAGGGGTAATGAGAGCAGGGGGGAGGAGGAGGGGCTTCGCGCTATCCTGTAACCGCTTTTACTCTGTGTGTGTTTATTAAGCACAGTATGTTTGTAGTTTGTTGTGTGTGCGAGTGAGGAACGCCAGGGGTGTGTTTGTATGTGTTTGACTTTCTTTTAACTGAAGCCATGTGCACTCAAGCATAACATCCTCCGTGGTAAATGGTCAAATGGTAAATGGACTGTATTTATTTCACGGCTTTTATCCAAAGCTCTTCACAACTTGTGCCTCACATTCGTCCCATTCACTCACACGTTCACACACCGACGACGGAGGCGACCATGCAAGGTGCCAACCTGCTCGTCGGGAGCAGTTAGGGGTTAAGTGTCTTGTACAAGGAGACAACGACACACCGCCCCAGGACGAGTCGGAATCGAACTGGGAACCTTCCAATGACCAGGCGACCGCTCTACCTCCTGAGCCACTGTCGCTCAGGGGGTGATGAATCCTTTTTGAATAGGAGATAAAACAGGCTCTGTGAAAACGAGAAAGAACAGAGAACACAGAACGCAATGTTCAAACTGGAGTTATCATAGTTAGATACCAAGCACAAGACACTAGCAGTATAAGATAAGGTCCGTCGTCAAACATTGCCTATAGGCAGGTGTGGGGAACGTGTAATAACGTAGGCCTACTCAGTCTAATGGATCCGGTTAATATGCGATTTATTAACTCAGAATGATCAATACGTACAAAATAGTCAGAGAGAATGGCTGAATGGCTCTCATCCACACTGTAAAAAATAAAGGTTTTTTTCACGGGAAATTCACTGTATTATTTTACAGATTACTTTTGTTTTTCTACTTTAAGTGTAAATGCCATAAAAATACAGTAAATGACCTTTTATCAAAATATTAATAAATAAAGGTTGTAATCTGTAAATGTATTTGATTTTATTGTAATTTGACAGTAAGTATTTGGAAACCATGGATGCCAGACATTTATCGTTTTCTTGCAGCTTTTTTTTCTTACAGTGCAGGCTACTAGCTAAGAGACCCGGAAGTAAGAGACCGAACCCTTGGCTCAGGGGCCACTTATATACAGGGGGGGGGGGGGGCACACACCACATAAAATGTGGTTTACAAAGGGGAGGGGACAAAGACACATATCCTTATGAGAAGACAGGTATTTATCGCCCACACAGGGTACCGGGCAACCGGCATACTGGTAGTCTAACTATATGACCGGAAAGCAATAGGATTCAGATGGTAAATGGACTGTAACACTTTTATCCAAAAGCGCTTTACAACTTATGCCTCACATTCATCCATTCACTCACAAGAGTGCAAGGTGCCAACCTGCTCATCGGGTTAAGTGTCTTGTTAAATGCCCCATGAAATCTAAATAGATTGTTTGTCATTTCCTGGAAAACGAAAAAAAAATATTTGATGAGTCATCCAGCACACAGGGGACCGGGGTGTATACTAAATTTGCATCAAATGAAATGCTTTCTAGAATGACATTTACAGCACATTGTAACTGAGCCAGCACTCTGCCTCTTTAACTAAATTGAACAAATGTTCAATGTTAGCTTGCTAGCTAACATTATTTATGTTGCTAACCTATGTTGCTAACATTAGCTTGCTAGCTGATGGGTCAACCGTAATGCACATTCAGCACTATTGGCTTGGCTACTATAAATGGCAATCAATATCCATGACAAGTCTCTCCCTAGCTTCCTGTTTTTACAGGAAACACATAAATATGTGGAATCAAATAGAATTCTGCTAGCCGTTTCATGGGGACTTGAAGTGTCAAGGACTTCGACGGGCTGCCAGAGGAGTCAAACCAGGACCCTTCCGATTACCAGATGACTGCTCTACCTCCCGATCGAATGTTGTAATCAAATGCAGTGCTTGCCAAGAAAGTGTTATTCAAGCATTGTGTAACTTTCCCCCTACACACATACTAACTGTATGCAGTTAGTATGTGTATTTAGGTTATTGTATTATATGAATGTTTAATATTGATTGGATTTAGATAAAGTCATTGAACCGTCGTATTTGTCATAATAGAGCATTCTAGAACATAGAACCTTCTAGAACGTTTGTGGTGATGTTGTAATAGACCTTACTGGAACATACAACATTCTGGAACGTTTGTGGTGATGTCATAATAGACCTTTCTAGAACATAAAACATTCTAGAACCACAGTATGACGTCATGATAGAAAGTTATGGAATCTTTGTGATGTCACCGTATGATGTCATAGCCGAACGGCAGTTTTGCATCTTCGACCAGACTGAACAGGACCGAACGGATGGACTCAACAATGGACTGAAGCCAGAAGCCAGCAAGTGGATTTACGGCTTTCACATTACGAAGGAATTTTCATGTGTCGAGTCGGCTGTGATTTTGGAGACTGGGAAAAATACAGTTTTCTTACCTTGTAGTAGTACTTGTAGCTTGTATTAGTACTTGTAGCTAGTAGGAGCCACTTGTAGTAGTATTTGTAGTAGTGACAGGAATATTTAGGAAAGTAGATTTAGGACCACTTCTGTAAAGAAAGAATTTGCAAATAAACCATTTGGATATCTTTACTTTGCACTGGAGCGGCTGTGGACATTGCTTTTCTTTATCAACGGACGTACTACTCACGAGTAAGTAATTTGTATAATCATGACGACAAGGTCCTCTCACTTCAGCCTTTAATCGGCGTAGTTTATTATCACATTGGTACACAGTACATGAGACCTTCTCTCTGTGGGAGGTAGGTGGGAAGAGACAGAGAGGGAGGGAACAATCCCTTAAATACCCTCTTACCTGGCGCCAGCGTCAATAGCTCCGCCTATAGCACCCTCTTGTGGAAACAGTTAGACAGTTACATGCAATCGTATACATCACATAACTTTAACACCATTAATAAAAGGAAGGCTAAGTTAGGTCATCTAACTGGTCACATGAAGAAGATGAATCAATGAATGGATGAGGACGACGACGGTAACTTGGAAGGTGTACAGACAGGATTGGTAGAATTCAACAGTCTGCTCGGAGAGTTCTGTGCGCTTAATACCGTATACCCACTTCACCTCATACAGCTACGCAGAACCCCAGCTATGTCATTATTACTGCTACGTGAAGCTCAGTTTTGTGTCATTGGGATGTTAGCGTTGGAGAAGAGGTGGTATCTTGTTTCAGGAACCCCTGATACACAGGCACACACACACACAGGACATCTTACTCACCATGTAGAAGAGTTGAGTAAAGTGGGAACTAAACGGCAGTCTCAGGAATAGACTGCAGAGTCAACCCCGGTCACCATTCGATAATCTGGAACACTGTCCAGCCCAGCGAGCACCATCGGTCGCTGTGGCAGTATCCTATACTGACCTTGTTTTTAAACTATTTAGAACTTTGACCACTGAAAGTTTAGGACTCTGTATCAGCAGTGAAAAAGTGTTATCTGTGCGTGTCCCTAGCGAGAGGCAGTCCCCCTTGTCGCTTTTCTGCTAAATAAAACAACTACTGAAGACGTGCATTTATTTGGGGAATGATACACGGTTTACTGATTACTGCGCTACGATTTAGTGCTTTTCTAGAACTCCACGTCTCTTTACACTAAGGGACTGGGGCTGTGATTTATATAGTGCTTTTGTTAGGGTTTGTAACCGACCTCAAACGCAACGGCACAGAGAGGAAGTTCAGAGTTAGCCAAAGCAAGGGCGTATTTATTTACAGAGTCACAAGATGGAATGAAGTAGAGCAATTGAACAAACGGGGAATCTGGCATGTGAAGATTGTTGCGGCTCTGCAGATACTCCCAGTAGGTAGTGGTGAGGAATTGGCTAGTGACGTTTGAAGCGGCTCTGCAGATCCTCCCAGCTTTCTCTCCCGGTGGAAACGGAGAGAAAGAGAAATCAGAGTTAGCCCAGCGCACACACAGAGGCAGAGAGGTGACTGATCCAGTATAAATCCAAGTGACTTGATCTTCGGTGTACCACACACAAGTTAGCAGAGTCCAGAGAAAAAAACAATACGGTATCTTCAGTGTTAATCTAACACAAAAATTAGGTGAGTCCAGTACAAACAAAAACGGGATCTCTTCGGTGTTCACCAAACACACAAAAAACTGATAATCCAAAAGATAGTTTCCAAAAACTCACCAGAGCGCAACGCGAGAAGCGGGCAGATTACGAGGCGTAGCTCCGAACGGGGAACCAGGTTCTCCACAGCAGTTCTCCACAAAAGATCCTGGAGAGCAAAAGACAGCAACAGCGACGGGGAAGGCAGGTATATGCAGGTGTAATTCAAAACGACCCAACATCGATAGTAAGGGGGTCTGAGCATATAAAGCCTACAGGGGCGCTGATTACAAGCTGTGACAGCTGCGGGATGAGATTGATACTTGCTTCAAAAGCATGTGGCGGGGAAAGCACCAATAAACACGGCACGCATTAATCACATAGTACCTTAAAGGAACGGAGCGTGTGGCAGGGAGCGGACCAAAACCTCACAGTACCCCCCCCTCCACGGGAGCCACCCGGCGACCAGCCCGACCCGGCTCGCCCGGATGGGCACGATGGAAGTCGGTGATCAGGCCGGGATCCATGATGAGCTGGCGGGAGACCCAGCTCCGTTCTTCCGGACCGTACCCCTCCCAGTCCACCAGGTACTGGAAACCTCGACCCCGCCATCGAACGCCCATCAACCGGCGGACCTGCCACTGGGGGTGACTGTCCACCATCTCGGGAGGAGGAGGGTCCGGAGCAGGAGGCATCAGGGGATTGAGAGAGACAGACTTAACCCGGGACACATGGAAAATGGGGTGAATGTGCAAGGACGCAGGAAGCTTAAGACTCACCGCCGCCGGACTGAGTACCTTCAGAACCTCAAAAGGACCGACGAACCGGGGGTTAAGCTTCTTGGCCGAGGACCGAAGTGGAAGGTCCCTTGCGGAAAGCCACACCCTCTGCCCAGGGTGGTACGTCGGCGCAGGTACCCGGCGCCGGTCAGCCCCACGACTGGCGCGCTCCGATGACCGGAGCAACGCGGTCCTGGTGATCTCCCAGACCCGACGGCACCGGTCGAGGTGGTCCTGTACGGAGGGAACTGCCACCTACGACTCCTGTGCAGGGAAAAGAGGGGGTTGGTAGCCCAGGGATACCTCAAAGGGTGAGAGGCCGGTGGCGGAACTGACCATGGAGTTGATGGAGTACTCGACCCAGGGAAGGAAACGGCTCCAAGAAGCTGGTCTCTCGGCAGCCACACACCGAAGAGCAGACTCCACACTCTGGTTCATCCTCTCCGTTTGTCCGTTAGTCTGGGGATGATAACCAGAGGAAAGACTGACCGTTGCCCCCAATCCCTTGCAAAAAGCCCGCCATACCTGGGAAGTGAACTGGGGCCCCCGGTCCGAGACGACGTCCTGGGGAAAACCATGGAGGCGAAACACGTGGCGTGTCAGGAGGTCCGCCGTCTCGGCCGCCGAGGGAAGCTTGGGAAGGGCCACGAGGTGAACCCCCTTGCTGAACCGATCCACCACGGTCAGTAGGCACGTGTTCCCCTGGGAAGAAGGAAGACCTGTGACGAAGTCCAGCGCCACATGTGACCAAGGACGGCTCGGAATGGGAAGCGGCTGCAATAGCCCGGAGGGTGCCTGGTGGGAGGCCTTGCTGCGGGCGCAGACTGCGCAGGCCAGTACGAACTCCTTGACGTCGTTCCTCATGGTGGGCCACCAGAACCGACGAGCCAGGAAGGAGAACGTGCGATGAACGCCCGGGTGGCAGGCGAACCGGCTGGTATGGCCCCACTGGAGGACCCGGGACCGGACCGAGTCGGGGACGAAGAGACGATGAACCGGTACATTGCCTGGAGCGCGATGGAAGCGTAGGGCACGCCTTACCACCCCCTCGATGCCCAAGGTGACTACTCCTACCACCCTGGCCTCAGGGAGGATGGGAGTCGGGTCCTCAGTGGTTGGAGCCCCCTTGGAGTGTAACCGGGACAGGGAGTCGGCCTTCGTGTTGCGGGAACCAGGGCGAAATGTCAGCGAGAAGTCGAACCGACTGAGGAAGCTGGCCCATCTTGCCTGCCGGCCATTGAGGCGCTTGGAAGCACGGATGTACGTCAGGTTCTTGTGGTCCGTCCAAATGGTAAATGGCTCCTCGGCCCCCTCTAGCCAATGACGCCACTCCTCCAAGGCAGCCACAACCGCCAGCAGCTCCCGATTGCCGATGTCATAGTTCCTCTCGGCAGGGAGGAAACGACGCGAGTAGAAGGCGCACGGATGTACCTTCTGGTCTGTTGCCGACCGCTGGGATAAGATAGCTCCCAGTCCAGTATCCGAGGCGTCCACCTCTACGATGAACTGTCTCTTGGGGTCTGGATGGAGCAAGATCGGGGCGGAAGTGAACCTCTTCTTGAGGGAGCGGAACGCAGCACACGCCGCTGGGGACCAGTCGAACGGCAGGGCGGGAGAGGTCAGCCTGGTAAGCGGTTCCGCCACTTGACTGTAGTTCCGGATGAACCTTCGGTAGAAGTTGGCGAACCCGAGGAAGCTCTGTAACTCCTTCCGAGAGGTGGGTTCCGGCCACTCCTCCACGGCCCGGATCTTGCGAGGATCAGCTCGGGTCAAGCCTCTCTCCACGATGAAGCCCAGGTAATCGACGGAGTCGGAGTGGAATCGGCACTTCTCCGCCTTGACGAAGAGCCGATTGTGGAGGAGGCGCTCCAGCACACGGCGGACATGCTGGATGTGTTCCTCGAGGGTCTTGGAGAAGATGAGGATGTCGTCTAGGTATACTACCACAAACACCTCCAGCATGTCACGAAGGACGTCGTTCATGAGCGCCTGGAATACCGCCGGAGCGTTGGTGAGGCCGAACGGCATAACCAGGTACTCGTAGTGGCCCCTGGGAGTCTTGAAGGCGGTCTTCCACTCATCGCCCTCTCGGATACGGACTAGATGGTAGGCACTCCGGAGGTCCAGCTTGGTAAAGACGGTAGCCTGGGTGAGAGGCTCGAAGGTGGAGTTCATGAGAGGAAGAGGGTACTTGTTCTTAATGGTGATCTCGTTGAGCTGGCGATAGTTGATGCAGGGTCGAAGGTCTCCGTCCTTCTTCCCAACAAAGAAGAAGCCGGCCGCCACAGGAGAGGAGGAAGGCCGAATGAGTCCTGCTTCCAAGGACTCAGAGATGTATTGATCCATCGCTGCCTTCTCAGGGACGGTCAGACTGTAGAGGCGGCTGCCGGGAAGGGGAGCCCCTGAGCGGAGGTCGATGGCACAGTCGTAAGGCCGGTGAGGCGGAAGGGCCTGAGCCCTGGACTTACTGAAAACCTCCATGAGGTTGTGGTACTCGGGGGGTATGGTCGAGAGGTCCGGAGGCGGCTCACAAACGGATCTCCGGGGCGAGGGACAGGACGCCGCCTGAAGACACTGGGCATGACAGGAGGAGCTCCACCCCCTGATGGTACCGGAGGACCAGGCGATGTGGGGCTTGTGCAGCGCGAGCCAGGGCCGGCCCAGGACTACTGGGACAAGAGGGGATCTGGTGATAAAAAACTGGAGTCTCTCAACGTGGTTACCAGCAATGGTGAGCAGGACAGGGCAGGTGCGTTGAGTGATGTCAGCCAGGCGGTGTTGGTCCAATGCGAATACCTCCAATGGCCTCACTAGGTCCTCAAGTGGAATGTTGGCCCGGGTAGCAAACTCGAAGTCTAGGAAACTCTCGTCAGCCCCCGAGTCAATGAGTGCCTCCACCGTGGCCCGTTGGTCCGCCCAGGCCAGGGTGACGCTCATCAGACGGCTAGGTGGTGCACGGCTCTGGGAACGAGAAAAACGGCTCACCAGGATCTCCCGGGGTCCCGGCGAGCCTGGTCTTTTGGCCGGGTGGGGCAGTTGGCGATACGGTGTCCATCCCGACCGCAGTAGAGGCAAAGGCCGGACCTGAACCTCGCCTCCCGTTCAGCTTGGCTAAGATGAGAACGTCCCAGCTGCATGGGTTCCTCCCCGGGCACCGAACGGGAGGGAAAAGAGCCACCAGTCGTGTTGGGAGCAGGGCGACCCGCAGTACCGTCACGAGTACGGGGGGTCTGGAGTACCTCTGGAGGTCCCTGTCGGGTTCTCTCACGTCTTCTCTCCTGGAGGCGTCCGTCGATGCGAATGGCGAGGCTGAACAGGTCCTCGAGGGACTCAGGTTCCTCACGGGTCGCGAGCTGGTCCATGACAGCGTCGTTGAGCCCCCTCATGAAGGTGAGACGAAGTGCTTGATCTTTCCAACCGCTCTCCGTTGCCGCCAGTCTGAACTCCAGCACGTAGTCGGTGACCCCGCCACTGCCCTGCCGGAAGGTACCCAACCGGGCTTCAGGGTCCTGGCCACGGGCTGGGTGGTGGAAAACCCTGCGGAGCTCAGCCACGAAGTCTGGGTAGGAAAAACAGAAATCTGCCCCCATTGCCCAGGAGGCAGTGACCCACTGGGCTGCCCGGCCTGAGAGCAAGTTAGTCATGTAAGCCACTTGGGCTCCCCTTGAAGTGAATCGACTGGGTTGATGACGAAAAACCAACTCACATTGCATGATGAATGTGGCACAATCCTCGAAGTTACCATCGAACAACCGTGGTTCGGAGAGACGGGGCTCCCGAGGTGCGGGATCGGGAGGCGCGGGGCCTGCCAGGGCTGCGGGTGATGCTCCGGCCGAGGCTCCTGAAGTAAGTGGGGTTACAAGCAAGGTGTTAACGGTTTCACTCAGCGCTTGTAAGTGGAGGAGAATATTAGACTGCTGGCTAGCCAGAGAGCCAAGGGACCCCTGAATAGGCAGGACCTGCTCTCGGAGCTCCTGTACAGTAGCCGCAGCCGCATCTAGCTGTAGGCTGTGGTCGTTGGTTAACTCTATCTGGACTGCCAACGCTGTTCTGACCCTCTCTGTGTCGGCTGAGGTCGTCATGGTTGGGTCGTAATGTTAGGGTTTGTAACCGACCTCAAACGCAACGGCACAGAGAGGAAGTTCAGAGTTAGCCAAAGCAAGGGCGTATTTATTTACAGAGTCACAAGATGGAATGAAGTAGAGCAATTGAACAAACGGGGAATCTGGCATGTGAAGATTGTTGCGGCTCTGCAGATACTCCCAGTAGGTAGTGGTGAGGAATTGGCTAGTGACGTTTGAAGCGGCTCTGCAGATCCTCCCAGCTTTCTCTCCCGGTGGAAACGGAGAGAGAGAGAAATCAGAGTTAGCCCAGCGCACACACAGAGGCAGAGAGGTGACTGATCCAGTATAAATCCAAGTGACTTGATCTTCGGTGTACCACACACAAGTTAGCAGAGTCCAGAGAAAAAAACAATACAGTATCTTCAGTGTTAATCTAACACAAAAATTAGGTGAGTCCAGTACAAACAAAAACGGGATCTCTTCGGTGTTCACCAAACACACAAAAAACTGATAATCCAAAAGATAGTTTCCAAAAACTCACCAGAGCGCAACGCGAGAAGCGGGCAGATTACGAGGCGTAGCTCCGAACGGGGAACCAGGTTCTCCACAGCAGTTCTCCACAAAAGATCCTGGAGAGCAAAAGACAGCAACAGCGACGGGGAAGGCAGGTATATGCAGGTGTAATTCAAAACGACCCAACATCGATAGTAAGGGGGTCTGAGCATATAAAGCCTACAGGGGCGCTGATTACAAGCTGTGACAGCTGCGGGATGAGATTGATACTTGCTTCAAAAGCGTGTGGCGGGGAAAGCACCAATCAACACGGCACGCATTAATCATATAGTACCTTAAAGGAACGGATCGTGTGGCAGGGAGCGGACCAAAACCTCACAGCTTTTCTAGAACTCAAAGTCTCTTTACACTAAGGGACTGGGGCTGTGATTTATATAGTGCTTTTCTAGAACTCAAAGTCTCTTTACACTAAGGGACTGGGGCTGTGATTTATATAGTGCTTTTCTAGAACTCAAAGTCTCTTTACACTAAGGGACTGGGGTTGTGATTTATATAGTGCTTTTCTAGAACAAAGTCGCTTTACACTAAGGGGCTGGGGGTCGTGGGACAAACAACAGACACGCATGACACAAACACCCAAGGATGGATGGGGGGGGGGGGGCTAGGAGAAGGCAGTGGAGAATAGATGATAAGATGGGTGTTGAGGCAGGATTGGAAAACTGTCTCTAATGTCTTGGGGGACTGCCCTGGAGAAAACTCCTGTTATATCCTCAGTGTATCATGTGTATCTGCCGTAATGTACTAACTTCATAGATTATCAGTGACTTCCTGTGGCTAATAAAGTGGTAAATAAAGTGGTTCTGAGAGAAAAGATTCACATTTCAAATAAAAAATTAAAAAAAAAATTAAAAGAAATATGTACAGCAGTTAATATAGTCATTCCCCCAATCACTCAGTTACAGTCACCGGATACAGTCACCTCTTATAGATACCTCGGTATCTGGTTAGATAACACACCGTCTTTTTCTCAGCATGTGTTACGTCTTCAATAAAAAATAAAAGCAAAACTTGGCTTCTTGTACAGGGATTGCTCTTGCTTTAACTGCTCCCTGGTCCAAATGTCCATTCTCCCATTGTTTGACTATGGCAATGTCATTTTACAAGTAAGTAGTAATAATAATGCAGGACCTCTTTAGAAACATCTTTATTTGTCATACAACGACATGGGACATGCAATGGGCGGCACATACACACACATGCATTGTCTTTTTCTCAGGGTCGCCGATGCGCTTAACCCATCCCGTCGTCCATCCCCCCAAGGGCAGCCGAGAGCAGACAGGGCGAGGTACCGCGCCCGGGGACCAATCCAAGTGCTCCTGCCCGTCTTCGCCAAGGCAGCGTCAGCGATCTGTTGTGCATGTTTTTCCATTGGGTTTATCTTATCGGGGGGGAAACCCTTGCGAGCACGGGGAGAACATGCAAACTCCACACAGAAAGGCCTGGGAGATACCCCACCTGGGTACCTGGCAACGAGGAAACCTGGTCCCCAAGCGGGAATCGAACCCTGGACCTTCTTGCTGTGAGGCGACAGTGTTAACCACTACACCATGTGCCGCTATAATATATATAGGCAGGGAAGATTATTTAGTAGCAAAGTGCATGATCGTTTTTTTTCTTCTTTTCTTCATTACAGATATTGATTGAAGAAGTGTGTTTTTAGTTGACGGCGGAAAATCGGTCGGGTTTCGGCTGTCCTGACTGTGGTGGGAAGATGTAGAGTGGAGGGATCTTGAGGGTGTAATAGTTAGAGACCATTGACCAGAGGTAGGTGGGAGCCGTTCCCTTCGCTGCACTATATACCAGGTCAAGGACCTTGAAGCGGATTTGTGCGTCAATGGGAAGCCAGTGCAGCTCTCAAAGAAGTGGGGTAACATGGGCTGACTTTGGTAGGTTGGAGATCAGGCGGACCACTGTATTCTGTATGAGTTAAAGTGGCTTGGTGACGGTAGTCAGTAGACCAGCTAGCAGTGCATTGCAGTAGTCGAGGCTAGACATGACTGTTGATTGCAGGAGTTAAGTGGCTTGGTCTGACCCCTCCTTATTTGATACACCTGTTAAAATAGTCATCTACTGTAAAACCATGTCATGTCATGCAGATTAACACACACACATGCGAGATGGGCGACCCACAGGAACACACACACACACACACACACACTGAGTCGCTGATGAAATGTCTCTCTGCACTTTTCCCATCCCGTCGTCCTTCCCCCCATGGGCAGCCGGGAGCAGACATGGGCTGCGATCCCGCCTCAACACCCAGCTCATCTGTCCAAGTGCTCCTGTCGGTCTTCGCCAGGGACGCGACAGCGTTAGCGATCTGTTCCATTGGGTTTATATCTTATGGGGAGGGGAAACCCTTGCGAGCATGGGGAGAACGTGCAAACTCCACACAGAAAGACCCTTTCTTCAGTCAATCCTCCTTCCAATTTGCTTCTCCCAGCAGTTGGAACGAAATGCAAAAGACTTTGAAAATGGACAAATTGACCCCCCCCACTCATTTTAAGGACTCTATCGCAGAGTTGTTTACACACACCTGGCTGCAACTGTCACCCAGCCTGTAATTTGTCTGTTCTGCTTCATGTATTACATACCTTGTATTTGGTTGTTTGTTTGTGTATTTTAATTATTTCCCTTACCTCTGTGATGTATGTATCGTTTGTCTCTTTTCTATATAATAATGACTGGACTTTGGAGAAGTCTTTATTCGGCAAAAATACAAAATAAAACTCATAGGGAAAGTCATACCCTCACAGATCTATTATTGACCCCAAAGAGATCACGTATATATCCCCTACGCTGTATTTGCATAGAATTTGCATTGACTGACTATGAAGTAACAGCAGGCATGAACAGCTCAAGCCAGAAATTCTCCATCGGGGGGCTGGAAGAGCTGTGTGTGGAGGCGTGCTGGTCGGGTTGAGTAGTGAGTGAGGCGTGCTGGTCGGGTTGAGTAGTGAGTGAGGCGTGCTGGTCGGGTTGAGTAGTGAGTGAGGCGTGCTGGTCGGGTTGAGTAGTGAGTGAGGCGTGCTGGTCGGGTTGAGTAGTGAGTGAGGCGTGCTGGTCAGGTTGAGTAGTGAGTGAGGCGTGCTGGTTGGGTTGAGTAGTGAGTGAGGCGTGCTGGTTGAGTAGTGAGTGAGGCGTGCTGGTTGAGTAGTGAGTGAGGCGTGCTGGTCGGGTTGAGTAGTGAGTGAGGCGTGCTGGTCGGGTTGAGTAGTGAGTGAGGCGTGCTGGTTGAGTAGTGAGTGAGGCGTGCTGGTTGGGTTGAGTAGTGAGTGAGGCGTGCTGGTTGAGTAGTGAGTGAGGCGTGCTGGTTGGGTTGAGTAGTGAGTGAGGCGTGCTGGTCAGGTTGAGTAGTGAGTGAGGCGTGCTGGTCAGGTTGAGTAGTGAGTGAGGCGTGCTGGTTGGGTTGAGTAGTGAGTGAGGCGTGCTGGTCAGGTTGAGTAGTGAGTGAGGCGTGCTGGTCAGGTTGAGTAGTGAGTGAGGCGTGCTGGTTGGGTTGAGTAGTGAGTGAGGCGTGCTGGTCGGGTTGAGTAGTGAGTGAGGCGTGCTGGTTGGGTTGAGTAGTGAGTGAGGCGTGCTGGTCGGGTTGAGTAGTGAGTGAGGCGTGCTGGTCAGGTTGAGTAGTGAGTGAGGCGTGCTGGTTGGGTTGAGTAGTGAGTGAGGCGTGCTGGTCGGGTTGAGTAGTGAGCGAGGCGTGCTGGTCAGGTTGAGTAGTGAGTGAGGCGTGCTGGTTGGGTTGAGTGAGGTGTGCTGGTTGTGTTGACATTTACATTTACATTTAGTCATTTAGCTGACGCTTTTATCCAAAGCGACTTACACGTTTTGTACAACAAGACAGCAGGAAGGGCACAACTCTATCAGCTGAGTAACAATGTTCATCAAAGTGTTGAGTGCTACAGTGTAGTTTAGTATATTAGGACAAGTGCGTGTTGAGTGAGGCGTGCTGGTAGGGTTGAGTATAGTGAGTGCTGTCAGATATGGCATTAATTTCTATTTACAGACACAAAACCACACTGGACACATTATGCTGTTTCCGCCATTGACTGACAACTCTCTCACGGGCCATGCTATGAATCATCTGTGTGTGCTTGTATGTGTACATGTCCCTGGAGAGAGTTGGACCAGCATATCGCAGCTGTGTAAGCTATCTAATGCCACTGCAATCTTTATTGTGTGTATGCAGACTGGCTCTGGTTTCAAAGACAAAGTGATAACTGATAATAGCGTGTGTGTGTGAGTCTGTGTGTGTGTGTGTGTGTGTGTGCGTGCGTGTGTGTGTGCGTGTGTGTGTCATGTCTGTATGTATATATTATATATATAAAGAGAGGGATATATATATATAAATTCAATAAATTGTTGCCTTGAGACTTATTATGTACTAGAGCCTCAAGACAAGTGATGAGTTCCTCTTATATGATTAACGTCACTTGTCGTCGACGTCTTTGACATTTGGAAAGGGTTAAATGACGTAGAAACGCGTAGTACCGGGAGCAGCGTGGATGAATGAGCGGCGGGGGGAGGGAACGGGAACGGGACCAAAAGTCGCAACAGACAAGCAGCTGAAAGAGCACACGGTGACGGTCACGGTGACGCTCCGTGATTCCTTTGGTTGTTCAAAATATTCCTCACAGCGAGAGACACGTTTTTCATTCATCCATCGTCTTGAAAGCAAACTGGGGCTATGGCACGAGGAGAGGGCGCCGAGCAATATGCGGCGGCAACTTTATTACCTGTGAAGCCACTGAGTGCAGCAGATGGAATCAAAATAGCAAAGGTACGTGAAAATATCATAATAATAATACCGGTGATGAAACGGTGTGTGTATTATGGTGTATTTGGATACATACATTTCATCAAGCATGTTCATCGGGAGCGCCTTAATTAAAGGAAGCCTGTGTGAAATAATTTACATATTCTTTGTATTTTTCTTCTCAGAACGCCCATATTGAATATTATCGTCACGTATCGGTATAGATGATTTACACGAGTGTGTCACCTCATTATTGATCTAGGGTCGAATTATTATCCCAAACTACAGGTTATAGATTTTATAAACCGAGGATCATCATCACGCCACCTGAACGTTCCCCATTTCATTTGGGTCTCTGGGGTTTGAATTCCACCCATCTGTCATTAGGCACTTGTTCGTAGTGGTGCAGCCCATATATGGCTCTGGTACAGCCTTTCCGGTTTTAAAGGGGCAGTGTCTTCACTAAAGCTGCACTTCGACATTGTTTGATAAATATAACATGTATTACTAAATGTAATAAATGGCTCTGGTTGCATTATATTAGCTATCTCTATTTGATCATGTATTGAGGACAGGGCTCAGTTTATTATCCCTTTTCTATGGATATATTATAGACCTGGGGAGTGAGGTTCCCCACCTGTGATGTCCCCCCCCATTATAATAACCATTGAAGATCAAAACTAAATATTACAGCCAAATCCTAATTGTGTAGGAACACTTTGACCGAGGTGTATAGATTCGATTCTTTCATTCTTATACTGTGACTAGTTGTTGCTCTTATTAGGGTTGGGCCGATGGACGATGGCTGCTATTGTGGTTTTGTTTTTATCCACTGGTTACATTCTGCAGTTGCATCACTGACTAGTATTTAAAATACTTTTTCATGTCACCTTCAAATCTCAGCAGCAAGGACAGTTGCTAGCTAGTCAATCCTGTTCCCACTTTTAAGGGGGTGCATGATGAGAAGTAGGGTCTTCTTTGAATATGTTATTGTATTTTACATTGTACGTTTTTATTGTATTGTTTTACATTGTATGTATTTATTGTATTGTTTTACATTGTATGTATTTATTGTTTTACATTGTATGTTTTTGTTGTATTGTTTTATATTTTATGTACAAGGGACTGGAGATAGCAAAAGCTACAATCTAGAGCAACGCACCTTTTCTCTTCGGAGACTAATGTTTTTATTTGTACGTTGTCCCTGAAATAAACGTCTATATAAAAATATATATACAAATCCGATGCTTCATGAGGCTCTTGGGCTATAGGGAGGAAAAGTGACGAAAGATCGAGTGAGGATGGGCTCAAGTCAATCAAAATAGTCATTCATATCCAACATGCTATACATAAAGTATAAAAGAAAGTATGTAAAAAGTTGAAATTTTTATAGGAGTAGCCCATAAGAGGACATTATGCCAGTTCAGTAGACATCGCCCAACAGTTATACAACCAATAAAGGTAATGTTTGAACTCCAAGGTGTCCAATGGGGTTTTTGACCTTTAGTTGCTGGAAATGGCGCTATAGCGCACAGTGGGAGGAAAGGGGTCCCTGAAAAGTGCATCACGCATTCTTCCAACATAAGGACGCACATGCACAGCATGCACTGGAGACATGTAACACACTGCCCAAACAGGAAGTAAACTAACTGGTGCTACCTTCACTAATTTTCCCTTAAGATATTGAATAAGTATGGTGTCTGTGCACACTGTGTCCATGGAAACCACAACAAAACGCAGGCTTAAAGGTATGGTTTCCTTACACAGAAAAGGAACATGGAACTAATAGTCCATTTACTTTTCTGATAACTACCTCACTGCATAAAATGTTCATACAAGCTTCATTTTTGATTATTAGTGATACCCCGTACACACCCAGATTTTGCCCTCTTGGGAGAGGTGTATCGGAGGCTGTGACGTACGGGCGTAGAGACAGGTCTGCATATGAGTGTGGTTTAAAAGAACACGGCAACATTTTGGGAAATTAGCTTATCGTCTTTTCCAGAGAGAGACAAGAACATAGATACCAGTTTTCTCTCTGTGCATTCAGTAGAAGGCTATCTGGCTGCACGTTAACCTAGCTTAGCACAATGAATGGAAGCGGACATGGCCGGTTAGCCTAGGCCAGGGGTGGCCAACCAGTCAGAGACTAAGAGCCACAAAAATTACTGTGGTACCACAAAGAGCCACACCATATATACCAGCGTTTCTCAACCTTTTTTTCAGTCACGGCACCCTTCATGTGTTTATAGGTCCCACCCTCTGGCCTCTGATGTTGCTAATGTCTTTTTTATTTGGGCCTCACAGGGTTAACCTCTTAAGCCCGAGCGGTCCGGTACTGGACCGCAAATGACATCAGGCCATAAATCCATCTCTACAGAATAATTAATGTTGCATTTTCTTTTCAAATGTAGCCAAGAGTAAAGACCCTAACCCTGTCAAAACAGCAGTCCACATGTATATTTTCAGCATTACGTTTGTTTACCAATGATTAACTGTTATTAGTGAAATATGATTATAGAAATATCAGGGCATTGAGTCGGAAACCGGCGCATATTGACGGGAGGAAGTGGCGCAGCCAAAAGTGAGTGTAGTCTTTTAAAGGAAGAGACCCAGGGCTTTTGATGGACTTTCGAATTTAAAAAAAACGACCCTACCCTAGTAAGGGTCTTACTCTTTCTCATGTTATCCTTTGGATCCTTGTTGTGTGTTTTGAATCCATACATAAAATAAAACCAAACCCACTACCCACCCAGCTCACGCCAGCCCCTGTCAATCATCTGACTTCTGGATAAATTTGTTTATTTTTCGGGATTATCTCCCACAAACCTGAATGTTATTGCCATAATACGAACACAGTTAGTTTCTCTACCTCCTGTGAACGTCTAGCAAAAAAAGGCGTTGCAATCTGATGAACATTTTTGGAGAAATTTACATTATAAAAAAGTAACTGTACTTGTGAATCACGCCTGGTGATACTAAATCCAGATTGAATTCTGCCATTGGAAAGGGGAGATTTGGCCCGATCCATAGATGTGCCACTTGGCCATAATAAGGTAATTTATAGGCCTGATATTCAATAATCATATTTCAAATGGCATGTGTCTGGATGGCAGAATTCAGTACTGTATCTACAAAACCTTCTGTTTAATCATCTTCCCTTTATTAATTTGCTTAGATTTTTCAGGTCTGTTAGCATGGTGTTATTCACAGTCAAAGATAAAAATATATATATATATATAATTGAATTGATATTCTCCTTTTGGTTCATTACAATTTACTCAAGCCTAGTAACATACACAATATTTCTGACACTGGGAATACATTCCCTGAGATCCATAGATGTCCCTAGAATCAGATACCAAGAACATGCAAATGAACCATAAAAAAAAGTCTAAATGTTTATTCTACGTGTTATGGAATGAATGACAAAAAAAAAATATATATAATTATATATATTTTTTCAATGGAGGGAGGAGCCACACATTGGTGGGCAAAGAGCCGCGGGTTGGCCACCCCTGGCCTAGGCATTGTCCAACTAACACCTATCCCGAAGGCTAATGTCCGCTTCCATTCATTGTGCTAAGCTAGGCTAACATGCAGCCAGATAGCTTTCTACTGAATGCACTGAATCTATCTATCTTCTTGTCTCTCTCTGGAGAAGATGGTATGGTAATTTCCTAAAATGTTGGCATGTTCCTTTAAACATGCCCTTGTGCTTCAATTTGATAGGTTTAGACCTAACGAGTGAACTGTCTAACAATCAAAGAAGGTCAGACTCATTACAACAAAGAGCAAAGAAAACAAAGGTCATATGAGGTCATTTATTCAGATTGTAGACAATGGAACAACAGGAAACTGTATTCGGGTGGAAATGTGAATATAAACAAAAGCGAGCAGTTTACAAGAGAATTTGTCAGATACCTTTTTGAGAAAATGTGTTTTGTATCATAATCTTTACTCGTTTCCATGGTAACTACTACAGTAAGCCTCGCCAATGGTTGTTCGACCAATCACAAGAGCACACATATTAAAAAACATAAACTACGGCATTTTAAAAACAAACCAGTCAGGTAATCATGAGCATATAATACCAATAGTGTATTCTGTCTTTGTTTTTTTTTTTTACAATTTTGCAGTGTTCGCTTGAGAGACTGGTCTTCAAATGGCAATGCTTATGGGTACTGTAGTAGTTACCATGGAAACAGGCCAATATTCAGTCAGGTACACATTATTTCTTCTAGTTTTTTCTCAAATGTGAAAAGGCAGATTTCATTTAATTATGCTCAACTCTGCTCTCGTCAAATGTCAGACCAATTGAATAAGTGGAACCGTGTAAACCTTCCACCTTGAGAAACTCTGATGGTAAAAGACCAAAGGCAAAAAATAATCTGGAACCAGGCGGGTCTTAAAACTATCACATGACTCCTCTGTCTAGTCTGTCTCTGTCTCTCCCTTTGGAGATATGTAAACATGACATTATGCCTATGTGGAACATAGGTCTATCATTTTAGTATAGACCTGTTCGCTGTTTACAAACATACCGTGTTCGAGCCAATCAGCAATACCAACTGAGTCACGTGACTACGTTACCCCGGACCGGCGCGACCTGCTGCGCCAAAAGAAGTACAATGGGGCTCTATGGAGAAACCATGGCAACCCCCTGACTAAAAGTTGTTTCAAATGAAAATGGCTGGATGTCATTTAGCCAAATCAGCATGGCTGTGAGTCTTTCACCTTTTACATATCTAGCTTTGGCATGGATTGATTGTTTAGATCGCTAGCATGGCTAACGAATGCAAATATATTGTAGTCTGCCCCGTTGTTCTGACTAGGATTACGTTCCTTTCTGCCTCGGGTCTGCGCGCGCATATTTGTCATGACATCGTCAGGTCTATAATACCACTGTCAAATATAGGATTTTCCTTACCGGCTAAAAATATTTGTACTCTAGTCTAGGGCATCGTGGACTTACAGTAATAAGCTTACAGGTTTGAGGAATGAAGTGATGATCATTCCTGACCTATCATTCCTCAAAGTAGTAAGCCAATCTTCCCAGAAGCCCCCCTCTCCACAATACTGCACACATCAGCTGATGCTGCACCTTTTCTTCGTCGTCGATTGGCTTTGGGAGCAGGGCTACCGCATCAACCCCAGTGGCTGACATCGCCAGGCCGTCTTGTGTTGATCGGTTTTCGGTACGTGGTCATCAGACTCCTGACTTATCTGCTGACTCCTGGCTGCCCGTAAAGGCCAAGCCTGGAAATATCACACTACCTACAACATGTCATGTCCAGAGCCAATGGCTGCGTCCGAGCCAGGGCGGAGTCTCTGCAGCGGCGGTGTGTGAACCGCAGGGACGGGCGACTCTCGCACCACTCTGTAAGCCGAGGCGCAGGCGCCAGAGCGCAGCGTCACGGAGGCTTTAGCTCTAATCTCGGAGCGCTGGGCAGACGCAGAGGGGAGGTGGCCAGCCTCCGTCCCCGCGAGTTTAACAGGTTGCGTAGTGTGGCGGCAATTAACGCCAAGAATTCCGAGAAATGCCAAGAACTCGGGGAGAAATGAGAGCGACTTTTGATCTCGCCGTGCAGGGCGGACCAGATGTCCGGGACAGTGTGGTATAGAGCGGGGCAGTTAAGGACGGAGAGCCGAGCTGAATGGAACGGCACTGTGCCATGAAGAGGGATGAGATGGCACACACACACACACACACACACACACAGTGCACCACTGCTCACATCACTTTGTCTTAATGTATTGCTCCTCGTGGAATGCAGGCCTCTTGGACCGTGGGCGGGGGGAGAAGAGCAGCCCTCTGCAAATGGAACCATAACCGGCACTGGCATCTCCATAGTCCATAAGTAGGGATGCAGATGCACCCATACCATTTTTTCACTGCCACCTTTTCACTGCCGATTCCCAAGTCCCAGACTTTCAGTATCAGGCTGATAACAGAGTCCCGATCCATTGCTTATTGCAATATATAATAACATCTTCTCCATTAGAGAGCGATCTTAGGCGAGTCTGTGTAAAAAAAAAAAAAAAAATCAGCAAATCAAGTGAAGTGGTTCTATTTTAGTATTGGGGGAAATTCCCCCATGCATCCCTATGCTGCATAACACAATTTCTCATCTCCATTCCTTGTGTACCCCACCCCTCCCTTCTCTTCCAGAGGAGGGATGAGAAGAGCCGTCTCTCTGTGTGCAGTAAGCTGTGCTATGCCATCGGCGGGGCTCCCTACCAGATCACCGGCAGCGCTCTGGGCTTCTTCCTCCAGATCTACCTGCTGGACGTGGCTCAGGTGAGTGAGACCTGTGGCTTCAGCGGGAGGGGGACACCTGGGCCAGCTGATCTTCAGGGTTGGGGCAAGTCAAAATGGTCTTTATAATTGAACCCTTCAGACATGGAAGCAAATAGGTCAGTTTGGACATTTTTATGGAAAGCTCAATGTGTTTTCAGTAAGTATGAAAGTCATATCCAGATCACTTGGAATTGTGAATGTGATGCATCACCCAAATGTAATTATCCTCAACTGTTAATGAACACACACACACAACACTCAAACACTTTCAGACATCTTAAAACTTCAAACTAACTCATGCACTTCTTCAACTGAAGGATTAAGTTACATTTATATTTTGTGTTTTTAAATCATTTATGGGTATACAACGAAAAGATTCCCCTCAAAAGGCAAATGAAATGGAAAAAGAAAACGTCAAGAGGTCTAAAAAATTAGGCCATCTAATGCTGGCCATTTATGATCCTCTTCCCCACTGCATTCTCAAACAAACTTGTTTTTAATGTCTAAACATTTTTACTTAAATTTTAAGTGCCCATTTTTATATTTTAGATGTGTTGTTTTTTGTGTACGAATAAGCACCAAGCCAAATGCCTTGACTAATAAAAGGCCAATCCCCCTTTTGGATGTGAAAAAGCAGTATAAACATTTCCCTTATTCGTACATGTCTTACAAGTAGCCTATAGGTGCACTTGAGGGCTAAGGCCAAAACCTGTGCTCACTGGCTCCTGAGACTAGTATCATTTTAACAGCCTTTGGCACGGAGAATCCAGTCAAGCGCATTAACCACACTCCTACTGTTTTGCTTTGTCACTCAATTAGCCAGTGCATTAGCCAGAGCCTCTGGAATGACTGGAGGAGGGGGGGGGGGGGCTTTGTTGGACTCTCAATGCAGCCCATTCAAGTGCAAGGAGATGAGATCATTTGGAGTCATCTTGAATGCTACTTTGTTCGTAGATAATTTACAGTGTTTGCAAATTCCCCCATCTCTGGTATTCCAAGGCGTTGCGTGGCCTTTGGAATCTGGCCAAGCCCTACTTGGGGGCATCTTGTCTCCTAGATGTAATCACCGCTGGTAACGTGGGGCCTTTGTATTATTTTTTTAGACCGGCTACTCAGTGTCCCCCCGCGTGCGGTTATGATAGACGTGTCTTGTACTCGTCTCACCCCCCCCCCCCCCCCCCATCTCCCGTTCTCCTTGTAGATGGATCCATTCTACGCCTCAATAATCCTGTTTGTGGGCCGAGCCTGGGACGCTGTGACGGACCCGACGGTGGGTTTCCTGGTCAGCCGGACAAAATGGACCCGCTTTGGCCGCATGATGCCCTGGTAGGTTTCTTGAGCCACGCTGCAGCATGTGGTTTTTTTGGGGGGGGGGGGATTTTTGAACATTGTTTTGGTTGACCGGAAGAGAAGAGGAAATGAGACGATATACTTTTATTTTTTTTTAATTAGTTGGCAGGATATTAGTGGAGAATAACTTTCGGGAGGTGGGGGGTGAAGCTAATATTCCTTCCTGCCATAAGATGGAGAAGATAATATCAACTGTGAGCCGTAACCATGACAACAAGGATCATGTGCGTACATTGAAAAAGAAGACGCAAGAGCAGACTGTGTGTGTGTGTGTGTGTGTGTGTGTGTGTGTGTGGTGTGCGCCAAGCCGACCCTACCTTGTGCTGGTGTTACAAAGCTGTTTGATACGCATGGTGGCTACGACAGTAGCTGTATTGTTGCTGCCGCCGGCGCAAACATCCGCTGGCCTCCATTGCTTTTCAGAGTGTGACCCAGTCTGGATCCGGTCTCCGCTGCGTCACGGGTGCGGATGAGGACGCCGTGGGACAAAACACAAAGCTCCTCATTAGCAGCAGGAATGCGACGCCCAGGTGACCCTATGTGTGTTGTGGGTTCCATGAGAGAGGGACGCCGGCGGGCCAGAACCAGAACCGGAACTCTCCATGGTGCGTGAACTTGGAAGTTCATGAGTTCTTTTTTTAACGTCGTCGTACATATGCACATACAAAAAAAAACGTGTGGCACTTCTGTAGTGAAATAACATGGGTTTGTGGTGCACAATGTCAGTCGGGTGAAAGCGATCACCCTGATTACACTTAGGAGTTATCGGCCACGCGGTAAAGATGATTTAGTGGCCCTGTTTAGATATCCATATTGGATTCGATTTATTGTCATTATACAGCACAAGTACGGTACAACAAAAAGAGGTTTGGCATCCAACCAGAGTGCAAATGTAATGGTAAAGTGCAATAGTAATATACAATGTACAGGCGATTTAAACTGGGTATAACATATATAAATGAGTACTACTGGGTGTAGTGCTAATCGGATGTATGTACAATATGTACAGGTATAAAGACTGTATGGTCGTAGTCATACTGGCCAGCAGCGTAACTAGTAAGAGTAGGTAAGGGATATGTACATATATAGTATCTACAGATATGTAAAGGGATTATGTGCTGGTATGTACAGACGGGTGGATATATAATATATATATATATATATATATATATTAGGGATGCTCGATATTGGCTTTTTTACCGATACCGATATTCCGATATTGTCCAACTCTTAATTTCCGATACCGATATCAACCGATATCAACCGATACCGATATATGCAGGGTTTCCCCCCCAAAAAAACGGAATAATTTCAGGTAACTAATAATTTCACTGGATATATATAACAAATATTGTTTTATTTTTTTTTAAACCGATACCGATATTTTCCGATATCACATTTTACTGCCGATATCGGCCGATAATATCGGACATCCCTAATATATATATATATATATACGGTATATACAGCATTATTGTACATGTCATCATACAGAGTCTTTTGGGTTATATGCAGGTGTATATAGGAGGATTATATGCAGGTATATATTCAGACCGATATGGATACGTATATACAGTATATGCGGTAAATATATAATTTATATATATATGCGGTATATACGGCACTGCTGTACCATATAAGCGGAGATGTAGTCTTGTTAGTATATAGGGAGATGACCTTGGTGTCTGTGTGTAATACATACATGCTGCATACTGACATGACCAGGGTGTTAAGCTGCTCTTTGCCTGAAGGTGTAATTGAATACGGCACAAGGTGCACACCGAGGAGCAACACCACTCATCCCTGTCTGCCATCAGCTCGGTTAGGGTCACAGTGGGTCGCCCCATGTTGCTGTATGTATGGAGGGGGACAATGTGCTTCCATGCAGGGAGTGTCTACCAACTCTAGCATGTAGGGGATTTTTTTTTTTCTTTTTTTATTTATTTATCCTTTATTTATCCAGGAATGTCCCATTGAGATACAAGATCTCTTCTTCCAGGGAGTCCTGACCAACACAGCACACAACAAGTTTCAACATAAAACAGGGCATTAAACAAAAAACATACAATTCAAATATAAATACAGAGGGTCATTTGTGCAGTGGCAAGGAGCATAATCACATCAACAATAGCATCAGGTAAAACAGTTACATGTTTCATAAAGGGCTAATCGTAGCATACCTTTAAAAGCATTCACAGTAGGAAGTGCCTGTAGACAAAGTTTCACTTGCAGCGTATTCCATAAAAAGGGAGCATAGTGGGAGAATGCAGCTTTACCAAGCTCTGACTGCATCAAAGGAACATTTAACAGCATCCCATTTGCTGCTCGTCTGGTATTAAAAAAGCAAGTATAAAAGGACAGAAGTCTGGAGATATATAAGGGCAGCTTACCTAGCAATGACTTAAGGATAAAAATCAACATGTGTGATTGTCTTCTTTGGTACAGAGAGGACCATCCTAATGACTGATACAAAGTGCAGTGGTGGGTGCGAGAGCCTGCACCTGTTACAAAACGTATGGCAGTATGGTACGCAGAATCCAGCTTTTTAAGCAGGGAGGAAGGAGCATGCATATAGATTACATCGCCATAGTCTAATACAGGCAGAAAGGAACTCTGCACAATTCTCTTCCTGGCTTCAGACGGGAAACATTTCTTTAACCGGAAGAAAAAGCCCAGTTTAGGTCTAAGTTTTCTCAGTAGGTTCCCAATATGAACATCAAAGGCCATCTTTTCATCAATCCATATGCCCAGATATTTATAGGATGCTACTTTGTCAAGGCATGTCCCTTCCAGTGTCAGAATCGGGGGGACAGCTGTATTAGCTCGAGAGCGAGAGAAGGTCATGTACTTGGTCTTTTTTGCATTAAGGACCAGTCTTAGCCTTAGCAAGGAGTGTTGTAGTGTATTAAAAGCATCCTGTAGAAGCTCTATGGCCTGAGTTAAAGAGGATGAAGAGCCCCCCCCCCCCCGTGTGTGTGTGTGTGTGGGTGTTAGGGCACGAGCAGCCTACTGGAGTACTCGTTTAATTGGCACCTACTCGACTGGTAAAACACTACTTACCGAAGACTCTTAAGACGCTAAGCTTAGAGAAATCCCTCGCCTGAATCTTGTAGTTAACGATAATTGGTGTGTGCTTGTTGCTTTGTCACAATACACTGCGTCTATTCTGTTGCCAGTGTCATTACGATGAATTGAAAATGGGGGACCCTGATGTAAACAAGATGAAAGTCTTTCTCTGGTCTGCATCCCCTTAACAATTGTATGTATTGAGCTGTACTGTACTGTACCCATTCTGCAATCTGTTAATAAAGTTTTCAATCAATCAATCAAGTGTGACGACGTGCACGCTGCGGCTCCCAGGTCATCCAGACAAATGTTAATTTAAGTCTTCATTTTTTATGCATTTAAGTTCTATATTACTGTGTGTGTTTGATGCATTTGAGTTCTATATTACTGTGTGTGTGTTTGATGCATTTGTGTGTGTGTGTGTGTGTGTGTGTGTGTGTGTGTGTGTGTGTGTGTGTGTGTGTGTGTGTGTGTGTGTGTGTGTGTGTGTGTGTGTGTGTGTGTGTGTGTGTGTGTGTGTGTGTGTGTGTGTGTGTGTGTGTGTGTGTGTGTGTGTGTGTGTGTGTGTGTGTGTAATTCTTAGGTCAATAATAATAGTTATAGTAATGACAAGTAATGGCGTGTGTGTGCATTATTGCCGGTGTGTTTCTAGGTAGAAGAAAGCCATTGTTTGAGACCAAATGATTATTTATATTTGCTGGGGGATAGTAAATACCTTACGAGAGCAGTCATTATGTGAGGAACCTGGGGGCAATGTGAGGCAGAATGCAGGCCCTGCATGAGCTGCATGTGGTGAGGGGGTGGGGAAAAGAAACGGCTTCTCGCTCTGCCATTGGTCCAACCCACAACACACCATCAGCTTTCGACCAATTGGGGTTTGAGAAGTGTGTGTGTGTGATCTGAGTGACAGTTTGGGGTGGGGGTCTGCCAGAATCGAGGGAGGTTACCATGGGTCAAGAAAAGGCCTGATGCCTGGCTGCATGTCAATGAGGCCATTGTTGGAAGGTGGCAGTGTGGTTCTCTGTGGTGGCGCAGGAGACTGAGCCAAACAACTAGCTCTGCTACCAGATCCTGCCTGCAAACAAAGACATACGGATATTGTTATACAGTGACACATTACGTATCTAAAGTGTATTGCATATTGAGATTCTCATCAATATCTAATTATACTTGATATCCAAGATGATATAAAAGCGTATATAATCACAGGGCACTATGACAAATGTGCTAAATAATACTATGACACAATGCTAAAACACCACACATACACCACACATTATGCCACATATTATGCTACAAATACAAAGTCGGCAGCATACAGACAAGACTGTAGACGGAGACTGCACATCTCTGCATCTGGTAACACTCACCATCGACCCTAGGTCAACATGCTTCACAATCTTACATATTAATTTAATATATTTTCACTCCCCACAGGTGTGGGACCCGGCCTTAAGGTCACACACACACACACACACACACCCATACGCATCAAAGCAAAAACAACCACCACCCCAGACATAGCCTCAAATAACTCACATAGTCTCAGAACAAATAACTCACCTTACATTGTCACAAATGTCACAAACCGTTAACATACTACCGAGCACATACCCAAAAACCAATATCCAATATCTCGACCAGGCACCCACGCACCATATATCTCGGATCCTTATCACTAAGGTAAACACGCACCCATCCTTTGACCAGGAAACATACTGAACACCCACGCGTCTCGAAACATGACACGTAAATCATACTTCCCCTATAGGTGTATCTAAAACCAGATGTATCTCAATCATTGATTTACTCCAGAAACGAATGAAAAATACCCCCGCATCTGTCCTGTCGGCTCGACAAACTCACGCTCGCGCCCACGCACTTACATGCACGCACACATACTCACACGCACATACAATCAAGACTTACACTAAACCCATCACAATAAATTATGAACACGCCCTAGTAATATGACACACACATATACACTTAGAACATAAGAAGGGACTTCGATTTATTCTGGACTTGACTTCTCTGCTTCCTTTTGATTTGCTTGGTCACATGATCTGTACTTAGCAGACTCTAACTTTGTACTCAGCCGGGGGCGGCTACGTGGCGTAGTGGGCAAGGCGCTCGCCACGAAATGCTGGAATGAATGAATGAAAACTTTATTTAACAGATTGCAGAATGGGTACAATACAGTACGGCTCAATACATACAATTGTTAAGGGGATGCAGACCTGAGAAAGACGTTTGTCTTGTTTCCATCAGGGTCCCCCATTTTCAATTCATATAGACATTTATGACATACACAACATACATGACATTTATGGCATAGGGACATATAGGTATTTAGTACTGATACATTTGTGACATAAGCGGTATTCAAATATACAGTACTGTTACCCCTAGATCCTGATAGAGTATATACATATGATGGGGAGGGGACTGTACATTAGGAGGGGGTGGGTGGGTGGGAGGGAAATATACATACGGCGGGGAGGGAATATATACATGCGGTGGGGAGGAGACTGTCTATTAGGAGGTGGTGGGGGTTTTGGGCATTTACGGTGGCCAGTTTCGAATTGCAGCCTCCCGTAGGTGCTCTTTAAGAGCGGTTTTGAATGTGGGCAGGGATTCACATTCCTTTACAGCTTTGGGTAGGGCGTTCCACATTGTTGTGGCATAATTGCGAAACGTGTTTAGTCCCTTGTTTGAGCCGAATCTGGGTTTAACATGATTTGTTGAGCTTCCTCTGGTGTAGTGGTTGTGGTATTCACTGACCTTTGGGAAGTATTTTGACATGTACATGGGCACCCCGGTCGTATAGTGTATCTTGTAGACCAGGCCCATTGCAAGTTGCTGTACTCTGTCGTCTACTCTAAGCCATCCTAGGTTGGCAAAGTGGGCAGGGGTGAGGTGGGTTCTGGGGTTCAGGTCAAGTAGTAGTCTGACCAGTTTGTTTTGTGATGTTTGTAATTTTGTTTTAAGCGCCTTTGAGGTGCTTTGGTACCATGAGGTGCACGCATAGTCATAGTACCCTTGAATGAGTGCTCCTGCCAGAGTCTTCAGGGTATTCTTGTTTACCAGAGAGGAGATCCGGTACAAGAATCTAGTTCGTTGGTTGACTTTTTTTATTACATTGGATGCCATTTTGTCACAGGAAAGATTTGCCTCTAGGATGGAACCCAGGTAGGTAATTTCGTCTTTCCTTGTGACAATATTGTCACCCACTGTAACTGAGAATCCGTCGGTCTTGCTGAGTTTGTTATTTGAACCGAAGATAATGGACTCTGTTTTGCCCATGTGTAATGATAGTTTGTTATCAGCGAGCCATATGCAGATTTTGCCTAGTTCGGTGCTGAGGGTTTTTTCAACCTGCAATTTGTTCTTGTCAGAGACCAGCAGGGCTGAGTCGTCCGCAAACAGAGACGCTGGGCTCGTCAGTTCGAGCCCAGCGCTCCACATTTGCTTTCAGTTTAGCTGGTCGTCCATACTAATATACATTGGCCGTATTAGGGGGTGGGAAACTGATGGGTGGGGATCGGGCGTTGTGGACAGCGACTCCTACAGGTCGGTTGGTGCGCCTGCGCAGTAGAATCAGGAAGTGTCGGGGGCAGCGTGAGCCTCCCACGCGTTACTCCTCGCCACTGAGAGATCGAGCTGCGCAGGTGAAAAGATGCAACTGCTGTTACCTCAAGTACCGGAGGGGACTTGTGCTATGTATGACTTAGTCCACATTGCAGCCGGCTTGTGGGAGGCAAGAAACAGCGTCCGTGACAGGCGAGGGTTGAATTGGATGATACGAAATTGGGATGGGAGAAAATATAGAAAATGGGAGAAAAAGTGGATAAAAAAAAAACCGTTGTACTCAGCCGGCCGGTTGTATTGCAGCTTAATTTCCATTGTACTTTGTTTATTCATCAAGTATCATCCAAAGTGTATCATCTCTTTTCTTAATTTTTTAACCTTTGTGTATAAAGCTAAATACACGACAGCACCCGCACACTAAATAGACGTTCAGCTTTACTACTGCTTGCCTCCCGTTTCTTTCCAGCGCTGTTAAATAAGGTAATTTGGTGTCGGGCGTCTCTCTCTCTCTCTTCAGCGGCGTGTGTATTCTGCCCCAAGGTCATTGCTGATGGCTTTGCCGACACCCCCCCAACCCCCCCCTCACGTCAGGCGAACCTGCGATCTATGCATAATTGGCTGTGACGAGAATATGGGGGGGGGGGGGGGGGGGGGGGTAGAACAACCGATCGGTATGAAATCTGACCTCTATATCCAGATAAGAATGAACCCATTAGCTCTCATTAACCCGATTCTGTCAGCCAGTAAGACTGAGGCAGGAGGGGGTTTTCATGGGGGGGGTGGGGGCTCCCTATGACTAACCATGTATGAGTGGGGAGACGTGTTAAATAAATAAAACATCCCTCCCGTGTTCAGTGTAAGATGATATGTCCTTTGGGGGAGGGGGGTCTCCCAGCCGTTCCAGCCTCACAGCAGTGGAGGCCACAGTATTGACTCACACATTGTGATATTACAAGTGCTTTTACATCACGCCAACACGGACCCTTGGAGGTCAGAGGTGACCGTCCTTAAATGGTTGGCGTGTGTTTGTCTGTTTGTCTGGAGGGGGGGGGGGCTGATACCAGTGAGAGAGAATTGAAAATGGGGGACCCTGATGCAAACAAGAAGTCTTTCTCTGGTCTGCATCCCCTTAACAATTGTGTGTATTGAACTGTACTGTACCCATTCTGCAATCTGTTAATGAAAGTTTTCAATCAACCAAGAGAAAAAGAACGCCTACCATTCCGTTGGCACAGAAATGTCTCCTTCGCCCCTATATACTGTATGTTACAGACTACAGTCCTAACTGGTCGGGGGGCGAAGACCCAGCAATCGGACCACCCTTCATCGGTTACATCTGTTGGACTGGTCTGTTAACAGTTTTATTGGAAGCGTGTCTCTTCCATCGGACGCAAAAGGCCTCTCAAACTCAGGCTCCCTCCTCCAATTAATTCTGTTTGCAAGGTCAGCCGGAGGACATTGTGGTACCAAAGGGAGGCTTTCTCACACGATCCATGACCATAGTGTGAGTGTAGCGTGGGGTGAGAGCAAGGTGGGCCAGCATCGCTCCAGCGCGAGGCCGGCCCTCCCCTCTCCTCGCCTCGCCTCGCCTCCTCTCCCCTCCCCACTCCCGACGCGGTGCCACCCGAGCCCATTTTCCACACGGCCGGATTACGGAGATTATTCACAAAAGACATTGCTTACAAAGCGCCAAGTGAAAAGGAAAGTGACCAGAATGAAAAGGGGGTCAGGCTGCTGTTAACAGGTTGCAGAATATCTCACCTAAACATTGCCACCTCGGAGGTCACGACACCTTCATCATATGCCAACTCTATTGTAGTAATAATAATACCTTTCTTAAAAACAAGCTTACAAAGTGCTTCACAGAGAGAACAAGCAAATAAAGCAATAAGAGCAATTAAAGAGCACACAGCAAATAAGATAACATATTGTTATTATTATTATTATACAGAATGGTAAATGGCTGCATTTATATAGCGCTTGTATCCAAAGCGCTTTACAATTTGTTCCTCACATTTGACCCATTCACTCACACATTCACACACCGACGGCGGAGGCAACCATGCAAGGTGCCAACCTGCTCATCAGGAGCAATTAGGGGTTAAGTGTCTTGCTCAAGGACACCTCGACACGCTGCCCGGGAGGAGCGGGAATCTAACCGGGAACCTCCGGTTACCAGACGACTGCTCTACCTCCCGAACCACTGTCGCCCCCTCACAGACCTTACTTAACACTTTGAGTGCCAGCCACGAGAAATCTCGTTAGTTCATGCCATGCGTTGAGTGCCAACCAATGAGAAATCTCAAGAATTTTTTTTTCTGAAAGTTTAAAAAAACGAGCGTTTTTCAAAATGGTATAAAACGGAAATGAACCGATTTTAAAAGAGAAAAATAATCAGTTTCGACTGACTGCAAACAAGTCATTGATAAGCAACGGGCGTATTAGACACATAGCCATAATTTAAGATATAGTTTATGCGTTCGCAAATATGATCGCCCTCCATTGACTACAGCGTTGGCACTCAAGCGCCTATTTCTGGCACCCCCTGCTGGCACGGAAAGTGTTAAATGGTAGAAGATGTCTTTATTTGTCATGCAGCAAACGCACACAAAGGCGACACACAAGAACACACGCGCATGTAAGATGGGCGGCACACAGGAACACACAGGTCACCAATGAAATGCCTCGCTGCGCAAGACATGGGCTGCGCCCCCGGGGACTAATCCAAGTGCTCCCGTCTGTCTTCGTCAGGGACGTGACAGTGTTAGCTTGGTGGGGAAACCCTTGCGAGCACGGGGAGAACATGCAAACTCCACACAAAAAGGGCCCGGGAGATACCCCACCTGGGTACCTGACTCCCTGGTCACCAAGCGGGAATCGAACCCAGGACCTTCTTGCTGTGAGGTGACGGTGTTTGTTTAAAAACAATGTTTGAAGCTGGGATGAGATGGAATGGACTGACTTGGCAACCCGGCACTTCTCTCGCTGCTCTTTGATGTAGGATCGTGAGGAAAGCGAGTCATGATCCAATAGAAAACCACGACTCACTGTTGAAAGTGAGCAAGTGATTTTGATTGTTTTGTCACCACACAGATCGAATGGATTGAGTATACAGTATCGTCGGCGTAATGAAGATCTCTTTCAGAGCCACCTAACTGATCGTCCACCCTTGTCTTCCCAGGATCCTCCTGTCCACTCCATTCGCTGTCCTCACCTACTTCCTGATCTGGTATGTTCCTCCAGTGGAACAAGGGAAGGTCCTGTGGTTCCTCGTCTTCTACTGTCTCTTCCAGTCGCTGCAGACGGTCAGTACCTCCTGTTGATTGGAGCAGAGCTTGGTGGACAGGGAGGACCACAGTAATTTATTTCGGTACAGCTGAGTCGGCTTCCGCGGACTGTTGTTGATGATGTCATGATGGGAATGAGTGTTGGTTCATGTGTGGTTCAGGAGACAAGTTTGAATGTTCCTCCATTGATGCCTTTTCCATGGTAACGCATCAACCTACTGAGTTTCATGTACCAAACAAAATGACCTATCTCAAGCCCCGCCCTCTTTCCTTGATCCTCCAATCGCAACTGTTGCTCCCCTCGTCTTCAACAAGTTTGTCCGAGGGAAGCAACAGTTGTCGTGATCTCCATGACAACATTATCCAACAGTCTATGGTAGCCATTTTAAGCTGTACCAGTCAAATTACCCATTCTGTCTATTGTATTTCTATGCTTGATATTCTCTGATATATGACCGTGTTAAAGAGATGGTTCACAATTTTGGAACCCTATCCCTGTTTCCTACTCATCCATGACACTGTCGATCGGTTGGGGTCCTTTCTCTGCACAGTCCACGCTGTTCTTCATACCATATACCCGCAGCTGTGACTAGTTGGCCACGACCGAATGCAAAGTCAATGGGGACAAGCTCCCGCCTGTACAAGCCGTCTGAAACCTACTTCTTTCAAGATTTTTTTTTTAATCCCATATCTACTAACGAGCATGCACTGAACCCTTATGGCATAGCGGTGAAAACCAATTGACTGTTAATTGTATTTATGTTGATGGCAGTGAGTGCTGCTCAGGAAGCACTATTTATTTGATTTTAATTATTTTATTTTAATACTTTATGCTAATAAGTAATGTATCTTGTACAATATCATCCTTAACTGAAGATGAGATTGTTAATGATGTTGATAATGATGTAATTGATGTTGATAATGATGTAATGTATTGAATATTGTTGTAAGTGCCGGACCCCAGGAAGAATAGCTTTTGTCAAGTGCAAAAGCTAATGGGGATCCTAAATAAACATAAACATAAACATACTCCACGGTGCACACAAAATAGATTTCAGTTGGTTTCAGGCAGCCTGTACAGGCGGGAGCTTTGCGTTCGTTTGTGACTGAACTAAGCGGAGCTGCGGGCGTCCAGTATGGAGAGTAGCATGGACTGTGTTGAGAAAGGGCAGAGAGTTGTCTGAGAAAGGGCTGAGAGTTGTGCTGAGAAAGGGCTGCGAGTTGTCTGAGAAAGGGCTTATTCTTAGTTACTATGTGTTAGAATAGAATAGAAATACTTTATTTATCCCGAAGGAAATTCAGCACTACAGATTGCTCACAGTAAACGGTAAACATTTAGGTAGTCGGAAACAAGTCACAAATAAGAATAAAGAATAAATAATCAAATATGGTCCGGGATATACATTGTTATGTATATACAGCCACAAATATACAGTAAGTGTACAGTACTAGAATTGTAAAAGATTTCTATTTTCAAAGTAAAAGTCCTGTGTTTTGTTTGTGTTGGCAGTGCTTCCACGTGCCGTACTCTGCCCTCACCATGTTCATCACCACAGACCAGAAGGAGAGGGACTCCGCCACGGCCTACCGTACGTCAGCCTGCCGCTCGTCATGTTGTTTTTGTTTTTTATGTGTTTTTTCTTTTTTTTATGTGGACGTTTGCGCGCATCCACTCACTTTGACCCATCCTTCCCTCCGTTCTTCTCAGGTATGACCGTCGAGGTGCTGGGCACGGTGGTCGGCACGGCGATCCAGGGGCAGATAGTGGGCAGGGCCATCACCCCCTGCGTGCCCACTGAGTACGACGTCCTCGACAACGGGAACTCTACCCGGACGGGGTCGGAGGTCAACATGTCCCTCATCTCGCTGGACGAGACGGTGAGACCCGGGAGTGTTCTGCAAAGGATGACGCTAAATATAATATCATGTTTACACTCATTGGTATTCATAATTTTATATCTGTTGGATGTCTAGTGTGAACTGAAAAAGTCATCCCTGAGCTAACGCTGCCTCTCCGGCCCCCCCCCCCCCCTCCCTCCTTTACAGAAACAAGCCTACCTGATCGCCTCGGGAGTCATCTGCGCCATCTATGTCCTCTGTGCCGCCGTTTTGTTCATGGGTGTCAAGGAGGAAGAGGGTGAGGGAACCAATGTGAACTAGGGCTGGGCGATTAATACATTTTATCGATTAATTCGAATTCATGATTTAGGACGATTTTCAAAAGAAATTATTTAAAGGGGAACTATTTTACTATTTCTTTCACTATTTGGGCACTTTTACACAATTCCTGTGAGTTTATGGAACACCTCTGTAATTATATATTTTTTTTAATTCATTGTTTTGTATTTCAAATCAAGTCCTCAAAAACAGCATTTTTCTACCTGAAGATCTTAAGCTGTTTTGAGGCTGGGCTCCTAAACCACTGTGTGGCCTGCGCCGCCGCCTGAACATTATCATGCAGCGGTGTCTCTCTGACATCACAAATCAGCACATTTTCAGATGACTCAGTTCAGTGAGGGTGAATATTGTGAGAGGAGAATTGGAAGAATGCGCCAATATGAGAATTAGAGACATAGATCATATTAATATAAGTCCACATAGCTAGGAAACAATGCTAAACACTGAAAAAGGCCATTTATAAGATAGTTCCCCTTTAAATAAAAAAATTCCCCAAGAGTCACCTTTTATTTTACAAAAAGTGATGTTTGGTGAAAGTTAGATTTGCACTTTATTAATCCCAATAGGGAAATTCATTCTTGTTTGATGATCAAGAGGCACCTTTTATTTGTTTTAAGTGAAGTTTGGTGAAAAAGCAAGTTATTGCACTATTAATCCCAATAGGGACATTCATCTTTGTTTGATCAAGAATAACCTTTTATATATATATATTATTATTATTATTATTATTAAAAAATGTAAGTGAAGATTGGTGAAAGTTAGGTTTGCACTTCAATCCCAATAGGGAAATTCATCTTGGTTCGATAATTTTTTGTGTCAAATAAAAACAAAGCTTATTTGAATGATTTCCTTGACGTTTGTAGTTTTTAAGAGAAAAAGTCGATTAAAATCGGATGTGGTGTGAAAAAATCTTGAGATTTTATTTAGTGCCTGGTTAGAAACGAATGAAAATGGATGGATTATCCAAGTGGGGGTCCGGGGGGGGTGAGCGAGCAAGAGCATATGTATGTAGGGTATTAGATAGCAAGTATTGGGTATATATCTCGTAAACTACATTTATAATGATTCAAATGGTGATTTCATTGGATGTTTACTGTTAATGCTTGTGTGTCTAATTTGATGTTATGTTAAAAAAAAATTAAAAATTAAAAAAGAATTTAAATAGATTTTATTTGTAGGCCATATCGCCCAGCCCTAATGTGAACCAATGGGTGTCCTTTCAATCAGTTTTTTCTCATATTTAAACAATCGAAAGAGCTGTGCTCGGCAGACCCCAGCCCTTCACGTTGCACATTGTTTTGATATTTCTGTCACAGCAAAAGAATGAGGAGGCCACATTTTGGCAGTCGCTAAATGTTACAAACAAAAGGACTTGGGATCCGCTTAGGATTCCTCATGGCAAGGATTTAGCTGCTGCTGATATTTGGAAC
Source organism: Notolepis coatsorum (assembly GCF_963971535.1). NCBI lineage: Eukaryota > Metazoa > Chordata > Actinopteri > Aulopiformes > Paralepididae > Notolepis > Notolepis coatsorum. Next base: position 20,850,400 of record NC_140167.1, on the reverse strand, counting down.
AGTGGCTGCTGCTGCTGGGAGCCTAACTGTTGTTCTGTGTCCCCCGCCCTGTGCTGGCGTTCCAGAGACCGTGAGGGTGAAGTCGGAACCAATCTCCTTCTGTCAGGGCCTGAGGCTGGTGATGGGTCACGGACCCTACATCAAGCTGGTCATGGGTTTCCTCTTCACATCCCTGGCTTTCATGGTAAGAGCGCGTAAAAACCAGTGTTTTTGTTTTGTTAAAATAAACGGTCTACGTGTTAAAATAATAGCTCTACACTCCCGACGGCCATCACTGGTATATAGAGTGTCTGGTCAGTAACATGGTTACTGACCTGGTATCCCGTTCCCACTTTATCAGGAGAGAGAGGTCCACATTGCAAAAATGGTCTGACAAAAATAAGAAATAAAAACTCATTTTAAGCAAATGTGTCATTGAAACTAGCAAAATAATCCAGTGCAGTAAGCTAATTTGATTTGGCAAGATTTCTTGAAATAAACTTAAAAAAAAAAAAAAAAAAAATCTAGGGTTCTCTCTCCTGATTTGATAAAGTGGGAACAGGATACCAGAACATGTATTGGACTGGGAGACCCATGTTACTGACCAAATACTCTATATCAGTGATGGCTGTCAGAATGTGGAACTATTTAACACTTATTTTATAATAGCCACTTACAGCGCCTTTTCAATTTGGATGAAAACTGTTATTTCTCTCCCTTTGACAGCTTTTGGAGGGAAACTTTGCCCTGTTCATTACATACGCTCTTGGCCACAGGAACGACTTCCAGAACATTCTCTTGGTCATCATGGTGAGTTTCCCCGTTTGCTGCTGAGAAAAACTCATTATCTACTATCCGGGGGCGACAGTGGCTCGAGAGGTAGAGCAGTCTCCTGGTAATCCGGAGGTTCCTGGTTCGATTCCCGGGCAGCATGTCGAAGTGTCCTTGAGCGAGACACTTAACCCCTAATTGCTCCTGATGAGCAGGTCGGCACCTTGCATGGTTGCCTCCGCCGTCGGTGTGTTAATGTGTGAGTCCTCTAAGGACAACAGGAGGCTCTGCTCTAAAGGAAGTCAGTGATTTCAAGTACCTGGGCTCGTGGGTCAACTCGTCCGAGCAAGACCTTAAAGTGAGGAAGGCACTTGCGTGGAGGGCTCTGAACGGCATGACCAGTGTGTGGAAATCCAACCTCTCCCGTCAAATCAAGGTCAACTTCTTTCATGCAACAGTTGAGTCTGTCCTTTTGTATGGCAGTGAATGCTGGACCTTGAAGCCCACCCTGCAGAAGTCCTTGGATGGGTGCTACACCAGAATGATGCGTGTGGTGCTCAACAGGGATGAGCATGTCACTAATGCAAACTTGTATGGGGGGGTGCTAAAGGTGAGCGATAAAGTGGCAGTCAGGAGAATGAGGCTGGCAGGTCACTGCCAGAGACACCATGAGATGCCAACCAGCAAACTTGTGCTGTGGGAACCAACACACGGGCATCGATCACGAGGACGTCCCACGTTAACCTACGTGGACGTACTCAGGAGAGATGCGGGAACAGAAAGCACCGGCGAGCTAGCCAGATGCATGGAGGATCGGGATGACTGGAAGCACCGATGGAGGGCCCGTCCGAGGACGACCTAGATAGAATGGGTAAAATGTGAGGAACAAATTGTAAAGCGCTTTAGATAAAAGAGATATATAAATGCAGACATTTACCATTTACTATCCCACAGTAAAAGCATACCAAATCACCAGAAGGGCATCAGTAGAATTATTATTATTACCATACCATCCTGCCCTACAGGATTAAGATCTAATATTATGATATATTATTGCCTATATTTATTGTCTTTCTCCTACCCATACGCCCAATCCTCCCCCATGCTGCTATGATGCCTGAATTTCCCCAAGAGGATCAATAAAGGAATATCTTATCTAATCTTATCTTAATATACATTCAACGTTGCAGAGTGCATAGTGTTAAACATCTCTGGATCAGTTGGGGGGGGGGGGGGGGGGGGGGCTTTCCTCATGTGAAGACATGCGTGTCTGTGGGGCTGAAAGGACAGATTTTCAGGGTGAGAGGACGTGTTGTTTTGGCCCCTGGGAACCGGTCCCCTGCTCACTCAGTCCAGGAGAGCAGGGGATCCAGGGAGAGTCGGGCTCACACAGTGGAGCTTTTGTTGTCCGGGCGATCAGTCAGTGCCACCATGGGAACAGCGGTGCTTTTCTGGCTCTCTCCATTCTGTCGTTTCATCGCAGCTTCTTAACCTACAGCCTTTCCCTCTGAGTGGAATTGGAAAAAAAATTTAAAATAGAAATAGAAATTGCCTCTGGTCAGTTTGGATCATTCATGCCAGTTCTCATTCTCCTGAATCAGTGGCAGGCTTGACCTTGTGTGGTCATGTTACACACTGTGTCTCCCCTAGAGGTCAAGGGTCGTCACCCACGCAGGGTTAAAGAAAGGGCCCATTTTAAAGGTAGTGTGCCCTTCTCATGACCTCTTCCTTCATCAGTCAATCTGTCCTTTTTCCAGTTCCCACATTTCCCACAATCCCTAACGAGGTCCACTCAACCACAGGATCACGTCCATCGTCATAGAAATCAAATCTCTACGCAACTTCACCCGTGTGAAGTTGTCTTTTGATAATTGAAATATTAACATTGGAATTATTCTTTCTTTTTGTCCAGCTCTCTGGAACCATATCCATTCCATTCTGGCAGTGGTTCCTGACCCGATTCGGGAAGAAGACGGCTGTTTACATTGGCATCACGGTTAGTACCGGTAGTAGTAGTTAGTAGTGTGTGTACTTGACGTTGGAACAACGAAGGCAACCTTTCAGAAAAGACGCGTCTGTGTGAAGAGTGCGTTCTCTCACGTCTCCTCCCTCCACAGTGGGCGGTTCCCTTCATGATCCTGATCGTCTCCATAGAGAGCCACCTGGTCATCTCCTACATGGTTTCCGTGGCAGCAGGTGTGAGCGTGGCGGCGGCATTCCTCCTACCTTGGTAAGCATGACCTTATCTTAACTCATTCAGCGCCAGCTATTGGCTGTAGCTAGGCCGCGCTTTAAACGATAGGAGTGCGTCACCTTGTTTGTAGAGCTATAACTATATTCTATATTATAGCTATGGATACAATACTATGGCCCATTTGACATCACCTATCTATCGTTCAATATGTGAAAAATAATGAGTTTTTCCATCCATACGTTCCCGTGTTATACCGTGGTGAATAATATAAGTATGGTTTTAGAGCGGTCTAGGATAATTCATGAATTTGAGTTATATAGCCAATTCCACTATAGACGTTGCCGTTTCTTGCCTGTACACGCTATTATTCCGAAAATCAAATCTATATCATAGGTATTATGTTCCATCATGAATGCATGAAATGGGGGGGGGGGGGGGTCGTTTCTGATTATTTGATTATATTTAAAAGACTTAAAAGGTGGACTACAGTATGCAGTTTGGGTAGAGAAATCGCATCTATTAGCAGAGCCTGCAATTCGTTTACAAAACCTAACAAATTATAATTATATCTTATCTTATCATCCTTTGATTTATTTGACGTATCAACAATAGATATAAAACGATACACTGCAACAAATACATATTCATTGAAAATGTCGCGGATGGCTCAATAAAGTTGAAGGATAACTTATTTCCATCGTGGTCCTCTTTCCAGGAAGACAAGTCACAGATGACTATGGTATTGCTATCTTTGTCTTCCTGGAAAGAGAACTACAATGGTACCATCATATAGGCTACATTAAAAACAATGCATCCATACATATAAAACTACCAAGCAAGGCAAAAGATTATATATGTATGCATGCATCAACATACGTACTGTAAATACATGCATAGGCTACTTATGTCTTAAATCTACATGGCACAATGTCAGTGGCCTTGCCTCTAGTTGAATAGCCATGCGAGTCCCCAACAAGCATCAAATAAAATACCATGGCCCATTTCCTTGCAACATCTTATGTGTAAGTCTCAATTTCAGCTGCCTTGCCCTATTTTCTGTCAACCATTTTAATTCCTTGAATTGGGAAGGACCAACGTGAGTCATGGTGGGGTTGAGGTTCATTACCACCCTGGCTAGTTTATTTTGAAGTTTAGTTTTAATCTGCTAGGGGGTGCTACTGTACCATGTAGTACAGGCGTAAAAGTGAGGCTGTATTTAAAAAAAGAAATGCAGGGTTTCCTTATCCAAACATTAAGCCTTTCACACCAGAACTGTGATTTTCTGGTTCACCTTGGTAATAACTCCCATAGTCTCTAGTCAGGGATCTGGCCAACTCACAGCCCAAGTATTTGACACATGTTTTGGCTGCTCTGAGGACCTACTCAACCTTATTTTGAACCAAATAATATAGATTCAGTTTTCCCAAGATGCAAAGACATTTTCTTTCCTTGACAGCCAGCTACCAGCCAGTCTGCTGAGTGTGACTCAGATGTTTAGAACATTTTTTTAACCTTTATTTTACCAGGTAGTTTTGAAATGTGCTAAAATAAAGTCTATTATTATTATTATTATTATTATTATTATTATTATTATTATTATTATTATTATTATTATTATTATTATTATTATTATTATTATTATTATTATTATACATCCAGTGAATATGTAGGCCTGTATGCCAATTAGGCTAGTTGTCTTTTGTTCGCCATCTTTCCCCTCATATATTGCGGTCTCTCCTCTTAGGTCGATGCTCCCAGATGTGGTTGACGACTTCAAGGTGAAGAACCCAGATATTCACGGTCATGAAGCCATATTCTACTCCTTCTACGTGTTCTTCACCAAGTTCGCCTCTGGAGTGTCTCTAGGTGTCTCTACCCTCAGTTTAGAGTGAGTCCATTTATCCTTTTTTGTTTTACCACTTGTTTTGTTGTACCACTTGGGGCCAGTGACTGAGGTATAAAGGGGCTATTGAATCTACTTTCCCATCACTGTACTGTAATAGGTAATTATGGGCCTCTCAGACAAACTTTTCTCCTCCTTCTCCACAATCATCATCGTCAAAACAGACTTTCTACCTTTCAAGTTTTCTAAATCTCTCCCTCGGACAGCAAAGTGTTTCTGGGAGATGAGAGGATTATATTTCTCTACAGGATCACTGTATGAGATTAGCTGCATTTACAGTCCACCGCCAGTCATGTGGTTTACAATAACCTAATCCTTCAACCGGAATCAAGCCTAACTGTACTTATGTCCAATTTATTTGCCTCTCCCTCCCTCTGCATTCTTCTGCAGCTTTGCCGGGTATGTGACCAATGGTTGCTCTCAGCCCCCTTCGGTCATTTTAACCCTAAAGATGTTGGTGTCTCCTGCACCGGTGGTCCTTATCGTCCTGGGACTGTTGATATTCAAGAGCTATCCCATCGACGAGGACAGGAGGCAAGGCAACCGCAAACTGCTGCTAGAGATGATGTAAGTTAGGCCGAATACATACAGTACACACCCATACATACACACACACACACAATACCAGAGCTGTGTCCTCCACTAAACAGCCCAATTACCATACCACAGAGCTAAGTAGTCTGGTGACCAACAGCTTCACACGAGAGGCTCTAACTCCAGTTCCATCCTGGCATCTAATTCTATACCTCAGCTAAATGCTAATCAAACACTCAAATTGCTCCACTAGTGTTGTGTATTATGCACCCTGTTTGGTCAAGCCAAGTGCTCTGCTCTGGCCCGTTTAGTGTCATGTATTATGCACCGTGTTTGGTCAAGCCAAGTGCTTTGTGTGTGACTCTTGGCCGTTCTCCCGTCTCTCTTTTAAACAGGGACAGTGAGCAGGATTCGGAGTCTGACTCCACGGAGCTCGGGAGCGTTGTGTAGGGAGAGCGAGGACGAAGCAGAGCCGGAATGCCGCCGCCGTCCGGCGTGTTTGCACAGGCGAGACCACCGGGGGAGGCTGGACGGGCCTGGTGTGTTCTTTTGGTTTCAGCTGGACCAACAGGGGAGAGACCACAGACCACACTGTGGTGCCGGCTGCCCGAGGGCTACCTGAACACCACGGGCCTCCTCCGGCCCTCTAGTGGACGGCCCACGTAATTTCATCCACTGTACCCTACTCCCTCCGGTGGATCGCACAAGTTCACAGGGCCCTCTAGTGGACGGCCCACGTCATTTCATCCACTGTACCCTACTGTGTTTTCTATTGGCCCACGTCTGTGGTTTTGTTTTGTTTGTTTACCAGACTGGATGTTTCCCTGTGTAAAAACATTGGACGTGTCCCTGTGTAACCTAAGGTTGGAATGGGATTTATTTTCTTTTTTTCCTGATCCAAGTACTGGGTCAACTGGAGGAAAACTGTGCTACTTTCCATTCAGGTGAACCTCTGAGGGAAACGGACAGTATCTGGCCCTATTTTAAGGGCATGCCGATAAGTTATTCCACCAAGGTGGACTTATGCTAACTTTATGTTCATGATCTTTCTTTATTTTTCATTTTGAACAGTTCAAATCACTGTGGAGAGTCCGGTTAGAACTCTGGTGGTCATAGAAGAGGGGTTCCAACAAGCTCTTGTTACCTTAAAATTGTCCTTTTATTTATAGCTTCACGATAATAAAACGTATTCTAGTGGTAGTGAAACCTGTGGTTTCTGTAAAGGGAACACAACATATATAGAATGAAGTGTACAGATAATTCACATCCTAATCATATTATCTATAATAAACCTAGAACATAAAAATATACTAGGCTACAATTGTTTTAGGTAACCTACAGCTATTCTACAGACTACGGTCTACATGGGTAAGAGGCTAAAGCATGCACATTCACATCTAAGGCACATGGGCATTAATGCACATGCGCCAGTGGCCTAAAGTGTGAATAATCAATATTTCAAAATGGTAAACAGGCTAACATTCTCTTAAGATTTAGTGTTGTTTATGCTAGGAAAAAAACATTCGGTTTTCACAGACGCACAACTCGCACCATGACTGAACTAATAAACGTTACAGTATTTAAATCATTAAACTATACGTTCTTGAGGATCTCGTGACGCCTTGCTATAGGCAAGCTGGTGTTCTGTTGCTGCTCAGTCCCCACAGTCAAGGAATGGACAGCCTTTTTCAACAGATGGTAGATCTGTTACTAACAGATTTACTCTCTGTTAAAAAGACAGTCTATTCCTTTAACTTATTGTTGATTACTGCTACAATAATGGTAATACTAGTATGGGAACTAGAAAGGGGGGGGGGGGGGGGGAAACAAGCTTCCATCGACTTTTTCACATCGCTAATTGGATTTCTATGTATCCAGTTCAATTGAATTACTGCCTTGCAAGCACCCATCTTGTATATTTGTAGTTGCAATGAGATTTTCTGTTCAACTCCTTCTTTGACCAGATTCACGTGTTCCATCGATTTGATTTGTCTTTATTTTTTCTGAAAAGGGTTTCCCCTCAGTGCAGATATGTTCGGGGGGGGGAAAGTGCTTTAAAAACAATACAGTATTTATCTCCAGTCAGGTTGACAAACCATGTCTGTATTCTAATGTGCTTTACCTTTGATACAGAGGTGCATGTTTTGAAATCATTTCTACTAAAAGCAGAGCATTTACTTCCCGAGGGAAGAGAAAAGGCTTTCCTTAACTATTTATTTCAATTTATTAATCCAAGGGATTATTGTTTTCAGACGGAAGCCTATGATTTAGTTCTAAAAAAGATAAATCTAAATAGATACTTTGTCACAGCTGGTGTGAATAATGTTAGTTAGTTTGTACATGTGGTAAATTACTGTCGTGTGTGTGTGTGTGTGTGTAAATGGTAGGGATCCACAACGATGCTGCTTTTTCATGGCCAATAAGGGTAAGGCCTGTGTAATAATAACTTTTTCTTATTGTCGGCATAGCCTATAATGAAAAGACCAAAACCTACAATGCATTTCTTCTACTTATAAGTAGGGTCCATCTAGCCACACAAGGTTATATAACTAAATATCCTGAAGTCACAGAACTCCATTGTTGTCTAAATAAAAAGGGTTACAACAAGTCAGAGCCATATTTGTTGGTTTGATCGGCATAATTCATAGTTGCGATGAACATGGGTTTATTATACTGTTGCCTCGACTCCTGTCCAATGTGTGCACTCTGGGACCGTGCTGTTCTGTTTAATACTGTACGTCCATAGATCCATAGAGCTTGTTGCCTTTTGGAGTACATGTTGTAATAATAACTACAGTGCAACAGTTTATCATGATAATAGTACATTGTTGTAAAGCATGACACGTGTTTTACAGGCTGTATTTAATGATTGTTGTAGCATCCAATGGCAACGTAGGACTTCCTGGTTGAGGGTTGAAGGGTATGACTCTGAGAGTAGGAAGTGTATTGAGAGCAGAGTAAATACCTTGTAGGTTTTGGTCTTAATAATCTTTATATCCTCTGATCCAGAGAGTCGAGACCTAGCCTGTTAGTTTGGGGTAATTGGGACAAAAAAATTACATTTCTCCATGATTTCTGACATACGTGTGATTCTAGGTTCAACAGTTGTGATTGGAGGATCAAGAAAAGAGGGTTGGGGTTTGAGATAGGTCAATTGGGAGAAAATTCTCCCCACATTGATTGATTGATTGAAAATTGTATTAACAGATTGATTATCATATCTGCATCCCCAGCAAATGGACCTATATATTGTCGTGTCCTTGGGAAAACTTGTATTGTGAAAATGATGATTACATGATTTGTATGGGGGGAAAAAAGAAAATCCTAACTCGTTGTGCATGTAATATGATATGACATAATATGACAATCTGTTTGATTAAATCTTGTATGTCATTATTTAAATATTTATATGTACTTTCACAAAAGCTGCAGACCCGAGCCAATTTCTCATTTCAGACATGAATACATTTCCCTATACGATTTTCTTTTTATAATAATTTTTTTATTAAAGTATGTCTGCCATATTTCAATAAATCAAACTTAAATCCTAAGGTCTATTAAAAAAGCAGTCTTCTGGGAAAGCACTCCTGTTAAATTATAAATGCTTCTCTCCTTTTGTGTTATATTTGCTGTATATAGTGTACACATTGTAAATATATTTCGTATGTTTGATAAAGATGTGACAATAGATGCAAAATTGTGTAAATTTTTGTACTGTAGCCCAAGTTATAATTTATGAATAAAGTCTGACTAAACAGATACAAACAAGACTCACAGTATTATCAAAACTGAATTCACACACACTGCACACTGCTAATACAGTGGCCTATATGTCGAGATCACAGAGGCCATGTTTTCTAACAAGGCCTGTCCTCGTCAGTGATTATATCCACCTGTGATCAATCATTTGGCGACACATTCAAGTTCACACGACACGAGTTCTTGCGATGAAAACAAAGTGGCGTCTGTACATTTTGTGGAGTGCATTTTCACTTATTATCCTGGCAACCTCTACTACAGCAGAGGTTTATGAATCTCTTAGGAGGAAAAAACCTTCACACGCAGGCAACATAAAGCTGACCTCCCGTAGTGACATAGGTACATCTCCTGCTTCACACCAACTGACCCCAGACCTGCTGCTGGCACCACGCTCCGCACCCACGGAGGAGCCATTTCCCTCCTCCACACGACCTGATGAGAACCCGCGGTTTGTGCGTCGGAATGGGCCTGCTGTGTCCGATATACAACCGGACGTGTCCGTGACCTGCTCCACGGCGGACCTGGTCGTGCGGGTCCGAACGCACTTCTACGGTCTCGGTGCCAGCGCCGCGGAGCTGACGTTAGGACGCGCCTGCAGTAGCAACGGGGTGCTCAGACCGTACGGTGACCTGCTCTTCACGTACCCTCTGACAGCCTGCGATGCCCGACGTGAGGTAAGACTGCCACACGGGTGTTGGGCAATAATATCTTTTGAGGTGTTACCCTTTCACTGCCACACTACAGAAGGTTAATCCTTCGGTAGTGTGATGATAGTAAAGGGTTAACCTTCTGTAGTGTGGCAGTGAATGAATGAATGAATGAATGAATGAGAACTTTATTAACAGATTGCAGAATGGGTACAGTACAGTACGGCTCAATACATACAATTGTTAAGGGGCTGCAGACCAGAGAAAGACTTTCGTCTTGTTTACATCAGGGTCCCCCATTTTCAATTCATCGTATGAAAGGGTTAACCTTTTGTGTATTGTCGCAGTGAAAGGGTTAAACCGTTTGGTAGTGTGGCAGTGAAAGGGTTAACCTTCTGTGTGTCGCCGCAGTGAAAGGGTTAACCGTTTTGGTGGTGCGGCAGTGAAAGGGTTAACGATTAACACACTGTAATATAAAACAGCAGGCAGACAGTGGCGCTCGGGAGGTAGAGCAGTCGCCTGGTAATCCGGAGGTTCCCGGTTCGATTCCCGCTCCTCCCGGGGGAGCATGTAGTTAACCCCTAACTGCTCCCGATGAGCAGGTCGATGGGCGCCTATAGCATGGCTGCCTCCGCCGTCGGTGTGTGTGAATGTGTAAAATGTGAGGAACAAATTGTAAAGCGCTTTGGATAAAAAGCACTATATAAATGCATAATTTTACCATTTAAAACTATGGTTTTGCTCACCGACAGATGCCCCCTGGTCATCTCGTCTATAACTATGTGCTGCATTACCTGACCTCGCCAAAAACCTATCCGACCAGAAGGAATCGAGTCGATGTGGACATCCAATGTCGATTTCAAAGGTTAGGCTTTAGTGTTACGCTATACTGAAATTGAACACTTGATGTATGAAATATAGCCTATATAGGCCCAGTTATAACACCTTAACACCTGTCCCTGCCCAGGGCTCATCACGTGTACCAACTGGCTGTGCGTCCCACCTGGCAAACTCCTGTTCTGCTTAAAAATCTGAAGGGGCGTTCGAACGTGTTTCAAATTCAGTTGATGGATGGTATGTATAATGGAGACAAACAATTGATGGATGTGGTTGAATGAGGGTTTAAGTGGAATTATTAAAAGGGTTTACAAATGTTAGCAAGGCCTATTACAGTAGGTCACACAGTAGCCCATGTGATATTTGGCAAGGATGATTCTGTCTATTTTCAACATAGACCCTCTTTTTCTATCATTTGGCACCAGACCGACCAATTCCAATGAAACGCATCAATCAGAACATCTCATCGGTTGTCCTACAGCCAGGAGAACTGCAGACAACTGAGCGCTTGGAAAACACACATGAGATTTTGATCTAAATTGTTGTTGAGATGACTAGACTGATGTGTCTCTTTTAGATGTGTGGAACATGCCCGCCAAGTCCCAGATATACCAGCTTGGCCAGACCGTTAACTTCCAGGTGTCTACTTCAAACCTACCACTTGAAGGAAAGCTGTACATCAACAGTTGCTATGCAACTCCATTCAATGGCTCCAAGTTGTCCCCCAAATACACCATCATTGACAACTATGGGTATGTAAACATAACGGTGGACAATTGTGCATTGGAAGTCCACAACATTCTGTAGTGTGGTAGTGAAAGGGTTAACCGTTCTGTAGTGTGGTAGTGAAAGGGTTAACCGTTCTGTAGTGAGAGGGTTAACCGTCTGTAGTGTGGTAGTGAAAGAGTTTAACTGTCTGTAGTGTGGTAGTGAAAGAATTAACATTCTGTAGTGTCACAGTGAAAGGGTTAACCATTCTGTCGTGTCGCAGTGAAAGGGATTAACCATTATGGTAGTGAAAGGGTTAAACCAAAGTTCTGTGTCCCGATGTTGCTGTCGACAGGTGCATGTTGGAGAGCCAGAGAAGCCCAGCGAGCTCTCGGTTCGTCTCTCCGAGGACGGATAAAACCCTCCGATTCTCTCTCGGTGCCTTCCAGTTCATCACTGACCCTGACGCAGAGGTGAGTGTGGAATCTTTGCTCTCGGTATTGACTGCTTTGCCGTCCAGGTTGCGCTCTCTTGCGTCGCCGATGAAGCTAATAGGCCTGCGCTGTCCTCGACTAATGCAGTTCTTGGTTAACTAAAAGTCAACGGCATATTCTCAACTAGTGAAATGTTCTTGTCTTAATCAACAAATCTATAAAAATGTTCCCACTATTATTGGCCTTCTGCAAATGAATGCAATCATGCAGAAGCATCTCTTGAAATGTCATACTTATCTAGTAGCAGAGGATTATGAACGATACTGTGATTCTAGAGGTGTGCTTGTTCATTTCTGGGAAATTATTCATTCTGCATAAAAAAAACGAACGATTGACTTACAAAAAAAAAAGATTTATCGATGGATGCAGGATAAGCTATGATCTGTTGAAGTTTCTGTTATTGAAAAAGTATTTCTAACGTCTAATAATCTTTCTAAATTAGTATTTCTAAATGTCTTTCTAATAATCCGAAAGTAGGGATGCATGATATCGGTGACCATATCGTTATCGGCCGATGATGGTGATTCTTTTTTTCATTTATCGGTATTGATCCAATGAGCAAAATTGGGCAGATATACTGTATATCGGCAAATATATCGGATGATTATAGTGATTTTGTTTATTGATTGCATCGGTCTGATGAGCAAAACTAAACCAATGTGAACAACTGATTATTATTTCTGTCTAACTGCCATTTTGTGTTTTTTTTTTAAAGTTTTTTTGGGCAACGTTACTTGCATGTGACGATGACGTGGCAGGATTGTGGGCTAACATTCTTTCAGTATCTACACATTTTTTTGTTATCGTAGACATTTATTTTATTTACACAGATCATATTGAGATCGGTAATATCGGTATCTGCCTAAATGTTCATATTGGTCACATGATGACATCATGTGATCTTTTTTTCTTGAGGTCGTCATTCACTGCAAGCTGTTTATCACATCAGAGGATCCTAGTCCTGCACGCAAATCCTGCACCTACAGAGAGAACAGGTATGCATTAACACAGGTAGGCTAGAACGGAAAAGATTCTCATTGTATTTTAACGGCCCTTGAGCCATTATAAAATGCATATTTTCATTATGCATTATGAAATATGCACATCAGCATATTCTTTATCTCTGCTTTGATAGGTGGAGAGCCATTAGTGGCGACGACTCCATATGCGACTGCTGTGCCTCACAATGCGTGACCTCCAAGTCCCGGAGAGCCATGGTGGAAGGTTTGTGACGTTGCATCGTAATTTCAAATGGGTTTAATAAGATCAAATATCTACATTTCTATACCATGTAGTAGTCTCATGCACATTTATTGCCAAAGAAAGTTGATTAATGCTATCATATTATAGGCCACTATCACACCCAGTGGTGTATAAAGTACCTGAAAGCCATACTTGAGTAAAAGTAAAGACATCTTGCTTGAAAGTGACTCGGGTACAATTTAGAAAATCACTTGAGTAAAAGTCTTAAAGCAGCTCATACTGGGTAGTGTAGAGGAAGAACTCTGCTACCGCCGGTACCTCCGGCTTGGCTCAGTCGTCTCTACGAACACAATCTGCAGTGTTTTCGCGGGTGGGAAGCCGGTGAGGTATGAGTTCTGGTCGTTGCAATAGCGACTCCTACTGGTCGGTCAGGGCACCTGTTGAGCAGGGAGGGGACCTGGAGGGGATGGCGTGAACCTCTGAGCACATTGCGCTCTCCCAGTGAAACTCTAGCTGTCGGGTGACGAGCAGCGGCTGGTGACTCCACATGTATCAGAGGAGGCATGTGGTTGTCTACACCCTCTCCCCAGACGACCAGGAAGGGAATTGGCATAACAACAAAACTGGGGATATGGGAGCAAAGTAAAAAGGCAAAAGAAAAACCTTACATTAAATGTACTTGTGTATTAAAATAATTTATTTGACGTTAATGTGTACTTAAGTAGTAAAAGTACAAAGTAACAAAACAGACTTTGAACAGAATTATTTCCCCCCCTCTCGAAACTCTCCTCTATACCTGAAGACGGATCAAGTGTAACTTTTCAAAATAGCTAAAGATTATTATTCGATAATTTATGTGATATTCTAAATTCTCATGACATTTACTGCTAATGCCATCCGTTTGGTCTTGTGTGAGATATACCTCAACTCGTCTTGACGAGAGCATTAAATGTAGTAGAGTAATTTATTTTCTTTTTAATGTAATGAAGTCGCAATTTTATTTTAAATGTAAGAATTATAGATGCTGCCAAAAACTCCTTAGTTACTTTACACCACTCCCTGGAACAGGCGTTGGACTTACTAAAATGACCTCTGCTCTTAGACCTTGGACTGCTTGTTTTGTGGGGAATTTTCACAATAACATCTTGTCTCCTTAGGTTCTGCTAGCAGTGCACCACTGCTGGTCTCAGATCAGCCACCTACACCTGAGGACCGTTTCCTGCCTGTCGGCCCCTCCCTGGCCAGCACGAGAGAGGAGGAAGATGGTGTCCTGGAGTTTGAGACTGAAATGCATCAACGAATCAGAGAATTTCACAGCCCCGAGACCCAACTGGATGATCTTGATGCGACAAAGTACGATGACGATGCAGATCAACCAAGTCCCACTGACTCGATGGTGGAGGATGAGGAGATGAAGGAAGATAACGGGGTTACATTTGAGGAAGAGGAGGAGGAGGAGGAGGAGGAGGAGGAGATGATGGACAAGCTCAGTTTTGGCCCTTGGCTGAAAATGGAGGAGAGACAACAATCCAATGTGAGGGATTCAGAGATGTTTGGAGAAGGTGGGTCGGGGGCTTCAGCTAAGGGACAGTTTCTAGTGAGGAAGGGAGGGGAGTTGGGATCAGAGCTGAGAGAGGCAGAGGTGAAAGAAGAGGGTATCTCTAATGAAGGGCAGTGGGTCCATCTGAAAATGGAGGAGGAGGAGGAAGAAGAGGAGGAGGAGGAGCCGTCTCTTGGAACAGCGGTGGAAGGAGAGTTGGGATCTGATATGAAAGGATCAGAGCTGAGAGAGGAAGAGGGTAATGAAGGTCAGTGGATCCATCTGAAGATGGAGGAGGAGGAGGAAGAGGAGGAGGAGCTGTCTCTTGGAATAGCGGTGGAAGGGGAGTTGGCATCTGAGAGGAAAGGATCAGAGCTGAGAGAGGCAGAGGTGAAAGAAGAGGGTAATGAAGGTCAGTGGATCCATCTGAAAATGGACGAGGAAGAGGAGGAACAGTTTCTAGTGAGGAAGGAAGGAGAGTTGGGATCTGATATGAAAGGATCAGAGCTGAGAGAGGAAGAGGGTAATGAAGGTCAGTGGATCCATCTGAAGATGGAGGAGGAAGAAGAAGAAGAGGAGGAGCTGTCTCTTGGAACAGCGGTGGAAGGGGAGTTGGCATCCGAGAGGAAAGGATCAGAGCTGAGCGAAGCAGAGGGTATCTCCAATGAAGGGCAGAGGGTCCATCTGCACATGGAGGAGGAAGAGGAAGAGGAGCCGTCTCTTGGAACAGCGGTGGACATGTCCCTCTCGGAGAACGACGGCGTCTCGAAGCTTGTAGAGAGACGGGGAGACGACACGGAACAGCCACCGGAAGCTCACGGAATGGAGGAAGAGAAAGGAGAGAAATCTACTGCAAGAGATGAAAAGGTTGAGGAGGAGGACATAGTGTCTGAATATGGATGGAAGGTGGATGACTGGGTGGAGACGACCACGGTAGATGGTCAGGAGATGACTTGGTACTTCACATGGAGGTAGTAGCATTAGTTGACTCGATCAGAGCACACTTTGTGAAGACTGTTGTGTACAGTGGGCTTTACCACTGAACCCTTTGAATAAAAATGCACAAACACTGAAATGCAGTCGACTCGCTTTATCTTCTTTTATAATCTGTAATGGCATCAAGCGGTGACCTCTAGGCAAAAGAGCCCTGCTTGATATTGCACTTTGTTTCCATTTTTTTTTTTTTTTTTTTTTGGTGTGAGTTGGAGAGTGGTGATGGTGGGAGGGGTTACTACTGCTGATCACACCTCAGGCTCTGCCAAGAGAGGTCTGGAGAAATTCACAGTATAATAATAAGTTATAACCAACCAACCAACACATCAAACCAAACCAAAAAATGGAAATGAAGTGCAATAACAAGCGGGGCTATTTTTGATGCCGCTGTTTCACAGCATTACATATTCTACCTTTTTAATAAACATTGAGAACAGACTTTACAGGAACTTGCCTTCATGCCACACTTTATATAAAGCAAGAGATTGCAACCAGAACCCGATTTTTCCTAATGGATGGAAGTTGGCAGTGATTTAGCAGTCATAGTTTTCTGCTGCTTGTGACGCTTGTTTTCACCTGAAAACTAAAAACATTGTGTTCATATGATTAAGCAGCAACTATAGTTACAGTATGTATTATTGGGTTCTGCACTAAGTTTTGAATTGATGTACAGTAATTAGTTACACAACCTTGGTTAAACTTGGAGTCATTGTTGACCACTCTTGAATTGAGAGAGGAAAAATACCTTAAGACCAGGTCCACGATTGAGCATGTCGAGCATCATTAGGGTATTGTTTAAAAAAGAACGATGTCTGTGCCAATACCGATATCTGGGATTCGATTGAGATACCAAAACTATACATTTTTCCGATACCTTACTTCGCTGAGTTATGTCTGTCACGTGTGCTGTGTGAGCCAATCGGAGGCTTTGTTACATTTTGGATGATTGTGGTTGAACAGAAGAAATATTAGAAATATCCTGGATCAAATGTGCTTATTGGCTCACTGATATTTAATATTAAACTGTATAAACAAAGGTGCAGATGAGAGTCTGTAGCCTATGCCCTATCGGTCATAATATACATTACAGGCAATAAAAGTATGTGTCTGACTGTGGCTGAACGTTAAAGGAACACGCCAACTCTTTGGGAGATTAGCTTATTTGCCATGCTACCCTGAACTTAGACAAGCAGATACATACCCTTTCTTCTCTGTGCATGCATCATTCATCATCACAAGAATTTGTCCCAGGTCATACATGTCGAGCTAAAGTCAATGTGTGTTTTGTTTACATGCTGCACACGCAGGACAGCCTGATCTATAGGGTCGCTTGTTCACAGACTGGAGCAGGTTCTCTAGAACCACAGACCAAGAATCGTTATGGGGTGAGGTAGAGGTCATCTAGTAATTCGATTCCCGGGCAGTGTGTCGCTGTGTCCTTGAGCAAGACACTTAACCACTAATTGCTCCCGATGAGGAGGTTGGTTCGGTGTGAGTGAATGTGAGGAACATTTGAATAGCTTTGGATAAATAAATAAAAAAACGCTATATAAATGCACCATTTACTGTGTTAGGGTTGTTCTCGCTGTAGTTGTGTTGTGTAGGCATACAGTGGAAATAAGTAATTTACTGTGTATAAGTTAATATTTATACTGATGTGTTTTTATAACTTTCAAACAAATGTCTACATGAAAGCACAGGAACAGATGGTGTCATATAGAGGTGGTGTGGGTATGCATACTAATTACTAAATGTTCTACAAAGAGTGAAATTCTGCTTCAACTAGGTACAGCAGCAGTGTGTGTGGTAGTGTCCCTTCCATAATTCACACTATATATATATATAGTAATATATGAAATATATAATATGAAACGGTACTTAATGGTGCACTAGGTAAGATCGTTTGCAATGAGGACGCACAATTGAACCATCTCAAAAACCCACTCTCTTTTCTTGATCCTCCAATCACAACTGTTGTTTTACCCGAGGGAACCGGACTTCTCTCGTGACCACAATTCAAGAGAAACCTTGAAGTGAGAGCAGACTGACTGTTTGTGCTGTAGCTCAAACGGGAAGCTGTGGCTGACGAGAAGGGGACCTGGCTGTGACGAGGCATCAACCTGTTGGCGCCCCCCCCTCCCCCCCACGTAGCAGTCAACTGTCAACAGCCAGGGGAAATGAGTGGGCGGGCTGAAACAACACAGGAGTCACGGCCTCTACTCTACATGACAGTTTCATGAACATGGAAGCGAGATGTTTATTATAAGGAACCAGAGGCTAGACTTTACATATCATATCCTAGTCTGAATATTTTTATTTGGATGACTGGAATGTTTGACGTCTTGGGCGACAGTGGCTCTGGAGGTAGAGCGGTCATCTGGTAGTCGGAAGGTTCCCGGTTCGATTCCCACTCCTACCAGCGTGGGAATCGTTGAGCAAGACACTTAACCCCTAATTGCTCCCGATGAGCAGGTTGGCACCTTGCATGAATGGGTGAATGTGAGCAACAAAATTGTAAAGCGCTTTGGATAAAAGTGCTATATAAATGCACCATACATTTACGAGTTTAAGAATTAATAAAAAAAATAAAGGGTTCATGCTACAGGATTATTGTATCAACTTTCTTGCCAATTCTGGACTATTATGGGGATGTAATTTACACACTGGACTATTATGGGGATGTAATTTACACACTGCTGTCACCAGCCCTGAGGTTTATTAAGTGAGAGCTACAACACTCACCACTGTGTTTTGTATGATGAGGTGTGTTGGTCTTCACTAACTGACATGTGATAATCATTTGGTATCTGACTATCTGTACATTTATAAAGCTCTGCTCTGTAATCTACCATCCTATTATGTCATCTATGTTGCACTGGAATACTGTGCACGCTACAGTGAATAACGTGTGACTTGACGTGACTGAGCAGTGTTTTAGTGTTGATGCAGTGGGATCATGGAATCACTTGCAACTTGACCTAAAATGTTGTTCCTTTGTCTCACTTGGACGTTTTAAATATTAGCTCAATGGTCGTCCATGGTCGACCTGTAGTTGTTTTGCTTGATCTATTGCACAATGCTGCTACTACTGTATTTATATATATATATATATATATTTTTTTACATGTATATATTTTCTTTTTTAACTATTAGTATATTTCTATAACAATAAGGTATGCGTTTGGATTTGTTGATGCCATCATGTCTCATCATTGAAATGAGGCTCCCCCTCAATTGACCAGAGTTTAAATGAAGTATTCAGGACAGGTCTGATGTTTCTGAGGTAGTTCTTGAGAAGCAACCGTCAGTCACGTTACATGAAGTTGATCATTTGTAGAAGATAGTAAATAGTTATGTTGAGTGTCATCCGTTATAGAGTTGTGTAACTGAGGGGTACAATTCCCTGACTGTATTGATAAGTATGGCATCATTAAACCACTACCGCTTTATGTACTTTAACTACTGGCCATACAGTACACGATATATGAATATGATGAACACTTCCCACAATGAACTCGGTTCCAGTCAAAGGTAATAATCAAATATTTAATGGAGCAAAAGGTACATATGATATTTATATTACATTTATGATTTGAATGCACTTGTAAGGCAAATGAGTACTCGTAGGCAAATCAACACTGAATGTCCAATCTCTGGTTACGCAGGAAGCAAGTATACAACCTGGCTCTTAGGGAATTACATCTATGGTACACTTAATGATATAGCGGGATATACTGGAGGGGGTCCTCCCGGTTGTAAGCCGGCAAGGGGGGTAGGAGAGCTGTCGGTAGTAGAACGTCTGGTCAACGATGACTAGGGAGACTTCAGGTACAGAAGCCGGTGCAGTAGTCCCTTGATCCACAGGCGAATACAGCTTGGTTCTCTTGTAGACTGTAGCTCTACAGTGAAGAAAGCTAGGCGGCCCCAGGCTCTCTGAGCGCCGACTCGACTTGACTCCTCTCGGGGTAAATCCAACACTCACAGGCGTCGGCGATTATCCGCTCCACAAATCACAGTACCAAAGCAAAGATATATTCCAGCCGCATAGGGCTCAGCAGTCGTCGGGTAGGTAATCCAGTGTACATGTCCACTCGGCCCTCGCCTAGATCTCCTCGGATGAAAGCGCCATGTGGTCGGCCCAGCCTGGATAAGACTCTAGATAACACGAGGAAGCGTTGGAGATGCTGGTCACTTTAGAACTCTAACCGCACGATGCACCATACACTATAGACTATTATTAACTTAATAGAAATACGTCGCACTCGACGGTACAGTGCCAAACTCTGACAATTCAGTTATTAATTCGCACGAGGTCTCAATGCTATTCTGGGGCCAAACGGGCCATACTTCACCGCACGTCGTATCATGGGTGAGGCTTCACGTTCTGTTACTAAGGGAAGAAGGGTAAGAAGAACTTCTACATTTACTTGCGCCATATTTATATGCACAGTGAACAAATAGTGCCACTCTCATTTCTGTCGCCGTATCCCTGGGCAGGACCGGGCAAGTACAGACTTGTCGTATCGGTGACTTTGAACTTGGCTCCGGGGGCCGGTGCCTGGCGCCGGTGGGCCGCTGTCCAATAGGAGAATGAACTATTATGGGCTAGACTAAAGGGATATTCCGTGTATATGTACAAGGAATATACAAGGGATATCAAACGATATACAAATACTATGCAATATATATCAATAAATAAATATATATATTCGGTTTAATCTGATCCTTCGTAACAAGTTGACATGCTATTGATGTGCAACGGAGATTCACCAAACACACAAGTGAAAGTTAGTTGTTACATCTACAGACTGTTGATATTTCCCATCACTACACGGTATGTACATATATTTATCTTAATTTCCTATATTTCATATACTACATTTATGGAGTAAGGTCATGAAACAGCTGGTGAGAGAATCGGGATTAGGAAATAACAAAATGGTTGCATTTAGTTTTGTATATTGTGTATAGTGTTTGGTCTTTACTCTTTTACTTTTTATTTGCTGTATGAAGCACAATCGCATTTCACTATAATGTACATGTGACAAAAGAATTTACAAATAAAACAAAACTTGAAGGCACTTGCATGCAATGCAACAGAAAGTGGGACGTGGGAGATGAACAGGAAGACGCAGGTAAGAAGAGAACATCATTAACAGATTATCCGGGTCAGAGATTGAATAATACATTACAGATAATAGGTGAACATGATCCAACCGGGAGGTGCGAGTATTGTCAGGAAAAATAATCAGTTCAACGTATATTATTTCAGTGTAATAAATGATTCAGCAGCAGAAAGAGACCATTATGTTGCAGTCAGATGGATGTGGGATGAGAAGAGGTGGAAACTTGAGTGGCATCATGGAATGGCATCTCTGGCTCCTACAGCGTTCTACAAGTGGTTCGCAGGTAGAGCGCCATCAAATTTGTCATGCGGCAATACAGGGAGCGTACCGAACTAATAGACAAAGGACATCTAGAGTCTAATGAGGCCTCTCTATGTGGTACTATTCAAATGTTCTGAAAGGGATGGCCCGACTGGTGAGATATTTGTTGCGATGCCCATTTGGTCCATTATGAATACAGTGGTTTGGCGTTTGTAGCTGGGAAATTGTAGGAGTAACAACAGTTACAACAGTAAATGGACTGCATTAGCACTTTTATCCAAAGCGCTTTACAATTTGTTTACATTTCACCCATTCACTCACATTCACACACCGACGGTGGAGGCAACCATGTAAGGTGCTGACCTTTCTAGGTGAAAGGATGTGGAAGTAGTTGTGGTGGTCACAAACAATTTGGCAGTAATAACAGGACCTGGCATGAATCAAAATATCAAATCAACAGAAAATGGAGGGAAATCCACCCACCATAACCCTTTCACAACCGTCTGTAGTGTGGTAGTGAAAGGGTTAACCCTTTGTCGTGTGGTAGTGAAAGGGTTAACCAACATGGGAGACAAAAACATTAGTCAGTGAGATGATTTATTTTGTTCATAAATGTTTATCCTGTTCATTATACAGAATAATTTATTAGATTACTTATTCTTTATGGTTGGTCAAATTACCTTAGTGATTCCAATTTTAGATTTTTTTTTTACAATAAACATATTTGCAATGTTAAAAAACATAGCTGTTCCTCGTACAAATGAGATGTTATCAGTAACTAAAAACAGTACAAAACGTGCCCCACAATCGTAGATGACCATTCATGTCCTGAAAAATCAGAGTATGTGTGACACATTGATTTATATGAAGGGCCGCAGCAAAACAACGGCCCTGAAATGAAAGAGTTTAGTGTGGGTTGATTGAGAAAACACAAATTCCCTAATGGAATGGAACATAAAAAGGAAAAAATAACTTATGGTAAATAATATTTTTTGTAACAAGTGTAAATGGGTGGGGTACTACCTTTGAAAGATAGAGCACAAAGTTCCATAGTGCATGTCCATTATGATTCGATATTAAAAAAACAAAAAACAATAATAGTAATAATAATAATAATAATAATAATAATAATAATACAACATTCAGTTATATAACCGACGAACGCTCAAGTCTCCCCTTATTAACCTGTTGCATTCTGCTAGAACAGCTTTTTCCACTCAGCAGGAAAACAGTTGTACAATCAATTACCTGACACTAGAGGGCGCCACAAACCCACATCTTCTTATGGGTTTCTATGATCAGCAAGCACTATGAAGCTAAAGCTTAGAAGACCCTCTTTCAAAGAAAATATATTTACTCTTAATATAGTATAATACAAATAGAGTACTTGGAGACCAACACCATTAACATCATAGTCAAAGGATCACTCTTTAAAAAAAAAAAAACTTCAGAGAGACATTAGGCCTTTATCAAATTATAATTTCTGAAATATAGCATCTCCATCCTTGATCTCCTTCCAACTCACTCTCTCTCTCTCTCGCTCTCTCTCTCTCCTTCTCTCTCACATAAACAGTTGTCAACTTGCAGCAAATTCAGTCTGTGTAAAGTCCTTTCCAATGTAGTCATTGCAGTGTTCTCATCATGTTGATGACGTCTCATCTCCTTCAACCCTACATGCGGTTCCATTTGGTTTCTCTGGGGTGCCTGGGGAGATGGGGGTACAGCGTTCAAGTTATTAAGTGGAGAAAACTGACAATTTGTCCCGCAATTGTAAACAAAAAAAGTGAATGAAATGGTTTGATCACCGTCCTGTGTGTGGTCCATATTTACTATAGCAGACAATCTGATCCCTTACCTTCAGTGCTCTCTGGTTGTGCTTCCCGTCCCGCAGTCTGCACATGCTCAGTCTCCGCACTGCTCTCTCCATCTTTGGCCTTCGACTTGGGTTTCTTTGCCACAGGGGGCGGCACCTTGGCCCCTTTCCTCTGCGGGTCTGCCTCCTTGACCGGCTTTGACACAGAGGCGGCGGCGGCCTCCGCCGCCGGGTTCCGCCGTGCGTTTGCCTGAGCTTCTGGCGAGGAAGTGGTCTCAATCACCACCCTCTTGGTGCTCTTGGAGAAGACGAAGCTGGCGCTGCAGGACGGAGGGGACTGCAGGCTGAGGCGAGAGGCAGGCCCGTCTTTTGATCTAGCCGCTGTCCTCAGGCGGATGGCCTCCTGTAGTTTCATCGACGGGGAGGTCGGGGACTTCCTCGTCGGGGACGTGACAGCGGGTGGAACCATGCCGGTGTGGGACTTAACAATGGCTGGTTGTGAGGTGACTATGGTAAGTGGGGGTAAGGATGTGGGACAGGTCACGATCAGGGACCTTCTGATGGGTTTCTGAGGAGCCTCGCCACAGGTGGCTGGGGACGGAGTCGTCTTGGGCTGTTGTTGGGCCCTCATAGTCACCTCAGGCAAGGGGGCCTCGTCCGTGGCAGGGGGAGATGTCTTGCTTTGCGACTCCGGCTCTAGGTTCCGGTTCTCTGTGCTCACTGGGCTAAGCTTGAGGTCAGCAGTGGCCTGGTCAGGCAGAGGGGGAGGTTGAAGCATGTCAACAACAGGTAGAGCAGGGGCCGGCTCCGGGGCCTCTTGTAGAGCAGGGGCCGGCTCCGGGGCCTCTTGTAGAGCAGGGGCAGGCTCCGGGGCCTCTTGTAGAGCAGGGGCAGGCTCCGGGGCCTCTTGTAGAGCAGGGGCCGGCTCCGGGGCCTCTTGTAGAGCAGGGGCCGGCTCCGGGGCCTCTTGTAGAGCAGGGGCAGGCTCCGGGGCCTCTTGTAGAGCAGGGGCCGGCTCCGGGGCCTCTTGTAGAACAGGGGCCGGCTCCGGGGCCTCTTGTAGAGCAGGGGCAGGCTCCGAGGCCTCTTGTAGAACAGGGGCCGGCTCCGAGGCCTCTTGTAGAACAGGGGCCGGCTCCGGGGCCTCTTGTAGAACAGGGGCCGGCTCCGGGGCCTCTTGTAGAGCAGGGGCAGGCTCCGAGGCCTCTTGTGGCATCAGTGGGGTTTCTAGAGGGATTTCAGTGGGAGGCGGAGGGTGGAGCTCTTGAGCTGCTGGATGGTTACCATCAGTGGGGGGGGGAGGAGGTACCACTTGGGGTGGAGGGGGAACCTCTGAGGGAGGGGGTGGTGGTGGAATACTCTGGGGTGGGGAGAGAACACTCTCCAGTGGAGGGGGGGAACTTCCTGGTAGAGGTGAAATGGTCTCAGGTGGAAGATTAATATCTTGGGCTGATGGAATGGGGTCTTCTTGCAATGGTGGAGGAGAAGGTTCTTGGGGTGGTGGTGGTGGAATACTTTGGGGTGGACAGAGCATGCTCTCAGATGGGGGGGCAGATTCTTGAGAAGGTGGAGGAGCAACCTCTTCAGCGGGGGGAGGGGAGACAACTTGAGGAGGCGGAGGGGAGACCTCTTGAGGAGGTGGAGGGGAGACCTCTTGAGGAGGTGGAGGTTCTTGGGGTGGTGGTGGTGGAATACTTTGGGGTGGACAGAGTATGCTCTCAGATGGGGGGGCAACTTCTTGAGAAGGTGGAGAAGCAACCTCTTCAGCGGGGGGAGGGGAGACAACTTGAGGAGGTGGAGGGGAGACCTCTTGAGGAGGTGAAGGGGAGATCTCTTCAGGAGGTGGAGGGGAGATGACTTGAGGAGGTGGAGGGGAGATCTCTTGAGGTGGAGGGGAGATCTCCTGAGGAGGTGAAGGGGAGACAACTTCAGGAGGTGGAGGGGAGATCTCCTGAGGAGGTGAAGGGGAGACCTCCTGAGGAGGTGAAGGGGAGACCTCCTGAGGAGGTGGAGGGGAGACAACTTCAGGAGGTGGAGGGGAGATCTCCTGAGGAGGTGAAGGGGAGACCTCCTGAGGAGGTGGAGGGGAGACAACTTCAGGAGGTGGAGGGGAGATCTCCTGAGGAGGTGAAGGGGAGACCTCCTGAGGAGGTGGAGGGGATACCTCTTGAGGTGGAGGGGAGATGACTTGAGGAGGTGGAGGGGAGACAACTTCAGGAGGTGGAGGGGAGATCTCTTGAGGAGGTGGAGGGGAGATCTCTTGAGGAGGTGGAGGGGAGACAACTTGAAGAGGTGGAGGGGAGACAACTTCAGGGGGTGGAGGGGAGATGACTTGAGGAGGTGGAGGGGAGACCTCTTGAGGAGGTGGAGGGGAGACAACTTGAGGAGGTGGAGGGGAGATCTCCTGAGGAGGTGGAGGTTCTTGGGGTGGTGGTGGTGGAATACTTTGGGGTGGACAGAGTATGCTCTCAGATGGGGGGGCAACTTCTTGAGAAGGTGGAGAAGCAACCTCTTCAGCGGGGGGAGGGGAGACAACTTGAGGAGGTGGAGGGGAGATGACTTGAGGAGGTGGAGGGGAGATCTCCTGAGGAGGTGGAGGGGAGACAACTTCAGGAGGTGGAGGGGAGACCTTTTGAGGAGGTGGAGGGGAGACCTTTTGAGGAGGTGGAAGGGAGACCTTTTGAGGTCGAGGAGAGACCTTTGGAGGAGGTCGAGGAGAGACAACTTGAGGAGGTGGAGGGGAGACGACTTGAGGAGGTGGAGGAGAAACAACTTGAGGTGGAGGGGAGACAACTTGAGGAGGTGGAGGAGAAACAACTTGAGGAGGTGGAGGAGAAACAACTTGAGGAGGTGGAGGGGAGACAACTTGAGGAGGTGGAGGGGAGACGACTTGAGGAGGTGGAGGAGAGACGACTTGAGGAGGTGGAGGGGAGACGACTTGAGGAGGTGGAGGGGGGGCTGCATAGGGCGGTGGTGGAGGAATGCTCTCGGGTGGAGGGGAAATACCCTGGAGCATAGAAGCAGCCAATATGGGTGGCAGTAGTTGTGGAGCACTAGGTGTCTCTGTAAGATGTTCCGTGTTCCTCACGTTTGTGACAGACGTGGTTATAAGAGTTGAATCAGCACGACCCGCCACAACCAGTCCCTCCTCACTTAATAATGGCGGAGGTGGAAGGGGCAAGTCGAAGGGAGTCTCAGTGGCTTGTACCATTGGTGGGGGGGGTGGGGGCCAGGAGGGCGACATAGGTGCCGGGGCAGAGTCTGTGGCGTCCACAGGGGGGCTCTGTTTGGCGGGGGGCAGGGGGGGATAATGCGACGGGGGAGGAGAGGGAGACGGCGACACGCGCGCTGATATGATGGCAGATAATCCCATTTTACTCTTTAGCTCCGTGACATAACTCTGAGGCGGTGGCGTTGCCTTTGCCGCCTCTTGTTGCGCTGCTGCCGATAACCTCTCTTCAGGTTTCTCTACAACTTTCACCGACATCCCGTTTATTAAGTCACTTCCTTTGACCTTCTCATCCTTCTCTGCCACGTTACCGTTTCTTTTCACGTCTAAAGACTCCAGTCGAGTCAGTCCCCCACTGTTCTCTTTCTGAACCTCTGGATTCAACCGCTCGCTTTCTTCAACTTTTCCTGTCCCTAATGCACTCAGTGTTCCATTAGACTGACTCTCCTGGCTCCTTTGCCCCGACAAGCTCTTCACGGAGCCCTCTTTAGATACAGAGGGAGACAGTCTCTGCTGTCTCCTATCCTTTGGGTTCCTTCTTATAACAGCGTAAACGTCATTAGGGGCTGGGGGTCCCAGCAGCAACTCAAAGGAGCGTTTGCTGTGAGCCCACACCTCCGGCGGAGGGGGCGGAGGGGCATGGATCCTGGGCGGGGGTGGGATGTTGAAGAGCTCTCTGAGGGCCCTGACCGAAGGGCTGCTATTAACTGTCGGGTTGGGCTGGGCCAAGGGAGGCTTGGTGCTCTCAGGGGCATCTGGCTGCGAGAGAGAGGATGGATTGGAGATCGCAGGGGGAGGAGAGGAACCAGGAAAGAGGCTCTGGAGCTTGGCCAGGATGCCTCTCTTGTGCCTCGGGGAGGAGCTGTGGGTCTTTTTGGAGGGTGTGGTGGGTGTGCCTCCCTGGCTGGAGTAGCCACTGGAGGGGGAGACTGCAGTCTTCAGCCCGTTCCCCTGGGATGGTGCCTGTTTCTCAGGTGATGTGTCTTTTGTGGCTGGTTCATCTACCATTACAGACTCCCCCTTCTCTGGTGTCTGCTGCTGGGATTTGAGGGGACTGACCGACACGGAACCCGTAGAGTCATCCAAAGAGCTGGTGTCTGCATTGTAGCCTGTGCAATCTGTGGTCCTGGAGATCATGGGAGAAGATTCAACCTCCGTAACGGCTCCAGATTTGTTTTCCACACTTTCCCCACTGGAGGCAGAGGCACTCTGGGGAGTAGAGCCCCCTGCAATCACCCTCACTTCTGCCAGGTCCCGTGACCGTCGTTTCATCTTGTGGAGGGAGTAGGAGCGGTTTGGTGGAGGCGGAGCTCTCTTGGGCTTCATGACGGAGAGGCTGCGTACAAAGGGCTCCTCTTTCTTCGCCTCGTCTCCCCTGGTCCTCGGCTTGCCATTGGACGTGGCCATGGAGACCCTGCTGGCAGAGGAGTAGACACGGACTTTGTCCTCCTTAGACGAGGAACCCTCCGCATCTCCCTCCCGTGATCTCCCCTGTCTATGGGTGCTGTTGCTGGAGATGGTGGAAGAGTCGGACACCAGGGTCTCTGAGGACTCGGAGCGGCTCCAGCCAGAGCTGTCAGACAGATGCGGGACGTTGAGGCGGGAGGCGGAGGTGAGTGTCGAGGCCCTGGAGGAAGCGCGGGAGGAGGCCGGGCTGGCCAGCAGAAGACTGCTCTTGCTGATGGTGCGGACGCTGTTGCGGCTCTGCCCGCGGCTGATTTCCACCACCTCGATGGAGGGCGGCAGCACGGCATTGGGGATGATTTTGGACAGATAGGTGGCCTGGGGGGACATGGACATGACAGGGCTGGGTGGGTGCTGCCGGAGGCTGTTGGCAGTGGTCATCCAGGGGACGGCCAGGGACCGGGGCCTGTGTGAATCCGACAGCTGGGGGCCCAAGTGCAAGAGTGCCAGGTCGTCCCTGTGGCCGGCCTGCATGGCGTTGAACTGCCTGACCCGGCCCTCACTGAGGGGCTCCTGGGGCTCAGAAGCCTGGTCACCATTAGGGAGCAGTTCCTCATCCAACACCCGACTAAGTGTCCATCCTACCCTATCCAGCCCTGGTGGAAGACAAGAGAACGAATGAGGACATATTCACATCAACAACAAAAAAAGATGTTTACATTATTAACCCTTGTGTCTGATAAGGACAACATTGTCCTTTGAGATTCTTATTTTTTTTTTTTATACCTTTGCAGTGGTTATGTTTGTAGCAAAGATATGTGGCAAACGTGTGTATCTTTGAATTATCTTTGAATTTTTTTACTTTCATTCAGCCTGTAGAATTTAAAGTTACACTCTTACCAAAATTGTCCTCTTCAAAAAGGCCATAAAAATATTATATGTTGAAATAATTGTTCAACTTCAGCCCCCTTTTTTTACCTTTATTTACTCAGGGTAGGTTCTCTGAGCACGAATGCTCTTTTTCAGCTACGCCCTGCTTCACATTCACAGTTCCATTCACACCTGGGAGCTTCCCGGTACAACCACAGTCTGACACCGTTGGCCACTGAGCAACTCCACTGAAGCAGTTGGGAGTTAAGTGCCTTGCTCAAGGGCACTTCTTCAGCGTGTCAAGGGTATGGAAGAGAGTTATTAATTCACTTCCCCAGCCAAGATTTTCTTCCTGCCGGTTTGGGGGATCGAACCAGCGACCTTCCGGTCACAAATCCGCTTCTCTAACCTTTAGGCCACCGCTGCCCTTAAAATCTGCCCTGATCATAACCACCAAATATTAAATTCATTTTAGAATTTTAACCCTTTAAATGCCAGTGTTTGTGATGGCATCACAAATTATTGTAAAAAAAAAAAAAAAAACACAAATGTAAATATTTTCAATATATCAAATGCAAAGTAGATTTTTTGGGGGGGGGGGGGGGGGGTTATTACAGGCTAGCATGTGTCAATAATTAGCAACAACACTGATTTTGATGGATTTTTAGTTTTTTTTGTAATGTCAGATTTAATAACAACGCTTTTCAGAAAAATGGGAGTATTTCATTTTTTTTTGACATTACAAAAAAGCGAGAAAAAAAGGGTTGAAGGTCTGGTACATGTGTAAAGCATTAAATGACAGGAAATAGACACTAATGTCTGTGCTTTTATGCAATTCATTCAGACGCAAAGCCATTTTTAATACCGTTTAAATGATATGTGGTGTATAAGCAAAGGGTGTATAAGCTGCTCACCCAGTTCTCTCTGGACGTGTTGTGGGATCCCCATGACCGTCTTCCTGTGTCTCCTCCTGGTCCTGGTCTTCTCTGGCTTCAAGGGCCTGAACGTTGATGCTGAAGTGGAAATGACACATGGGAGAAATATTCCCTTTAGATAATATACACAACATTGTTTTGGCAGTAATATATCATACCAAACTGAGTGGAGATTTTCATAGCTTACTTAACTTGTATGTAATAAATGCTAATGCATCTTTTTCCATTCACATCATGATCTCTAAGGAACTGGACTATGGTGGATACAAATAAAGCACCACATGGTCTTGGGAATACTTGGCCACCAGCTGTGCATGTATTGCTTCATGTCAGCCGGTAAAGGGAAAATTTATTGAGATGACCCATTCCCGACCTGGGGGTGACATTTACAGTATATCATTTAATTGAGCTCAGAAGCGTTCCCAAAGTCCACATCTCTAAGACCACCCATTTCTAAAATGTCAGAGTAAAGAAATCCAATCCACTTTATTTATAGAGCACATTTAAAAACAACAAAGTTGACCAAAGTGCTGTACAAGTCAACAAATATCACACAGAGATCAAAAGCACACAGTAAAGCATATACAGTACAGTATGTCACATAAAAAGGCGAGTCTCTCAAGCTGCGTCAATGGCCAAAGAAAATAAATATGTTTTGAGGCGTGATTTAAACACCTGCAGAGTGGGGGCCTGCAGAGATGCTGACGTTAGAGCACGAATAAGGAAAGCACGTACAGCATTCGTGCAATTACGGAACATCTGGAGCTCAAAAGAACTGACTTCCAACACCAAAGTCAGATTCTTTAACACCAACGTCAAGGCAGTCCTACTATACGGAGCAGAGACGTGGAGAACTACAGCTGCAACCATCAGGAAAGTGCAGGTCTTCATTAACAGCTGCCTGCGGAAGATCATCCACATCCGATGGCCAGACACCATCAGCAACTGCGAACTCTGGCAGAGAACAAACCAGCTGCCCGCAGAAGAAGAAATTAAGAAACGCAGATGGCGCTGGATAGGCCACACCCTGCGAAAGCCCGCAAGTACCATCACCAGACAAGCCCTAACATGGAACCCGCAGGGCAAGCGGAAAAGGGGCCGCCCGAGAAACACCTGGCGCAGAGACCTGGAGGCAGACACCAAGACCATGAAGATGACCTGGAACCAACTGGAGAGAACAGCTCAAGACAGAGATGCTTGGAGATCACTTGTTGACGGCCTATGCCCCAGAAGGGGTAGCAGGCGTAAGTAAGTAAGTAAGAGTGGGGGCCTAACATGCAGAGGCAGCTCGTTCCAGAGCTTTGGGGCTGCCAAAGCACGGTCCCCCCTAAGCTTCAGCCTGGACTTAGGAACAGCCAGGAGGAGCTGATCAGAGGAGCTTGAGGGACCTTGAGGGACCTTGAAGGAACATAGGTTCCAGCAGGTCCGAGAGGTAGACCGGTGCCAAGCAAACAGCAAAATCTTAAAATCGATCCTAAAATGTGCAGGAAGCCAGTGGAGGGAAGCCAGTACAGGGAAACTGTGCTCTCGCTTACGTGTACCAGTTCTGGACTAACTGCAAGCGAGAGAGGGAGGCCTGACCGACGCCAACATACAAGGCCTTACAATAATCAAGAAGTGAGGTCATAAGACCCGTTACCTTGTCTGGTGAGGCCAGAGCGAGAGGACCTCGTGGACATCGTGGACTGTGTGGAGACGGTGGAGGCCGTGTCGGGGATGGTGCTGTCAGACATGAGGCCATCCTCCTCCGTCTGGCCCGTCACCGCCGACTGGCAAGAAGCACAGAGGATTTAATGAACACCTATCAAGAGTATGAGGTATGAAGAACTGTGTAAGCAGCAGGATGCTCAATGTGGACTCTATGCGACACTAACCCATCCATTCTACATGCATTGATTGCACACACATCCACACACTCACTTTAAACACTCACCTTTAACATTCACTTTAGAACACTTTTTTTTAACACTACACCATATTTGATCTATGTATTACTAAAAGATTTGCACTACCTCTCTACCTCATTTTAGCATTTGTACTTTGTATATTTTGTATAGTGTTTGGTCTACACACAGTGTCTGGTACATTTGTTTTGTACAGTATGAAGCACAATCTCTGGAGGCTCATACAGAAGCAAGCATTTCACTGTAATGTACATGTACCTTATATGTGACAAATAAAACAAAACTTGAAACTTGAACTTGAGGTACAGGGAGAACAAAAAACGGAAGACGTCGGCGGTAACGGGCCACTTACGATGCTGCTCTCGTCATCTCGGTAGTTGACCCCGACGTTTTCTGAGTAGAAAGTGACAGATAAGGCTGTTAGTTGACTCGTGTCATAGTTCATATTCATTTCTTTAACGAGACACATTCACTGACATGTTGGCGTGCAGCACAATAGCAACCATATAAGACTCTACAGAGAACTACTAGGAATGTCTGATCACTAAGCGTGTCCGACTCTTACCACCTAAACTGCACAGACTACAACGTATAACGTATATTATGCCAGTTAGGGTACCTATGTATACTGTATACTTTACTCACTCATTGTATATATTCAGATTCTAAGTGTTTATTGCCCATATTTATTGTGACGAATAATATAACTGACAGACACTCATCTGCACCTTTTATTACACCGCTTACTTGCTCACATTCTTATATTCAGAATTAATTATATTGTTTACACTGCTTATTTTCTATCTTACTAGTTTTATTGCTTATATTTATGTCTTATACTATTACCCTGCCCGTACCTCCCCTCCTACTTCCCCCATGCTGCTATGATGCCCAAATTTCCCCAAGGGGATCAATAAAGGAATATCTTATCTTATCTTATGTACTGGTATATAAGATAGACAAGGGGGACTTAATTACCATCCTGCTGGGACAGCTTCAGTCCTTCCTGGGCCTCAGTGTGAAGGTCCTCCAGGTACTTGGGTCGGCTGCCCTCGATGAACACGTTCTCCTGGAACAAGGGCGCGCCCACGGCCTTCTCCTCATTCTCCTTCTTTGGGACAGCTAAAGGGAGAAAGAGAGAGAGGGGAAGGGGGAGGGGGATCAGCCAGGATCAACTCAAAAGCTTTGGGTTACTGTAACAGGGGACAGTGTAGCCATATGGACATTCAAGTATTATGTACAACTCTATTAATGAATAGCAATGATTTATTTATTTTTTATTAATTTTTTTTCTTACATACAGACATATGCCCAGCCCATATGGGCTTACAAGACACATAAACAATATAGTATACTTAACAATAAGTATATAACCAAGATGGCCACAAAAAAGAAAACAAAAGAAAACATAACAAGCTGTAAACAATGTACTTCAAAGAAACAAGAGGAATTCATATAAAATTATATAGGATATAAAATGTGTTTTGTCTACAGTATGTGCATTGAGTATTTACTAGAGTCGCGAGAAAAACAAAAAAGGATAATGTGGCTACAATAACAATGTGACAACAAGTTAGAACAGATAGGCTAAACCTCAGCTCCGCTCATGCTGGATTAAACTCCATCGACTTTTCTTTAAGAGAGGATTTCTTTTATGCAAGGATTATTACATCACAAAGCCACTAACAACAAGCATATGCTTTTTGATGTAATAATCCTAATAACTCTGACCTTAATGTCATGCACTTGTCCTAATAAACTAACCTACACTGTAACACGCAACACTTTGATGAACATTGTTACTCAGCTGATAGAGTTATACCCTTCTTGCTGTCTTGTCGCACAGAACTTGTAAGTCGCTTTGGATAAAAGCGTCAGCTAAATGACTAAATGTAAATGTAAATGTGATATTATAGTGGTTGCGTCATAAAGTGGGAAGGTAAAAAGGAAACAAATAAAGTAGCCGTCATATCATGGTTACATACACAACGCATCATGTGCGCTCATCTTTATTCAACTTGTCGTCTGTAGTACCATGTAGTCATAAATTAACAACTATAAAAAAATGTTGCCAATTTGCCATGAGACACAAATAAGGCTCACAAGAGGAAAAATATAATAACCTAAAACTGGAAGAGGACATGCTTTTATACAATTCTGAATGATACTGCTGGGTAGGTACAGTAGTCCCGCCCAGGAGGCTAAAGACACGGGATAAACTAATTTTAGTGGACTCGAAACAACTGTAATTCTCAGCTGTCATCTGTTGCTTACTTGGAATCTATAATAAATCAGATCGCAGATAAACGGAGAAGGAACTATTTGTAACTATGTAAAAAGTAACTTAAAAAAACAAACAAACAACAAGAAAGGTGCACGTGTCATAGCCAATTTAGTGATCCACAGCTTATTTAACTGTTTTTAAGTGTATACATATACTCCACGCAACATCAGGCTTGGATTCAGTTTTGAATTTTTGCATCAAATGGTTTCACCACCGTCTTTGTTTCTTTGATGTTAATAAACATAACCTTGCTACAGAAATAGAATACAAAGATAATAATAATAATAATAATAATAATAATAATAATAATAATTATTATTAATAATAATAATAATAATAATAATAATAATAATAATAATAATAATAATAATAATAATAATAATAATAATAATAATAATAATAATAATAACACTTGTTTTATGTTTCTGCTCTTCTGATTTTACTCTCTCCAGGATTCTTCTCTTAAGACTTACTGAGGAGCACCTGGCAGGGACTGCAACCCCATAATGCAAGCGGTGCCCTCGCATTTCCAGGTCAAAATATGTGCTAACGACCCGCTAAGACACTTTTATGTAATGAGTGACAGCTGCTCACGCTGCTGTAGTGGCACTTTGTATAGGAATTAGTCCCGACAGCCATGTGCTCCCATTGAGCCCTGCTATAGTTACGGTCTGTTCTGTAACAGTATTAGAGGGGTGGACATTCAACCTGGACATCCAAATTCTCTGTGACTAATGTCAGGACCTCTGCTTAAAAATAGAAACATTCACGTAACCCGTCATCAAAATGCCCTTTTTCCCCCCTTATTGCGATTTAGACATACACAGATCTATTGAATACCACGTGACGTGAGCTTCTGTCACATTCACAGAACACAATATATCACCATACAAACATTCACAAAACACAATATATCACCATGCAAACATTCACAGAACACAATATATATATATAATTAATTTAAATGAATGAAAATGTACTTAAAAGGTTATGCGACGGCCCGCTGGTACAGTTCCCAACCAGACACCTGTATTGCCCTCTATAACTGTCTTATGTGAACCAGTTAACCCAGTCCACCCTGCTCATGTGAACCAGTTAACCCAGTCCACCCTGCTCATGTGAACCAGTTAACCCAGTCCATCCTGCTCATTTAAAAGCATCCCCCTTGAATGGGGGAGTGATCAGGACAGGAACCCAAAGGATCAAGTCATAATTCAATCGAGCTCATGGTGTCCGAGACGGTGACCTGCCACGTCGCTCCACTCACCTCTCCTCTGGAAGACTATTGGGAGGCAGTAGAAGTTTGTATGGAGGAGGGTATTGCTCAGAAGGACCACCATGGCTTCTATATGATGTAGTACATCTATTCCAAAAGTACGCAGAAATGATATCCAGATATTGTAGAGAAAGAAAGAAAAACAACAAGAAAAACACAATATATATATAATATAAATATATATATAAAAAAAAGAGAAATCAAGAGGGTGGTTCTCACAGCGCGTTAATATAAGAAATCCTCTAAGGGTCGAGACAGGATGATAATCTAACTGGTTGTTTTTGTCAGGACAGGTCCATGCGATGTGGAGAGCAGTTCCACAGCTACCAATGAGCGCTCAGACGCTAATCCTAATTCCTGCTGCCCCTCTACGTGTCTACCAGCCCCCCCCCCCCCCCCCCCCCCCCTCTTCGAGGTACCCCCGGTATCCCTCTGTTGCTCCCCGCCTGTGGGCATACTGACTCCGGATTGGCCGGTCGGCGGTTATGACAGAACAGAGATCATACATGTCAACACACAGAAGGAGAAAGCTGTTTTTTTAGGGTCAGTCCCAATTCGATCCGGGCCAACTCCCTTTTTACTTGAGCCACTGCTTTAGCCGTAAATCCTCACTGCTGTGTTTAATCGGGGGGGGATTAATGTCTAAATGGAAATCCAGGAAACTTTCAAGAAGTACATTTACTTTCTCTGATTCAAGTATTCCTCCTCTTTATCTCCCCACAAGGGGGAGTAGGTGAACTGAAAGTGTCCTCTGTATTCAAAGGAGAGACAAACGAGGGTTGGTGGGGGGAGAACACGGAGCCCTTCAGCCCCACTGCACATGGTCACACATGGAAACATGTTGCCCAACATTTAACCAAAATGATCTAAGAATTCTTTCGGCACAACGAGAATAGAAAACGGATGTCTAACATTTTCCATTTCTCACAGATGTTCAAGGACCTAGAGGTCGGGGATGCATTCTGAAGAGAAACTCTAAAACTATTTCACGCTCGCCCTCACATCTCATCTACCATTAACCCCTTCACATGTATGTTTTTGGATGTAATGTTTATTCTGAATTCTATCTCGAGTTCCATCCTGACTTTTACCGCTCCATCGCTTTCAATGGCCACAGTAGCCGTCGTGACATAACCATTTAAAACGTTCAGTTCTTAGAATTCTAATAATAAGAATCCTCCTTTTTTTTCTCTTCTCCCCCTCTCTTTTCACCACTTCCGATTAGGAAGCCCCCCCCGCTCACTCATAATGCGACTAAAGGGGTTTGTGCACGTTCTGGTGCATTGAGCAGACATGACATGGAATGTATGACATCTGAACAAATGGAAAACATTCCCATAGTCATGTTGCTGCCGACTGACTCAGACATGCCCTCGTCTGCAAAGAAATGATTCACACGTGTTGCCAGTCGCCATTTACAGCAGGCCTACCTGGTAGCGGGGTGGAAAAGTGACGCCCTATCCTGATTTGAATGTTATTTCAATGTGATCCAACCGTAGATAAGGAATCCATCGATGAGTTTAAAGATTCAGTACGATGAAAATCTAGTTTTCAATCTTGTTGCATTTTTCTTTTTTACATTTAAGGAATGTTGACATAAGATTTACCAAGAAGTTAGAACTGTTGTTGTGAAAATGATGACTAACGCCCTTTGATCTCTATCCCCCAGGATATCAACAGAATCAAGCCAATGCAGGTATCCAATCAGCTTCCTTTAATAATATACACAGGTTACCCTGATTGGCCCATCAATCAGTCTGTCAGTTGTCAATAGTTGTAAAGGATAAAAATAAATAAAAGCTAGTTAGCCCACAAACAAGTAATGAAACTAGTTTGCTCGATCGATCAATTTGATACGATCGATATACTTTATTCATCCCCTAGGGGAAATTCAGGGTAGCTCTCATAGCTCACACAATAGTCATTACCTATTAGTTTTAGGTCACTTGGAGATTCATACGCGTAATATTAAATATCTGGTTAGGGGAATGGGGAAATATCCTGCAGCTGAATGGGGAAATACCATATGGAAGAATGACGAGGCATGGCTAAAAACTGATTAAACATAACTTTTCACAATAGCGCTGATGCTCAATGGTGGCCAGTGTTGGAAAGTAATTGCTTGACTTACTAATTGCACTAACAAAACAATGTACTTAATAATTGCATACAAACAATGTACGTGTTCTGCCGAGTTTCTATACAGACCAATTGCAATGGAGGTCAATAGGAAAAGTGTCTGTTGTTTTTCCCAAAAAGTAGAAGGGGCCGTGCAGAAACCCAAAGTAGCAGGATGTCCCGGTCTGATGTATACTGAGAGTAAAACACTTTCCAATGTGAAGATATCTGGAAAAACTATACTCATTGACATTAACATTCCACAATAAGCAATGTATGACTGAATTAAAACATCACTGTACTGGATCTTTAAGTGAGCCCTCAGTAAATATGTACTGAACAAAACACAAATAAAGTTGATCGATTGTTTTTGAGCCGCCTAAAAGAGAGTAGATTAAAAGATAAAAAAAACATCGACACTGATCTTGTTATGGTCACACAGCGCTGTGTTGGACACGCAGCACAGTCCAGTGTTGTTTGCATGTCTGTTAATGAGCGTCCCATATTATCACTGGCTCTGTGATCCCATTGTAATTATGTCCATATTAATTACTGTGATATTAAAGGCACCATCTGTCACTGGGGGGGGGTCAAGGAGGAAGCTGTGGGGTGGGGGGAGGGGGATTAAAGCGGTTGGTGATTGCGTGCATGCGTGTGTGTGTGTGTGTGTGTGTGTGTGTGTGTGTGTGTGTGTGTGTGTGTGCGTGTGTGTGTGTGTGTGTGTGTGTGAACCCCAAACCGATGTTTACAACAGGGATTTAGATACCATACTGATCTAATGGACATGATACTGGCTATCCTGCTTTAAGTCCTGACGTGAGAGACTTCAGCCTCCCTCCAGTGAGAAAAACAATGGATAAAAATAAATAAAAAGTCAGCTTAAAAAGGGGTATTATGATTACGTCTCCATGACGCGTGTACAATAGTGGATTTGAAGTAGAATATTTCAAGTAAACAAACATCTGGTGGCAGGTTTGTTTTGGTCAAAAGAAAAGTGGATTTCTGTCATTTAAACCAAGCTACAACAAGTAGCAGGAAGTGGATCAGTTAGCCTAGATTAAAAATCGGAGAGAGGTGTTTTTGGCCAACAGCTATGCCAGTTGATCCGTATCCGCTTCCATTAACTTGTGCTAAGCTAGGCTAGCTTGCAACCGGATAGCTTTCTACTGAAGGCACAGAGAGGAAATTGGTATCCATCTCCTTGACCTCCTCTGGAATAAATAAGAAGACGCCGGTGAGCACATTTCCCCAAACATTTTGGCGTGTTCCTTCTAAATTCGATAATAATTCAACAATAATTCATCTTTTAAAGTAAAGCCACACCCCTTCACAATTCACATGAACAGTGGTGTCACATTTCAGTGCTAAGTGATTCAGGTACATGAGCTGATGATACGGTGGTACAGTATGAGAGCCAGCCGAGTGGAATATCAGAACGTGCCTGTTACTCAGAATCCAAAACAGTCACCAGTGACTGACACACAAAACACAAGTCAAATTTTACAGTGTAAAATAGAGGGGGGGAAAAAAACACAATACATAATAGATGTGATATTTCTGGTGATGATAATACTAGTCTTAAATGTGACATGAAGGACAATAAGTCATTTTTGTTGCGACCAGTTGCTGCCTTCTCCCCTTGTGGGGCAGATCTCAGATGAAAGAACGCACGTCGCACACCGACGCAGACCTACTCTGCCGTTCATGTTGGAACTAGATGAGACCTTAGACAGGGATTAAGTATACGCACATACCCCACACACACAACACACGTACACATGTGGTCCACACACACACACACACACCCCACACACACACGTCACACACACAATGCTATCCCTGTCCTAACTTGCCCCTCTCTCTTGTTTTGCACTGCCAGCCAGACAGACAGACAAGACAGCCATTCAGAGACATTCTCTCCAACTCCAAGGGGGCCGTCTGCCAGGTGCCTAAGCCCCTCTAAGCACCACAAACCCAAACCTGCATAGTAGTGTGAGAGGGCTGGTTTGTGCGTGCGCGCGCGCGCGTGTGTGTGTGTGTGTGTGCGGCGTGCGCATGGTCATGAGCACACAAAGTGTTAATGGTTCCAGGTCAAAGCCTGAGTGTCCTATTGAGTTCTTCACAATTCTTCATGTTTTGAGTGAATTCAACATAAACATTCTTCCAACATATGAGAGAGAGAGAGAGGGGGAGAGAGAGAGAGAGAGAGAGAGAGAGAGAGAGAGAGAGAGAGAGAGAGAGAGAGAGAGACATGAAGAGGAAGTCATGCGTGGTGTGAGTACAGTAGGATAACAGTCACACCCGGGGTAATAGATATACTGTACCTACAGATGTCTGGCCCACTGGGGATACACTCAATTTCACCTGCAGACAATACAATCCCTTCTATTCTATAGGTACAGACATGGACAGGTATGCGCGCGCACGCACGCACACACACACACACACACACGTGTACGTATTTCTCCTGAACCCACTGCAAAATTAGTAGTCAGTCACAGTACATCTGCCAATTAAGGCCATTAGACCAATTAAATGTCCTGAAATCAGTACACATGGTTTACCTGTCATTCCGCGAATCAAACGCACCTAGGAGGTCAGAAGTCAGCAGACCCACTGTTCTAAAAGTCACCGGCAGGCCTCCCCTTGATAGGCTTAAGCCATGAACGACGGGATCAAATCCCATTAAAAACGGCGCAGGAGAATGTAAAACATCCAGGCCTGCCAGGGCCTGCGTTGGGGGAAGGCACCGCTATGCTACAGACCAATACTGACAGGAGGGTTATTACAGACAAACCCGGCGATCTCATTAGCAGGGCAACGGGGCGAGGACCTGAGAAGCTGCAGAGAAGGAGACGTCATGCACCCACGGCCGAGCGTATGAGGCAGTCTGTATCAAGCAGTCTGTATCAAGCAGTCTGTATCAAGCAGTCTGTATGAGGAAGTCAGAGTGAGGCAGTCTGTATCAAGCAGTCTGTATCAAACAGTCTGTATCAAGAAGTCTGTATGAGGAAGTCTGAGTGAGGCAGTCTGTATCAAGCAGTCTGTATGAGGAAGTCTGAGTGAGGCAGTCTGTATCAAGCAGTCTGTATGAGGAAGTCTGAGTGAGGCAGTCTGTATCAAGCAGTCTGTATGAGGAAGTCTGAGTGAGGCAGTCTGTATCAAGCAGTCTGTATGAGGAAGTCTGAGTGAGGCAGTCTGTATCAAGCAGTCTGTATGAGGAAGTCTGAGTGAGGCAGTCTGTATCAAGCAGTCTGTATCAAGCAGTCTGTATCAAGCAGTCTGTATCAAGCAGTCTGTATCAAACAGTCTGTATCAAACAGTCTGTATCAAGCAGTCTGTATCAAGCAGTCGGTATCAAGCAGTCTGTATGAGGAAGTCTGAGTGAAGCAGTCTGTATCAAGCAGTCTGTATCAAACAGTCTGTATCAAGCAGTCTGTATCAAGCAGTCTGTATGAGGAAGTCTGAGTGAAGCAGTCTGTATCAAGCAGTCTGTATCAAACAGTCTGTATCAAACAGTCTGTATCAAGCAGTCTGTATCAAGCAGTCTGTATCAAGCAGTCTGTATCAAACAGTCTGTATCAAGCAGTCTGTATCAAGCAGTCTGTATCAAACAGTCTGTATCAAGCAGTCTGTATCAAGCAGTCTGTATCAAACAGTCTGTATCAAGCAGTCTGTATCAAGCAGTCGGTATCAAGCAGTCTGTATGAGGAAGTCTGAGTGAAGCAGTCTGTATCAAGCAGTCTGTATCAAGCAGTCCGTATGAATCAGTCTGGATGAGGCAGTCTGTGTGAACTGTGAAGCAGTCTGGATGTGTAAGTGAATGGGTAAAATGTGAGGAACAAATCAAATAATGTTGATCATAGTTCCTTCCTTTTTGTGTGACACAACAAGCCCGTGCATAAAACACCCAGAGACGTCAGGTGTGGATCTTGAACTGTTGGCAGGTCCCTTGAATTCATACAAGTAGGATCCAGTGCAGGCTTATTGCAGAGCCCCAGTCCTTTAGCCCCGGGCCTGGAAAGAACAGCCCGTTTGCGGGACGGGGAGACTGACTAACGCCGTCAACAACCGGCACAGTAAACCACTTTGATTTTAAATGTCACAAAATGTCAACCAGTCAGTCAACCACCAGAGATCTCTGTGTGAATCCATTAATCTCACCCGACTGTAACGGCACCGATTGATGATGACTCTCTTAACACGCCGAACGAAAACATTTATCGGCCTCTTTGTAGCGGTGACATTGTGAGTCATCGGTTCACCCCCGTTGTGACAATAAGTCTGGGAAAACGCACAAAAAGCCGCTGTAACGTATCTGTATCTCCGGACAATAAAATGATCTATGATTTCATTAATAATAATAACTGTTGCTGATGGCCATCGGGTCTGGTTTGGTGACACCGAGACCCAGCGTTAGACCTTCAACAAAGAAGAGGAGCCTGGTGAAATACAAGCCCTGCACGTTATCCAAGGGGGACTAGAGGGCATAACTTACTGGCACCCGCCTCCCTTCCTGTCACCTTAACATGATCTCTCTAGCAATAAGATGCCCGGCGTTTCAATGAAATAACACTTTATCAAACGCTCTTGGTAAATGGACTGCATTTATATAGTGCTTTTATCCAAAGCACTTTACATGTGCATGCCTCACATTCACCCATTCACTCACACACACCGACGGCGAAGGCAACCGTGCAAGGTGCCAAGGTGTTGGGACTTATTCCTCTTTTTACTCTAATGAAGCACATTCTCAGGGGCTCATACAGAACCAAGCATTCACTGTAATGTACATACATGTACCTTATACGTGACAAATAAAAGCGAACTTGAAACTTGAGCCACCATCGCCCCTTTTAAAACCGAATCATTTTAAAGTGTAAAGTAATGTATGCAGGTAGTCAGTCAACTTCTCGAACCGAATACATTTCAGCCATAATTAATTATTTGCAAAATGATAATTGACATATATGGATGCACCAATCCAATCATTTATCTTTTTAACACACTACTTCCTCAATCACTTTCTCCTTCATCAGGGCTCTGACACCACAGTTGTCACTTTGACAGTTTGTCTGACACGGCAACAGTGACTGAAGGAGGCGGGACATCCAGACATCCATCTAAGATTGTGTGCACAGGTGTGTGTGTGTGCGTATGTGGTTGATTTCAGAAAGCTGGCGTTACTTACTTTCAGACATTTCACACACGGTGGTATGTAGTACACTATGGATGCCATGGTCTCACGAAGCCTTACTACTCAGTTGACAAAGCAAGTCAGGCAACCGATCAAACAAATCAATTACCCACAAACCCACATGATCACTGAGGAGGACAATGGGTGAACAATGAGAACAGAGGATCTCAGGGAGTCTGTGTCACGTACAATTCTGACAGGCCCTGAGGCAGTCTGTGTGAAGCAGTCTGTGTTTAAGGGGAAATAAGGTAGAGGAGGTTCCCGCCATAAGAGCAGCAACGTGAAACAGACAGTAGCAGTCTGTCTCTCAAACCTGTTCTCCGGCCCTGCCTGCTCATTGTGCGATCATCCCTCCCTCTACCGAGCTCATCCATACTGTGTCTCTCACTCACACACACACACACACACACACACACACACACACACACACACACACACACACACACACACACACACACACACACACACACACACACACACACACACACACACACACACACACACACACACACACACACACACACACACACACACACACACACACACACACACACACACACACACACACACACACACACACACACACACACACACACACACACACACACACACACACACACAAGGTATGACACATCATGCCCAACTGACAGCGGATAAATCAAACTGGTAGAATAAACAATGGCTTAAAAAGTCCTGTTCCTTCAGAGGCAGGTTAAAGTTGACATCCATTACAAAATAGACAGGGCCGACTGATTTATAGAGAACGTTGTCAAGACTAGATTACGTGCCTCTTTCACATTTTGATTCCATCATTTCAACTCAAGAAGATGAGCGCACATTTTTGGACGCAGCCGTCTTCCCTCCAAGGTTGACGAGACAAGGGGTCAATCAACACGTCTTTAGAGCGAGGAGACCGGAAATTAAATGACTGATATGAACTGAGTGACCGACGCTTGCATGTCAACACAACCAAACACACACACACACACACACACACACACACACAAAAGGGCTCCTATCTCTGGGCTTCCCCTGAGAAAATATCTTTGTAGAGCTCCGGTATGTGAGGAATCTTGGAGCGGGTGGATGGAGAGACCAGGTGACCTTCTGCAGGTGCCAACCTAGAACCATAGCCCTGCTCCCCCTCCTCCAGCTAAGCCCAGGTCAAGCCCATGT
The DNA here is from genome assembly GCF_963971535.1 of Notolepis coatsorum. Taxonomy (NCBI): domain Eukaryota; kingdom Metazoa; phylum Chordata; class Actinopteri; order Aulopiformes; family Paralepididae; genus Notolepis; species Notolepis coatsorum. The sequence goes on along the minus strand of NC_140167.1, from coordinate 20,807,245 downwards.
GAATGGTGAATGCACTGCATTTATACAGCGATTTTACAACTTATGCCTCACCCATTCACACACCGACGGCAGAGGCGGCCATGCAAGGTGTTAACCTGCTCATCGGGAGAAGTTAGGGGTTAAAGTGTCTTGGCTCAAGGACACTTCCGACACACACCGCCGGGAGGAGCTGGAATCGAACCGGCAACCTTCAAGCGACCGCTCTACCTGCTGAGCCACTGTCGCCAAAGAAGAGAGGGAGCCTCTTCTGTCGGTGAGACCTTGAATTTCAAATACATAAATAATCCTCAACACATCCTGTTTATTTTGATAATAAGGAACACTCTTATCCATTCAAGGACAGCCTATTCCATTTAGATACTGTATATCGGACAAACGGGGCTGTGTTCCATACACACTGCAGTAGATATCTGTTCCGTTTTACAGATGCCATTGCATGTCTATGATATAACACAAGATTATTACCAATCTATGGCAGGATATGAGAGGCGAGAGATGCGTCGGAGAGAGGCCCGCGGTCTGTACGGGATCAACCGCGACCGAGAGAGAAGAGCCGCAGGGCCATAAATCTCTGCTGAGACAGAGAGGCAAAGACACACACAAACACACTGGCGTGAAGAGAGGAGGGAATGTGGTTGGAGCACATGAACCGCCTCTGGGAACACTTCCATGGGTACCAGTCCGTAGAAGTGGAAAATAGAACTTCTGCTTAATAGTCTTCAAGTCGAGTCAAGTGTTCCTTTATTAATCCCCTTGGAGAAACGCAGGTGCCATAGCGGCAGCGTGGGGAGGGGGGGGGATACAGGCAGGAAAAGATAATAGAAATAATAATAATAACGGAACATATTCAAATGCGCCAGAGTTCGTGCTGAAATAGGGCTGGGCGATAAAACGATAACGATAACTATCGCGATAAATTATTTCCTCGAAATAAACATGAAACGTGGTCGCAAAGTTTCGATATATCGATTTTCCAAGCTTGGATATGAGCACGCACTAACAACCAATCGGTGAAGGAGATGGCCGAGAGCGAAGGAGACCCGGAAGGAGACCCAGAGGTAGGACTCACTCAACAACAAGGCTTGCTAGGCTAATTAGCTTGCACGGCAATGTTTTATATATTTACGTGCCGAGTATGTGTGTGGCGTGAATTCTGAGGCCACGTTTATAGTAGTGTGGGGTATACAGTGGACGTCGTTTCAATATATTGTGGCGGAAGAGAGTATTTTAGTGTCATATTTATTACATTGTCATGAGATATTCCGCTTGTCGGCTAACTGCTAACGTGCGCGGACTGATGATGACATCAACTCGACTCGAGACATTCGCAGCAGCATAAGAAGTTAATTAAACTTGACAGACATTATATCGACGATAATTATCGATATCGAATTATATGAAAATAATTTTATAATTTTATCGCGATAACGTTTTTGGTCATATCGCCCAGCCCTATGCTGAAACCCAACCAATCTGTTGCCGTCGACTAAAATCACACTTCTTCAATCAATATCTGAAATGAAGGAGAAAAAAACAAAGTAACGAACCTTTGTACTGTCTTCTACTATCATGCACCTTTCCACTAAATAATCGACCATGTCTATATTACTACCCATTGTACTAATATGTCTTTACTACACCCAAGTTTCAACACTGTTTGATGAACATAGTTACTCAACTGAAAGAGTTGTACCTGTCCTGCTGCCCTGTTGTGCAGAACTTGCAAGTCGCTTTGGATAAAGACAGTCCTAACTAGGGGTGTAACGGTACACAAAAACCACGGTACGGTACGTACCTCGATTTTGAAGTCAAGGTTCGGTACAGGTTTTCGGTACAGTGGGGGAAAGTTTGGCTTTCCATGTTCCACTCAGGGGTGATGTAGTGTGCAGTAACTAATTGTAATTGTAGAGCTGCCAAACTAATATTCTATATTGAAATTAATAATCGACTTGTTAAAAAAATATATATATATATTATTATATTCGATTGTGGAAAAAAACAACCCCCGGTGGGCGGTCGTTAGTGGTTAACATACCATTGTATTAGTTCGGTACGGTACACACTGAAACGGTTCGGTACGTATACCTTTACACCCCTAGTCCTAACAGTTCTCAAGTTCTCCCACCGTTAGTTCTCCAACTATTGGCAGCAGTCCATGCCCACGGTTGTGGAGCCTGATGGCCGAGTTGATTTGTAGATTTGTTCAATGGCCTGTAGCCATTTGAATGTTCAGTTCTCAAAACTCTATCTCTCATCTCTCATGTGAGATCGTACACCTGGAAGGTTTAAGCAGACAAGAGTGCTCAAACCTTGGCTGATGTGCAGCAGTCTGTTCTTGGATTTACCTGTTCTTGAATTTACCCGTTCTTGTATTTACCTAGCAGCACACCAGTGTCCCAGCATGCTAGCGTATACTGTATATGCGCTAGGTCCCATGCACTACCAAGCTGGGACGCTGTTGCGGCTAGGATTTGCCTTGTCCTGGTTGAGCGCCACTGTTCTTCTCATGTTATTGAGCCGCGTTGGAACGTGTTTAGGTACAAATGCTTATTGTGCCTAAAGTGCACTACACACACACATAAATAGAGGAGAAGTAGCAAACACAAACAAATACAAACAGTCTCCGCACCTTGGCCCTGGGAGACAGTGTAATTCTATCTGACAGGACATGTCGATGTACAGCATTAGGGAGCCAGTGGGTTTCAGACAACACAGAAAGGTCCAGGAGGGCATGTTTATCTATACACTGTGCAGTGCACTGTGTGTGTTGGGGTATTTCATGAAGCAGGCCTACACAGTTAGCCAGATCCAATTAACGATTCAAATCGATATGTATGACTGAATCACACCCCCTCAACCCTGATATTCATATTCAAATATTCTAATCCAAAACAGCAAATTATAGTTAAAAATCGTGTTCAAAGTTATCTGGCTAACTGGCTGATCCTGCCTGGTGAGACGCTCCCCCTGGTGAAACCTGGTTCCCTCTCTTTGGCCAAACTCCATTATCCATGTTTACTAGACAACAGTCATCAAAGCACAAAGGTGAGGTAAACATTGATGAGGCCCCGATACCACTTCTCCACCGCGATACCACTTCTCCACTGCCGATACCACTTCTCCACTGCCGATACCACTTCTCCACTGCCGATACCACTTCTCCACTGCCGATACCACTTCTCCACTGCCGATACCACTTCTCCACCGCGATACCACTTCTCCACTGCCGATACCACTTCTCCACTGCCGATACCACTTCTCCACTGCCGATACCACTTCTCCACCGCCGATACCACTTCTCCACCGCCGATACCACTTCTCCACCGCGATACCACTTCTCCACCGCGATACCACTTCTCCACTGCCGATACCACTTCTCCACCGCCGATACCACTTCTCCACCGCCGATACCACTTCTCCACCGCCGATACCACTTCTCCACTGCCGATACCACTTCCTAAACCTTTCAGCACCGGCCGACACAGAGCAACGATCCGATCCATTGCCTTTACTGAACAGTACAAGGTTTGTTTGTGGCCAACTGGGGAGAAGCTATCTGAGATACAATACTTTCTCTCTCCATTAGAGAGATATAACGTGCTTCTATGTCTTAAAGATGCAGCCAATATGTTGCTTTCACTTCTGGCACGTCACACGCTTCTTGGTATGGGATTTTAGTATCAAGGCAAACCCTCCGATACCGACAGACCTGCCCTATTTTAGCCTGGTATCGACCCAACTATCCAATGCAACCACATTGTCATCCTCGAAACAGAGTAAGTAAATACATTAGTAGATCAAAGTTCTCAGAATCCTATCTGTTAATAATAATAATAACAGCTTCCTCTGTTCATTATCCGACTATGGTGTGTAGTGTTAGCATATTACACACACACACACACACACACACACACACACACACACACACACACACACACACACACACACACACACACACACACACACACACACACACACACACACACACACACACACACACACACACACACACACACACACACACACACACACACGTTTGATCCCCTGTGGGTAGCAGTCTAATCTCATTGCGAGGAGGGCCAGGGTAAGCGGCTAAGCGCTGGGGTGAAGAGAGAAACAGAACCCCTTGTTCCCTCTTCCTCGAAACAGCCCTGGCTTGGCCTTTAATTAACTGGCCCCATGCCAACCCCTCTACCCATGCCAGGCATGTGGTGGGCGAGAGGCCCCCTTGGCATCAACACAAATCACCATCAGGGATAAGCTGCCATTTTGTTTTAGTGGCACTCAACTGGAGGTTATACTCAGTCTGCTGTGGGAGCTTGTGTTCTTCCCCAGTGTGTGTGACAATGTATGTTATGGGTAACATTAAAAAATGGATATTCCACCAAAGAACGCTGATTTATTTTGCACAAAATCTCACACACGAGAGATGAACTAGGAGCTAGTTAGAGAGATGAACTAGGAGCTAGTTAGAGATGAACTAGGAGCTAGACAGTAGAGATGAACTAGGAGCTAGTCAGTAGAGAGATGAACTAGGAGCTAGTTAGAGATGAACTAGGAGCTAGTCAGTAGAGATGAACTAGGAGCTAGTCAGTAGAGAGATGAACTAGGAGCTAGTTAGAGATGAACTAGGAGCTAGTCAGTAGAGATGAACTAGGAGCTATACAGTAGAGATGAACTAGGAGCTATACAGTAGAGATGAACTAGGAGCTAGTCAGTAGAGATTAACTAGGAGCTAGTCAGTAGAGATGAACTAGGAGCTAGTCAGTAGAGATGAACTAGGAGCTATACAGTAGAGATGAACTAGAAGCTAGTCAGTAGAGATGAACTAGGGGCTAGTCAGTAGAGGTGAACTAGGAGCTAGTCAGTAGAGATGAACTAGGAGCTAGTCAGTAGAGATGAACTAGGAGCTAGTCAGTAGAGATGAACTAGGAGTTAGTCAATAGAGATGAACTAGGAGCTAGTCAGTAGAGATGAACTAGGAGCTAGTCAGTAGAGATGAACTAGGAGCTAGTCAGTAGAGAGATGAACTAGAAGCTAGTCAGTAGAGATGAACTAGGAGCTAGTCAGTAGAGATGAACTAGGAGCTAGTCAGTAGAGATGAACTAGGAGCTAGTCAGTAGAGATGAACTAGAAGCTAGTCAGTAGAGATGAACTAGGAGCTAGTTAGTAGAGAGATGAACTAGGAGCTAGTCAGTAGAGATGAACTAGGAGCTAGTCAGTAGAGATGAACTAGGAGCTAGTCAGTAGAGATGAACTAGGAGCTAGTTAGAGAGATGAACTAGGAGCTAGGCAGTAGAGATGAACTAGGAGCTAGGCAGTAGAGATGAACTAGGAGCTAGTCAGTAGAGATGAACTAGGAGCTAGTCAGTAGAGATGAACTAGAAGCTAGTCAGTAGAGATGAACTAGGAGCTAGTTAGTAGAGATGAACTAGGAGCTAGTTAGAGATGAACTAGGAGCTAGTCAGTAGAGATGAACTAGGAGCTAGTCAGTAGAGAGATGAACTAGGAGCTAGTCAGTAGAGATGAACTAGGAGCTAGGCAGTAGAGAGGAACTAGGAGCTAGTCAGTAGAGAGGTGAACTAGGAGCTAGTCAGTAGAGAGGAACTAGGAGCTAGTTAGTAGAGATGAACTAGGAGCTAGTCAGTAGAGATGAACTAGGAGCTAGTCAGTAGAGAGGAACTAGGAGCTAGTTAGTAGAGATGAACTAGAAGCTAGTCAGTAGAGATGAACTAGGAGCTAGTCAGTAGAGATGAACTAGGAGCTAGTCAGTAGAGATGAACTAGGAGCTAGTCAGTAGAGATGAACTAGGAGCTAGTCAGTAGAGATGAACTAGAAGCTAGTCAGTAGAGATGAACTAGGAGCTAGTCAGTAGAGATGAACTAGAAGCTAGGCAGTAGAGATGAACTAGGAGCTAGTCAGTAGAGATGAACTAGGAGCTAGTCAGTAGAGATGAACTAGAAGCTAGTCAGTAGAGATGAACTAGAAGCTAGGCAGTAGAGAGGTGAACTAGGAGCTAGTCAGTAGAGATGAACTAGGAGCTAGTCAGTAGAGATGAACTAGGAGCTAGTCAGTAGAGATGAACTAGGAGCTAGTTAGTAGAGATGAACTAGGAGCTAGTCAGTAGAGATTAACTAGAAGCTAGTTAGTAGAGATGAACTAGGAGCTAGTCAGTAGAGATGAACTAGAAGCTAGGCAGTAGAGAGGTGAACTAGAAGCTAGTCAGTAGAGATGAACTAGAAGCTAGTCAGTAGAGATGAACTAGAAGCTAGTCAGTAGAGATGAACTAAAAGCTAGGCAGTAGAGATATGAAGATAGATGGAACTTTAGACCTTATCTTGAAAGCTTAAACTGTAATTCTGTATTATTGACTATATTATAATCTGCACCCCCACCTTTACGGCTTTTTCATTTGTTTTGTATCATTGTTTGTGGTCACTGTTATTTTTGTGTTATTAAAAATGATGATACACACAGATGTGTGTGTGTATGTGTGTGAGAGAGAGGCAGAGACAACTGGCCAAGCGCCCCTTGTGCATACTCGCGCACCAAGAGAGAGAGAGATCTCTCTCCTGGATTGAATGGGTTCAGCGTGAATGCATCATGGATGAATGTCTTAATCTTATTGCAAATTAGAAACAGAGTTGGTGAGATAAAAGGGGCAAGATAACTTGCATGTAGCCTAAATAAAGAGAAAAACTATTTGAATATATCCAATACCCATAGCGGTGACGTCTGAGCTTAGAAACACTACGGCCTTCAATAATTTAGGGGAAATTTAAAACCAGGTTTCCGTACCCTAATAATGGTCTGCCAGCAATGCGTCACCTCTGCATTCAGGCAGGTAAGCAGGCAGCTATCATCTGCTAAGTGTCTTTGAGCGCCTCGCTAGTGCAAGCAGACGGCAGGACGTGCAATATATTCATCGCTGAGGGCGGCTCAGTCACAAATTTTACAGCTTCTAATATAAATCATCATCATAAATCTATTTTAAAAACATAATAGTTTAATAGCTACGGCCTAAAGGGAAGCTTCCCCTTAATGACCTATGATGAGCTAATAATTCTTTATTCAACTAGGCATTATTAAAACTATAATTCTGGATTTTGCAGGCTTGCCCAGCCAAGGGCATAAATAAAAGGATATCTGAAGGGTGAACCTCGATGTGCATGAATCCAGTGATACTGGTGTGTGCAGGGAATGTGTGGAGATGAAAGCAAGGCTTTTTATGTCCAGTGTGGGAGGCAGGCCTCCTGCTGCCCTTGGCAAAAGAGAAACACCTTATCTCTCATAACAGTTTACTTTGTCTCACAAAGCTCTTTGCTGAAATAAGTGGTCTATGCACATGCGTATCTGATGCATTGAGATGATTATGTAATGCGGTGTGTGTGCTCGTGCGTACACGCATATGTGCCAACTGATCCCTGTGTGACGTGATGTATTTGCATTCTATTTATTATATGTAGCCTACTAATGCTCCCAGGATCAGACCCCGAGCACGCATTTGGCCTTGCGTCATCACGCATGTGAGCCGTCGGGCGTGGTTCAGAGCCTGAAGGAAATCCCCCATAACACCTTTACAGTTGAACTCCCCACTCTTCCACAGGGGAACAAGTAACAACAGGGAGGGGTGGCCTCGCTTCCATCTGCAGAGCAATTAGCCCAGACTGCACAGGCGCTGCCAAATAAACTGCTGTTGTCCGCGCGCGCAAGCCGACTCACAGGACAATTAGTGCGCATGGGGGTTTTGGATGAAAATAGCGACTAGTAGTTTCGCCGGGGCGTGTTTTGCATTCGCTGTACCTCCGATTGCATCATTTAGAACAAAGGTGGGGTTTTACGAATGTTTACAGGCTGTGAAAGTGTAGTTGCTATTCTCGGTTTTCGTTTTAGAATACCTTTTATATGTCGTTTGAACTGTTTTGTGTTCACCTCACAGCAAGGGGATACGGTAATGCAAGACAGAGAGCACTGGGAACACACAGGGCTAGAGGTGTTCAGCATTCCACCGTTCTCTGCACATGTGCAAGCTCCAACAAGAACTGCCACAAGGCAAGGGCTCGTACACCACTGGAAAAAGCACCGTTCGCATATGCAGTCGACAGTCAACGGTACAAAATGATGCGTAACCCGAACACAAGATAAAGTGCTACTAGCATCACAGAACAGGGCAGACAGAGATTTTCCTAACGGCAAATAATGGCTGGCGAAGGTAAGGGGGCACTCGCTGAGTCACAGACTGTTCAAACAGGCTCTTCGGTGAACAAACACGCACGCCTGGGAGCCAAGGAGCAGGATTATAGTCAACTGCTCCTCAGCACCCGACTCTTAACTGAGAGGGGAAGGCAGAAGGGGGATACGAGCTCCAATTACCAAACGTCTCTTCTCCAAAATCCTATGTAAATCCCATGTATTGCAAAGGGCTAGCTGCTCCGATAATGTAACACCACCGCAATAATTCATTTTTATCTTGTGAACAATAAGTCTTATTTCCACCAGGTCACTGTAATAATGGTAGGAGGACGAGGTGCAACACTCTCTCAGATATAAAATATTCTGTTTATAAATAGGGGTTTATACTGAAATGTACTTTCACGTTGTAATTCTGTAACCCGCTAGCTTCGCGAGATCACACGAGAATCAATCTTATCAGGCTATAAGGCTAACATATTGTGTTTCACAGAAACAAAATTAGACTCATCTGTACAGGATCCAGAGATTGAAATTGAAAACTACTCAATAGTCAGGAGGGATAGGAACCAGTATGGAGGTGGCGTCTGTGTGTATATACACAAGGATACCAAATACATCAACCGTACTGACCTTAACCATGATGAAATTGAAACTGTTTGGATTGAAATCTTATTAGACAGGGCGAAACCAGTACTAGTAGGCACAATCTATAGACCACCAGAACAGAGTGGCTTTTATGACACACTTGATGGGTGTTTAGCTGGGGTGGAGGGGGTAGAAAAAATTCTTATTGGGGACTGGAACACGGATATGCTGCGTAAATCAGCACCCGTCTTCAAGGCCTTCAGTAGATTTTCTGACCTGCACGGTTTCAGCCAGCTAATCACACAACCCACAAGGGTATGCGATTCGACACAAACCACCATTGACCTCATTTTGACCTCTGACAAGTCCATGATCTCCAGTAAAGGGGTGATAGCATGCGGGTTAAGTGATCATTATATGATTTTCTGTACCCGCAAAAAGCTAAAACAGAAGGCCGGCTGTCACAAAACAGTCACATCTAGAGACCTCAAAACTTACTCTAGAGAGGCCTTTAACCTAGAACTGGGGAGCTCGGACTGGTCAGATGAGCTCAGTGGTACACAGGTTGAAGAAACATGGCTTGGATTCAAAACCAAATTCACAGCAATACTCAACAACATGGCACCGATAAGAACCACCAGGGTTAAAAATCGCGCTGAGGCATGGATGCACACTGAAATACTGGCCGCTATGAAAACCAGAGACAAAAAATGCTCTGAACTTCATAAAAGTCAGACAAAGCTTTCCAAAAGCTCAAACAGTGAACTCCAAGCCCACGTGGTTGAACTAAAAATCCAAAGAAACAGACTAAGAAATGACGTAAACACCATGATCAGAACCGCAAAAAGAAATTTCATCAACGACAAAACTGAGGAAAACAAAAACAAACCCCGCGAACTTTGGAAATTACTCAATAATCAACTAGGCTGCAGTAAAAAACTTAAAACCAGATTCTCAAACATAAACATAAAGACGGACAACACGCTCATCACAGACAAGCTGGATGTAGCCAATTACTTAAACATCTTCTTCACAAACATAGCCACAACACTGGTAAACAAACTACCCTCCCACTCAGGGCATTATGGGGTAGAACACATAGTAGCATACTACAAAAACCTAGGGGTCCACAAAGACGACTTCAAACTTGAAATGGTAACAACCGATGAGGTACTCAAAAAATTTAGCGCCCTCCAACCTAACAAGGCCACTGGCCATGACAACATCCCCTCCAAATTCCTCAGAGACGCAGCAGCCGCCATCACCCCAGTCATCACACACATAATAAACCTCTCTATAAGACAGGGGCACGTCCCCAAGGACTTCAAAATTGCGAGAGTGACCCCTCTACACAAAAAGGGCAGCAAATTAGACCCAGGCAACTACCGCCCTGTTTCTATTCTTACCTCCATCTCGAAAGTCATGGAGAAAATAGTCTACGAACAGGTCGAAAAGTACCTGGCGGAAAAAAACCTAATCTACGAATTCCAATCTGGCTTCAGAACGTCCCACTCCACTGACACATGCCTCCTCTATTTGAACGACCACATCAAACAAGAGGTGGACGCTGGCAAATACTGCGGCATGGTCATGCTGGACCTACAAAAGGCCTTCGACACTGTCAATCACTCCATTCTAATGGACAAGCTAAAAGCAATTGGTTTTGATAGCCTATCAGTGAGCTGGATGCAATCCTACCTGGAGGGGAGAGAACAGATGGTAGAGGTAAACGGTACTCTATCCCCCCCCCTCACAGTGAGCTGTGGTGTTCCACAAGGAAGCATACTAGGACCGCTACTCTTCCTAATTTATGCAAATGACATGTCGTCAGCCTGTGACTGCAACTTGTTCCTGTTTGCGGACGACTCAGCCCTGCTGGTCTCTGACAAGAACAAATTGCAGGTTGAAAAAACCCTCAGCACGGAACTAGGCAAAATCTGCATATGGCTCGCTGATAACAAACTATCATTACACATGGGCAAAACAGAGTCCATTCTCTTCGGTTCAAATAACAAACTCAGCAAGACCGACGGATTCTCAGTTACAGTGGGTGACAATATTGTCACAAGGAAAGACGAAATTACCTACCTGGGTTCCATCCTAGAGGCAAATCTTTCCTGTGACAAAATGGCATCCAATGTAATAAAAAAAAGTCAACCAACGAACTAGATTCTTGTACCGGATCTCCTCTCTGGTAAACAAGAATACCCTGAAGACTCTGGCAGGAGCACTCATTCAAGGGTACTATGACTATGCGTGCACCTCATGGTACCAAAGCACCTCAAAGGCGCTTAAAACAAAATTACAAACATCACAAAACAAACTGGTCAGACTACTACTTGACCTGAACCCCAGAACCCACCTCACCCCTGCCCACTTTGCCAACCTAGGATGGCTTAGAGTAGACGACAGAGTACAGCAACTTGCAATGGGCCTGGTCTACAAGATACACTATACGACCGGGGTGCCCATGTACATGTCAAAATACTTCCCAAAGGTCAGTGAATACCACAACCACTACACCAGAGGAAGCTCAACAAATCATGTTAAACCCAGATTCGGCTCAAACAAGGGACTAAACACGTTTCGCAATTATGCCACAACAATGTGGAACGCCCTACCCAAAGCTGTAAAGGAATGTGAATCCCTGCCCACATTCAAAACCGCCCTTAAAGAGCACCTACGGGAGGCTGCAATTCGAAACTGGCCACCATAAATGCCCAAAACCCCCACCACCTCCTAATAGACAGTCTCCTCCCCACCGCATGTATATATTCCCTCCCCGCCGTATGTATATTTCCCTCCCACCCACCCACCCCCTCCTAATGTACAGTCCCCTCCCCATCATATGTATATACTCTGTCAGGATCTAGGGGTAACAGTACTGTATATTTGAATACCGCCTATGTCACAAATGTATCAGTACTAAATACCTATATGTCCCTATGCCATAAATGTCATGTATGTTGTGTATGTCATAAATGTCTATATGAATTGAAAATGGGGGACCCTGATGGAAACAAGACAAACGTCTTTCTCAGGTCTGCATCCCCTTAACAATTGTATGTATTGAGCCGTACTGTATTGTACCCATTCTGCAATCTGTTAAATAAAGTTTTCATTCATTCATTCATTCATTGAGAACTACCGACGGGGGACAGTCACTGATTGTATCCCTTTGTCCCGCAACAGAAGAGAATGTCCTGCATTTCAATCAACTCACCTCTGCCGGTGCACTCAGGCAAAAACTGGAAACTATGGGTACAAAAAGATACTCTGCCAAGTATGTTTTCCCGGGCCTATTCCCAACAGTTTCAAAGGGCGACTTTCCAGATGGTTCTGTGAAACAGGCAAGACCATCTGGCGGGTCAGGTTAGTAATTCTGAAAAAAGGTCTGGAATTGTGTTGCTAGCACTAGCACAGCCGACAAGGGGTCAAATGACCCCTAGGCATTTTCAATAAATGTATCCTCGTCACTCGGTCGAGCTCCAGCTCCGTCACTCAATGACTTTTCCTAAACGTACCCGTTTTATCTGGCACGGTTTCTGAAATTTCAAAATGACTTCAGGAAAATGTAATTAGAACGTTATTCCACATAATGGGTCGTTGGAACGGACGAAAGTCACAGCACTTTGCGAGCATCTAGCGCAGGGGTGGCCAACCCGTGGCTCGCATCTTTGCCCGTCAATGTGTGGCTCTTCCATCCCAAAAAAATATATAAAGAATTATAATATATATATTCTTTTTTAGTTTTTTTTTTTTACTCAAACCTACATTTCAGTGTGGTAAACCTCATATTCAGAGGTAATTAATTATATAGTTTACACTGTTTATTTTTCTCATATTTCTCATATAAGCTGTCGGGTCATCTGCCCTGTTCCCGGCGGGAATCAGTGGCATTTTCTCCATGGCTGTGCTAGTGCTAGGGAACAGCTTGGACACATGTTTATTTCCTGCCAGTAATTGATATTAGCAAACACTGCAACAGGAAATGAACCTGGGTCCTTTTGGAATGTTCATGTTGTCAAGTTAGAACTGTCTAGATTAGAAGCTCCTGAAGTGACATCATCGAATTGCACTCCCTGCGATGACTACCTATATTAAACATCTCACATTATATACTGTATATGAAAAAAAAATTATGTTGAATGTAGGTATAGGCTACACACAAACATAACTTGTCTTAAGGTTTTCTTTCAACCATCTCAGTGAGAGCGATTCGATGACGTCATAGGATTGCATTTTCCGCTTTCAAATTATTATTATTTTTTCATTCAAATAAAAAAATGTAAATTTAAAAAGAGAACGAAATCTTGGCACATTTGTACAGAAATGTCCAATTCTGTAGAATTACAACCAATAAAAGTACATTTCAGTGGAATACCCCTTTAACACGACTAATCTAAACATGTTGTGTGACATTTCGAAACGTTACATCACCCATGTTTTCTTTTAGATTAATGAATGGAATGTTTTTAACCTGAGCGAGTGTCACGTTGCACGCCGCTGTCACACTAACCGCAGCGGCGTCTACTGTTTCCAGGTGACACCGCGCTCTCCCTAGTCGTCACGAGCAGGAAAGTCACGAGCTCGCCATTTTAAACCATTGGCATTAGAAAAACACGAAGCGCGCAGGTGAACTGCCGCTCTGCCCAGCTCCTAGTTCTGCTGAGACGCGGAACGGTGAAAAACATGTGAACTCCCTTAAGGGGACGGTGGGGAGTTACACAAATTGGAACCCGTTCAAAAGCAGTCAATCACACGGTATAGAGACACACGCTTCCTCCCAGGTTTCCTGTTGGCTCTTACCATGGCTGTTGCCCTGGGGGTGGTGCTTTCCCGCCTTCTGCGCACTCTTATGCGCACTCCTCTGCCCGCCCTTCTGCACGCCCTGGGGCCCGCCTGGTGCTCAGTGGGATGCCCGTCCGGGTCCAGGTCGGGTCCGGGACCCAGGCCCAGGCCGTTGCGGTTGGCGTCTTTCCTCTTCTTGCCCTTCAGCCAGCCGAAGGCGCGGCCCAGAGAGCTGCTGCGCTTCTTCCTGCGGCCGCCCTTGGAGAGCCTCTCCTGGGCAAACACCTCCACCACGTCCTGGGGGATCAGGTCCCCCGTCCCCCCCAGAGAGTCCCGACTTGACATCCCACCTCACGCCCAGAGCTTCTCCCTGGAGACGGGGGGAGAGAGAGAGAACATGTGGGGTCAGATTGAGTCATCAGTTGAGCACCACAATAATAATGACGAGGAAGGGTAATTACGGCCTGGTCACTTGAAAACTGCTGATAAAGAGTTGGAGTTGAGGGGAAAACTGCGCTACTCGTTCACTGTGACTGCAGCAAAAAAAAAATCTTCAGACCACTCGTTTTTGTGCTCTGTTCCCCCTCACTCCGTGTGTGTGTGTGTGTGTGTGTGTGTGTGTGTGTGTGTGTGCAGACCTCAGCCCACACACTCAGCTACACAAACCCCCTCCAGCTTCTCCACCAAACTTCAGTGTTTCTGCAAAGACCTGGCAACGTTCCCTTCATTCCAAAACATAGCAGTCATAATTCACAAAGCCCCACCGTAGTACTCACACACACACACACACACACAGCAGCAGGCATATCAACACACAAAGGACTGCAAAAGTACAGAAAAATAAACATTTAGACATGTACACCCAATCATTTTCTATTTTTTTTTACCAAGGTCTCCATCATTCGCTTACAAACGTGCTTTTCCTCCTGTTTTTCTCCCTCATCACATTGACTCTCTCTCTCTCTCTCTCCTCTCTCTCTCTCTCTCCCTCTCTCTCCCTCTCTCTCCCTCTCTCTCCCTCTCTCTCCCTCTCTCTCCCTCTCTCTCCCTCTCTCCCTCTCTCTCTCCCTCTCTCTCCTCCCTCCTCTCTCCCTCTCTCCTCCCTCTCTCCCCCTCTCTCCCCTCCTCTCCCCCTCTCTCTCTCCCCCTCTCTCTCCCCCTCTTCCTCTCCCCCTCTCTCTCCCCCTCTCTCTCTCCCCCCTCTCTCTCCCCCTCTCTCTCCCCCTCTCTCTCCCTCTCCCCTCTCCTCTCCCCCCTCTCTCCCCCCTCTCCTCTCTCTTCCCCCTCTCTCTCCCCTCCCTCTCCCTCCCTCTCTCTCCCTCCCTCTCTCCCTCCCTCTCTCCCTCCCTCCCTCCCTCCCTCCCTCCCTCCCTCCCTCCCTCCCTCCCTCCCTCCCTTCCTCCACCCTGGTAAACTCGTGTGCTCCGAGGCAGGTTATCAACCGAGCTCCTGGGATCTGTAGCTTGCTCCACGGGGTCCTCCTCCGCTGAGAGCTTTATTAGGTACAACTTATCTACACATCTCAAGCCAAGAGCTGGAACAGCAAAGCCGGGGCAGATGAGAGCGAGTTGGAAAGATGGAACTGAGGGGAGGAGGGAGGGAGGGAGGGAGGAGGGAGGGAGGGAGGGAGGGAGGGAGGGAGGGAGAGGGAGAGGGAGGGAGTGAGAGAGGAGGGAGGGAGGGAGGGAGGGAGGGAGGGAGGGAGGGAGGAGTGAGGGAGGGAGAGAGGGAGAGTGAGAGCGGGAGTGAGGGCGGGAGGGAGGGAGGGAGGGAGAGAGGGAGTGAGAGGGGGAGTGAGAGCGGGAGTGAGGGAGGGAGGGAGGGAGGGAGGGAGGGAGGGAGTGAGAGAGGGAGGGAGGGAGGGAGGGAGAGAGGGAGGGACAGAGAGCGGAGAAAGCAAGGGAGGATCTGTCCCAACCTTGGGCAGAATCCGTCAGATGCTCATTTGGAGGATAAGATCAAGATCATGAACCGTCATTGGCTGCCATGATGACCGAGGAACCCTCCACGGTTGACAAGACGTCAGTCCTTCAACTGGGTCCCTGAGACTTGAGCCGTGCAACTGATCAAACGCAGCCGCTCATAAAATGGTATCTAGGAAGAATTCCCTGCAATGTCCAAGCCATGTCTGATGGCAACAGCACATAAGCCAAACCACAACCCCCCCCCCCCCCCCCCCCCCAAGACTTCAAGCCCCCAGACGAGACTTTTCCCCTAACAGCTTCTCATTATCAAAGCTTTATTTCATGTAGTGGGGGATTTGTGTTGGGAAGTGGGAGGCCTCTGGTTTGGATCCGTCGCATGGATCATTTGCAGGCAGATGTGCTCCTCCCGGTGCCAGACGCCCCTCACACACGGGTCGTAAATTAACCCTAAAACAGCCTAATCTCCTTTTGAGAATGTCTGCATCCCCACCGCTGGAATCTGCAGGCTTTTACTGTAGGATATGGAGAATGTCATTCCCAATGTAGACAGTGGCCCTTGCTGTATAAACAAGCCAAAAGAAACAAAGAGTTGAACCGGGTCTTGGCTTCTCGAGGTATGTTCATCATCATCCCCATGTCTGTGTGTGTACAGCCTCTTTTAGGAAGGTCTTGGTAGAAAACGGGGAGGACTTGAATACGTTCCCGAAGATGATCTGTGGGATTTTTTTTAATTTTTAATTTTTTTTTATGGCTTGTAGTTGTAGTAATCTCAGGACAGCCCAGTCGACGTTGTTGCTCCCTGCAGAGCATCCTCAGCAGAGACTGGAGGTAAACGGCAGGCTGTAGGACGGCTAGGAAGGTCCCCAAGTAGCGACTGTGTCCGATAATACATTTACATTTTACATTTAGTCATTTAGCTGACGCTTTTATCCAAAGCGACTTACAAGTCAGCATGAAGGGTACAACTCTTTCAGCTGAGTAACAATGTTCATCAAACGGTGTTGAACTTGGATGCTACAGTTCAAGATTCAAGAGGTTTATTTGTCACATACATAGATACCAGGGCATACAGTGAAACGCGGGTGGTCATGCACGCATCGATTGTGCAATAATACTAATAATAAAATAGACATAAAAAAAACAGTCTTGAGTGCATAGTAGTAAAGACATAATATTATGACGTAATAATATATTAGTATAGTAGGTACTAGGTAGTAATTTAGGCAAGGAAGATTATTTAGTGGAAAGGTGCATGATAGTAAGACAGTACGAAGGTTCGTTTTTTTCCCCCCCCTTCATTTCAGATATTGATTGAAGAAGTGTGTTTATAGTCAACGGTTAAAGATTGGTCGTGTTTTGGCTGTCCCGACTGTGGTGGGAAGTTCGTTCCACCATTGTGGAGCAAGGACCGAGAATAGCCGGCTTCTCTTTGATGACCCCCCAAGAGCTTGGATAGGAGTGGGTCTGAGGCGGCCAGAAGATGTAGAGCGGAGGGGTCTTGAGGGTGTGTAGTTACTTAGAGACCATTGACTGGAGGTAGGCGGGAGCCATTCCCTTCACTGCGCGATATACCAGGTCAAGGACCTTGAAGCGGATTTGTGCGGCGACCGGGAGCCAGTGCAGCTCTCTAAGAAGTGGGTGAACATGGGCCGACTTTGGTAGGTTGGAGATCAGGCGGGCCGCTGCGTTCTGAATGAGTTGAAGTGGCTCGGTGGTGGTGGTCGGTAGAAACTGTAAGTACCTGAAGCAGCCCTGAGCACGGGCATCTAAACACCATGCAGGCCTGTATGTTTACCAACCTGCTCAAAGGAGAAGTGTTGAAAACTAGCCATTAACATGAACTAAATACTGTAATACACCGCAACAGGCAGTTGTTTGCAATGTAATTGTGGTTGAACCTCTACCTCCTTGTAAAAATAAAACATACACCTATAATAAGTTAACCCTAATATATATTGGGTGGCACAGTTTGTATGGGTAGGCCAACTACGGTATGTATGCTGCAAGTTGTACTAGTGAAAGGCTGGGTCTCCAAACTGGCCATCAGTCCTCCTCTCCAAGGAAAGGTGCCTGCCTCTCTCTCAAAAGCCCTGTGTTTCTCCCCCTCCAAATTACAGTAATTTGGGCATGAGTAACCGCCGTGCATCTGCGTTGGCTGTTGCTGACAATGTGCAGACCCTCGTCTTTGGGAAGAGGAGACTGGCGAGCTAAGTAAGCGCCCCCCATCTTGTTCCCAACGCGGGAGGACAACGGTGACACTAAAGCACCCTGGGATACAGCGGGGGGGGGGGGGGACCACCCACTTGACTGCTGCCCAGTGCAGTCACATAGAGGCCGAGTCACACCATCGTTGTCAAGGTTACAGAATGACAACCAGTAATCTTCGGCATCCTGAGTTGTTGATGGAGACTTAACGAGGTGACGCACGCGATTGAGAGATGGCCCTCAGAAGAAGCACTCGGGTGTCGAGTGTCAGGGATTTGGTCACTCTGTGTCCATTCTGTTTGATGGGGTCCTTTTCCATTCGATGCCTTTCTGTAATTCGCTCAAGTAAACAACAGAGATCTAAGGCCCATTCTAGTGGGGATGTTACTATAGCGACCCGCTCATACACACAGAAAATCAGCCTTGGACAAACATTAAACCCTTTTCAAACAACGTTCAAGTACCCCATTGCCAATGTCTAAATTACAGAGTTGCCTCATTGGCACCATAATTACATTATCCCTAACTACACACCTCTCAATTTGGGAATGTTGATACACAAACAATGCAGACAGTAAAGAAGGTTTTAGAATCCAATCTCTCAGAAGATCTTCTTGGGGGGAGGAATTCTCCCAACTAAGACTACGTCACGATTATATTATCAAAAACACCTACGTCTCTAAATACTAATATCAAGCTACAGTACATGGCTAAGCCTTTCACAATCATACCCACAAACACTCAGAAACAAAAGAAAAAGTGTTTACACAAGCTTGTGCCTGCACTAGACACTAGACGACACAAGCACATAGACACTCACATAAGACACTCACCGGGCTCTGCTGCGGTTTTCCCCCGGCCCAGCCCTGATCCTGTTGGAGCAGGCATGTGTTCCAACATGTTTACTTACCCTTCAGACAAGACATGAGGCTTTGACATTGGACAGAAGGTGCCATTTCCACAGCCAACCTCAGCCTGTCAATAACGGCAATCGGCCGCCCCTCTGATACCGACGGCGGTGTACGGAGTCTCGTCACAGAACGCAGTGTACCGTTGTCACAGCTTCAGACGTTACATTCTTCACATCGGGTACACCGACGCCGCGGAGCTCGGAGGCATATTAAATTCCAAGGGAAATCGGAGTCTCTTCAGTTTTATGCAGGCCTATGGATTTATTAAAGTAACGCCAGGCGCTGGCAGCTGCCTCGCCTGAAGCAAAGCATGGCCATATACTTTACTGCGCATGTTATACCTAGGGCCCAGATCCATGCCCAAAGCAATGATAACACACCATAGATCTCCATGTTATCCAGGGTTCTACTGTACCTTGCCTTGACTCAGTGAGCTAATCCATGCTACTGGCTGGCTGGCGGCTGGCTGTCTGCATTGTACAATGTTAACGTTATGCACCAATTAAGGAGACAATTAATGAGAAACGTGGTCAAAGAGCTGTGCCAGATCTTTGACTCATGTTCATGAGATATTACATTTTCTGAAAACGGTTGACATTGTTTGAATATGTAGTATATGTACTTATTTGTAATACGTACACATTGTACATTGCCGATACAATATGTATATATATATGGCTATAACATAACGTACATTATGTACGTTCTTCCTTGTACTTATGTACTTTATTTACATATTTCTAAGGGAGAGAACGGTCTGGCTATAGAAATGTTCCACTCTCTTTTGGCCCACTACACACATCCATCCGGAGGGTTGGACAGGCCTGTGAGAACAGTCATGGACTTTAGATGACTCTGCCCTCCTTCAATGACAAAGCTCATGGGAAACTTAACTCACGGCCATAGACTTAGCATGCAAACGCACAATCATTATTCCCTTATCTAATCTGACCAATATGAATAATGAGAGTCTGGTAGCTGGGGACATGGTTTTCTGGTCCAGGAACAGCAGCTGTAGCTCTGCAATGAGTCAGAGAGGGAACAGGGAAGTGGATGGAGAAGGATGATGACATCGTCGTCGTCCCCCCGTGGAGGGTGTGGCGGTCAAGCAGTCAGACATCTTTGTTTGCATGGGGACAGGTTCAGGTTAACCAGCCAATCACCTCCAGATCTCTAGCTCTGAGCTGTAGAGTTCAGGGTTCAGCGAGGTTAAGGTCAGACTGATGGGAACAGTGGACCAAGAGTGTTTCTCTATGAAAAGGGTTTACATTTTAAAGTAAAAAAGAGAGAGAAAGAGAAAAAAAAGGGGAGGGCAGTAGGGGTGGGAATCACCAGAGGCCCCATGATACGATATCGCGATACTAGAGTCACGATATTGTAATATTGCGATATATTGTGATTTATTACCCGCAACCTTGTTTATTTGAGACGTTTATTGGAAAAAGAATATTTCATATAGATACTTGGACTCACTGTTTTGATACGATATCGGCACGTAAAATATTGCTGTATCGACTTTCCCCCACCCCTAGGGGGCAGGTGTTCACCAATGTAATCCAGTCTTCCTGTGCACAGATCTCACTGGGTTCATTCACGGTCACATCTATCCCCCAGGGGTACTAAATACTTCAGGTTCTTGACCGTCGCAGGTTTAAAAGACATTGCGAATGTGCCTGCAACTCAAGAGTCAATGACAAACCAGTGGTGTGAACGACGGGTTGACTTCACAGCACAAATCTCATAGGCATCATTCAGGGCGTTGCCTGTATTCTCTGGGCATTACCAAACAAAGGAGAGCCCTGCTACTCAAGGGCATAGTTTAGAGAAAACCATGTCTGGGCTAGAACACCACACACACACACACACACACGCACACACACACGCTCAAGAACACAAGATGTGTGTGTGTACTGTGTGACTGAAGGTGAGGCTAGGGAAAGGGAAAACTGGAATGACTCAATTCTTGGGGAGGATTTTTTGACTTGACATTCTATGGTATGTGCTTGACTTCATTGTTGAGATTTTGGACAGTGATAGCTAGGCTACACATTACACACAATGCAACATTTTACTGAGGAACCCAGAAGCACTTTAGCAAAGATCCCCTCCCCCTCCCAGGTGTGAGACATAAGTGACAGTTTTCTGTTTTTGTAAGAGAAGCGGTGAGGCTCCTTTTTAAACCATCAGGCTCTACTTTGTACTAAAGAAGCCACGTTTAAGGCGGATTTGGGTCACGCCCGCTGACTAGGGATGTGCTCGTCTCACGACACAATTCAACGCGCGATATGGGGTTTATGATTCAATACAACCACGGTACGACATCATAAAAGATCGATGACAACAAAGTAAGTGTGTTTATTTCCGGGGGCCATAGATCTTTCTAGGAACGGCTTGATTGAACACGTGAATCACAAATGTATTAATGGGCGACAGTCAGAGAGCTTGTAAAGGTGACGGGCAAGTCATCAAATCTGCAGTCACTACTATGGAAGAATATAATGTAGCAGACATTGAGATTGTTTTCCTGCCCAATACATAGCCACAATATGTATTGTCACATTTTCTGTATCGTAATTAGGGATATTACACTGTTTATGAAATTCTGAATACAGATACCAATGTTTAAAATAACAACTTGGTCGGGGCGGCTACGTGGCGTAGTGGGCAAGGCGCTCGCCACGAAATGCTGGAGACGCTGGGCTCGTCAGTTCGAGCCCAGCGCTCCACATTTGCTTTCAGTTTAGCTGGTCGTCCGTACTAATACACATTGGCCATATTAGGGGGTGGGAAACTGTCAAACTGATGGGTGGGGATCGGGCGTTGTGGACAGGGACTCCTACAGGTCGGTTGGTGCGCCTGCGCAGTAGAATCAGGAAGTGTCGGGGGCAGCGTGAGCCTCCCACGCGTTACTCCTCGCCACTGAAGAGATCGAGCTGCGCAGGTGAAAAGATGCGACTGCTGTTACCTCAAGTACCGGAGGGGACTTGTGCTATGTATGACTTAGTCCACATTGCAGCCGGCTTGTGGGAGGCAAGAAACAGCGTCCGTGACAGGGGAGGGTTGAATTGGATGATACGAAATTGGGATGGGAGAAAATATAGAAAATGGGAGAAAAAGTGGATAAAAAAAAATAACAACTTGGTCGATGCCGATACGAT
This sequence comes from Notolepis coatsorum, assembly GCF_963971535.1. NCBI lineage: Eukaryota > Metazoa > Chordata > Actinopteri > Aulopiformes > Paralepididae > Notolepis > Notolepis coatsorum. Next base: position 20,785,477 of record NC_140167.1, on the reverse strand, counting down.
GTACAAACCACACATGTGCACGGCAAGGAAACTATAAAAGAACGAAGGGTCATCACGTGAAAATACCAGCGTTCTATACTCTGCTTGGTGCCAGTTCTATTGAAGCCTGTATTCAAATTCAAAATATACAAGCTATAAATATACATCAACCAATATATCAAACCTTAGCTAGTTAACAATGCAGCAAATTGCAGATGATTCTGACATCCGAGGTAATAGTTTAAACAACTGCCTCTTTGAACTGCTGCGGTCAGGCAAGCGATACCGGAGTCTCATGGCAAGCACAGAAAGACTCAGAAGAAGCTTCTATCCCCCAGGCCATCAGGTTGCTCAACGAACAATAACACTATACAACAACCATCAGATGCACTCACAGCACACACATCCACACGCACACTTTATATTTATTGGCAAAGAATTTGCACTACAAACCCATACCTCAGTACACCTTACTGTAAATTGTACCTAAATTGTACCTCATCCCATTTCTGCTTTGCACTATATAGTATATTGTATATTATATATTGTATAGTATATTGTATGGTAACTCAGTTACTTCTACTTTGCATTGAACACTTGTGTCTACGTACGTGACTTCTATTTTATACTGCTATACTTATTTTATTTTATACTTATCTTTTTTGTCTAGCACAGTCTCTGGAGCGTAACAGAAAGAAGCATTTTGTATAAAAGTATTCTGTACTTCTGTATGACAACTAATAAAGAAACTTGAACTTGAACTTAAATGAGCTGATCCCATTCAAACTGAAGGTTTCCACACCTGGCACCAATGTGCATTCATGCGCTACACAGTGATGTGATGACAATTCCTTCTTTTATAGTTTCCTTGGTGCATGGCACCCGTTGCCCTTTAGCCAGCGCAAAACCGATGCAACACAACAGATAAACATCAGCCACTGCCATCGCTGAATGTCATCTTATTTACAGATAGGCCGATGGCAACGATGAGATATATTTTTAATTTCAATATATTTTCCCATCCCTAACACTGTATTATAGTAAGAGACTCAATGCAATGCCTTGATGCAAACGCTGTGAATGTGTTGGTTAAGCTTTTGGTACAAGACCTTCTTCAGAACACGTGGTGAGAGCGGAACGACACAATCCAAATTATCCAGAGTGGAGGTGTCAACGAGTGGAGACAGGTGTATTCAATTAGTAATCAGTAAGTCACTCAGTAATCAGTAGAGAACCTCAAGGTAACAAGGCAACATAAGAGACACATGAATAGGCTACAAATGGGAATATCAAACAAGTCATGACCTGCAACAATAAGTAGGCTAAGATATCTAGAAAAGACTACTTATAAATATCAAAGCACAGCTGCATGTTAGAAAATAATATTTGAACATATGTAAATTATGACCATGCAAATATCCCAGAAGGGATAGATAGTAGGGCTGACCTTCGAAGCTTTTTTTGGCAATCGAAGCTTCGGGGCCGAGCTTCGATTTTAATTCGAAGCTTCGAGAAAAAAAAGGGATTTTTATTTTAATTTTTTTAATCTTATGTTGTGGGACTTGTACAGCACTTTGGTCAACTTTGTTGTTTTTAAATGTGCTCTATAAATAAAGTGGATTGGATTAATTAATTAAGTAACCCCTTTCGTGACTGTGACGCAGCCAACAAGGTTTCACTCGGCTGCGCTGCCTGGGTGCAGTGGGGCTGCTCTCACAACCAACGACATGACATTACATAATTATGTTGCAACCTTCGTCTATCAAGCAAACAATTATATAAATATTTATATGTAGTTGATAGAGACAAAGGCAGAATTCGACTTAATTAAGCACGTTTTATTAAGACATATTTTTATATGGGTCGGGACACTTTAAAAAAGCAGCACAATGAACACAAATCTGTCCGACATAGTCTTAAATAACAAACAGCATTGCTTCGCTTCTTCGTCGACATGTCTGCTGCACATGTCCTTGTTGTTTTCAACACAGATAATCTCCACGTGCTTGTTGTAGAGAGGTGGAGTCGAGGCGCCGCTTACTTTCGTTTAATTGGAATGGAGGCGGGAAGGCGTCGCTTACTTTCGTTTCATTGGAATGGAAGCGCAAGATTTTGGAGGCAAAACATTTTTTTTATTTAAAATGTAAATTTAAAAAAATAAAATAAAATTTATGTTCGAAGCTTGTGCCATCGAACGAAGCTTCGAAGCTTCGAAGTATTTAAGACAGCCCTACTAGATAGTAATACCTTAAGACTATTAACATGACCTTTTTTTTAATCCACTTTTTCTCCCATTTTAAATTTTTCTCCCATCCCAATTTTGTATCGTCCAATTCAACCCTCCCCTGTCTCGAACGCTGTTTCTTGCCTCCCACAAGCCGGCTGCAATGTGGACGAAGCCATACATAGCACGAGTCCCCTCCGATACTCGAGGTAGCAGCCGTCGCATCTTTTCACCTGCGCGGCACGATCTTTCAGCCGCCCCCATCGCTTCTTGATTCTACTGCGCAGGCGCACCAACCGACCTGTAGGAGTCGCTGTCCACAACGTCCGATCTCCACCCCTCAGTTTTCCCTCCCCCTAATACTGCCAATTGTATTAGTACGGACGACCAGCCAAACTGAAAACAATGTGGAGAGCTGGGCTCGAACCCAGCGTCTCCAGCATTGGTGGTGAGTGCCTTGCCCACTGCACCACCTAGCCGGCCTTAACATGACTTTTTAAAAGATAATTCATCATAGAGTCCCATTCGTGGCAAGGTTTGCAGGGTAAAGATCCCCCCCCCCCCTTGGTGGCCCCATGAACAGAAACATTCCATATAAGGTCATGTTTACCTTTGACCTGGAAATAATATAGGTTTCAGGCGAGCAACCCGCACTAATATGCGCATGCTGCACAAAACACGTCATAACTTGCGTTACAGAAAACAGGACTGGCTTATTTTGAAACGGGACGATCTTTTGCATGGGATAGCGCACGAACGAAGGCATGTAGAAATAAACGTTTTTTCCCCTGTTGGAGTATAAATAGTGCCCGTCAAATGAGCCATACTATTGTCTCCAGAGCTATAATATAGAATATATGATGAGTCTGCAAACATTGTGAAAATTGTCAAAAAAGCTGGCTCCAGGGAGTAAAGATGGAAAAACAGTGTGGCAGTCAAAGAGTTAACACTTTGACTGCCTAAAAACGCTTTACAGCGTCATTGCTGGCCATGCTAAAGTTGCCGGGGGACGCTGTACAGCGTCCTTATATCAATATTTCAAAAATCTGGAATCGGATTCATATTCCCCCTCCGCTGGCCTGAGATTCACCAGCAGGACCCACTGAGCTCTCTGGCGGTTCAGGAGCGCCATCTGGTGGCCGATCGGCGCAACCGCTTAACAGGAAGCGCAGTAGAGGTTTTGCTGGTCGGCCCTATTACTTCCGGCCACTCGGTATAGATTCCGGCACTCTAGCTCGTCACTCTACATAGCGATCGATTGCCAATAACTCGATAAACAACATGATTTGGACGTATATACCATTATACAAGCTGGAGATGGACCGGGTAATAATATATCCCATAATGATAAAATTTCTACTCGACGATGATCGCCCAACGGCGCGCGGAGACTGGGGTGAGTTTCAGCGTGTAACGTTACCATCTTCGATACTAACTGCTTTTATCAACATTTGACCCACATTAGATGATTGGTATAACGCTGCCCACGGAATTATAAACGCCCCCTCGCCCATCCGGTCAACATCAGATGACGTGTAGTAACTTCTAGAAGTACGTCTAGTTGGAATTTTTTATATCGCGCTGATTGCCATCAAACTGTATTTCATCATCAATATAATGCATTTGGGGCTATATATCACGTTCTGGAGAAAGTTGCAGAAAGAGATGAAAACATACTTATACATTAGACCATACTTTACTATGAATATGTGAATGAAAAAGTTTAACGTTGCTACACAATGAACAATACATATAGGACTTTGAATGGGCCCTAATAATGGCAATGTAGCAATAGAATTTAAAAAGTTATAGCCCTGCAAAGAAGGGGACTTTCTCCATAGACAAATAGCGCTGGCAATCTATGGTATATCATTAATTTAACCCAAGGCAACCAAAGTGTTAAGCATTTTTGGTTGAAATTAAATTTAGCGATTTTCTTTTTTACGATTTAATTGCTTATATTTTCATGTTGAGCTATAGATTGTGGATGAATACGCACAGAAAGGTACACCATGCAAATGTTCATGAGGGTCTGTATACCCTGTTGGTCATAAAACATTCTGCGCTAGAGTCCGTGCAGGGTTTAGTGGTTAAGAGTCATTTTCAAACAGTTCTCAAGTCCTGCCGCCGTTAGTTCTCCAGCGGCTGGCAGCAGTCGGTGCCTCTGGTTGTGGAGCCTATTGGCCACTGGCACGAAGGCCTGGCAGAGACGGTTAGTAGGGGGGGGGGGGGGGGGGGGTGTATGAGTCAGTGGCTGAACATGCTCCTCATCTTGGGTAGCTCCTCATAATAATAATAGCTTTATTTATATAGCACCTAGGGCTGGGCGATATGGAAAAAAATCATATCGCGATAACGATATGATAATGTTATCATATTTCTCGATATCGCTAATTATCGAATTGTTATTTTTTTTTTTTTAACAACAGATGTATGTTTATTTTGCAGCAATTCTTTGTCATTGCCGCCATCTTTAGTGTTACATCCACTCACACTCCAGTTCTCAGGCTGCAGCTGGTTTAAAAGCGAAAGTAAACCGGCTTCTCTGCTGGCTGTGGCTCCAGGGGAGTTGAACAGTTCTGGCTCTGCTAGTTTATTTTCGATCTTTTGGCGCTTTTTTGGTGGACAAACCACCGCACATGTGCACCGTGACTCGTGACTGGAGTCTAGCTCTGCTAGCACACATAGCCTACTGTGTACAGACGGTTTCAAACTGTATTTTAAATTAGAAAGCAAACAAAATAAATGGACAAGAGAAAAATAAATCTCAATTTGGTCAGTATTGTCATTTGGACAAGCAAAGCCATTACTTTAAGTTGCAGGCAAGAAATACAAGTCTGTCCACTGTCTCTGGTTTTAAAACTGCATGCCCTGTTGCAGGTCACAAAAAAAAAAAAAAAAACGATTTTTCGATTTCTTTTTAAATTTCGATATTCGATATCGATTATTAAAATATATCGCAATATTTATCGTTATATCACCCAGCCCTAAGATTAGCACCATTCATACAGATTGCACTGCAGCTCAAAGTGCTTTACACAAAAAACTAAACAAAAGGATGATAAAAACAAATTATAATAATAGCTAAATTAGACGGTAAACAATAAGAAATTAAATAACAGTAAAATAATACATTAAACAATAATGTTAGTGATAGAAGGGAACTCATTTTGTGCAAAAATGGAAAGCTTGCCAATGTTCATGAGGCATAATTAATTATTACAATAGCCGATAATCCATTTTCCCCAATGATAAATCCCTACACGGGTGGACCTCGCGGGCGGTCCAAAGTGACGTCAGACTACACCTCCCGACGCTGCCTGGGTGACTTACTGATTACTAATTGAATACAACTGTCTCCACCCTGGAGTATTTGGACTACGTCATTCCACTCTCATCTCTCCACACGTGCTGAAGGTCCTTCGGGGGAAGGATTACAAGAAGTATTAAGAATAATAAATAACTCCACATGAGGCGTGAAAACGCTCAGAGAGAGGGAGAGAGACAGACAGCGAGAGAGAGGGGGAGAGAGACAGAGACAGTGCGAGAGAGAGAGAGAGAGAGAGAGAGAGAGAGAGAGAGAGACCCCAGGCCCAGTGTGTGTGAACATGCCCAGAAAAGTTGGTTTTGTACCAACATGTCAGCATAAATATACAGTGGCGAGGGGCATTTGGGCTGAAAGACAATCCCATCCTTACACTATGTGGTGGTCCCTTTGTTTGCTGTTGGAATGATCCAGTTTCAACAAAAGATCATTTTAGATAATGACAGCGATAAAAAAAAATAAACACTCCGTAAACGGCCGCAACACCGGTGCTGTGCGGCAGTAATAACACAAGTAAACCCGGGGGCGCCGTGTAACTGAATACGTCGGAGGGTCCGTCCAAGAGTGTAGCCGTGTGAGCGGCACCGTGAGCGGTACCATGTGGACGTCCGTTGGGCGACTCTGTGCGTGTCGGCGTGTGCTGTCGGCCCAGTGCAGCCATGCAGCGGCTTGTCTGTCGAGAGACTGCATTCCTGAGAGATTGATAATTACTGAGGAGCTACTCTCTCTCGCTCTCTTTCTCCAAATCTCCTTCCTTCACCCTCTCCTTCTACCCCCTCCTCTTGTCCGCTCTTCTACCCCCCGCCATCCTCCTCCTCCTCCCTCTCGCTCCACCGGTAGAACGCTATCAGCCGTCAAGAGCCGTTTAATGCAGTGGCCTGGGAATCCGAATCATGAAAAGCATAATGGCAGGCGTAAGTGAGTAGAGTCGTTGCGAGATTTTAACATTTTAACAAGTGGTATTGCGTGCTATCATGGTATTGTTCATGGTGTGTCCATGTCCATTTTGATGGCGAGTGACAAACCAACGTGAGGCTTGGCTACTGCAATGTTCTTCTAAAATCCCAACAGCCTATTCAAGGCTATAGGAGGGAGGCTATGCCACATTTCAAAGTAGGCTACACTGTTGTGGTTCCACACGTCATCAACTGAATGTTTTTATTATTTAATATCCAATATTAATTTAAAATCACACATTCAAGGAGGATTTATGATGGAAACTGAACGAGGGGAGACCAATTTGCACGAAAGCCGTACCGGTACCATGATAAAAATACCTTGAAAATATGATCATTTGGTCATATTACATTTAAGCCCCAAACCTTGCACCGTCATTATATAGTCATTTGGTCATATTACGCAGCCCTAAGCCTAAGCCTCACGCCGTCATTATATAGTTCACCTTCTCCTCTTCTTTCCTTGTCAAAACAAGAGGACACAGAAAAACAGGAACCTCTGGATTTTCCCTCCCAACGCGCTCTGAGAAGCGGCCGACCCGGGATGATGGGTGAAGAAGTCCAATAAAAGGCGGCAGAGATTCCAGCATTATTTGCAGAGCTCCTCTGGGTTGCCAGGGGTCCCCAGTCTCTAAGGGACTTAGGGCCTCTGGTGCCGACAGGTCAGCTCCGAGGAGGCGGAGGGGACTGTTTGTGGTAGTAGCCACTTAGTGACAGCGGAGGCAAACACAGCTGGGGCCCACGAGGTTTAAAAATACACCCTGGCATCTCAGAGTCTCTCTCCCAGTCAAAACAAAACCCCTGTGGCCCGGCTGGAAATAACCCTCCTCCACTCAAAGGCTCACTTTACACGGACAGAATGCCTATGCAGACTGGCAGGGACCAGGGTCGAAGGAAAAGTAGGATGGGACACGAGGGCAGACGACGTAGTAACTGTTCTATCCTTTCTGTGAGCTGGTTGGTATAGGCTATTTCAGAGAGTTCAGAAACGCTTAGAATACTGGTAGGAAAACGTGACGGACACACGATGGATGGACGGACAGACAGACAGAGAGACATAGACACAAGGGGTCCTACTGTCTCCTACCTATTAGGTCAACTGACGACGACATCAGCGATGAGTCACCCATTAGCCATTAGCCAATCCTCACTGATTAACAGCCCATTGTGTTCCACTCAATACTCCCTAGCACCTGACTCACCTGCTACATCACTCACAAGCTGGGTACCTTCCACTCACACGACACTGTGGCTGTTATGAGAAAGCAGCCTGTTCATTGTCTGTCTGCGTCGTCCACTCCTCTTTCTACCGCTACGTATTGGCACTGGTCGCTCCTCGACACACAGACGATGGCAGGCAGGGGTGGAAAGTAACAAAGCACTTTTTACTTGAGTATTGTACGTCTCTCTCCTACCTTACCTGTCCATTGTGGACCCCAGGAAGACTAGTTGTTGTCATGCAACAGCTAATGGGGATCCTAATAAACTCAACTCAACTCCTACCTCCAGTCAATGGTCTCTAACTACACACCCTCAAGACCCCGGGCCCTACCCTCTACATCTTCTGGCTGCCTGAGACCCACTCCCATCAAAGAGACTAAAAACACAACTGCTTCAATCAATCAATATCTGAAATTAAAGGAAAATAAAATACTAACCTTCATACTGTCTTTGACTATTATGCAGTTTGCTACTGAATAATCATCCTTGCCTATTATTACTACCTACTATGCTAATATGTCTACCACTATGTACTCAAGACTGTAGCACTCAACAAGACTGTTCAACACTGTTTGACAAATGTTACTCAAATAGTTCAAATAGGTTCTACCAGAGGTTACTTCCATTAGAAGTGTTTTGCACACAATAAATACAATCAATTCATGATTATGGTGTGCTGTTTATCTTTGAGCCAGTATACTCTTAAGAGGAAGCAATCAAGGAAACCATAACTGGACCACCAGCTTATTCATAGATAAAATATTCAAAGCTTCTTCATAACAATCTGCCATCAAAGAAATTAAACGGCTACAATCGGTCCAATTCCAAATGCACAATATAAAGGGTTAGTTCAGAGTTTTTGTGTTTAATACATGGACGTTTGCGTAACTTACAACAATGAGCCATAAAAAAAAACTGTATTTGGCTACAATTGGACTGAATTAGAATCTTTGATTCCTATTTTGTACAGACCAATAATGTTGTCAATCAGTAGAGTTCCTTTCTCAGCACAATCAGTGCTGCGCTTCGTCCTGGAGACTAACAGCTCTGGCTAGTAGTTACCCACAAACCCAATGCAAAGTCAAAAGGCAAATAACCACCGGCACCTACTCTGGGTGCTCCGTGTGGAGTATAGATTTCAGCTTTTACTTCAGGGACTTGGACAGATTGGAGCGTGGCCCCACTGACTTGTTTTGTGGCCAACTAGCAGGAGCTGTGGGTATTCATATCCAGGGTGAAGAACAGTGTGGTTTGAGCTGAAGAGAGGCTCTACAGGTTGACATCATAGGCACGTAGGACATAGGAGGCTTACTGGCTTAGGTGTCCAAAACTCTGAACATAACCACCATAATAATATTCCAGGGAAGCAACAGTTGTAAAGTGATTGGACTATCGGGAATAGAGGGTGGGGCTTGAGATAAAAGTGTCAGCTAAACGACTAAATGTAAATGAGATAGGTCAATTGTCTGCCGATATATCGGTGCATCTCTATAGTTTGGTATTTTTCTAAAGACACAATATAATACAGCCCAGAATTTCTGTTTCATCCGAGTCCATTTCAGATCGGTTGTCCTCTTCGCCACCCCCCACCCCCCCCCCCCCCCTGCCCTCCAGACCAGAATGTTATCCCTCTCCATCCCTTATCATCGTCTACAGTCTGCCGTATCTCTCTCTCTCTCCCTCTTTCTAGCCAGGCCGGCCAGGGTATCAGCCAGGAGCTCTGCAGGTGCTGTGGGTGCTTACATAACACACCTGTAATCTCCATGGGTACAAGCCCTGGCATGGCAGGCTGGTGGGGAAGGAGCAAGGAGCACCACACTGCACACACAGACACACCCTTCCCAAACAAATGCCTCTCTCACAGCCGCCAACGATGAGCGAACACAAAGGTTCAGCTTCGAGTCGTCCGCTGTAGAACAACAGTCGGCAACACCTGGAACAACAGTCAGAAGAACTGCAAGGAAGCTCAAACAAGTCCAACACGTATCCACCCGCACAAGAGCACATGTCCAACTCGGTCTAACCCACTGAGCAATCTTAATAAGTCATCTGAAAAGGATGTCCGGCAAATGACTGGATACAAAGGATACATGTCCGGCAAATGACTTGATGAAAAAGATGTCCATCTAATTAATGGATGAAAGGATGTCCAGCAAAAGACTGGATGAAAAAGATGTCCAGCAAATGACCGGATGAAAAAAGATTCCAGCAAATGACTGGATGAAAAAGATGTCCAGCAAATGACTGGATGAAAAAGATGTCCAGCAAATGACTGGATGAAAAAGATGTCCAGCAAATGACTAGCTGAAACTTATCTCCAGAGTATGGATTTTGGAGCTGGCTTTCAGTCCAAAGTCCATGGAGCAGTGGTGGTGACTGGTGACCAAACAGTAGCGAGACCCCCAGAGGTTCTGAGGCTGTTGGGTTATCTTCTGTCAGGTTAATCAACAAGGCATAAGGTCAATAAACTGCACACGCCCCGTCATGGACTGACCGTAATGGACTGAACCAAGCTGCCAAAAGAGTGCCATGCTGTCAAAGAGTCCTGCTTGCTGGGTCACTGACAGCAAAAAGACAACAATAGCCTTCATTGTCAAAGGCTCCTTAGTTGAGACATAGGTATTAAATTACGTGTGCTGCTTGGTATCCCTCAGAGTCAAGGCCAAGCTAAACAAACATGTCGCACACTTTTTTTCCCCATGCATGCCAGGACACACACAGTGACACAATCCTGGATCTATTAGTTCATTAAATGATATCCTCTCTGCTTACGCTTTATGCTGGTCATAGGGTAGCAATAATATCTTCTCCTCCTCTAGAGTCATAATATTTGGGATTGACTGCCAAAACAAGTGGAGTGCTGGTGGTGAGTAGGTTAATTAATCAAACCAAGCCGTGGTGAGTGGAACATTTTACGCTCCTGTATAGCTTATTAAAAAAGAAACATTGACGGTTAAGTTCACACAGTCTTAACAACTCTATCCATGACACACACACACAAGGAAGCAAGTATTTAATAAAATGTTAAGTGAGCAAGAGCTAGTACTTTCTATTACTTAAAACAAATATATATTAAAAAAAATAGTTTTACTTTAGACAACGGCACACACACAACCCAACAATAGATGATCATACCTTGGATACACTTTTATAATCCAGACGGGTAACTCTGCACTCATCCACTCTCCATGTGTAGCCGCTCCCTCCCTGCTGCTGCGTTCTTCTCCAAACTTTTATGTTCACCGTCCCAACAAGTGAAACTTCAGGTAAATAATCATTTCCGCGAAGAACTCCACATCAGGAAGCGACGGGGAGACGATTTGTTGACGTTTAAAAACAACTCGCCGATATCCGCTTGTAGAATGTCAATAATATAATAATAACCGACTCACTGAAACGTCTTGCTTGTGAACTCTCCCGTGGTTAAGCGAAAATGAGCAAAGTTGAGAACTTGCCCTCCCTCGTCCTGTCCCACCTGTAACTCCAGTGCGCTCAGGTGAGGATGGGAGATGCTGCTCGCTCGGCTCTATTCAGTGTTATGGAGCCATCTAGTGGCCGAAGATGGGAACGCAGCCAGTCTGATTGATTGATTGATTGATTGAGAACTTTATTAACAGATTGCAGAATGGGTACAGTACAGCTCAATACATACAATTGTTAAGGGGATGCAGACCAGAGAAAGACTTTCGTCTCGTTTACATCAGGGTCCCCCATTTTCAATTCATCGTAACATATATGACATACAGATAGACAGTACTGCTACAGGGGTGGGTGGGGGACACTGTACAACTGTACAAGCAACAGAGGATGAGACCAGAAAAATACTTTCGTCTTGTTTACATCGGGGTCCCCCATTTTCAATTAATCAGGACATTTATGACATACAAGACATACAGATATACAGAACTGTGTAGTAAAAAGAGATCATAAAAAAGATATACATCCGAAGGGGAAGAAACTGTACATTGGTAGAGGGGGGGGGGGGGGGGGATTTGGACATTTACAGGTTCTGATGAACATGGGCAGAGTTTCAGGATTACAGATAGTGTATCTCCATGTAGTTTAGCAGCATATGTCTCATACCAAAATGGCTAAAAATAAAGCCTGTCCATGCTTTCAGTGTCAGTCTGTGTACCTTTGTGTCCTACTCTAATATAAATGTATCATCAGATGTTAATAAAACACGAGGCCATAAAGTTAAATATATCACAGCTAGACATCTAGAGCATCCATATAAAACCTACCTGACACAGTGACCCTGTCTGTGTCCGTGTGTGTATTGGGGGGGCGGGGGGTATAGCGCCCCCCCCCCCCCCTGCCTCCTGCGTTATTAATAAACACAGATTGCTGTTCCGTTTACCCAGAGACAGACAAACAGCAGAGCGGTCCTGGATTGGCAACCTGTTTGTTTCTGTGGCCGTTTCAATGCATCGCGACCTTTGCCTACAAAGTGAGTTGAAATGTGAATTATAATGTGAACGGTGTAATGTGAAGGGACAGCTTAGTAGTGGAAATACTCCTAGCAGGCCAGTGCCTGGGGTTTGGCTTGGTAACATTCTATAGATGTCCTCATTGATGCGTTTGACAGCCATTATTCTCTTTGTCTGGAATCTAAAGTGTGCAGGTGATGGAGACTCGTGGTAACATGGAAGACTCCCAAGAGGGCCGTGACATGGCATCCAGAGGAGACTCCCGTACTGTTAGATTTGAGGGGCACATCCTCGACCCAGAGGACAGCACTACCGGTTCCGAGACGGCGATAACCGCCTCTGAAATCCTACTATGGGACACCGCCGGGCACCACAACAAAACCAAAACAGCCCAACCACCACTACAGGGGCATCCAGAACCAGGAGGAGCAACCCTGACAGAACACACCACCACCACGGTCCAAGTGGACCGGGCGGATATTATGGACAGCTTGGGGCTGCTTTTCAACCGGCGTATCAGGGAAGTGTCTCACCTTCAGACTCGGAGGGATGAGCTGATCCAGGAGCTGTTTCAGCTACAGCAGCCCGTGGTTGGAGCTGTGGAGTACCTGAGAGGGAGGCGAGGAGAGGCACGTAGACACCTCACCCTGGCCCAGCTGGGTTACATCAATGTGCACGAGGAGGTGCAGCAAGTGAAGAGGAAGCTGTTTGCCACAACCAGGGCCTGTATCCAGAGCCAAGTGCAGCTGGCTGCACAGGAGTACGAGGTGGATCAGTCGGCTGTCACACAGGTTAGACAAGGTGGCTCAGTCTGCTGTCACACAGGTTAGACGAGGTGGCTCAGTCCACTGTCACACAGGTTAGACGAGGTGGATCAGTCCACTGTCACACAGGTTAGACGAGGTGGCTCAGTGTGATGTCACACAGGTTAGACGAGGTGGCTCAGTCCACTGTCACACAGGTTAGACGAGGTGGCTCAGTGTGATGTCACACAGGTTAGACGAGGTGGCTCAGTGTGATGTCACACAGGTTAGACGAGGTGGCTCAGTGTGATGTCACACAGGTTAGACGAGGTGGCTCAGTGTGATGTCACACAGGTTAGACGAGGTGGCTCAGTGTGATGTCACACAGGTTAGACAAGGTGGCTCAGTGTGATGTCACACAGGTTAGACGAGGTGGCTCAGTGTGATGTCACACAGGTTAGACGAGGTGGCTCAGTCCGCTGTCACACAGGTTAGACGAGGTGGCTCAGTGTGATGTCACACAGGTTAGACGAGGTGGCTCAGTCTGATGTCACACAGGTTAGACAAGGTGGCTCAGTCTGATGTCACACAGGTAAGTAACCGATGGGTAATAATGTAGAGGAGTCAAAAGTACAATATTTCCTTTGAAATGTAGTGCAGTAAAAGTACAAAGTTCCCTAAAAAGGCGATACGGTGGCGCAGTGGTTAGCACCTCACAGCAAGGTCCTGTGTTCAAACCCCAGCAGTGGTTAGCACTGTTTTCTCACAGCAAGGAGGTCCTGTGTTCAAACCCCAGCAGTGGTTAGCACGGTTTTCTCACAGCAAGGAGGTCCTGTGTTCAAACCCCAGCAGTGGTTAGCACTGTTTTCTCACAGCAAGGAGGTCCTGTGTTCAAACCCCAGCAGTGGTTAGTACTTTCTCAGTACTGTGTTTAAACCCCAGCAGGGGCCTTTCTGTGTGGGGTGTACATGCCCCGGGCGCCGCACTGTGTGGCTGCCAACAGCTCCTAAATAGTTAGGATGGTTCAAATGCAGAGGATGAATCTCCCCAAGAGGACTAATCAAGGTAAAACAAGTGCCTGTTTTTTTTTTAATGGTATCGTCATTCTCTCCTCCGACCACAGGAGGAGCTCCAGGTCCGTATCGAGAGCCTGACCCAGGAGTCGTCCCGGCTCCAGGGGGCCCACCGGAACCAACTCGACGCGCTGAGGGACCAGGCCATGAGGCCCACCGGGACCAGGGCCATGAGCGACGTCAGCCACTGCCGCCGGGCCTCTCTCAGCCTACAGCGGCGGCTCAGCGGCAGCATGAAGTCGCTGGAGGGTTGGTACGAGCCGCGGCTAAAGGCCCTGCTGAGGAGGGAACAGGCCGGAGAGGACGCCCTGAGAAAGAGCAGGGAGCTCGGCCAGGACCTGAAGGGCGGTATGGGGCCCCTGAGAGAGGACTTCCAGAGGCTGGAGCTGCAGAGAACCTTTCTGGAGGAAAGACTGGCGCAGAGGGACGCAGAGAGAGAGGAGAGCAGGGCGCAGTACAAGGTACAGAGAGAGAGAGGAGAGCAGGGCGCAGTACAAGGTACAGAGAGAGAGAGGAGAGCAGGGCGCAGTACAAGGTACACAGAGAGAGAGAGGAGAGCAGGGTGCAGTACAAGGTACACAGAGAGAGAGAGAGGAGAGCAGGGTGCAGTACAAGGTACACAGAGAGAGAGAGAGAGGAGAGCAGGGTGCAGTACAAGGTACAGAGAGAGAGAGGAGAGCAGGGTGCAGTACAAGGTACAGAGAGAGAGAGGAGAGCGGGGTGCAGTACAAGGTACACAGAGAGAGAGAGGAGAGCAGGGTGCAGTACAAGGTACACAGAGAGAGAGAGGAGAGCAGGGCACAGTACAAGGTACAGAGAGAGAGAGGAGAGCAGGGTGCAGTACAAGGTACAGAGAGAGGAGAGCAGGGTGCAGTACAAGGTACAGAGAGAGAGAGCAGGGCGCAGTACAAGGTACAGAGAGAGAGAGGAGAGCAGGGTGCAGTACAAGGTACAGAGAGAGGAGAGCAGGGTGCAGTACAAGGTACAGAGAGAGAGAGCAGGGTGCAGTACAAGGTACAGAGAGAGGAGAGCAGGGTGCAGTACAAGGTACAGAGAGAGGAGAGCAGGGTGCAGTACAAGGTACAGAGAGAGAGAGCAGGGTGCAGTACAAGGTACAGAGAGAGAGAGAGAGAGAGAGAGAGAGAGAGGAGAGCAGGGTGCAGTACAAGGTACAGAGAGAGGAGAGAGCAGGGTGCAGTACAAGGTACAGAGAGAGAGAGCAGGGTGCAGTAAAAGGTACAGAGAGAGAGAGAGAGAGAGAGGAGAGCAGGGTGCAGTACAAGGTACAGAGAGAGAGAGGAGAGCAGGGTGCAGTACAAGGTACAGAGAGAGAGAGAGAGAGGAGAGCAGGGTGCAGTACAAGGTACAGAGAGAGAGAGAGAGAGAGAGGAGAGCAGGGTGCAGTACAAGGTACAGAGAGAGAGAGAGAGAGAGAGAGAGAGGAGAGCAGGGTGCAGTACAAGGTACAGAGAGGAGAGCAGGGTGCAGTACAAGGTAGAGAGGGAGGAGAGCAGGGTGCAGTACAAGGTAGAGAGAGAGAGAGAGAGGAGAGCAGGGTGCAGTACAAGGTACAGAGGGAGGAGAGCAGGGTGCAGTACAAGGTAGAGAGAGAGAGAGAGAGGAGAGCAGGGTGCAGTACAAGGTACAGAGAGGAGAGCAGGGTGCAGTACAAGGTACAGAGAGAGAGAGAGAGAGAGAGAGAGGAGAGCAGGGTGCAGTACAAGGTACAGAGAGAGGAGAGCAGGGTGCAGTACAAGGTACAGAGAGAGGAGAGCAGGGTGCAGTACAAGGTACAGAGAGAGAGAGAGAGAGAGAGAGAGAGAGGAGAGCAGGGTGCAGTACAAGGTACAGAGAGAGAGAGAGAGAGAGAGAGAGGAGAGCAGGGTGCAGTACAAGGTACAGAGAGAGAGAGCAGGGTGCAGTACAAGGTACAGAGAGAGAGAGCAGGGTGCAGTAAAAGGTACAGAGAGAGAGAGAGAGAGAGAGAGAGAGAGAGGAGAGCAGGGTGCAGTACAAGGTACAGAGAGAGAGAGAGAGAGAGAGAGAGAGAGAGAGAGAGAGGAGAGCAGGGTGCAGTACAAGGTACAGAGAGGAGAGCAGGGTGCAGTACAAGGTAGAGAGAGAGAGAGAGAGGAGAGCAGGGTGCAGTACAAGGTAGAGAGAGAGAGAGAGAGGAGAGCAGGGTGCAGTACAAGGTAGAGAGAGAGAGAGAGAGGAGAGCAGGGTGCAGTACAAGGTACAGAGAGGAGAGCAGGGTGCAGTACAAGGTACAGAGGGAGGAGAGCAGGGTGCAGTACAAGGTACAGAGAGAGAGAGAGAGGAGAGCAGGGTGCAGTACAAGGTACAGAGAGAGGAGAGCAGGGTGCAGTACAAGGTACAGAGAGAGAGAGAGAGGAGAGCAGGGTGCAGTACAAGGTAGAGAGAGGAGAGCAGGGTGCAGTACAAGGTACAGAGAGAGAGAGAGAGGAGAGCAGGGCGCAGTACAAGGTACAGAGAGAGAGGAGAGCAGGGTGCAGTACAAGGTACAGAGAGAGAGGAGAGCAGGGTGCAGTACAAGGTACAGAGAGAGGAGAGCAGGGTGCAGTACAAGGTACAGAGAGAGAGAGAGGAGAGCAGGGCGCAGTACAAGGTACAGAGAGAGGAGAGCAGGGTGCAGTACAAGGTACAGAGAGAGGAGAGCAGGGTGCAGTACAAGGTACAGAGAGAGAGAGAGAGAGAGAGAGAGAGGAGAGCAGGGCGCAGTACAAGGTACAGAGAGAGAGAGAGAGAGAGAGAGAGAGAGAGAGGAGAGCAGGGTGCAGTACAAGGTACAGAGAGAGAGGAGAGCAGGGTGCAGTACAAGGTACAGAGAGAGAGGAGAGCAGGGTGCAGTACAAGGTACAGAGAGAGAGGAGAGCAGGGTGCAGTACAAGGTACACAGAGAGAGAGAGGAGAGCAGGGTGCAGTACAAGGTACAGAGAGAGAGGAGAGCAGGGTGCAGTACAAGGTACAGAGAGAGAGAGAGAGAGAGAGGAGAGCAGGGTGCAGTACAAGGTACAGAGAGAGAGGAGAGCAGGGCGCAGTACAAGGTACAGAGGCAGAGGGTGGAGTAAAGTGTTTATTCTTATGGCACAATAATCACAATTATCATTATAAACTGGGTGAGGCAACATCAGATGAGTGAAGCACAAGTCAATGGGGGTATAATTGATCATTCCAAGCATTATATTCACCATCCATCACTGGTCCCACTGCAGGAGACAGTCGGAGGACTCGAGGTGGAGTTTCAGATTCAGAGGAAATCTAAAGAGCGTTTGGAGGAACTGAAGGAGGGCCTTTTAAGAGAGCTGAACCTTGTCAGGTAGGGTTCAACTCATTTACCATCATGATACAGCAACAATATAGACTACTGGTAAATTCTGTTTAAATAAAATGACTTAAATATGTGATGCTTTCCTTGTAGAGGCTGTGATGAATCCAGGGCAGGCCTTACAGAAGAGGAGCCTTAAGTTTCTATATCCGTCTGTAAATACCTGCAGATCTAAATATATGGGGACATGGATGGATAAGACTCATCACTCGAGTGTCTGCTTATTAATGTGCTCTAGATAATTAATAGTGCGATTTAAAAATGTCACTCAAGATTCTGCATGAAACAAACATGAAACTTTTACTCAGATTTTGAAACAAAATTGTGAAAATGTTGATGCAGAAGCACAAAGCAAAGATACTTACTGTAAATATAACTTTATTATGAATACACTTACAAAGTACAAGGAATCAGACAAAGCCCACAGAGACAAAACAATGCAGAAGACAAGAGACACTACAGACACATTTTTTTGGAAAAGACATGCTATGGATATCAAGCGGATAAAATGAAAATCTATGTACAATTTCTTATAAAAACGAGACACTGGAAATGTGTTTTGATGAGCCTCACAAACACAAACTCATAAAGATCACGGAAGCATCGAACATCCAAGAACACACCGGTTTACCTCCGTCACACCAACGCCAAACAAAAGTCGACTAGTGAGGGCATTTGAAAACATACAAACTAAAATCTGACCGGTCCTTGTATAAATATCTGATGACAATGCAACATGTAAATGTCTTCTCCCCCGCCCCCCTCCTTTTCTACAAAAGCCACTGCTGTTGCCCAAAATGTACTTCAAAGACACTAATGCTTCCGTATCTAGTATGGGGAGATGGGTTGTTGACACGGTTCAAAAGAGAAGAGTGACCCGAGAGGCCCCCCCCGCTCACGCCTGGACCTCCGTCTCAGTCACTCCTTCTGGGTCCTCGTCGTTGTAGATATTTTCAGCCTGCCAAAAAAAAAAAAAAAAAAAAAAAAACTATTAACCATAATTCTAAATTTTTACATTTAGCTGATGCTTTTATCCAAAGTGACTACAAGTTCTGTACAACAAGTCTGCATAGTCTACTGTCTGGGCCCTGCATGCTCACACTGGGCTACAATAGCAGACAATGGGCAATCGTAAACGCTTAGCAAAAACAACGATATTATGTGCTTTTCTGAGACGGGACGCTCAGGGTGTATTCTTACTGGTCTCTGTTTGCTCTCCTGACAAATGGATCACAACATTTTTACGTGCTCTATGACCCGCCCCCTCTCTACAACTAAACAGAGCGCGGACGTTTTTACAGTGCGTAGTGCGGTCGGCGTAATAGTTCAGTCTCAAATGGAACCGTCGTTTCAACATTCAGATTGTGATACATTTCACATTCCACTATGAATTGAAAATGGGGGACCCTGATGTAAACAAGACAAACGTCTTTCTCTGGTCTGCATCCCCTTAACAATTGTGTGTATTGAGCCGTACTGTTTGTACCCATTCTGCAATCTGTTAAATAAAGTTTTCATTCATTCATTCGCAGGAGAGGATACTGAGGCCGGTAAGATACATCCTGAGCTTTCTGTCTGAGAAAAGCACATTTATAGTTGTTGTTGCAAAGGATTTACGATTGCCCATTGTCTGCTATTGTAGCCCAGTGAGAGCCTGCAGGGAGATTGTAGCTCAATACTGGACCGATTAGTGAAATGGTCTCCGTGTGTCAGATACATGGTAGACAGACCAAAATAGAGTCTAAGGTCCAAAATAGCGAAGTTATCCTTTAAGACTAACTGCAATTCAATGGCATAGTGGGGACACCTTAACAAAACATCACAATAATACCCTTTTGTATGTGTTGCATCTTCTGTGAGTTCATTACATGCATACATTACACATAAATTAGACGTGGGCGATATGGCCACAGTATCATATGATAGTTTCATGATTCACGTTATGCATCAGAATATTTTACACTTTTCCCCCCCATGACTATTTTGCACGTTACTGAAAACTGTTAACAACTGGTAACAATATAGAACTCCCATTCACAGCCTTTAAGATACAGGCCTAAGATACATTTAAATGGTTTAGAAAAACATTTAAGAGTGCTATGGCAAAGGTTATGAATAGAACAATTATTGTCTCCCTGTGAATGCATAATATCATGACAACGGTGATGATCAAAAGATCGTCATATCACTCCTGCCTAGTGTGAATAAAACATCACACCACAGCAGGTAAACAGTCACACCAGTGCCACTGCAGGTAAACAGTCACACCACCGCAGGTAAACAGCCACACCACCGCAGGTAAACAGCCACAACAGGTAAACAGCCACAACAGGTAAACAGCCACACTACAGCAGGTAAACAGTCACACTACAGCAGGTAAACAGCCACACCACCGCAGGTAAACAGCCACAACAGGTAAACAGCCACACCACCGCAGGTAAACAGCCACAACAGGTAAACAGCCACACCACAGCAGGTAAACAGCCACACCACAGCAGGTAAACAGCCACACCACAGCAGGTAAACAGCCACACCACAGCAGGTAAACAGCCACACCACAGCAGGTAAACAGCCACACCACAGCAGGTAAACAGCCACACCACAGCAGGTAAACAGCCACACCACAGCAGGTAAACAGCCACACCACAGCAGGTAAACAGTCACACCACCGCAGGTAAACAGTCACACCACCGCAGGTAAACAGCCACACCACAGCAGGTAAACAGCCACACCACAGCAGGTAAACAGCCACACCACAGCAGGTAAACAGCCACACCACAGCAGGTAAACAGTCACACCACAGCAGGTAAACAGCCACACCACAGCAGGTAAACAGCCACACCACAGCAGGTAAACAGCCACACCACAGCAGGTAAACAGCCACACCACAGCAGGTAAACAGCCACACCACAGCAGGTAAACAGCCACACCACAGCAGGTAAACAGCCACACCACAGCAGGTAAACAGCCACACCACAGCAGGTAAACAGCCACACCACAGCAGGTAAACAGCCACACCACAGCAGGTAAACAGCCACACCACAGCAGGGCAGCTCGGGTCTCTTACCATCTGCCAGACTTGCATGATGTTGTCTTCCGACACGGAGCAGATGACCCAGGGCTCGTTGGGGTTCCAGGAGAAGTCAGAGATCTTAGCGGTGTGTCCCCCGTGGATGAACTAAAGAAGAAAAGAGGAAGAGAGAAAGAGAGGAGTCACTAAAGAACATTGGATTCAACTTGTGATGAGAAGCGCCACGGGGTCACACAGGTGTGGATGACCTCACCAGCAGCTCAGGAGGGCCGTCCTCGGCGTCTTCTGGCGACTGCTCCTCTCCTATTTTACTGAGGTCCCAGACGTTCAGACGGCGGTCTGTGCCACTGGAGGCCAGGATGGTCTCGTTATGGGGGGACCACTGAACCTGGGGAGGGAGGGAAGGAGAAGGGGTATCAGTTACAGGCTCAGAGGGAGAACAGGGGAATAGGCACAGAGATTCTTGATGGTCATTACGAATTTATAAATGGTCAAAAAGAGTAATACTGGGATGTAAACAAATGTTATTTATTGAGAGTGAGAGAGATATCTGGAAGATCTCTTCTCACCTGGAAGATCTCGTCTTTGTGAGACTCGAAGGAGTGCAGCTTCAACTTCAGGTTCCTCAGGTCCCAAAGAGCCACGGTCTGAAAGCAGGAGACGTGACGACACAGCAGTTAAGCCCCCGATTTAATCGTTTAGACCAGCGGTTCTCAAACTACAGGTTGCGACCCAAAGTGGGGTTTGTGGGTAGGCGACAGTGGGGTCGCGCATTTTTTCCCCCCTTCATGTTCTGGCAACATATTTTGGCTAAATATGCCTTGTTTTATAAATGTGTATTGATAACATAGTGCTGTAATTAAATGTTCTAATAAATATGCATGATCAAGTTCAACAACGTGTGCTTTTATTTTGATATTCCTTAATTCCACGTTGAAATTACACAATACTGTTAACACTTTGGGTGCCAATCACGTGTTAACACGTTTCTGGGCCGCGACCGTTGAGTGCCAAAAACGTGTTAACACGTTTCTGGGTTGTTTTTCCTTTTTTTCCGATATTTTTATTCATTATCCACCTGTTGTTACCATAGGGAATGGGTCTGAGGTCGCCAAAGTGCAATACCGGCCGCATCCAGCTAGAAACCTTGTATCTTGGCCTGTGCATCGATCTAATGGGTCCGGGTAGTTTTTTTGTTTTTGTTCAAGCTCAACGGTTATAATGGTCGGATTGAAAAGAATCAAATGCTCCCGACGCATGATGTGTGGTGGATTATGTTGGCGACACGATGGACATCACTACTGGGTATCACGATCAGATAATTGGAATATTCTTTTTGGGGTACATCCTAGTCAAGGTAAGGGCTATATGATATCAATCTTGCGTTGATCCAAGCAGGTCTTCAGCTCGATCCGAACGTGTGTCTGTAACGCTAGTCCACAACATATGCTGTTGGTGACGATTAAAGCATCAAACCCCCCCCCTTTCATGCATTCATGATGAAACATAATACCTATGATATAGATTTGATTTGAGAATAATAACAGGTCCAGGCAAGAAACGACGGTTATAGTATAATACGGCTATAAGGCTATTCCTCAGCATTTCAGGAATTACCCCAGACCGATCTAAAAACATACTTATATTCACCACGGTATAACACGCAAATGTATGCATGGAAAAATCTCTCTTTTTTGCATCTTGACCGGAAGAAAGTCACTGGCAAATGACCATAGTATTGTATCCATAGCTATAATATAGAATATAGTTATAGCTCTACAAACAAGGTGACGGACTCCTATCATTTAAAGCGTGGCACTGATTAGATGGGCCCCGAAAACAGCGCGGCACTTAAAGTGTTAAGGACCTAGATCCAACTAATGACCAAGTGAATGACTAGATGGGGGTGTGGATTGTGCAGTTCCAAGCTCGTATAGAGTAGGATAGTGAAAAAGCATTCGTGCTCAGAGAACCTACCCTGGTAAATTAAGGTTAAAAAAAAACAAAAGGGAGGTAGAGGCCGAAGAGTTCTTTTACATTTTTATTATCTCTTATAATTCATTTTACTGTATTATTTTGTTGAATGTTTATGTGAATGTCAGTTTAATTATAATTAGGGAATGGAGGGGGTTGAAAGGTAATTTTTGTCCTGTATATTTGTCTTGTGTATGAAAAAAGAAAAGGAGAAAACATTGTTAAAAAAAAAAGAAAATACATTAACACAATGGAGGCCAAACCAGAGATAAATCGGGTTAACTCGCCAGCGGTTGGGCGCCAGACCCGAGAACGTTTTTGGTCGTTATTTCTTTTATTCGATATTCCCATTCATAATCCATCGAGGGAGCCTGTGTTATCATTGGGAATGAGTCCGAGATCGCAAACGTACAGGCGAGAAACGGCACGGTTTTGAGTGAAATGCACTAAACGCGGATTAGACAGGATTACTCTAAAACTATGCTCATATTCACCACGGTATAAAACGGGAATGTATGGATGAAAAAATTATTTCTTTTTCACAAATTGAACGATAGATACTTGATGTCCAGTGGGCAATAGTATTATATCCATAGCTATGATATATAATATAGTTTGAGCCCTGCAAACACCGCCATGTATCCGTATACTTTAAAAGCGGTGGCCTTCTTACCACACGGTAGACAGCGCCATCTGGCGCTGAAAGTGTTAAGTGTGGGGTCGCCAAAAAATAATTCTAAATAAAATGGGGTTGTGTCGTGGTATAAGAAAGTTTGAGAACCCCTGGTTTAGACAAAATGTCCTCAGTCTGCTCGCGGCGCAGGGGCTGAACCCACCTTGTCGGCTGAGCCGGTGGCCAGGATGAACTCGCTGTAGGGGTTGAAGGATAAACAGTTGACCTCGGCGGTGTGGGCGTCCACTGCGTGGCTGGGCTTGGAGGTGTTGTTGGACCGCGTGTCCCAACTGTAAAACACAAACACAACAGACAGAAGATGTTGTTAAAAAGCAATGTTACAAGGAATCAGAATCAGAAAGGTCTTTATTGCAAAGTAGTTTTCACATACAAGAAATTTGCTTTGGATTATCGGTGCAACATTAGTAGACAGACAGGATATAAAATAAAGTGGTGGAGTAAAATACAATGAAATATGAGCTAAGTTAAGCACAATAGAATAATATAATTATGAAATAAATTATAGGCCAGGGTTGTACAACTGTAAATAAGAGGTTGAATAGGGCGGCTACGTGGCGTAGTGGGCAAGGCGCTCGCCACGAAATGCTGGAGATGCTGGGCTCGTCAGTTCGAGCCCAGCGCTCCACATTTGCTTTCAGTTTAGCTGGTCGTCCGTACTAATACACATTGGCCGTATTAGGGGGTGGGAAACTGATGGGTGGGGATCGGGCGTTGTGGACAGCGACTCCTACAGGTCGGTTGGTGCGCCTGCGCAGTAGAATCAGGAAGTGTCGGGGGCAGCGTGAGCCTCCCACGCGTTACTCCTCGCCACTGAGAGATCGAGCTGCACAGGTGAAAAGATGCGACTGCTGTTACCTCAAGTACCGGAGGGGACTTGTGTTATGTATGACTTAGTCCACATTGCAGCCGGCTTGTGGGAGGCAAGAAACAGCGTCCGTGACAGGGGAGGGTTGAATTGGATGATACGAAATTGGGATGGGAGGAAAATATAGAAAATGGGAGAAAAAGTGGATAAAAAAAAAAATAAGAGGTTGAATAAAATGGGATATAAACTAAATGAAATATAGCACAATAGAATATAGTACAATTATAAGTAAAAATAAAATAGGAATAGGCCAGGGCTGTACAACTGGGCAGATGTTAGAATGAGAAACAAGTATATAGTCCAGTAGGGGTGTGTTAATGTAACAGTGGGGGGGGGGGGTGTCAGTGAGAGTCCCGAGCCTTGTTGATGAGGCTCACAGGAGAAACAAACGCCTCCCGAGGTCAGTGGGTTCCATCGTCGTAACGAGGGCCACTTACATCATCAGCTTCTGGTCGTCCGCCACGGATCCGAAGAGGGACTCGTGCAGCAGGTGCCACGAGACGTCCTCCACCACGGCGGTGTGGCCCGTGAAGATGGTCTTGGCGTCCACAATCTTCCCCTCCTTGGGCACCGTGCTGATGTCCCACAAGCAGATGGTCTGCAGAGGAGGGAGGGGAAGAGTGCGAGACCACGGATGAATCCAAACATCTCGCAGACTTTGAAGTTCGAGAGGGCACAGGGCCGTCCCGTAGGGTTGGGTACCGTTCACATTTGAACAGATACCGGTACCTTTTTTCAGTACTTTAGTCTCTAAAAATGTAATCTACCTACCTCAGTTGTAAAAAAAAAGTGTCCAAACGTCAAATAATTTATTATCATTATTATTTATTTAGAACAATGTTAATATATATATATAATGTATAATATTGTCTGCATCTAGCTTTGTAAAGTGTAACCACACTTGCGACCGTTTTCGGCTCGCCATTGCCCCGACTGCTTTGTTGTTGAATCAAGTCAAATCCTAGGTAAGCGTGTATTGTAGTGCGAGCGTTGTTGACGGCACACTTCATAGGTTTCGTTTCGCGGTAAATGGAACGTTGACGTGATCGGACTTTAAAAGAATTAATAACATTTTAAAGAACGTTTTTTTACAGTACCGAAATGTGGCACCGGTGGATCCCACCTGAAATCGGTACTCGGTAGTACCGACGTGATTCGGTCGGTACCCTTAAAAGTACCGGATTCGGTACCCATCCCTACTGTCCTGTGACAAAACCATTCAAGTTCAAGTTCAAGTTCTTTAATAGTTGTCATACAGAAGTACAGAATACTTTCATACAAAATGCTTCTTACTGTTACGCTCCAGAGACTGTGCTAGACAAGATAGTATCAAATAACATAATAACATAATATAGCATGAATTTAGAAGAAGAAAATGAGGTCACAGTGTTCGGTATAGACATATGTACAATGTTCTGAGTTACCATATAATATACAATACACAATACTATGCAGTGTACTAATGTACAGTACTATCTAGTGCAAAGCAGAAATGGGATGAGGTACAATTTTAGGTACAATTTACAGTAAGGTGTACGAGTTGTAGTGCAATCCTTCATCCATAAATATAAAGTGTGGGGAGTGGGTGCTACAGTGTGTTTGTTTAAAGTGGGTGTGTGCTATAAAGTGTGTGGAGTGGGTGCTACAGTGTGTTTGTTTAAAGTGAGTGTGTGCGTGTGGATGTGTGTGCTATGTGTGTTTGGTGGTTGTTGTTGTGTAGTGTTCATTCATTGTTCGTTTAGCAGCCTGACCATTGAGTCCGCGAGTCTACAGTCGACTTTTTTTTAAGAGAATTTTTACCCGGGGCGTCCGTGTTGCACAGCAGTGCGTTATGTGGTGCGCCACCCTGGCGCCCCCTGGACTTTTTGAGCCCTCTATGGTATGGTATGTATGGTTTATTACTTAATCCCCGAGGGGAAACATGGTTTTTGTCACCACTATGAGTCTGTCTGTAGCTCTGTGAACTTCACCTAAGGGACTTGCCCACAATCCAAAGTGATCATCGAAGTGCGTGAATCTAGTTATTTATTTAGAAACGTATAATCATTACTCATGAAGGTAAAAGATGCCTCCAGTGGCCAAGGAAGTGTCAACATTAAGAAATATGATGCTTGATGTTTTATTAACCTGTAGCCTGCCATTTTATTATAAACCTACATTCATGCTTTTCTGCCGTTTTCTGCTCATTCAATACATTTTATACCATATCTATATATATATATATATATATATATATATATATATATATTCTTACCTTACATAATATATCTATCCACATAATGTCTGTACATACTGGCATATAATCCTTTTTACATATCTGTAGATATGTTATCTATATCTGTAAATATCCCTTACTAGTTACGTTGCTGGCCACTCCAGTATGACTTATTACCAGTGTATTTATACCTGCATCACTGTATCGGATTAGCACTATACTCAGTATTGACAGTAGTACTCATTTATTATATATGTTATACCCAGTTTAATCTCCTGTACATTGTATATTACTATTGCACTTTACATTTGCACTCTGGTTGGATGCCAAATGTTTTCGTTGTACTGTGTGCTGTATAATGAGAATAAATGTGAATCTAATCTTAGAATAACATCCAAGGTGTTGGGGATGCTGACACTGTACTGCACAACTGATGATTGTGTTGATGGAGAGGGACGTCTCTGTTCCAAATGCTCTTCCTACCCAGAACCCTTGCACTCTCTTAAGACTCCTCAAACTTTGAGAACTGGCCTTCAGCCTACAGCGAGAAAGGCAAGTCAACAGTGAACTGTTGTGGCAGGTCACCTACATGGTCATCAGAAGCACTGAGGAGGCAGCCGCTCAGGTTGGGGTTCCAGGAGAGGCCGTAGCCCTCCTTCTGGTGGCCCCTCAGACGCAGGTCTGGTGTGCATTCTCCAGAGGGGTCTGCAATAACAAAAGATAAACATTAACACAATCTCCGCCAACCACGTATATATATACGCGTTTGCTCACCAGCGGTTGGACGCCAAAAAGGTATATATACGTTATTAGATCGTTTTTCAATTATGTCCGGGACCCGGTGGACATCAATACTGGAAATCGTGATCAGACAGTTGGAATATTCTTTTTGGAATAACCCCGATCAAAGGTAAGGACCATCCGACGTCAATTCCACATTGATCCTACAATGATTTCATATAGATCCATTCGATCAGCGTGTGTGGTGTTCAAAACAAAAGCAGTTAGTGGCGACCAGAGCATCAAAAAACGACCCCCCCCCCCTTGATGCATTCATGATGTGAAACATAATTCCTATTATATACATTTGATTTGGAAATAGTAGTGTGTCCAGCAGAAAAACGCCAACGACTTTAGCTAAATTCACATAGTGCCCCATTACGCAGCTTTCAGGAATTAGCCCGGATCATTCTGAAACTATACAATATTCACCACGGGATAACACGCAAACGTATTCATGAAAAAAAAATTATAATTTTTTTGCATGTTGGACAGAAAATAGTGACTGTCAAATGACCATAGTATTGTCTCCATAGCTATAATATAGAATATAGATATAGCTCAGCAAACATCATGACGCACAGTGAAAATAGGCTATGGAAAGCTGGCGCATTAGCTATGGATGGATTGCCGTGAAATGAATAAAGAATCGGGCTGAAAATAACATTATATTCCTCTTACCGTTCGCCGATGAGACTGGAGGAAAAATATTCCAATTATTTGACATCGATCTGCTAGATCCATTTCCGTTTGTATGACGCAATAAACGCCGAAATCATATTGATTATTGCGTTTCGAAAGCAATCCCATGCACTCGAGTGTGTACCACTGCTGTGGGGAAAGCACAGCAACGCCTCTTCTATCTGCGGAAGCTTAGATGGGCTAAACTCCCACAGGGACTGATGGCCAACTTCTACCACTGCGCAGTAGAGAGTGTGCTCACGTACGGACTACTGGTGTGGTTTTCCAGCTGCACCAGGGCAGAGAAGGAGGCCCTCCACAGAGTGGTCAAGGCTGCAAGGAGGATCAATGGAGCTAGCCTCCCAGATATCTCCACAGTCTTCACCTCCCGCTGCCTACGTCGTGTGAATAACATCTTACAGGACCAGTAACACCCAGCACACCATCTTTTTCAACTGCTGCCCTCTGGTCGAAGGTATAGATCCATCCAGTCCTGAACTAGCAGACTGACCAACAGCCTCTATCCATGGGCTGTCAGGCTGCTCAACGATCAACATCAACTTGCCGCCCCGCACCCCCCCCCCCCCTCGCACACCCCATCCCCAACCCCCGGTGACATAACTCCCACTTCTCCATTACAACAATAACTGTGAACCGGACTTGCATTGCTGCACTATACACTATTTCATCCATTGCAAGTCAAGCCCCCCCCCCCCCCCCCTCCATCCATTAACTCAACTGGACTGTCACTGTAATATTTATTTATTTGCACTAGCACTATTGCACTTGGGACATTGATGGTATATTATTATTATTGAGGACATTGATACTATATTATTATATTATTATTGACATTATTATTTTGCACATGCTATATTTTATGTTTGTATGCCAGTGGTGATGCTCCAAACAAAATTTCGTTGTACCAACAATGACAATAAAGATTCTATTCTATTCTATTCTAGACCCACGTTACAAGATATTACTGCCGGAGGAATTTCCTCGATGCACCGAGTGCCACTTCCGGTTTGGCTTGGAGTGTAACTCGCCCGACATCCACCAAGCGGCGGTATTGAGGCGTTGCAATATCAGACAGGGTTCAGCTGCAGTCCCGGAGGGAGGCTGGATGAATTATGAATGCCATGGCGAAAAAAAGAAATATTGATCCCAAAAACGTGTTTATTCGTTGTTGGTGCACAACGCATGGCGGGCAATAACAAATTATCACATTTTTGGCGCACAATGTGTTAACAATAAAAATAAAAACAACAACAACAACAACAACAACAACAACAACAAAAAACAAGACAAAAAAATACAGATTAAGCTAAACGAACGCAAACTTTGACTGGAGTCCCACCTGGTT
Source organism: Notolepis coatsorum (assembly GCF_963971535.1). Taxonomy (NCBI): domain Eukaryota; kingdom Metazoa; phylum Chordata; class Actinopteri; order Aulopiformes; family Paralepididae; genus Notolepis; species Notolepis coatsorum. The sequence continues at coordinate 20,756,571 of NC_140167.1, read as the reverse complement.
TGGAGGGGTGCTTGGTGTAATCAAAGACCAGCACGTCACTGGTGGGAGTCTTGGTGGCGATGATGCAGGGGTTCTGGGGCATGTAGCGCGCCCTGTTCACCTCGCCCTCGTGGTTGATCTTGATCTCGATCTCTATCTTACCACTCACCGAACCAAAGCCTCCGAACTCTGAAACAATAGGACGAGAGAAATGTAAGCACACGTTCAAAAGCACAAAGTTGTTCAGCTAAGTGTGCCGCTTGTATTACCAGTGTTCCAGGGGGTCATGTTTTACTGTTGTAAAACTAGCCATAATGGCCCGGTGGTCAGCCCATAGAAGTTGATGACTCAACCAGGGTTTCCGCTTGCGTGGCCTGTAACATTCTAATTTACCGGTCAAATGTAAAATCTAACGGCCACATAATTTAATAGAGGTGCGGTCATAAAGAAATGCATGAAATCAGGGCATGGGGAAGTAATCACAAGTACTTAACGGTCGGTTAAGGAGTAATAATGGCTTAACGTTGAATAATGATCCATTTTGTGAATGAATTCCTTCTCTGATGTAACAATATCTCCGCTGGCAGACGACTCCATCGGTCGATCTCACATTACGCTACCCGGCGTTAACGTAATTAGCGAGGATAGTGTAGCTCGACCTGTACTTCATACTTGTTGCCTCGCTGACGGATCGGTTTGGTTCCACCTCGAGGTTTCCCGCATGTTCCTCTTCGTGGTTAACGTCAGTAGTGGGGGGGATTTGGTAGAAAGGGGACGTCTGTTTCTCCGTTACTGTGGCCTCTTGCAAATGTGTGTTGCCAGAAAACGCCCTCTCTCGTCGCAGGACAGGGCAGTTAGTCTATGCATTCAGTAACCCATGGCTGCCACACACCATGCATATTCACTCGCGTCGCTACGGCCAATGTAATATATACATACAGTATATATATATATATATATATTTTTTTTTTGCCTTCAAGATTTACATTTGCTGGCCAATTAAAATGATAGACTGCCATTGGCCGGTAAATACGAGACAGGCAAACAAATAAAAATCCTGGACTGTATATTATGACAAAGGATGATGGCGACAATGATAATATGCTGCGATTGTAATGATGATAACAGCTCATAGCTGCATTCTGTTCTCTTGTTAATCGTGTTTCTGTCTCGATTTTTGGTCTAGTGACCAATTGCAAATGAATAACAAAGAACCTATTCATCCATTCATACTTTGAACATAAATGGCCTAGAAAAACAACGTATGCCTAGGTTTCCACCTCTTTCCTCACCTCCTTTCTCACTGTCGTAGTGTGAGGCGTCAAACTGGGCGTCGTCATTAGGGAGCTGCACGCTGGCGATCACAAGGTGATTCTGCTCATCGGAGGTGTGTGTTCCCAGCACCAGCCTGTGCACGCTGTAATCCTTCCCCTCTGGCCTGCGACGACAGAAGAGATGCAAAACATACATTATGCAGACGGAAACGCCACGTGACATGGACATTAGGGGTGGGGAAATAATTATCGATACAACAATATGTTGCATGTCAATATTGTATCGATATTAAAAAAAAACAATTATAATAATCTTTTTTGCTTGACAGTCCCATTTTACTGCAATAGAAATTATTGTAATGAGGTGAACAGACTGAATAATTTATCGTATTAGATAAAAAACAGATGATGTATATTTGTTTATTGCAGATGTTAATGTTTTCCATTGGGGACACAATTTGCAGTTGAAAAAAGGGTAATAAATCTAAATATATCGCAATATTGCGACTCTAGTATTGTGATAATATTGTATCGTGGGGCTCTGGTGATTCCCACCCCTAAAGGATACGCATGACTGTAGGAACACACATCACATCAGTCTTTGTTCTGTCAGGCGCACACCGGAGCTTACAGCGGCTGGCTGGTGTGTAATTATTAGGGGCGTACCGATAACGATACCAGGTTAAAATAGAATATCCTAATCGGAGAATTTCCACAATACTAAAATCCGATACCAAGAAACACGCCCAACATGCCAGAAATCAAAGCAAAGTGACTTGATTTGCTGCATTTTTTATTCGTTAACTCTCTATAAATGTATTATATTTCAACCTTATTATTATCCTAATTATATTTGATCTATAAACATAACTGTATTCAAATAGTGACAAAGGAAAAAAGAAAAAGAAAAGATATATATATATAAAAGAAAAACATAAATAAATGTGTACGTTTTGTACATAAAACTATGAAACTTTTGTAACCTTTGCTAAATGGACTGAATTATGTTTCTTTTTTGTATTTTCTTTTTGGGTAAATAATGTAATGTAAAAGGGTAGGCAATAGACCTGTCGCTAAACCACGCGCCCCAAATAGAATTTGTCCAATCATATCACAGCAAAAATCCTAGCTTGGAGAATAGTCGAACAACAAGAGAAAACCCATTTGTGGCGCATCAAACCAGATGGCTGTGATCGAAACCACTGTGAAGAGTTCAGTTTATATGTTATTATCTACCTAATATCCGATGGTGAAACGCTGTGCGTGGGGTACCTGTAATTCGGACACCAGGTACCCTGAAAGACTGGATGGAGGAGTATATTTCATACCTTTTCCGAAGCCCAAACGAAAACTAGAGAAATGCAAGCGATGGATTCTGTTGTGTCGTCGACCACATACACAACTGAATGTGAAGACCATTACCAAGGACACTTATGTTTGCACAAAGGTAAGGTCAATTCATAAAGACATAATATTTGACAGCATGTATTAGAAACGTAGACCAAACTATTAGTTTGCTAACGTTTGACTTAGCAATCGTATAGCTATCGTATATCCAGCCCAGTTAGCTAACGTTAGCTGCCAACATGTAACGATACCGCAGATATTTCTGCATCATAAGGTTAGCTTTCTGCATCATAACGTGAGCCTTCTGTATCCAACGTGAGCCTTCTGTATCATAAGGTTAGCTTTCTGCATCATAACGTGAGCCTTCTGTATCATAAGGTTAGCTTTCTGTATCATAACGTGAGCCTTCTGTATCATAAGGTTAGTTTTCTGTATCAAAACGTGAGCCTTCTGTATCATAATGTGAGCCTTCTGTATCATAAGGTTAGCTTTCTGCATCATAACGTCAGCAACGTTACCGCAAGCCAGTTGCATAACAGTGGAAATGATGACCAACAAGGACAGTTATAGATGTAATGTAGTGACCACCATTGATAGTATAAAGAACTGGCTAACAGACAACAGAATACTAATAACATGAATACTACTACATGCACTAAGAATGCTCGATGCACTTCAGATGCCATAGTGCCACTTGAAACCAGTAACAACAGGGACAACGATGTAAACAGTAAATAAGTCCTGGACTTTTCGTTTTATCCCTGACAAGGCTAACACAAATGTTGATCTGTCAAAGTTGTTATGTTTGTTGTCAATAAAATCCACTTTGAGCTGCATTTTATGTATGAAAGATGCTCCATAAATGAACTATTATTATCCGTCTATGCTTAGCTAATACTCAGCTTTTTGTGTTTTTTTTCACAGAATGAGGTGTGCTGGATATGTTACTGCCCTCACAGAGACGACACAGGTCAACCCAAGACAGGACATGAGTGACAATGAAAGAGGTCTGATTTATGTTTTTGGACTAAAGTGAGCATCATGGAATGTGTGCAGCTTTACAATCATGTCATGGATGAACTGAATATATGAACTGAATAATATCCCCCTCTCCTCATTCACCTCTCTCCCTCATCCCTCTCTCCTCATTCACCTCTCCCCCTCATCCCTCTCCCCTTATCCATCACCCCTCTCTCCTTATCCATCACCCCTCTCTCCTCCCCTCTTACTCCAGATGAGGAGTGCCGGCCTGTGGGCACCAGGCTCCCCCAATGGAAGGTGGACATTACTAGAAAGCTAAACAGAATGCTTAAATAGGAATGTTAGAGGTTCTAGAAGGTCCTACTATGACATCATCACCAACGTTCGAGAATGATCGGGGAGAACTAAGGTTCTAGAATGTACTGCCATGACATCATCACACACGTTCCAGAATGTTCGGGCGGCACACATTTTCTAGACTGTTCCTAACAATAGGTCTGTGGGTGAATTATGTACCATTACAATCACTACAGTACTGTATTAAGTTTCAAAAGTAAAAGTACAGTACATATTCTATAGGGTGTTCTTGTGCATTCAACCCTCGATTGACCTGAAGGTTGTTAAAGTGGTCCAGTTATGCTGCTCTGTGTCCCTCAGATTGCTGGTTTACAATGTTAAAGTACTTAATCTTCATCAACAGTTGCTGATATTGCAAATGTCAACAGACCAGGCTATTACAAAACAGAGGATATGGAGAGGGCTTCAGCGTTCTTATTTTGTTTCAGGTAGGTGCTCTTTGGATTAAATCCGGGGTAGGATTCGCTTATAAAAGAAAGGTTGAGATCCAAGGCAGCTCTACAATTTTTTAAAAAGCCTTTATTTAGTGGCTTACATTATTTAGAAAAATCTTTTTTTTAAATCAGACATGTTTCGGCCTGCATGGCCTTCTTCAGGGTGTCGGATTTAAAAAAAAGATTTTTCTAAATAATGTAAGCCACTAAATAAAGGCTTTTTAAAAAATTGTAGAGCTGCCTTGGATCTCAACCTTTCTTTTATAGACCAGGCTATTAATCCATAATGGAAGTACTAGAAGAATATAATGTTAAATTACATTGGTGTATCACAACAACACATGATATTGTTTGCTATTCCAGTTTATATCGTACATCCATTTGTGTAACTGTAAATCCATGTATATATAAAAAATAGTGGCTATTTATGTACACTTTAGTTGTGGGGTTTCTTTTCTAATCAGAGTGATCCATCTTGAGAATGTGTTGTATATGCATTTATTTATATTTATATTAAATATAACTTATACTTAGTGTTATAAGAAAAGCTATGTCCTGACCTAGGCTGTACCCATTTACTGTGATTTACAGGTATTTTGGTAAATGGTAAATGGTTGTATTTATATAGCGCTTTTATCCAAAGCGCTTTACAATTTGTTTCTCACATCTTACCCATTCACTCACACATTCACACACCGACGGTGGAGGCAACCATGCAAGGTGCCAACCTGCTCATCAGTGTCTTGCTCAAGGACACTTCGACACGCTGCCCGGGAGGAGCGAGAATCAAACCGGGAACCTCCGGATTACCAGACGACTGCTCTACTTCCAAGCCACTGTCGCCCCCTATTAGGTCTATTTTATTATTAGGTATTTTTACTTTGGTCTCTATCACTATACATTTATAGTTAGTGTAATCAATCATTTGACGTGATGTACACTAGAATGTGCAGGCAGCATACCATTCTCTGACGTCTCACCCCTTTATGGAGGAGGATTGTTGGCAAGTGACAGCTCTCACTTTTTTCCTCATTCTAGTGACTAGTGACACAACTGTCGGGTCTAGCTCGTATACTGCGTTGGACCACTAAACTAAATGTATCAGCAATAGTAGTAATCATGGATTATCGTCATAGTTCTTGTAATCTTCAATCAAGTCAACTGTAAGTAATGCTTGAGACGTTATCTATAGCTAATGCCGGCATCACCATGGAGGTCTAAGGTAAATGTGTATCTCATGAACGTACTTTTCCACTGCATATTGTAACCCTCTCCGTCTGCTTCTAGATGAAATATTTGTGTTATCTTTAAAAAAACAGGTCCATTACCTGCTGTGGTAAATCTCCAGCGGCCTAGCCCCTTTCGTGACTGTGAAGCAAGGCTTGCATCACAGTCAGGAAAGGGGCTGCCTGCAGCCATCGTCAACGAGAGTCATTCACGGTCGGCTTTGTGTCTGAGTTTTCAAAGGGGGCGTGGCTTAGCGATAGGTCTATTATAAGCCTCTGCTTCAGCCTACACCTTTTCGGTCATTTCATTTTTATTATTTTTATGTTCTACTACTATGCTTTGTAAAATAAGACAGAAATAAAATCATTCATTCATTCAATCATTTGTATATCCAATGACCCCAAAATGACGGTCCAAGTCTATACTGTTCATTAAAAGTTGTGGATCGGATCGGAACTCTATCGACCGATACCCAAAGCCCAGGTATCGTGGATGGGGACGCGCAGTGTGTACGACCGGTATCATCACGGGTTGCAGCGGGTGGCGTCTCACCTGGTGACGTCGGGCAGCCACTGCGCGGTGAGGCTGGGCCACTCCAGGGCGTGGGTCATCACCAGGTCATACAGGAAGGGGGTGTTCTTCTTCCAGATCTTGTACTCTTCATTGATCACCCTCTCCTCCACAGCATCGTCAAATGCCGCTGTACGGCACAAGTCAACCGTCAAAAGACAAGCATGCGCTAAGATGATGATATGATGATAAAAAAGGGAAGATCTACTACAACCCACTGCCTCTTTAAAAGGAAAACTCCAACATTTTGGGAAATCAGCTTATTTGCCATCTACCCTGGAGTTAGACAAGAAGATACATACCTTTTTTCTTCTCTGTGCATGCAGTAGGAGTAGGAAGACGTGCACCGTTAGCCTAGCTTAGCGTCAGTCACTGGAAGTAGGTTCCTCCATTAGCCTAGTTCCCAACGTCTTCCTACTCCTACTGCATGCACAGAGAAGAAAAGGGTATGCATCTTCTTGTCTAACTCCAGGGTTCCCAAAAGGTTGGAGTGTTAAGATACATACCCTTTTCTTCTCTGTGCATGCAGTAGGAGTAGGAAGACGTGCACTGTTAGCCTAGCTTAGCGTCAGTCACTGGAAGTAAGTTCCTCCATTAGCCTAGTTCCCAACGTCTTCCTACTCCTACTGCATGCACAGAGAAGAAAAAGGTATGCATCTTCTTGTCTAACTCCAGGGTAGATGGCAAATAAGCTAATTTCCCAAAATGTTGGAGTTTTCCTTTAAATATCTACCACAGACGGCCTGGTTCTCAGAGACGCAACACAAGACACACAGACACAGACAGTAGATTAACGGTGTGATGAGGCCTGAGAGGCTGGCCACTGACCTGTGGGAGCGAGGGGTTGGTCCAGATCTACTACGGTGGGCGTGCAGCTTTCTGACAGGAAGAAAAGCGGATGATGAGGTATTAGTAGGGTCGGGTAGCTTTCACATTTGAACCAATACCGGTACCTGTGAATCGATACCGGTACCCAACGGTACCTTTTTTCCCGGTACTTTAGTCTCAAAAATGTTATCTACCTACCTCAGTTGTAAAAAAACATGTCCAAACTTCTAATTATTTATTATCATTATTATTTATTTAGAACAATTTGTTAAAGGGGAACTATCTTATAAATGGCCTTTGAGTGTTTAGCATTGTTTCCTAGCTATGTGAACTTATATTAATATGATCTATGTCTCAAAATTCTCATATTGGCGCATTCTTCCAATTCTCCTCTCACAATATTCACCCTCACTGAACTGAGTCGTTTGAAAATGTGCCTATATGTGATGTCATATAGTCACCGCTGCATGTTAATGTTCAGGCGAAGACGACGCTCCGCAGTGGTTTAGGAGCCCAGCCTCAAAACAGCTCGAGATCTTGAGGTAGAAAAATGCTGTTTTTGAGGACTTGATTAGAAATACAAAACAATGAATAAAAAAAATATATATATTACAGAGGTGTTCCATAGACTCACAGGAAGTGTAAAAGTGCCCAAATAGTGAAAGAAATAGTAAAATAGTTCCCCTTTAATATATATATATAATATATAATATTGCAGCAAGCGTTGTCTGCATCTAGCTTTGTAAAGTGTAACCACACTTGCGACTGTTTTTAGGCTTGCCATTGCCCCGACTGCTTTGTTGTTGAACCAAGTAAAATCCTAGGTAAGCGTGTATTGTGCGTGTGAATGTTGACGTGAGGCACACTTCATTAGGTTTCGTGGAGGAGATTTTTTATTTTTTTTTTAACATTTACTGTAAATGGCACCAGTGGATCTCACGTGAATCGGTACTCGGTAGTACCGACGTGATTTGGACGATACCCATGATCCCTAGGTATCACTCTAGCTGGTCTGAATGGGAGACTCTTTCTTGCGGCCTACCACATGAATGATGGGACTCATTTGGGTCCAAATACTCTTCCTGGCCAAAATAAACAGTGCCTCTTTATAGGCAAGACAAGAGCAGAAAGGTGGAAGTGGGTGGATGATTTGGATTTCCTGGAGGTTAGGAGGGTAAAGCGCACTCAAAGGAGGAGTATCGAGGAGTATCGAGCGCACTCAAAGCCTCTTTTCCATTGCTTTGGTCTCCTGAGGCTCGCTGAATTTAACATTCATCAAAACGCATCAATTATGTATCAAGTTGTCAACAACATGAATCACAGACTGTCTGAGCTTGTCCCAGTCTGCCAACCACTGCACATCCACAACACAAGAAACAAGCATCTTATATCTGGCAAGAGGAGAAGGCTAAATTGTGCTAGCCTAAGCATAGCATGCAGGGGTCCACAGATCTGGAACAAGCTTGATGAAAATCTAAAAATGACTAATACCTTTAAAACCTTTAAAAAATCACTGAAAGAGGAACTGATAAAATCATATCTCTAATTAAAATTATAACTTAGGAATAAAATTGTCTGTATTATGTATCTCTGTTATATATCAGTTAGTAGGTAGGTGTGTAAACCTACCCACGTTGTATTTTTTTGTTTTGTGTTTATTTGTTATTGTTTTGTTTGTTCATATACTGTTTGTATCTGTGTTCAGGCTCCCTCCAAAAGCTTTAAATAGCTTCTTGGGAGACCTGGCACATGCACACAATTTGCGACATGTTATCACATGAGGATACTCGCATGTAAAATGTATCGTGTGTGTGTGTGAATAAAAATTCATTCAATTCAATTCAAAGGAAGCCAGCACCATGCAAAATGACCTTATGTGAACCATCAGACTGGACCGAGGTGAATAGAATCATGAAATCTTAAATCAGACCAAATGCAAGGTACTCAATGTCTGCTTCGCGAAAAACCCACCCACCATGGCACTGATGGCAAACTTGAGTATTGCTGGCATTAGGATGGAGTGTTCCAGCCACAAAGCTCCTTGGCCTGTGGGTACAAGCTGACCCACGATGTGGCTAGCTTGTCCAGTCCACCCAACCTTGGGTGAAGATAACAGACCAGAAAACAAACGCTCACCAATTCGACGCGATGTTAATTTTTTTTTAATAATAATTATGTAAAGATGTGAAATTACTTTGTTAACTTATGACACTACCTCGGTCGCATTGATGGCACAGAGTTGCAATAGTTCAGTCAATCATTTGTAAAGTCAGTGCAATGTTTTTAATCCAAGGAAGCACTGCAGATGGCTTTTCCTCAAACTGAGCAATGCAATCCGACACGTGACTTGACTGCATATGTGCAAAAATTTGGTGACCAGCAGGTAACTTCAAAATTAGGGAAACCCATTAGGAACCCTCATTTTGACCTGGCATGTCACCCCTGAAAATGCAATCATGTGTCAGATTGCATAGCTCAGTTTGAGGAAAAGATGATAAACATTGCACTTTACAAGCGATCAACTGAGTTGCGATTTGTTTTCTGGCCCATCATGGTGTTTACTTTTTTCACCCAAACTCATCCTATGCAATTGGGCACAGTAGGGGTTGGGTATACCAGCTACGATGGGACATGCAGGTGAATGAAATCACAAAGAAAGCAAAACCAACAGCATGTTCATCCTGAAAAGACTGAAGGTTTGGCACATCAGAAAACTTGGCACTTTAACATCACAAACAACCAAGATCAGTCTCTAGAATCCAGAAGAGGGCCCAGCAGTCAAGATCATTCTGGGCTCTGATTACAGATCATACGCAAAGCTTTCCATGTGAAAAAGTTCAGACACAGCGCTACAGACTGAGCCCATAGTTAAGACTGCTCAATTACTTTCAATACTATCTATACATAGCATGTTTATATATATATATATATATATATATATATATATATTTGGACTGGAATATCAATTTTAAGTATGCAATTTGCATTTAAGTATGCAATTGTTTTCTTGATTGTAAACTGCCAGAGTGCATTTGAGAGGTACATGTATTTTAAGTGTATAAATAAAACATTAACAACATGTTTGGGTACGTTGAGCAACTAAACAACAAATGCAAGTAAGGAATGGACAACTAGTTATCCTGGTTGATAAATGCAACTTGATAAATGAGCCCCTGTGCACAATGTGTGCATAAGATTGTGACAAGCTAGTGGTCTATCCAACATACATTAACAAGATAAACTAGTTACATTCCCAAATAGTAGTCCGTTACAACCGAGGCTAATTGTCTTTGACACATCATCCAATCCGGACTATGGGGCTGAAACATCAAATAATTCACAACAGTAGATGAGTTAGATGAGCTAGCTAACAACAAGCACTGGTTACTTTGTAACAATGAAAGCAAAGGTGATGCTGGCTGGCGCGCCAAGAATGACCGGTCTAGCATTGAAATGGCTCGTTTTTGGTCATTATTTTTTACCAAAGAAACGCAGGTTTAGCCATCAAAATGTCGTTTTTAACGTAATTACCTTCTTTGTCCGTCATGGTGTTATAGCTAAACAGCTAGTATTGTTGAAGAATAATGTTGGAGACAGCGCTTTGAAAACAGCACGCAGACAGCCTGTCTATGGCGCCAAGTCAGTACGTAGTGTACTAGAACCCGGAGAGCCAATCGCTGTTGAGTAAAATGGACAGGAAGTTGTCACTGCAAACAACACGCCCATGAGCAGCTAGCTACTTCCTGAATGTGGCTGATGCTAGATCGGATGATCCGGAAGACAATTTTTACATTTATTTTTCATTTTTAGGTAGTGTGGGAGTGGTTGAGTTTAGGGTTATGGATAGGTTTATAAACTGAACTTATACAGTTACAATTATGCGCATTTGCAGGTTGGCCAAAAAACCGACGACGCCAATAAAACGCCGATGACCCCGTCCGAACTAGCGTCTACCATTACATGTTGTTGCAGCATTTTACTTTTGACTCATTTGTTAAAAGACAACTCAACAACAACACATCGACAATGGACGACCGCGAACTAGATCTGACAGATGAACAGAGAGCGATCAAGTCCAAATACCCGGCGATCAACAAGAAATATGAATGTGAGTATCGTTTCTTATTATAACTGTGATCTCATGCCATTGCTCTGAACTCATCTCTGTAGCGTTAAAGTTACTCCGACTCGAAGAGCTACATATGAGCCTCAACCTGCCAGTGCCAGTTAGTTAGTTTTGATTGAATGTCTCTAATGTCTTGATGAATTGAAAATGGAGGACCCTTATGTAAACAAGACTAGTCTTTTTCTGGTCTTCAGCACTGCAGTTGTTTGTATTGAGCTGTATTGTATTGATTGATTGAAAACTTTATTAACACATTTCAGAATGGGTCCAATACAGTACAGCTCAATACACACAATTGTTAAGGGGATGCAGACCAGAGCAAGACTTTCGTCTTGTTTACATCAGGGTCCCCCATTTTTCATTTTCAATTACGTGTAGTAATTCATACTAACGTTATTTAGAACTTGGCGTAGCCTCTACAAGAAGACATATACATTTAGCAGATCTGACCAATAGTATCTTTTGACTTTTCAGATTTGGATCACACAGCTGACGTACAGTGAGTATGAACCACAGCAAAAACACTTGTGGAGGGTTAATGTTCGTCTTGTAATGAGTGTCATCGTTTATTGTTATAGTTTATTATTGTGTCATATTGTCAGCAGTGTGTGTCAACATTATACCTCTGTTCTTCCCCGTTTCAAGGATTCACTCCTGGGGTGACTCTTTAGAAGAGGCCTTCGAGCAGTCCGCCATGGGCATGTTCGGCTACATGACTGACACAGAGACGGTGGAGCCTACCATTACAGTTAAGGTGGAGTCTGAGGGTGAGGCTAGTCTACCATAGCGGATATCCTGGGGTTCTGTCGCACACGAGCCACACAGACATCAGGCATGGAGCAGTTTTAATCACTGATGTCTAGGGATGCACCCATAAGGCTAAAACAGGATATCTGTATTGGAGAATTTCCCCAATACTAGTATCCGATTATACCAAGTGCAAGTACCATGTGTAAACATGCCAGAAATCAAAGCAAAGTGGACTTGATTGGCTCCATTTTGACAAATAGGAGCATGGTAGACCCCCCCCCCCCCCCCAAATTATATTATTATGGTATATCTTAATATCTTTTATCCAGATCCCAAACGGATCTGGTCTAAGTCTATTCACCTTGTTCATAGGCAACAAGGACGCTGCCAGCTTGTTGATTTTGCCTTTCAACTTCCTAGGAGCTTGTGTCTAGAAAGGGGGTGACAGTGGCTCAAGGGGTAGAGTGGTTGTCTGGTAATCAGAAGGTTCTCGGTTAGATTCCAGCTCCTCCCGGCAGTGCATCGACGTGTCCTTGAGCAAGACGCTTAACGCCTAACTGCTCCCGATGAGCAGGTTGGCACCATGGTTGCCTCTGCTGTCGTTGTGAGAATGTGAGGCATAAGTTGTAAAGCGCATTGGATAAAATAGTATGTAAATGCAGTCCATTTAAAAAGGGATGTATATGTGTAAGGGAACTGTGTGAACGTGAATCAGGGCGTTGCTGAAAGAGCATTCATGTTCAGTGAGTCGTGCCCCTACCCTGGGTAAATAAAGGTAAAGTAATGACAAGCTCCCTTGTTCTATTTCTTTGCATATATCTATCTTTGATATAAGGACAAAGAGCTATCTAACAACAGTCTTGTGCTTTTATAGATGCATTATTGATTTGGTTTTTGAATATCTACAAGAATCTTTATCAGAAGTGGGCAGGTCATGTGAGGGGAATACTGTTAAAGGTGCTGTACGTGGTATTTGTTTGTTAAAATAAGTGGTCTACATGTTAAAATAATAGCTCTACATTTTGACAGCCATCACTGATATAGAGTGTGTGGTCAGTAACATGGGTCTGTGCAGTAAACAGAAAATACAGTATCCTGGTATCCAGTTCCCACTTTATCCAATCAGGAGAGAGAACAAACAAAAAACAGCAAAAGCAAAATAGCAAATGTGTCCTTGAAACAAGTAAAATAATCTACCAGTGCAGTAAGCAAATTTGACTTCGCAAGATGTCTTGATTGGATAAAGTGGAAGGGATACCAGAACATTTATTTTATGTTTACTGCAGAGTGGAGGACTGGGAGACCATGTTACTGACCAAACACACTATATCAGTGATGGTTATTGGAATGTATAGCTATTTAACACATATTTTAACAAAAGAAAATACCACTCACGGCACCTTTTAAGTAAAAGCAATCGACTGGGTCGGTATTTGGTATCCGCTGATACTGAAAGTTTAGGACTATGGAAAGTGTTATTTGTGCATCCCTACTGCTGCCATATGTTCCATTAGCACCTTTGTTTATATCACACAGAATTAGACTTTAACCTGCCTTTTCTCTTCCCGTGTTTCCCTCACAGGCCATGACATGGAATCTCTTCTTTTCCACTTCCTAGACGATTGGTTGTTCAAGTTTAGTGCAGATCTCTTCTTCGTTCCCAGGGTAAGTGTGCTGTCGTCTTCCTACCTCTGCAGTAGGTTGGAGGATACTGGTAAAGCTCCCCATCCCCAAACAGCAGATTTGTGGAATCGCTGCATAATCTGCATTGCATCTTGAAAGATGACTACCAAAAATATTTGCCACAATAGGTTGTGGAATCATAATATCTCTTGCTTTTCCTTATTTGATAATATAATATCATAAGTGCAATGAGACACTCGTGTTCTACTCGCGGGCCGCGGCACAGCTGATGTGAACATTGTTTCTCTAGGAGGTCAAAGTCTTACACATCGACAGGATGCACTTCAAGATCCGCTCCATTGGGTAAGTTTGCTTGAGGCTATATGATTTAGGTTTGACTGTTTTCTGGGTTTTTTCTCAGGTCCAATACCAATGATTAGTAAATCAAGAGGCCTATAGCCAATATCTGGGGCCGATATTCAATTGCAGTAAATGGTAAACTGTAATTTACCATTCAGAGAGAAGTTAAATGGCCTAAGGCCAATGAAAGGAAAGAAGATCGGAGCTGTTTCATGTGTGATATTGTTATCAGGAATAGTTCCGTTTTCAACATAAGGACAGGATGACACAAAGAAGTTCTGCATGTGGGTATCATGGACAATGAGAGCTAGTATGGAGTATGGAGGACACTGGTTTCTGGGACGCTGGAACTAACTGTCGAGCCTTCCCGAGGTGTCGTGATGAAACACCGGCAAAAGGAGGGGCTCACTTGATAACTCTCAAAACTCTGGTGACATGCTTACTCTTGGCATCTGACTCTTAGTCTTAGCATTGTGGAGTTATTTAGGGGGCCAACGTTTTTTGTGGAGGACCCCCCCCCCCCCCCCACTGGGTGCAGTTCTGAAATAGGCCTATATATTTACTCATCTGTTTATAATTTGGTACATTTCAATTTCTGTTGGTTTCCCTGTTTAGTAGCAACCATGATCTTGTAGTGGTATCTTGAGGGAAGCAACCACTGTGATTGGAGGATCAAAAGAGGGCGGTGTTTGAGATGGGTCCATTTAGATGACGGATGCTATAAGCAGGGTATACACCTCTTTGTCCTCATTAGCCTCACATCGGGTGTTTGATAAACTCACGTGTCTATCTGTCTGATTTTCTGTCATGTGTAATCTTTTTTTTCGGTTTTTTTCCAGAGAGATCAAACTTGATTAATGTGTATGATGTAGTATTTCTTTGACGGATAATCTTAACCGTAGACATACAAGTGCTGATTTTGAATACTTCATACACTTGTTTTCATATCGCCATTCTCCACTTTGTTATTAAAGGTGGGGTGAGGAATTCCGTTTGCCAAAGCATCCACAGGTAAGCCAATGGGTGGAAATAATTAGCATTATTGCAACACCACCAACACAGGGCAGTTTGCAGGGTGTGATTTGTGGAAATAGGGCAGTTGTTCCGCGGGGTGTGATTTGTGGAAAAATATAGTTATATCCATATAAAACTCACAAACGAAACCGGAAATTATTTTCCGCTTAGTTTGTTTGTCGTTTCCATTTTTCTAAGTAAAGTAATACTCAATTCAATATGTAAGAATAAGGTTTACATCATTTATAAAGCATTTGATCTAAATATAAGCATTCAGATGAATGAACTAATTAAAGCACAGTAGGCTTATAGACCAAATGTAGGTCATAGACCAAATGGCTAAGTAGCAGAATAAAACAGAAATCATGTCTTCATAGTTGTTACTGGGTGCTTACTTCTCCCAAAACACACATTTTGTAAATCCAAGACAAAGTTTTCAGCACCATGGAGAGTGCAGTGCGCCATATAGACTTTGACTCCTAGGAGGATAAATCATATCCCCACCGGTGATGAAAAGTGAATGACCAGAGGTAGAGATGTGAAAAGCAGAGGTATGGAAATATATATATATTATATATATATTGAAATTATTTTATTGGTAAAAACCACTTGAGATACAGTATCTCGTTTTCGAGAGGGTCCCACAATATGGAAATCCTCCTCATCCTCCCAGCGAATTCCTTCCTGGTTGCTGTGCCTTTGTCTTATTTATGATTATTGTTTGCTGAGTGGAGTTATTCAGGCCATAATTATTAACGGGGACATATTTTTGTCCTTTTCAACAAATTAATATAGGTCTTTCGATTTTCTTTTTTGCTGAACCCCCCCCCCCCCCCCCCCCCACCAAGATTATGCATTCTAGCACAAAGAAATTTAAAAACGTACAGTATGTTGTTTGTGTGACACGTTATTGCACCCCACAGCTAACGTACCCTGAAAAGTAGAATGTTGTAAAATAATGTATTATCAAAATGCATCAGTGTTTATATTCCTGTCAACAGGAATACCAGGATGACTGGTACACAGAGGTGGACAATGAAAATATAGAAAAATACTGGATTTTTTTTTTTATTATTATGTTTTCTGGTATCTTTCCAGGGAACGGAGGTGAAAGCAATCACATATTCGGCAATGCAGGTCCACGACATAGAAAAACCTCAGATCTTTGTCATCGTCGATATCTGAAGATGACGTCGCAGACGGACCACGCTGGCGGGCCAGTGGAAGAGGACCACTAAAGCAGCCTCCGTGTGCCTTGCTCAGTGGTTATAAGGCACTGGCTATGGACTTTTAAAGTGTGATTTTCTATTTGCCTTATGGACTGTTTACAAAGAGGCACATGACTCAAATCAATAGTTATGAGTGAACTCAAATCAAAGAGTGCACTGACTACAAGGGAATTTAGCTGGAGTTGTCTCACTAAGTCGACGGGGATGAGTCTTGGAATGTCACTGGATACACATTTCAGAAATCAAAAAAGCATCGACCTCAGAGGGTGATCCCTAAATGCTATTGACAAAAAGTAACTAATAATACAACTCCTTGCTGTCGTTTAAAACTGCAACCCACCAAACAACTCTAATGAAATGTGTACCCTGACATATTGTTTTTATTAACGTAAGAGCCCGGTTTTATTTCAATTAGAAATGTTGATTATTATTGTTCATACACTGCAAGGGGGTATTTATCACCACATTAAATTATGTTGATGCTTCAATTAAATTAATTCAATATTTATTTTAGATAATCACTTCAAAACACAACACTTTGTGTATTTCTCTGTGTGATGAAACGGTTACTTTGAAATCCCCCCCCCCCCCCCCCCCCACACACACCTTTGACTATTTTGAGGCAGTTTGATATGCAGGATCAATAAGCTCAACTTTAGTTTTTCAAAAAGAAAAAAGTGAAGTAGCTAACAAGAAAAGATAAAGACTACAGTAATAAACAAAAGCTCATACACATTCACGATCATAACACTCAAGATTGTCATGATCTTTCAATTTAGAGCATGTACACTGAAGTAAAATGTACAGTTAAAGTGTGAATCTGCTTTTGAATATCTAACTTTGTAATTACTTGGTTCTGAATCCTCCAAGGGAACTGAAGATTGCCTGAAATACCAGAACTGTCAACTTTAACTAAAGCTTCTATTTGACAGAGAGCTGAAAATACCCTTAAAAAGCTTTTAGGTGAATTATTCAGTGTCTTTACCTGCTGTAAGCATCTGCAATACAGATGCACACGTTACAAACCATGTCTTAAAGGTGCACTATGCAGCTTTAGGAGAGAAATGTGAAACTCAGAATTTAAGAGAAATGGTATGGTATGTTTTCATAACTGAATAAACAAACTGTAGGAGGAAGATTGGGTCCCTGGAACATTGTTTGAAGCTAGAAATCTGCCTGAAAAGTGGTTTCACTGTGGTCGTTTTACAATGGCAGGGCCCACAATTTTGTTTACACACATGTGTTTTTTAAACTATGTGTTTATTAAAGGAAGGCTTGTGTTTTGTTCATGGTGCCTCAGAATGATTTTGTTTAGATTCATGATGACATAAGATACAATAATTCTAAGGATTACATGTATAGTAAATATGTGTGGCCGTGTGGGTATCAGACAGGAAGAACGACTGTCAGGTTTTAAGCGCTCTGGCTTGTTTGTATTTTACCAATCACCTCCATAGCCATGACGTGCTTTGAGAAGCTAGTAAAGGGCTACATCTGTTCCTCCCTCCCCAACACCCTGGACCCCCTGCAATTTGCATACCGCCCCAACAGGTCCACGGAGGACGCCATAGCCCATGTGCTGCACACAGCAGCATCACACCTGGACAAGAGGCAGGGGAACTATGTGAGAATGCTATTCATCGACTTCAGCTCAGCATTCAACACCATAGTCCCCTCCAAACTCATAGCCAAGCTCAGGGACCTGGGCTTGAACTATGACCTCTGCCAGTGGGTCTTGGACTTCCTGACGGGCAGACCCCAGGTGGTGAGAGCCAGGCAACTGCACCTCCTCATCCATCACGCTCAACATAAGGGGCCCCCCAGGGCTGTGTTCTGAGTCCCCTCCTCTACTCCCTGTACACACATGACTGTGGCACAGCGGAACAACAACACAATCATCAAATTTGCTGACGAGACAGTAGTGGTGGGCCTGATCTCTGCAAACGATGAGGGGGCCTACCTGGAAGAGGTAAAGGTTCTAGCGGGGTGGTGTCAAGAGAACAGCCTCTCCCTGAACGTCAGCAAAACAAAGGAGATGTTTCAGATGACGCTGAAGGGGCATTTGGCTAGTCATTTGACCGTAGCTGTTTTGAGTGATTGTTGGGAATATGCTGTGAAGCCAGGCTTGGGGTTTGGGAGGACGGCTATTGGGAAGGCGAGGGAGTTTGAGATTGATGAGATTGTGGTTGGGCCGACCATAGTGGTGCCTCAGGTCCCACCGTGGCTGTTTCTGACACCTGGTGTGGATTTATGGTTGATGGAGAATAGGAATGGGGCAGGGATTGGTAATGTTGGTGTGTGGGTGGATGATTATGTTGGTCGGAAAGTTCGGGGAGTTTCTCCCTGTCTTTACGGATGGTGCCAATTAAGGATCCGGTGACAGGTTGTGTGGGGTCGGTGTGTATGTGCCAGTGTTTGGGGTCAGGTTGTCCAGGAGGTTGACTGATAACCTGTCTGTTTATACTGCAGAGATGGTGGCCATAATCCTGGCCTTGCAGTGGGTTGAAGAGGTTAGGCCGGACAGGGTGGTCGTGTGTTCGGACTCTGCGTCTGCCCTGGAGGGTTTGTCCGCCCTTGTGTCGGGTAGGGAGGACCTGGTTACAGTAGCGGTTTATAGGCTCTATAGGATGGGTGTTAGGGTCAGGTTTGGTTGGGTACCGGCACATGGGGGGGTGAGGGGGAATGAAGTGGCTGATGGTTTAGCGAAACAGGCGCTTGGGATGGTGGGGGTGGAGCTGGTTGTGCCGTTTGGCAAAGGGGAGGCGAAAGCCCTCATCAGAGCAGCAACTACGGTGGAGTGGCAAAGGCAGTGAGATAGGGAGGTGAGGGGGCGGTATCTGTATGCGAATCAAGCCTCTGTCCAGGTCGACGGTGGGGGGGGGCTGGATAGGAGGAGAGAGGTTGTGTGGGCCAGATTGTGGTTGGGGCACTCTGGGCTCAATTCCTCGTTATTTAGGGTGGGGAGGTATGAGA
The DNA here is from genome assembly GCF_963971535.1 of Notolepis coatsorum. Classification (NCBI taxonomy): domain Eukaryota; kingdom Metazoa; phylum Chordata; class Actinopteri; order Aulopiformes; family Paralepididae; genus Notolepis; species Notolepis coatsorum. The sequence continues at coordinate 20,737,499 of NC_140167.1, read as the reverse complement.
CCGTGGTTGTCCTGCTTGTGGGAAGCTGGAAACAGTTGAATGAATGAATGAATGAAAACTTTATTTAACAGATTGCAGAATGGGTACAATACAGTACGGCTCAATACATACAATTGTTAAGGGGATGCAGACCTGAGAAAGACGTTTGTCTTGTTTCCATCAGGGTCCCCCATTTTCAATTCATATAGACATTTATGACATACATGACATTTATGGCATAGGGACATATAGGTATTTAGTACTGATACATTTGTGACATAAGCGGTATTCAAATATACAGTACTGTTACCCCTAGATCCTGACAGAGTATATACATATGATGGGGAGGGGACTGTACATTAGGAGGGGGTGGGCAGGTGGGAGGGAAATATACATACGGCGGGGAGGGAATATATACATGCGGTGGGGAGGAGACTGTCTATTAGGAGGTGGTGGGGGTTTTGGGCATTTACGGTGGCCAGTTTCGAATTGCAGCCTCCCGTAGGTGCTCTTTAAGAGCGGTTTTGAATGTGGGCAGGGATTCACATTCCTTTACAGCTTTGGGTAGGGCGTTCCACATTGTTGTGGCATAATTGCGAAACGTGTTTAGTCCCTTGTTTGAGCCGAATCTGGGTTTAACATGATTTGTTGAGCTTCCTCTGGTGTAGTGGTTGTGGTATTCACTGGCCTTTGGGAAGTATTTTGACATGTACATGGGCACCCCGGTCGTATAGTGTATCTTGAAGACCAGGCCCATTGCAAGTTGCTGTACTCTGTCGTCTACTCTAAGCCATCCTAGGTTGTCAAAGTGGGCAGGGGTGAGGTGGGTTCTGGGGTTCAGGTCAAGTAGTAGTCTGACCAGTTTGTTTTGTGATGTTTGTAATTTTGTTTTAAGCGCCTTTGAGGTGCTTTGGTACCATGAGGTGCACGCATAGTCATAGTACCCTTGAATGAGTGCTCCTGCCAGAGTCTTCAGGGTATTCTTGTTTACCAGAGAGGAGATCCGGTACAAGAATCTAGTTCGTTGGTTGACTTTTTTTATTACATTGGATGCCATTTTGTCACAGGAAAGATTTGCCTCTAGGATGGAACCCAGGTAGGTAATTTCGTCTTTCCTTGTGACAATATTGTCACCCACTGTAACTGAGAAGCCGTCGGTCTTGCTGAGTTTGTTATTTGAACCGAAGAGAATGGACTCTGTTTTGCCAATGTGTAATGATAGTTTGTTATCAGCGAGCCATATGCAGATTTTGCCTAGTTCCGTGCTGAGGGTTTTTTCAACCTGCAATTTGTTCTTGTCAGAGACCAGCAGGGCTGAGTCGTCCGCAAACAGGAACAAGTTGCAGTCACAGGCTGACGACATGTCATTTGCATAAATTAGGAAGAGTAGCGGTCCTAGTATGCTTCCTTGTGGAACACCACAGCTCACTGTGAGGGGGGGGGGATAGAGTACCGTTTACCTCTACCATCTGTTCTCTCCCCTCCAGGTAGGATTGCATCCAGCTCACTGATAAGCTATCAAAACCAATTGCTTTTAGCTTGTCCATTAGAATGGAGTGATTGACAGTGTCGAAGGCCTTTTGTAGGTCCAGCATGACCATGCCGCAGTATTTGCCCGCGTCCACCTCTTGTTTGATGTGGTCGTTCAAATAGAGGAGGCATGTGTCAGTGGAGTGGGACGTTCTGAAGCCAGATTGGAATTCGTAGATTAGATTTTTTTCCGCCAGGTACTTTTCGACCTGTTCGTAGACTATTTTCTCCATGACTTTCGAGATGGAGGTAAGAATAGAAACAGGGCGGTAGTTGCCTGGGTCTAATTTGCTGCCCTTTTTGTGCAGAGGGGTCACTCTCGCAATTTTGAAGTCCTTGGGGACGTGCCCCTGTTTTATAGAGAGGTTTATTATGTGTGTGATGACTGGGGTGATGGCGGCTGCTGCGTCTCTGAGGAATTTGGAGGGGATGTTGTCATGGCCAGTGGCCTTGTTAGGTTGGAGGGCGCTAAATTTTTTGAGTACCTCATCGGTTGTTACCATTTCAAGTTTGAAGTCGTCTTTGTGGACCCCTAGGTTTTTGTAGTATGCTACTATGTGTTCTACCCCATAATGCCCTGAGTGGGAGGGTAGTTTGTTTACCAGTGTTGTGGCTATGTTTGTGAAGAAGATGTTTAAGTAATTGGCTACATCCAGCTTGTCTGTGATGAGCGTGTTGTCTGTCTTTATGTTGAACATGTGTTGCTCCATTGTGCTCGTTATGAGAGGGAGAGGGGGGTCTTGTGGGGTCGGGTGAGGGAGAGGGGTGCGGATTTTACGTTGGGTGGATTGTTGAGTGATGTGGTGGGTAGTAAAGGGGTGCAGGATTTGGTTTGGGGGTTTGTGTTTTCAATTGGTTTGGGGGGTAGGATTTTAATTTTATTTCTTTTCATTTAGTTTGTGTTTAGGTTTTATTTTTATTAGTTTTGTATAGGGTGGTGATGTTAGGGTTGGGTATTTTATTTTGTTTGTTCTGGGTTTGTTGTTTTCTTTATTGTTTTCTTTTCTTTGCTGGGTCCTTGCCATATCCGCTCCAGTAGTTGCGGAACAGCTACAGGCTGCCGGCCTGTACAGTAGGTGGCGGTATGCGCCTTTCTGTGGTTGCGACCCGCCATTACCCCCATAGAAGAAGAAGAAGTGCGCATGCGTATGGAGCTATTATGTTTGTATGAGGTTCTTTGTAGCTGATGAATGAAAGAGCTCTGGTTTAACCAACCTAATATACTATAGCATTCATTCGTCTTCGTTGAAAGATAACCAAATATGTCTTTCAGTACAAATGTAAGTACCTTAGGGGCACCTTTGCTATTTTGGCCTATTTTCCGTCTGTCATTTGCTTTAGTGGTGAGCTAACATTAGCTTGATTGATTGATTGAATTGATTGAAAAGTTTATTAACAGATTGCAGAATGGGTACAGTACAGTACAGCTCAATACATACAATTGTTAAGGGGATGCAGACCAGAGAAAGACTTTCGTCTTGTTTACATCAGGGTCCCCCATTTTCAATTCATCATAACATATATGACATACAGATAGACAGTACTGCTACGTCTATACATTTATGACATACCAGATTTGCAAATACAGTACTGTTTGTGATACAAAAAGTGTCCAGAAAAAGAGTGTATACATTTGACGTAGAAACTGTACATTGGAGGAGGTTGGGTAGGTGGGGGTGGGGTGGGTGGGGGGCTGTACATTGGAGGTGGTAGGGGGGGGGGACACTGTACACTGTACATTGGACATTGGAATACTGACAAAGCCATACTTGGTCATTTACTGTACAACTGGGTTAGGACATTTGTAGGGGCCAGTTTCGAATTGCAGTCTCCCGTAGGTGTTTTTTGAGAGTGTTTTTGAAGGTGGGTAGTGATTCACATTCCTTTACAGCTTTGGGTAGGGCGTAGGGCGTTCCACATTGATGTGGCATAATTGCGAAACGTGTTTAGTCCCTTGTTTGAGCCGAATCTGGGTTTAACATGAATTGTGGAGCTCCCTCTGGTGTTGTGATCGTGGTATTCACTGACCTTTGGGAAGTATTTTGACATGTACATGGGTACCTTGGTGGTGTAGTGTATCTTGTAGACCAGGCCCATTCTACTCTAAGCCATCCTAGGTTGTCAAAGTGGGCAGGGGTGAGGTGGGTTCTAGGAGTCAGGTCAAGCAGTAGTCTGACTAGTTTGCTTTGAGATGTTTGTAATTTGTTTTTTAGTGCCTTTGAGGTGCTTTGGTACCATGAGGTGCAAGCATAGTCGTAGTACCCTTGAATGAGTGCTCCTGCCAGAGTCTTCAGGGTATTCTTGTTTACCAGAGAGGAGATCCGGTACAAGAATCGAGTTTGTTGGTTGACTTTTTTTATTACATTGGATGCCATTTTGTCACAGGAAAGATTAGCCTCTAGGATGGAACCCAGGTAGGTAATTTCATCTTTCCTTGTGACAATATTGTCACCCACTGTAACTGAGAATGAATGAATGAATGAATGAAAACTTTATTAACAGATTGCAGAATGGGTACAGTGCAGTACAGCTCAATACATACAATTGTTAAGGGGATGCAGACCAGAGAAAGACTTTCGTCTTGTTTCCACCAGGGTCCCCCATTTCCAATTCATCGTAACATATATGACATACATGACATACAGATACAGTACTGCTACATCTATACATTTATGACATACCAGATTTGCAATTACAGTACTGTATTTGTGATACAAAAAGAGTCCAGAAAGAAAAGAGTATATACATTAGGCGTAGAAACTGTACATTGGATTGGGTAGGTGGGGGTGGGACTGTACATTGGAGGTGGTTGGGGGGGGGGGGGGGACCGACGGGAGAAGCCGTCGGTCTTGCTGAGTTTGTTATTTGAACCGAAGAGAATGGACTCTGTTTTGCCCATGTGTAATGATAGTTTGTTGTCGGCGCGATAACGCACGTTGCACTAACCTAGAAACTACAACTGTACAAGCAAAACTGTACATTGGAATATCGACGAAATTATACTTCGTTCCAAGAAGAGGGTAGCGTACTAGCGTGTATTATTGGGGTAGGACATTTACTGTACATTGGAGGGGGTTGGGTTAGGACATTTACAGGGGCCAGTTTCGAATTGCAGTCTCCCGTAGGTGCTCTTTGAGAGTGGTTTTGAAAGTGGGTAGTGATTCACATTCCTTTACAGCTTTGGGTAGGGCGTTCCACATTGATGTGGCATAATTGCGAAACGTGTTTAGTCCCTTGTTTGAGCCCAATCTGGGTTTAACATGATTTGTGGAGCTCCCTCTGGTGTTGTGGCCGTGGTATTCACTGACCTTTGGGAAGTATTTTGACATGTGGGCTATTCAACTGGCGGCCCGCGGGCCAGATCCGGCCCGCCAAAGATTACATGATAATAAAAAAAAATTAAATATTTTTTTTTTTTTTTTTTTACTTTTTCCTTTTCATGTCAACGTTAACACGCACAATTGAGCCAAAAGTCACTCAATTAATGACAGATTTCATTGATAAATTGAGGGAAAACTTTGCAAGTCGATTTGATGAATTTGACATGTCCAGAGAATTGATGCATTTTGTGAGCAACCCATTTGCCAATGTAGCTGCTATTTCCACAAAAGGACAAGAGTTCCTTGCATCACTTCACATTGATGAAGGTCTCCTGCAACTTGAAATAATTGACAATCTGCTCTGAAGCAGGCACTTGAGAATGAATCCACCACAACATTTTGGATAAAGTGTATTCATGTCAAGACATTCCCCAAAATAAAAACGCTGGCAATATCTGTGCTAACAATGTTTGGCTCAACATACACCTGTGAATCCAGTTTCTCTCACATGAATGCCATTAAAACAAGCAACCATGCCTCCTTGACAAATGAGCATTTGCATCACTGTTTGCGGGTAGCCCTCACTTCCTATGAACCCTCTTTCTCTGCCATTGCCCAGTCAAAGAAGTGCAATCGCTCTCATTAGATGTGTGTATGTAGGCTAGGCCTGTCTGCCCCCCACCCCCCTGATGTTTGAGAGTTAAGAGTCGACAATAAGTGCTAATAAGATGCTGTGATTTGCTGTTGTTGCACAGACATGAAGCACTTTTTCATAAGCTCAGCTGCACTATAAATGTGTTTTTTTGTTCAAGTGTTGATGTTAGAATGTTCAGATGCACATCATGCACTTGTTTGTTTTTTATTTTATTTTTATATTGAAATGTTGAAGAGGAGATGTTGCAGTTGTTGCACAGTCATAAATGAAGCACTTTTTGCAGGAGATGTTGCAGATGTGGCACATAAATGAAGCACTTTTTTTGAAAAGTATACTACTTTTGCAATGTAGTTAAAGGGGAACTATCTTATAAATGGCCTTTTTCAGTGTTTAGCATTGTTTCCTAGCTATGTGGACTTATATTAATATGATCTATGTCTCTAATTCTCATATTGGCGCATTCTTCCAATTCTCCTCTCACAATATTCACCCTCACTGAACTGAGTCATCTGAAAATGTGCTGATTTGTGATGTCAGAGAGACACCGCTGCATGATAATCAGCTGAGTTTCCACACAGTTCCCACTGTGGTTGGAGCCCAGGCTCAAAACGGCTTAAGATCTTGAGGTAGAAAAATGCTGTTTTTGAGTACTTTATTAGAAATACAAAACAATGAATTAAAAAAATAAAATAAAAAATTACAGAGGTGTTCCATAAACCCACAGGAATTGTGTAAAAGTGCCCAAATAGTGAAAGAAATAGTAAAATAGTTCCCATTTAAATAAATGTTGTGAAAATGTGGTTGCGTGTTGTGTCAAGTGACCATATATTCATAGCACGGGGAGGCGCCGTGGCAGTCCGGCCCCTGGCCCCATGGGTTTCTGACAATGTGGCCCCCTGAACAATTTAGTTGAATAGCCCTGATGTACATGGATGGGTACCTTAGTCGTGTAGTGTATCTTGTAGACCAGGCCCATTGCAAGTTGCTGTACTCTGTCGTCTACTCTAAGCCATCCTAGGTAGTCAAAGTGGGCAGGGGTGAGGTGGGTTCTAGGACCCATTGTACCCATTCTGCAATCTGTTAATAAAGTTTTCAATCAATCAATGCTCATATAGCATATTGAAAACGGCAGAATCAGTGAGATGCCGCTTATTGTTACATTTGTGACCGCAGCTGGTGTTTTGGTCCTTAAGTCAATAGCAACATTTTCAGTTGTTTTACAGATTATGAAAATGCAGATCCTAACCTAAGCTTAAACTAAGGCCATGTCCAGACTAAGACGATTTTGGTCGTTTTAGGCAAAGTATTTGATCGTTTGCATCATTCTGCCAGACGGATCTGGCAGCCTGAAGACGGTACTTTTTGATACCACCATCCAGAGTGCGCAACTCTGAAGACGACTGGAGACGCCCCCCCATTGCATCACCATATTTACAAGCGATACGCAGCTTCTCCTGAACCGATGACGCGTTGGCCCACCTCTCCCTTACCCCGCATGCGCAAACTCTCAGCCAACATCACAACGCATATCCCTTAATCTGCATGCAAACCCAGACAAAAAAAAGAAACATCATGATACATATGTCTTATATGTCCTGGCTAGAAGTGTTTAAACACCGGGAGTTATTATTAAACAACAATGGCATCAGAGTAGTTGCATTTGTGTTACAGAAGCTATATTGAGCTAATCGGGAGGCTACTGTGATGCAATACACGATACTAACTAGATTAGCGTCACATAGCTGGCCTTTTTCTGAAAACCCAAGCATATTGTATCATAGCATACGCCTTCAGTTGATCATGACAAATCCTCTCTTACCTTGACGATTAAAAAGCCTCCATAATAAATAAATAAAGCTGTAGCCAGCCAGCTAGCATTGATGCTATTCAAAATGCTATCCACATTAGCTAAATAGCTAACCAACTAAATACAATAGACAGACAACGTTTGCTAGTCGAAATGACTGGACACACACAGGGACAAGTTAAACATCAATCAATTAATTTATTCCAACAGGTAGTTTGAGCTGCGGTCCTCTCTCTCTCTCCACTCCCGAACGTACGTGCCGCGGTGTGTCTCTGGAAAACTAGGTTAACTCAAAAGCACAAAACCTGACGGCAACACTTCCGGTCGGGGATTTCAAAATAAAAGAGTCTAAAACATGAAAGAAATTTATTTTGTAAATTTGTGGCATGCTTATTATCTTGAGACGTTTTCGTTTTTACGGAAACCTTAAACCGAAACGAAAACGACCAAAATCGTCTTAGTCTGGAGTGGACATGGCCTAAGTGACGTGTCATGCATTGCCATCTGAATATAGTGAAAGAAGATATGCTTATTTGGTCAGATCTTCAAAACACATGACCTCAACATTGATAATCAGATCATCACCCCCTCCATCTAAATGACCACCCCCCCGTTTTTCATTACCCTTTTGACTCCTTATGTATTTTCTTATTTCTCTGGATTGTATGTATTGTTATTAACATTATTGTTATTATTTTGCCCCCTCCCCAACTATTGTAATGCACTTTGAGATACTGCATGAACAGCGTTTCTTAAATTAAATGTATTATTATTATTATTTGAATGTTACCTGACCTTGACATTTTGAAAGTAATTTTCTTCTCTTTTTCCAGGACCACATAACGATACAAAGAGGCTGTTCACTTCCACCACTAGTGGATTGCAGATCCTGTTGCAGCAGCTATCACTGCCCGTTTTGTGGGCCTTCCTCTTTCAAGCCTACCAAACGCAGCAAAGTGCTGAGCCATTTGAAATGCCATTTTTCAGTAGCAGTTATCCATCAAGGTTAGACATTTCTCCCAAATACATTAAATATAAATGTGGCTGTTGTGCAAAATGTAACATGTCTATATGAAACATTGCCTATAGCCTGTTATGATGTTACAGGATGGGATGCACAATATATCGCCGACCATATGCACATCCAATATCGACATTGGTCCAATGAGCATATAACTGAGCTGACACATACTGTGGTCATGTATAATAATAACAATAATGGTCACATTATGATTTTATTACTTTTCATGTTTGTGTTACAGAATACACTATACACAGATGTGGATTGGACTGCAGACTATTATTTCATTACCACTGCCTCTACTGCCAGGCAACAATTAGAACAAAAAGAAGTGCTAAGATCCATCTATCATCATGCAAGAGCCGGCCCTCCCCTCAACCAAGTCTGCCATCTGAGGAACCAACCCTGCCCTCCCCTCAACCAAGTCTGCCATCTGAGGAACCAACCCTGCCCTCCCCTCAACCAAGTCTGCCATCTGAGGAACCAACCCTGCCCTCCCCTCAACCAAGTCTGCCATCTGAGGAACCACCTCTGCCCTCCCCTCAACCAAGTCTGCCATCTGAGGAACCACCTCTGCCCTCCCCTCAACTGACTCTGCCATCTCCTCAACCACCTCTGCCATCTCCTCAACCACCTCTGCCCTCCCCTCAACTGACTCTGCCAACTCCTCAACCACATCTGCCCTCCCCTCAACCGACTCTGCCAACTCTGCCCTCTCCTCAACCAACTCTGCCATCTCCTCAACCGACTCTGCCAACTCTGCCCTCCCCTCTACCGACTCTGCCAACTCCTCAACCACCTCTGCCCTCCCCTCAACCGACTCTGCCAACTCTGCCCTCTCCTCAACCGACTCTGCCAACTCTGCCATCTCCTCAACCGACTCTGCCAACTCCTCAACCACCTCTGCCCTCCCCTCAACCGACTCTGCCTCTGGCTGCAGAAACATCCCGAAGTCGGGCCAGATGGCGGCCAGTCATTCAAAAGAGGTGTCCGAGTTGTAAGCTTACCATGAACATAAAAAATCTGAAGAGACACATGGAAAGGAAGCACACAGGTCATTGTAAGCACACCAAAAATCTGAAGAGACACATGGAAAGGAAGCACACAGGTAAACCGCATGACATAACAGCAAGTCATCACCTTACCAGTGAGTGCATAGATTCACAGAATGGAGTGTTCACAGTATTCAAGTCATTCCAAGGGGCGAGTACTCCACTGCATGTCGTGCAAAACATTTGGGGGGAAAACCATCATGTTGGTTGTGAGTCACAGGAGTGCCAAAATAACATGAAGTTGGCATGGAGGAGTGCATTACACGCTTGGAGGTGCATACATCTGAGGTCACTTGACTACTGCACATCCTCCACTCCCACTGAATTGCTAGCCGAAGAAACGCTCACTAGGATGGTGAAAGAAAAATGGTTTGGCGAGGATAAGAAGGAGGACTGCCTTACTCATCAAAGCCTAGCCATAGCCCAACATGTACCCCTTTCTGTTTTTTTGAAAACTGGAATCTCTCCGTCAAAGAAGTACATTTCCGTGTATGAGCCCAAAGTTTCATGGTACAGCCAATTTGGAAGAGTCATGGTTGTGTACGACACCAAGATCAATATGTGGCACTGTCGTTGCACCAAACCCAAAAAGTCATGTATCCACAAGTACATAGCAAAATGGCACTTGTTTCAAACGGACAGTCAATTGTTCAGGACAGATTCAGACAACTTTATTGACCCATGGGGCAATTCATATTTGTAGCTTTACGAGTAACAAAAACAACAAACAACAAAAACAAAAACATCTCAATGACAGCACGGCAACAACAACATTCCATGCAATACACAATCCAGTAAAAGTTAAAGTTAAAACGGACAACTAAGTGTAAAAGGCTACTTAAAATGACTACTGTCTGTGTTTAAAAGTCTGATAGCCCGAGGGTACAAAAGATTTGGCGTAACGGTTGGTCCTACTTGGTGGAACGTCATAACGGCGGCCAGAAGGCAACAGCAAAAACAGAGACAGAGCGTGGAGAGGTTGATTTGGGGATGCTCGTCCCCTTCTTGACCACCTGGTTTGTCCAGAGAGAACATAGGTCTCTCTGTTTTACTCCAATTATTTTGGAGCACACTTTCACAATATACTGTAGGCTGTTCCTATCTCTGTAGAGGAGTTGGATCCCAGCACTGTATAGGGCTGCACGATTAATCGATTTTTAATCGAAATCGCGATTTGGAATGATGCAATTATCAAATCGCCAGGCCTGCAATTAAAAAAAAATATATATATATATATTTTTTTTTACATTATTTAACCAGGAAGTCCCATTGAGATACAAGATCGGTTTGGGAGAGGGAGATACAAGATCGGTTTGGGAGAGGGAGGTAAGGGGTTTTAGATTGTGTGTTGTGAAGTTTAGACTTCAGAGAGGGAGAGTAAAGTACAGAAAGAAAAGGTACCGTTGGGTACCGGTATCGATTCCCAGGTAAAAATAAACATTTTCAGGCTCTGTGTCCCGAAAAGACCCACCGCGTAGGCCAGATGCAAGCCGCATTTTACAATAAACCTCTGTGGGGCTGCTTATTTTTTTTTAAATTATAATCGCAAATTTTATCGCAATCGCAATATCTGTGAGAAAAATCGCAATTAGATTATTTCCCAAAATCGTGCAGCCCGCCACTGTACCACAGGCATCACAGAATGAAGAAGGTGATTGTTGTGACATGCACTATCCACCAAAAAGCAAACTGCAGAGCATGGTTGAGTACATGCATGAATATGATCCCCGCTGTGCTCCCAGAAAACTTGAGGCTTCCTTCAGTGGAAACTGTTTATCCACCATGCCTAGTTCCTGAGGAGATGATGAAAGTTATACAAATTGTAACCAAAGTTTGTGTCTGGGGTGCACCGGGTAAAAAAATTTGGTTTTAGAATATTTCAGATAATAATGAAATTAAATGTTTATCATCAACTATCTAGTTAGTATTTATAATGTAATGTTTGGATACTTTAAATCATTGAACGTAGAGAGAGAGCCCCCCTCATCCGCAATATTTGGATACTTAAATAATTGAATAGAGAGAGAGCCCCCCCCCATCATCCGCATGCGCACTAGTGCTTAGCAAGCCTCAAGCCCCGCCTATCTAGTCTCAAGGCCATCAAGCCCCGCCCAGAAATTGGTTCTGCCCAGGGATGGTGCCCTTGCGAATAGTGTCATAGATAGCAGAGCGGGTGGGAATTCCGATTGAAATAATCAGCCAATGGAATATAGCCACAGCCTATATCCTGTGATAGACTAGCCACCCTCTGACATAATTGCAATTAGTACTGAAAATGGCCATATGGTGGCAGTAAATTGCCTTGTTTGAAGATGACAATATTAGATTAGATTCAAATGTATTGTCATTATACAGCACAAGTACAGTACAACGAAAATAAGTTTGGCATCCAACCAGAGTGCAAATGTAACAGTAAAGTGCAACAGCAATATACAATGCACATGTGATTAAACTGGGTACAAAATTCCCCCAGGCCATCAGAACATTGAACACTGAACTCTCCACACACAAGTACACATGAGCACACGCATGCTGCATTCGTTCAAACCCAAACGGTCACTTTAAACAAAATGGAAAGGACACTTTAAAGGAACGAGGAAAATAAAGGTCACTTTAAGGAAATATCTGATGTGGTTCTTGTATAGTATAGTTTAGAAATAGCAAGTATAGCATAATGTTATAGAGAAAAACTATATTGTATAGTAGTGTACATAGCTAACATTGTATTACTTCTTTTGCACTATCTCAGGACTTTAGTATGTCTATTTTATCATGCCTATTTTATGTCTATTTTATTACCTGTTTATTATGTCTATTTTATTATTTAGTATTATTGCACAATCAAAGCGGGCATGGCCACCCGCATTTCACTGTATGCCCTGGTATGTATGTGACAAATAAACCTCTTGAATCTTGAAAAGAAAAAGAAAAAAATTATGTACGAGTTTTATTATATAAATAGAGACAGTATGACTACTACTGGCCAGCAGCGTAACTAGTAAGAGTAGACTAGATCCTACTCTTACTAGTGCAGATATAAGTACTGTACAGATAGAATTCCTGGGCTGAATATACAGGGAGGGCTGGAAATCTATAGTGCTCTGTCCTGTGGAGGGCGGCAATACGCCTAGTCGCGTAGTCCGCCGGAAATTTACAAGAAGAAGAAGAACTCTTTCTCACAGTGTGGTGGCCCGCGGCAGAAGAACAAGTTATTTCTCAACCAAAGATGTCAACAAGTTCTTTCTCAACCAAAGATGTCTTTCAGTAAAAATGTAAGTACCTATTTCGCTATTTTGGACATTAGGTTCAAGTTCTTTCTCAACCAAAGATGTCTTCCAGTAAAAATGTAAGTACCTATTTCGCTATTTGACATTAGGTCCTATTTTCCGTATGTTACTTTATGTTTCTAGTGTCTTTAAAAAAGCGCACGTTGCTTATCAAGGCATGCAATCGAATTTAATTAGCTAACTTGCTAACTGGCTCTCTTTCTCTCTCTCACTGTCAGCTTCCATGTCCTTAAAATGTATGTAGCGATATAATGCGATGTATACTCCATTGTATTGTGGCTTGTTCTCCTTCAATGACGAGCAATTGTAATTTCATTAGACACAGACCAGCTGTGCAATCGAATTGACATGCAATCGAATTGAATTAGCTAACTGGCGCGCGCTCTCTCTCTCTCTCTCTCTCAGGACCTAGGGGTCCACAAAGACGACTTCAAACTGGAAATGGTAACAACATATGAGGTACTCAAAAAACTGAGCGCCCTCCAACCTAACAAGGCCACTGGCCATGACAACATCCCCTCCAAATTCCTCAGAGCCGCCATCACCCCAGTCATCACACACATAATAAGCCTCTCCATAAAACAGGGACACGTCCCCAAGGACTTCAAAATTGCGAGAGTGACCCCTCTGCACAAAAAGGGCAGCAAATTAGACCCAGGCAACTACCGCCCTGTTTCTATTCTTACCTCCATCTCGAAAGTCATGGAGAAAATAGTCTACGAACAGGTTGAAAAGTACCTGGCCGAAAAAAATCTAATCTACGAATTCCAATCTGGCTTCAGAACATCCCACTCCACTGACGCATGCCTTCTCTATTTAAACGACCACATCAAACAAGAGGTGGATGCGGGCAAATACTGCGGCATGGTCATGCTGGACCTACAAAAGGCCTTCGACACTGTCAATCACACAGGGGGACCCTGATGTAAACAAGACGAAAGTCTTTCTCTGGTCTGCATCCCCTTAACAATTGTGTGTATTGAGCTGTACTGTATTGTACCCATTCTGCAATCTGTTAATAAAGTTTTCAATCAATCAATCAAAACACCATTCTGATTGATAAGCTAAAAGCAATTGGTTTTGATAGTCTATCAGTGAGCTGGATGCAATCCTACCTGGAGGGGAGAGAGCAGATGGTGGAGGTAAACGGTACCCTATCCCCCCCCCTCACAGTAAGCTGTGGTGTTCCACAAGGAAGCATACTAGGTCCGCTACTGTTCCTAATTTATGCAAATGACATGTCGTCAGCTTGTGACTGCAACTTGTTCCTGTTTGCGGACGACTCAGCCCTGCTGGTCTCTGACAAGAACAAGTTACAGGTTGAAAAAACCCTCAGCTCAGAACTAGGCAAAATCTGCATATGGCTCGCTGATAACAAACTATCATTACACATGGGCAAAACAGAGTCCATTCTCTTCGGTTCAAATAACAAACTCAGCACGACCGACGGCTTCTCAGTTACAGTGGGTGACAATATTGTCACAAGGAAAGAAGATATTACCTACCTGGGTTCCATCCTAGAGGCAAATCTTTCCTGTGACAAAATGGCATCCAATGTAATAAAAAAAGTCAACCAACGAACTCGATTCTTGTACCGGATCTCCTCACTGGTAAACAAGAATACCCTGAAGACTCTGGCAGGAGCACTCATTCAAGGGTACTACGACTATGCTTGCACCTCATGGTACCAAAGCACCTCAAAGGCGCTAAAAACAAAATTACAAACATCTCAAAACAAACTGGTCAGACTACTGCTTGACCTTACTCCTAGAACCCACCTCACCCCTGCCCACTTTGACAACCTAGGATGGCTTAGAGTAGACGACAGAGTACAACAACTTGCAATGGGCCTGGTACACTACTACAAGATACACTACACGACCAAGGTACCCATGTATGTACATGTCAAAATACTTCCCAAAGGTCAGTGAATACCACGATCACAACACCAGAGGGAGATCCACAAATCATGTTAAACCCAGATTCGGCTCAAACAAGGGACTAAACACGTTTCGCAATTATGCCACATCAATGTGGAACGCCCTACCCAAAGCTGTAAAGGAATGTGAATCACTACCCACTTTCAATAACACTCAAAAAACACCTAAGGGAGACTGCAATTCGAAACTGGCCCCTGTAAATGTCCGAACACAACCCCCTCCAATGTACAGTAAATTACCAAGTATGGTCTTGTCAATATTCCAATGTACAGTTTTGTCCCCCACCCACCCCTCCTACCCAACCTCCCCCCACCCCTCCTACCCAACCTCCCCCCCCCCCCCCACTCCTACCCAACCCCCCCCGCGTGAGTATTTTAGGCAACCAACTTGTGTTTAGCGTTTCTCTGATTGGCCACTACGCCCATGTGACCGCGGCAGCGCGAGAGAGCTGCAGCGCGGAAATAGGCTGTCCATTGCCTCGCGCTGCAGCGCGGAAATAGGCTGTCTATTGCCATTCTCTAAGACAAACTCTAACCTTAACCATCTCCTTAACAGCGCCTAAACTTAACCCTTCTAACCTTAACCAACTCCGAAAGAATATTGCCATTCTCTAAGACAAACTCTAACCTTAACCAGCTCCTTAACAGCGCCTAAACTTAACCAACTCCGAAACAATGCTTAAAGTTAACATGCCTAAACTTAACCGGCGAAAGAATGCACATTAAAAAAATAAATTAAAAAAAAATTGAAGGGAATCGAACTTGTCACCAACGGACCGCAGAATCCACAGCAAGGCAGCGCTGCCAGTTGAGCTAGTTCTCCATGTTAAAAAAGGGGGGAATTACTGCTACATGTTGCTGCCGCGGGGGCGTGGCTAGACGCAAGTTGGGCGTGGCTAGACACAAGTTGGTTGCCTTTAATATTTAGGCAACCCCCCCACCCAACCACCTCCAATGTACAGTCCCCCCCCACCTACCAAATCCAATGTACAGTTTCTACGTCAAATGTATATACTCTTTTTTTCTGGACTATTTTTGTATCCCAAACAGTACTGTATTTGCAAATCTGGTATGTCATAAATGTATAGATGTAGCAGTACTGTCTATCTGTATGTCATGTATGTCATATATGTTACGATGAATTGAAAATGGGGGACCCTGATGTAAACAAGACGAAAGTCTTTCTCTGGTCTGCATCCCCTTAACAATTGTATGTATTGAGCTGTACTGTACTGTACCCATTCTGCAAGCTGTTCATAAAGTTTTCAATCAATCAATCAATCAATCAGCTTTCTCTCTCTCAGCTTCCATGTCCTTTTGCCAGACAATGGAAAATGTAGCCAAACTAATAGTGGTTTGAAATTAAACTATTTAATCTTGTATATTTGTCTGATGAGATGGAGAATAGCTTCACCTGAAACGCTGTCTCCTATCTTCAACAAGAAGACCAGACACCCCAACCGCCATACATTTCAAACACTACCCCCACCACATACTCACCCCCCCCCCCCCCCCCCCCCCCCCAGAGCCAGAACACCAACTGACCTTGACATTTTGAAAGTAATTATATTCTCTTTTTTCCAGGACCACATAACGATACGAAGAGGCCAGTCACTTCCACCAGTAGTGGAATGCAGATCCTGTTGCAGCAACTATCACTGCCCGTTTTGTGGGCCTTCCTTTTTCAAGCCTACCAGACTCAGCAGAGTGCAGAGCCATTTGGAAATCCATTTTTCAGCAGCAGTTATCCATCAAGGTAAAGTTAGACATTTCTCCCAAATACATTCAATATAAATGTGCTTGTTGTTGTGCAAAATGTAACATGTCTATATGAAACATTGCCTATAGCTTGTGTTATGATGTTACAGGAAGGGATGCACAATATACCGCCTAGTTACACATATACAGTCCTCATATCCCTCCTTGTTACAGTCCTCATATCTCTCCTAGTTACACATCCAATATCGGCCATATTGGTCCAATGAGCATAACTGAGCCGACGCATACGGTGGTCATGTATAATAATAACAATAATGGTCACTTTTATTACTTTTCATGTTTGTGTTACAGAATACACTATACACAAATGTGGTTTGTACTGCAGACAAGGCTATCACTACCACTGCCCCTACTGCCAGGAAACAATTCTAAGAAAAAGAAATGCTTCGTACCATATATTATCATGTAAGAGCCAGCCCGCTCCTCAACCACCCCTGCCATCTCCTCAACCGACTCTGCCATCTCCTCAACCGACTCTGCCATCTCCTCAACCGACTCTGCCATCTCCTCAACCGACTCTGCCATCTCCTCCACATGATCTCAAGAGGGTACTGAACGAGGTCAGTGGCAGTCTTTTAAGTTTGGTCATTATTATCGTGTTATTCACTGTCAAAGATGCAAAGAAAAATCATAATTCATATTCTCCTTTGTTTCATCACAATTTACTCATAGCATATTACCAGACACAATATTTATAACACTGGGAATACATTCCCTGAGTTCCATAGATGTTCCTAGATACCAAGAACATGCAAATGGTCCTTGTATAACTGGAGCAATCTTCCCTTTTACTTGGGTATGTACTTATAGGGACATTTTTGAAAAATTTGGCTGGGGTGGAAGTAGGTTAACATGATTTGTGGAGCTCCCTCTGGTGTTGTGATCGTGGTATTCACTGACCTTTGGGAAGTATTTTGACATGTACATGGGGACCTTGGTCGTGTAATGTATCTTGTAGACCAGGCCCATTGCAAGTTACTGTACTCTGTCGTCTACTCTAAGCCATCCTAGGTTGTCAAAGTGGGCAGGGGTGAGGTGGGTTCTAGGAGTAAGGTCGAGCAGTAGTCTGACCAGTTTGTTTTGAGATGTTTGTAATTTAGTTTTTAGCGCCTTTGAGGTGCTTTGGTACCATGAGGTGCAAGCATAGTCGTAGTACCCTTGAATCGAGTTCGTTGGTTGACTTTTTTTTTATTACATTGGATGCCATTTTGTCACAGGAAAGATTTGCCTCTAGGATGGAACCCAGGTAGGTAATATCTTCTTTCCTTGTGACAATATTGTCACCCACTGTAACTGAGAAGCCGTCGGTCTTGCTGAGTTTGTAATTTGAACCGAAGAGAATGGACTCTGTTTTGCCCATGTGTAATGATAGTTTGTTATCAGCGAGCCATATGCAGATTTTGCCTAGTTCTGAGCTGAGGGTTTTTTCAACCTGTAACTTGTTCTTGTCGGAGGCCAGCAGGGCTGAGTCATCCGCAAACAGGAACAAGTTGCAGTCACAAGCTGACGACATGTCATTTGCATAAATTAGGAACAGTAGTGGACCTAGTATGCTTCCTTGTGGAACACCACAGCTCACTGTGAGGGGGGGGGATAGGGAACCGTTTACCTCCACCATCTGCTCTCTCCCCTCCAGGTAGGATTGCATCCAGCTCACTGATAGACTATCAATAGCTTGTCAATCAGAATGGTGTGATTGACTGTGTCGAAGGCCTTTTGTAGGTCCAGCATGACCATGCCGCAGTATTTGCCTGCGTCCACCTCTTGTTTGATGTGGTCGTTTAAATAGAGAAGGCATGTGTCAGTGGAGTGGGATGTTCTGAAGCCAGATTGGAATTCGTAGATTAGATTTTTTTTCCGTGAGGTATTTTTCGACCTGTTCGTATACAATTTTTTTCCATGACTTTCGAGGTGGAGGTAAGGATAGAAACAGGGCAGTAGTTGCCTGGGTCTAATTTACTGCCTTTTTTGTGCAGGGGTGTTACTCTCGCAATTTTGAAGTCCTTGGGGACGTGTCCCTGTTTTATGGAGAGGTTTATTATGTGTGTGATGACTGGGGTGATGGCGGCTGCTGAGTCTCTGAGGAATTTGGAGGGGATGTTGTCATGGCCAGTGGCCTTGTTAGGTTGGAGGGCGCTCAGTTTTTTGAGTACCTCATCTGTTGTTACCATTTCCAGTTTGAAGTCGTCTTTGTGGACCCCTAGGTTCTTGTAGTATGCTACTATGTGTTCTACCCCATAATGCCCTGAGTGGGAGGGTAGGTTGTTTACCAGTGTTGTGGCTATGTTTGTGAAGAAACTGTTTAAGTAATTGGCTACATCCAGCTTGTCTGTGATGAGCTTGTTGTCCGTCTTTATGTTTATGTTTGAGAATCTGGTTTTGTAGGGCGGCTAGGTGGTGCAGTGGGCAAGGCACTCACCACCAATGCTGGAGACGCTGGGTTCGAGCCCAGCTCTCCACATTGTTTTCAGTTTGGCTGGTCGTCCGTACTAATACAATTGGCAGTATTAGGGGGAGGGAAAACTGAGGGGTGGGGATCGGACGTTGTGGACAGCGACTCCTACAGGTCGGTTGGTGCGCCTGCGCAGTAGAATCAAGAAGCGATGGGGGCGGCGCCCCTCCAAAGCGCAGACCCCTGACGCTGAAAGATCGCGCCGCGCAGGTGAAAAGATGCGACGGCTGCTACCTCGAGTATCGGAGGGGACTCGTGCTATGTATGGCTTCGTCCACATTGCAGCCTGCTTGTGGGAGGCAAGAAACAGCGTTCAAGACAGGGGAGGGTTGAATTGGACGATACGAAATTGGGATGGGAGAAAAATTTAAAATGGGAGAAAAAGTGGATAAAAAAAAGAGAATTTTGTTTTTTTACTGCAGCCTAGTTGGCTATTGAGTAATTTCAGTTCGCATGGTTTGTTTTTGTTTTCCTCGGTTTTGTCATTGATGACATATTTTTTTTGCTGTTTTGATCATGGAGTTTACGTATGTTGTAACTGAGGGGTACAATTCCCTGACTGTATTGATAAGTATGGTATCATTAAACCACTACCGCTTTATGTACTTTAATTACTGGCCATACAGTACACGATATCTAAGTATGATGAACACTTTCCCACATATGAAATCAGGTCCACACAAAGGTAATAGTCAAATATTTAATATATAGCAAAAGGTACATATAATAGTTACTTATTACATTTATGATTTGAATTGAATGCTCTTGTAAGGCAAATGAGTACTCGTAGGCAAATCAACACTGAATGTCTAATCTCTGGTTACACAGGAAGCAAGTATACAACCTGGCTCTTAGGGGATTATATCTATGGTCACTTAATGATTATAGCTGGATAATATACTGCAGGGGTCCCGCCGGTTGTAAGCCAGTAGGGGGGGTAGGAGACCCGTCGGCTGTATCCCGTCTGGTCAACGATTTCTAGGGAGAGTCCAGGTACAGAACACAGTGCCCGTAGAACCTTGATCCGCAGATGAATACACTTGGGCTCTCTTGTAGACGATGGCTGTAGCTGTAGCTTTAGGTCCACAACGAAGAAGAAGCGAGGCGACCTCAGTCTGGTCTGAGCGCCGTCTCACCTTGGCTCCTCTCGGGGTAAATCCAACACTCACCGGTGTTGGCGATTATCCGCTCCACAAATCAAAGCACCAAAGCAAATAGATATTCCATGCCGTATAGGGCTCAGCAGTCGTCGGGGTAGGTAATCCAATGTGCAGGTCCACTCGTCCTCGCCCAGAACTCCTCGGATGAAAGCACCACGCGTGGTCTGCCCAACCTGGTTAAGACTCTAGATAACGCGAGGAAACGATGGGGGTGCTGCTCACTTTAGAACTCTAACCGAATGATGCACCATACATAATAGACTATTATTACTTAATAGAAATACGGTGCCAAACTCTGGCAATTCAGCTATTAATTCGCACGAGGTCTCACTGCTATTCTAAGGCCAAACAGGCCGTACTACACCGCACGCGGTATCGTGGGGTGAGGCTTCACGTCTTGTTACTTAGTTGGGTAGAAGGGTAAAGGACTAAGAGGAATTCTACATTTCTTGCGCCATATTTATATGCACAGTGGACAAGTAGTGCCGCTCTGCTTTCGGTAGCCGTATTCCTGCGCGGAGCTGAGGCTAGTAAAGGCATGTCTCGTCGGTACCTTTGAACTTGAACGCCAGGGGCTTGTCCCTGGCGCCTGGTCCTTTTGTCCAATAAGAGAATGAACTATTATGGGCTGTAGTAGAATAAAGGGATATTCAGTGTATATGTACAAGGAATATACAAGGGATATCAAACGATATACAAATACTATTAAATATATATCCATAAATAAATATATATATTCGGTTTAATCTGATCCTTCACAACATACGTCATTTCTTAGTCTGTTTCTTTGCAGTTTGAGTTCAGTCACGTGGGCTTGGAGTTCACTGCTCGTGCTTTTGGTAAGCTTTGACTGACTTTTACGAAACTCTGAGCATTTTTTGTCTCTGGTTTTCATAGTGGTCAGTATTTCAGTGTGCATCCATGGCTCAGCGCGATTTTTTTACCCTGGTGGTTCTTAGGGGGGCCATGTTGTTTAGTATTGTTGAAAATTTGGTTTTTGAAACCAAGCCATGTTTCTTCAACCAGTGTACCATTGAGCTCATCTGACCAGTCCAGACTCTCCAGTTCAAGGTTAAAGGCCTCGCTAGAGTAGGTTTTGAGGTCTCTAGATGTGACTGTTTTGTGAGCCAGCCTTTTGTTTTAGCTTTTTGCGGGTACAGAATATCATATAATGATCACTTGACACTGGACATTAGGTTCAAGTACTTTCTCAACCAAAGATGTCTTTCAGTAAAAATGTAAGTACCTATTTCGCTGTCTCCTATCTTCAACAAGAAGACCAGACACCCCAACCGCCATACATTTCAAACACTACCCTCACCACATACTCCCCCCCCCAGAGCCAGAACACCAACTGACCTTGACATTTTGAAAGTAATTATATTCTCTTTTTTCCAGGACCACATAACGATACGAAGAGGCCAGTCACTTCCACCAGTAGTGGAATGCAGATCCTGTTGCAGCAACTATCACTGCCCGTTTTGTGGGCCTTCCTTTTTCAAGCCTACCAGACTCGGCAGAGTGCAGAGCCATTTGGAAATCCATTTTTCAGCAGCAGTTATCCATCAAGGTAAAGTTAGACATTTCTCCCAAATACATTCAATATAAATGTGCTTGTTGTTGTGCAAAATGTAACATGTCTATATGAAACATTGCCTATAGCTTTGTGTTATGATGTTACAGGAAGGGATGCACAATATACCGCCTAGTTACACATACACAGTCCTCATATCCCTCCTTGTTACACAGTCCTCATATCCCTCCTTGTTACACAGGTATCCAATATCGCCCATATTGGTCCAATGAGCATAACTGAGCCGACGCATACGGTGGTCATGTATAATAATAATAACAATAATGGTCACATTATGCTTTTATTACTTTTCATGTTTGTGTTACAGAATACACTATACACAAATGTGGATTGGACTGCAGACAAGGCTATCACTACCACTGCCCCTACTGCCAGGCAACAATTCTAAGAAAAAGAAGTGCTAAGATCCATCTATCATCATGCAAGAGCCGGCCCTCCCCTCAACCAAGTCTGCCATCTGAGGAACCAACCCTGCCCTCCCCTCAACCAAGTCTGCCATCTGAGGAACCACCTCTGCCCTCCCCTCAACTGACTCTCCCATCTCCTCAACCACCTCTGCTATCTCCTCAACCACCTCTGCCCTCCCCTCAACCGACTCTGCCAACTCCTCAACCACCTCTGCCCTCCCCTCAACCAACTCTGCCATCTCCTCAACCGACTCTGCCAACTCTGCCCTCCCCTCAACCGACTCTGCCAACTCCTCAACCACCTCTGCCCTCTCCTCAACCGACTCTGCCATCTCCTCAACCGACTCTGCCATCTCCTCAACCGAATCTGCCAACTCTGCCCTCCCCTCAACCGACTCTGCCAACTCCTCAACCACCTCTGCCCTCCCCTCAACCAACTCTGCCATCTCCTCAACCGACTCTGCCAACTCTGCCATCTCCTCAACCGAATCTGCCATCTCCTCAACCACCTCTGCCCTCCCCTCAACCGACTCTGCCTCTGGCTGCAGAAACATCCCGAAGTCGGGCCAGATGGCGGCCAGTCATTCAAAAAAGGTGTCAGAGTTGTAAGCTTACCATGAACATAAAAAATCTGAAGAGACACATGGAAAGGAAGCACACAGGTCATTGTAAGCACACCAAAAATCTGAAGAGACACATGGAAAGGAAGCACACAGGTAAACCGCATGACATAACGGCAAGTCATCACCTTACCAGTGAGTGCATAGATTCACAGAATGGAGTGTTCACAGTATTCAAGTCATTCCAAGGGGCGAGTACTCCACTGCATGTCGTGCAAAACATTTGGGGGGAAAACCATCATGTTGGTTGTGAGTCACAGGAGTGCCAAAATAACATGAAGTTGGCATGGAGGAGTGCATTACACGCTTGGAGGTGCATACATCTGAGGTCACTTGACTACTGCACATCCTCCACTCCCACTGAATTGCTAGCCGAAGAAACGCTCACTAGGATGGTGAAAGAAAAATTGTTTGGTGAGGATAAGAAGGAGGACTGCCTTACTCATCAAAGCCTAGCCATAGCCCAACATGTACCCCTTTCTGTTTTTTTGAAAACTGGAATCTCTCCGTCAAAGAAGTACATTTCCGTGTATGAGCCCAAAGTTTCATGGTACAGCCAATTTGGAAGAGTCATGGTTGTGTACGACACCAAGATCAATATGTGGCACTGTCGTTGCACCAAACCCAAAAAGTCATGTATCCACAAGTACATAGCAAAATGGCACTTGTTTCAAACGGACAGTCAATTGTTCAGGACAGATTCAGATTCAGACAACTTTATTGACTCATGGGGCAATTCATATTTGTAGCTTTACGAGTAACAAACAACAAAAACATCTCAATGACAGCACGGCAACAACAACATTCCATGCAATACACAATCCAGTCAAAGTAAAAACGGACAACTAAGTGTAAAAGGCTACTAGAAAAGACTACTGTCTGTGTTTAAAAGTCTGATAGCCCGAGGGTACAAAAGATTTGGCGTAAAGGTTGGTCCTACTTGGTGGAACGTCATAACGGCGGCCAGAAGGTAACAGCGAAAACCGCTGAGACAAAGCGTGGAGAGGTTGATTTGGGGATGCTCGTCCCCTTCTTGACCACCTGGTCCGTCCAGAGAGAACATAGGTCTCTCTGTTTTACTCCAATTATTTTGGAGCACACTTTCACAATATATTGTAGGCTGTTCCTATCTCTGTAGAGGAGTTGGATCCCAGCACTGTACCACAGGCATCACAGAATGAAGAAGGTGATTGTTGTGACATGCACTATCCACCAAAAAGCAAACTGCAGAGCATGGTTGAGTACATGCATGAAGATGATCCCTGCTGTGCTCCCAGAAAACTTGAGGCTTCCTTCAGTGGAAACTGTTTATCCACCATGCCTAGTTCCTGAGGAGATGATGAAAGTTATACAAATTGTAACCAAAGTTTGTGTCTGGGGTGCACCGGGTAAAAAAATTTGATTTTAGAATATTTCGGATAATAATGAAATTAAATGTTTATCATCAACTATCTAGTTAGTATTTATAATGTAATGTTTGGATACTTTAAATCATTGAACGTAGAGAGAGAGAGCCCCCCTCATCCGCAATGTTTGGATACTTAAATAATTGAATAGAGAGAGAGCCCCCCCCCATCATCCGCATGCGCACTAGTGCTTAGCAAGCCTCAAGCCCCGCCTATCTAGTCTCAAGGCCATCAAGCCCCGCTCAGAAATTGGTTCTCCGGTTCTGCAGGAATCCCCTGTTGCCCAGGGATGGTGCCCTTGCGAATAGTGTCATAGATAGCAGAGCGGGTGGGAATTCCGATTGAAATAATCAGCCAATGGAATATAGCCACAGCCTATATCCTGTGATAGACTAGCCACCCTCTGACATAATTGCAATTAGTACTGAAAATGGCCATATGGTGGCAGTAAATTGCCTTGTTTGAAGATGACAATATTAGATTAGATTCAAATGTATTGTCATTATACAGGACAAGTACAGTACAACGAAAATAAGTTTTGCATCCAACCAGAGTGCAAATGTAACAGTAAAGTGCAACAGCAATATACGCATTGTATATTGCTGTTGCACTTTACTGTTACATTTCCATTTACTGTTACATGTGATTAAACTGGGTACAAAATCCCCCCAGGCCATCAGAACATTGAACACTGAACTCTCCACACACACAAGTACACATGAGCACACACATGCTGCATTTGTACACACACACACAAACGGTCACTATAAACAAAATGGAAAGGACACTTTAAAGGAACGAGGAAAATAACGGTCACTTTAAGGAAATATCTTATGTGGTTCTTGTATACGGTAGTATAGTTTAGAAATAGCAAGTATAGCATAATGTTTTTTTTTATCCATTTTCTATATTTTCTCCCATCCCAATTTCGTATCATCCAATTCAACCCTCCCCTGTCACGAACGCTGTTTCTTGCCTCCCACAAGCCGGCTGCAATGTGGACTAAGTCATACATAGCACAAGTCCCCTCCGGTACTTGAGGTAACAGCAGTCGCATCTTTTCACCTGTGCAGCTCGATCTCTCAGTGGCGAGGAGTAACGCGTGGGAGGCTCGCGCTGCCCCCGACACTTCCTGATTCTACTGCGCAGGCGCACCAACCGACCTGTAGGAGTCGCTGTCCACAACGCCCGATCCCCACCCATCAGTTTCCCACCCCCTAATACGGCCAATGTGTATTAGTACGGACGACCAGCTAAACTGAAAGCAATGTGGCGCGCTGGGCTCGAACAGGCGAGCCCAGCGTCTCCAGTATTCGTGGTGAGCGCCTTGCCCACTACGCCACGTAGCCGCCAAGTATAGCATAATGTTATAGAGAAACTATATTGTATAGTAGTTTTATTACTTCTTTTGCACTATCTCCGGACTTTAGTATGTCTATTTTATTATTTAGTATTATTGCACAATCAAAGCGGGCATAGCCACCCGCATTTCACTGTATGCCCTGGTATGTATGTGACAAATAAACCTCTTGAATCTTTAAAAAAAATTATGTACGAGTTTTATTATATAAATAGAGACAATATGACTACTACTGGCCAGCAGCGTAACTAGTAGGAGTATATCCTATTCTTACTAGTACAGATAGAAGTACTGTACAGATAGAATTCCTGTAGGGTTTTGATTGATTGAAAACTTTATTAACAGATTGCAAAATGGGTACAATACAGTACAACTCAATACACACAATTGGATGGGATGCAGTCAGACCAGAGAAAGACTTTCGTCTTGTTTACATCAGGGTCCCCCATTTTCAATTCATCATATTGAAATATCTGTCATATCTGTCTGCCATTAAGTTCGCCGACAAAAGCAATGATTTATTTTGTCATAAAACTAAAAGTGTATCCATTGTTATTACAGACAGACACAGAGCCCAGTGAACTCTGCTGGTGACTCAAGGGCGTGCCACAAAAAAACACGACAATCTAGACACTGCACTCTTAGATCCCACCTCTGAATGATATCATTGGTCATCACCTTCCCTGTGTGACAAGCCTCGTCCTTTGATTGGACAATGTACTTGTCTATCCGCTGTGAACGGACATTCTACTGATGGCTGTTTAGAAAATGAAACCGACTCGTGTCTGACTAGGCGCCACTGCGTGTAACGAAAACAAGACATTTACGAAAGAAAAGAAAACAGTGATTCAGGGTTTGAATGATCTGTTACAACCCGTCTAAGAGGAAAAGACAACCAAAGGTAAGATAATAAGTCATATGTTAGTTTATGTGAGAGAAACGGGCCTGGCACTTGCCCGCGACAACAACAACAACACCACCAGATATCGTATCCTATAATCGTGTCTTTGATGATCTGTCATCACAACACATGATATCAATCGCAGTGGGTCTTTTTTATTAGGCAACTGTCTATGTGTCGGGCCTGTCCATATTACAATGTAGTGTACCTGACCTGTATCATAAAAACACCTAAACCATAATAATAACATCGTCTTTCGCAGCCCAGCTCGTCCGGCAGGAAAGGAGATGTCACTCGCAGCAGGTTGGAATGCTGGTCTGAATACCGAAACCATAAAGGACGTATTGCACTGGAATGGATGGAAGTAAGAAACAGAACGTCAACGTTACCCTATAATGTGTGTGTCGTGGTGCACGGTACCTTGTTGTATGTCTACATGTAGGCCTACAGGAACACTGATGCACACGGACAACACGCTCATCACAGACAAGCTGGATGTAGCCAATTACTTAAACATTTTCTTCACAAACATAGCCACAACACTGGTAAACAAACTACCCTCCCACTCAGGGCTTTATGGGGTAGAACACATAGTAGCTTACTACAAAAACCTAGGGGTCCGCAAGGACGACTTCAAGCTGGAAATGGTAACAACAGATGAGGTACTCAATAAACTGAGCGCCCTCCAACCTAACAAGGCCACTGGCCATGACAACATCCCCTCCAAATTCCTCAGAGACTCAGCAGCCGCCATCACACCAATCATCACACACATAATAAACCTCTCCATAAAAAAAGGGACACGTCCCCAAGGACTTCAAAATTGCGAGGGTGACCCCTCTGCACAAAAAGGGCAGCAAATTAGACCCAGGCAACTACCGCCCTGTTTCTATTCTCACCTCCATCTCGAAAGTCATGGAAAAAATAGTCTACGAACAGGTCGAAAAGTACCTAGCGGAAAAAAATCTAATCTACGAATTCCAATCTGGCTTCAGAACATCCCACTCCACTGACACATGCCTTCTCTATTTGAATGACCACATCAAACAAGAGGTGGACGCAGGCAAATACTGCGGCATGGTCATGCTGGACCTACAAAAGGCCTTTGACACGGTCAATCACTCCATTCTGATTGACAAGCTAAAAGCAATTGGTTTTGATAGTCTATCAGTGAGCTGGATGCAATCCTACCTTGAGGGGAGGGAACAGATGGTGGAGGTAAACGGTACCCTATCCCCCCCCCCTCACAGTGAGCTGTGGTGTTCCACAAGGAAGCATACTAGGACCGCTACTGTTCCTAATTTATGCAAATGACATGTCGTCAGCTTGTGACTGCAACTTGTTCCTGTTTGCGGACGACTCAGCCCTGCTGGTCTCTGACAAGAACAAGTTACAGGTTGAAAAAACCCTCAGCTCGGAACTAGGCAGAATCTGCATATGGCTCGCTGATAACAAACTATCATTACACATGGGCAAAACAGAGTCCATTCTCTTCGGTTCAAATAACAAACTCAGCAAGACCGACGGCTTCTCAGTTACAGTGGGTGACAATATTGTCACAAGGAAAGATGAAATTACCTACCTGGGTTCCATCCTAGAGGCTAATCTCTCCTGTGACAAAATGGCATCCAATGTAATAAAAAAAGTCAACCAACGAACTCGATTCTTGTACCGGATCTCCTCTCTGGTAAACAAGAACACCCTGAAGACTCTGGCAGGAGCACTCATTCAGGGGTACTACGACTATGCTTGCACCTCATGGTACCAAAGCACCTCAAAGGCGCTAAAAACAAAATTACAAACATCTCAAAACAAACTGGTCAGACTACTGCTTGACCTTACTCCTAGAACCCACCTCACCCCTGCCCACTTTGACAACCTAGGATGGCTTAGAGTAGACGACAGAGTACAACAACTTGCAATGGGCCTGGTACACTACTACAAGATACACTACACGACCAAGGTACCCATGTATGTACATGTCAAAATACTTCCCAAAGGTCAGTGAATACCACGATCACAACACCAGAGGGAGCTCCACAAATCATGTTAAACCCAGATTCGGCTCAAATAAGGGACTAAACACGTTTCGCAATTATGCCACATCAATGTGGAACGCCCTACCCAAAGCTGTAAAGGAATGTGGATCACTACCCACTTTCAAAACCTCTCTCAAGGGACACCTACGGGAGACTGCAATTCAACACTGGCCCCTGTAAATATCCTAACCCAACCCCCTCCAATGTACAGTCATTTACCTAGTATGGTTTTGTCAATAGTTCAATGTACAATTGTGTTTGTTTGTACAGTGTCTCCTCCCCCCCCCCTCAATGTACAGTGTTACTTGTTTATACAGTGTGCCCCCCGCCCCCCCCCCCCCCCCCCCCAACCACCTCCAATGTAAATTACCCAGTATGGTTGTCAATATCCCAATGTACCCAACCCCCCCCCACCCAACCTCCTCCAATGTACAGTTTCTACGTCAAATGTATATACTCCCTTTTCTTGACTCCTTCTGTATCACAAACAGTACTGTATTTGCAAATCTGGTATGTCATAAATGTATAGATGTAGCAGTACTGACTATCTGTATGTCATGTATGTCATATATGTCTATATGAATTGAAAATGGGGGACCCTGATGGAAACAAGACAAACGTCTTTCTCAGGTCTGCATCCCCTTAACAATTGTATGTATTGAGCCGTACTGTATTGTACCCATTCTGCAATCTGTTAAATAAAGTTTTCATTCATTCATTTCATTCATTCATTCATTCATTCATTCAGGTGCATGCAGCAGATACGAGGTTGGAACCTTTGTTGATACATTGCAACACTTTGGTTGCCACGGGTCCCCGTCTCAAAACATGGTTGAATGCCACCATCCACTTCAATGATAGCACTCTCATATTTGTGAACGCATAATCTATGTCTTAAATTATGCCTATGTGTCTAATCTGCCTGTCGCTTATCAATGACTTGTTCGCAGTCAACATTGTCGAAATGGATTGTTTTTTTAATCGGTTCGTTTCCGTTTTATAGCATTTTGAAAAGCCCTCGTTTTCTTGAAAGTTTCAGGAAAATGGAAAGATTCCGTGATAAACGCCCTTTACTGGAATATTCTGGAATACACAAAAAACTGTCATTTTTCGGCCTATTTATGAATAGTTTTCGATAGTATATGTGTAGGTGTAAGAGCCAAAGCTATATATATTTAGGTTATTGTATTATATGAATGTGTAAGGTTGATGACATGTCGTCAGCTTGTGACTGCAACTTGTTCCTGTTTGCGGATGACTCAGCCCTGCTGGTCTCTGACAAGAACAAGTTACAGGTTGAAAAAGCCCTCAGCTCGGAACTAGGCAAAATCTGCATATGGCTCGCCGACAACAAACTATCATTACACATGGGCAAAACAGAGTCCATTCTCTTCGGTTCAAATAACAAACTCAGCAAGACCGACGGCTTCTCGGTTACAGTGGGTGACAATATTATCACAAGGAAAGATGAAATTACCTACCTGGGTTCCATCCTAGAGGCTAATCTTTCCTGTGACAAAATGGCATCCAATGTAATAAAAAAAGTCAACCAACGAACGCGATTCTTGTACCGGATCTCCTCTCTGGTAAACAAGAATACCCTGAAGACTCTAGCAGGAGCACTCATTCAAGGGTACTACGACTATGCTTGCACCTCATGGTACCAAAGCACCTCAAAGGCACTAAAAAACAAATTACAAACATCTCAAAACAAGCTAGTCAGACTACTACTTGACCTGACTCCTAGAACCCACCTCACCCCTGCCCACTTTGACAACCTAGGATGGCTTAGAGTAGACGACAGAGTACAGCAACTTGCAATGGGCCTGGTCTACAAGATACACTACGCGACCAAGGTACCCATGTACATGTCAAAATACTTCCCAAAGGTCAGTGAATACCACGATCACAACACCAGAGGGAGCTCCACAAATCATGTAAAACCCAGATTCGGCTCAAACAAGGGACTAAACACGTTTCGCAATTATGCCACATCAATGTGGAACGCCCTGCCTAAAGCTGTAAAGGAATGTGAATCACTACCCACCTTCAAAAACACTCTCAAAAAACACCTACGTGAGACTGCAATTCGAAACTGGCCCCTACAAATGTCCTAACCTAGTTGTACAGTAAATGACCAAGTAAGGCTTTGTCAACATTCCAATGTACAGTGTAAAATGTGTGTATGTCCCCTACCCAACCCCCCCCCCCCCCCCCCACCTCCAATGTACAGCCCTCACCCAACCCACCCAACCCCACCCCACCAACCTCCTCCAATGTACAGTTTCTACGCCAAATGTATATACACTCCTTTTCTGGACACTTTTGTATCACAAACAGTACTGTATTTGCAAATCTGATATGTCATAAATGTATAGATGTAGCAGTACTGTCTATCTGTATGTCATGTATGTCATATATGTTATGATGAATTGAAAATGGGGGACCCTGGTGGAAACAAGACGAAAGTCTTTCTCTGGTCTGCATCCCCTTAACAATTGTATGTATTGAGATGTACTGTACTGTACCCATTCTGCAATCTGTTAATAAACTTTTCAATCAATCAATTCAATCGATTGGATTTAGATAAAGTCATGGAACTGTCGTATTTGTCATAATGGAGCATTCTAGAACATACAACCTTCTAGAATGTTTGTGGTGATGTCATAACAGACCTTTCTGGAACATAGGACATACTGGAACATTGGTGGTGATGTCGTAATAGACTTTCTAGAACATGAAACATTCTAGAACCACAGTATTGGAACCTTCGTGATGGCACCGTATGAGGTCATAACCGAACATTCTAGAACATTTGGGTCTCTATATAAGCGGGCGTTTCCTCAGAATGGCAGGTTAGCATCTTCGACCAGACTGAACGGGACCGAAAGGATGGACTCAACAATGGACTGAAGCCAGAAGCCAGCAAGGGGATGTACGGCTTTCACATTACGAAGGAATTTTCATGTGTCGAGACGGCAGTGATTTTGGAGACTGGGAAAATACAGTTTTCTTAACTTGTAGTAGTACTTGTAGCTTGTATTAGTACTTGTAGCTAGTAGGAGCCACGTGTAGTAGTATTTGTAGTATTTACAGGAATATTTAGGAAAGTAGATTTAGAACCACTTCTGTAAAGAGAGACTTTGCAAATAAACCATTTGGATATCTTTACTGCACTGGAGCGGCTGTGGACATTGCTTTTCTTTATCAACGGACGTACTACTCACAAGTAAGTCATTTGACCAGTGGAGTGGATCGTCGGCCCTCACAGTAGGGGAGACCGGGGCACAGTGGATCAGAAATCTTATAAAAGCTGCTCCATCAAATTACCACTCATTTCCTGATCAGCACACACACACACATGGCACACGCTGATATCTCTGTGAAAACAGATCTGATTATCCCAAGACTGGTCAAATAGATTCCTTACCTCAGATCAGATGTTCTCCAAAAAGATTATTCCAATTCCTGATCGCCATTCCAAATATCGATCGTGTTTATTGATTCAGCGCTGGGTACTGGAAATATGTATTCCACGCTGTTTTGCGGCTCGGCAATGACTTGGATCCTCTGGGATGGCTTGCCGGAGAAGTAAAATGGGGAAACTGGATTCCCCCCCCCATGTGTTTCAATCAGTCTAATCCAATGGGGTGCAGTACAACAGGGAGAGACGATAGGGGGCGGTATTTTCCCAATGGAGCTCAGAGAGTTTGCAGCACTAACGTGAGACTAGATTGATGAAATATGAATGCAAATCGCTAATTTTTTTTTAAATGCTATTTGTCGTCGCTGGCACTCAACGGTCGGCATGAACTAATGACATAGCGTTGTTGGCACGCAAAGTGTTAATGTAATATTGATTATTTACTTTTCTGGAATTTCGTGTTTTGTGTGTCCCATTGGGTGTTTTGATTTGTATTATTATTATATATAATTTTTTAACCGTAGTCATACTTGGGAAGTCTTGGACATTTGTCCACACATCTTTCTGTCTACATCTAGTTTTCTATTTAGTTGTTTGTAGTTCGTTGAGAAGGCAATGGATTACCTTCTACGAGTGTCTTCCATTATAGAAGTTACAGGAGGTCTTTTGGCCTTGGGTGTGAGTGACTGTGACAAACAGGGTTTATAATTAACCATCTTACTGCTTTTTTGTATGGTTTATAACCTGCCTTCCTCATTTAATTCCCCTTATCTGGTTCTCCTAACCATCTCTCGCTCTCCCTCTCTCTCTCTCTCTCTGTCTTTGTGGTCCAGCTTGTAGCAGAAGGCTGGGTTGCTAGGTGATAGTGAAGTTGGTGTTACCATGACGCACTTTGACACAGAATACCAGCGTCTGGAGGCATCCTACAGCGACTCTCCCCTAGGAGAGGAGGACCTACTGGTGCACGTGCCTGAAGGAGCCAAATGTAATACATGCACCCCCCCTCATACAAATGACAATCAAATCCCAAACCCTTCTAAATTCAAACCTGTCATCATTGTCTTGCAACTAGGGGTGCAGCAGATCACAAAATTCACGGTCGGGATCATATCATGGTTTTGAGTCACAGATCGGATAATTTTTTTATCATAACAAAAACAAACTTCAATGTATTATTTGCTGAAAGCATAAGGAACACACAGTTGTCTATTATCAATCAGGCCTATTTGTTAATTCTATTCGCTGTACTGTATTTGTATTTATTGGTTTAAAATACAGAGACGGTGCATATTAAGGAACATTTACTGTAAATATGCCAGTTTAGCATTTCATTTTCAACTGTAGTCTCTGGGGCAGGTGACATGAGCACTACAATAATTAAAACACAATACAATAATTCAAACACAGTAGGAATCAGTAGGTTACAAGCCTGCTGATAAATCACACATGACTAAAATACATCACAACCCCTCAGTTAAAATGGTCGCACACTTGACCATCTCTCAACCATGATTTTAAATTAAATGTATCTTTGATACTCCCTGACCCGCGTTGGCAGACTGTTCCAGGTGTGGGCTGCTCTCACAGAAAAGGCTGCCTGACTAAAAGCAGACCTCCTGTTTGGAACTACACAGTCCCCTCTAACAACAGACCTGGTATATCTGTCAGCAGATGCTTTCTGTACTTGTGCTCATGACAATGAATTTGAATCTAATCTAATGTTCCTTTTTTTCAGCCCAATGGCATCATATAGAAAACCTGGACCTGTTCTTCCAGCGGATATCCTTCTCATTTTCTGTTACCTATTTCAGTTCCTACTTACCAACCAAAGAGCGCAGTCGTCATTTTATTGATCTATATTGATGTGCTGATGGCATGTGTTCCTAATGGTACGATCCTGCCTCTGAATGATCCCCACCTTTTTAAAAGGAAAACAAAAGGTTTACAGTATATGGCTGGACTAAGCGTCTTCCTTGTGCGTGGAAGGAGGGTGGCGTCAATTTATCTGTTTCAAACCCACCCTCTTTTCTTGATCCTCCGTCAGCAACAGTTGCGATTGGAGGATCAAGCCATTTAATTTTTTTAAATTTTTTAAAATCTTTTTATAAACCAAAACAGCCAAAGGGGACATTTCAGAAGGAAAAATTCAAATTGATTGAGAAAGTAAAAAGAGGTCCTCATTGTGTACTGTTTTTGTGAATATCTCTCCTTCTAGAACTCCAAACAACTATTTTTTTTAAATTATTTTATTTGTCATTGTGGCTCTGCCTCTATGTATTGTGTTAGTCTGAAAGCCTGTAGTAAGAATCACTACCAACATTTTATTGCTTGCTAAGATGGAGATACTTTTTTTTCTCCCCATTTTTCTATTTTTCTCCCATCCCAATTTTCGTATGATCCAATTCTTCCCTCCCCTGTCTCGAACGTTGCTAGACCATGCCTCCCACTGGTCGGCTGCAATGTGGACGAAGCCTTGCATCACGTGTCCCCTCCGGTACACGAGGAGGCAGCCGTCGCATCTTTTCACCTGTACAGCGTGATCGCTCAGTGGCGAGGAGTAACGCGTGGGAGGCGCGTCTCTACATTTCGTAGCTCCATTTCTGCAGACCCCTCTCTGATTGGCCACTGTTGCCCAATCGCGTGACGAGCTGTGTCTTTGCCCATTTCCGCGTCGAACAGCCTGCAAACTACCTGGCGTTCTATCGCCATGCTCTAAGACAAACTCTAACCTTAACCAACTTCGAAAGAGTGCCTAAGCTTAACCGTCGAAAGAACTTGCCGTCACGCTCTAAGACAAACTCTAACCTTAACCAACTTCGAAAGAGTGCCTAAGCTTAACCAGTGTAGAAACAGGCGTGGGCCAATCAGAGAGGGGTCTGCAGAAATGGAGCTACGAAATGTAGAGACGCGTGGGAGGCTCACACTGCCTCCGATACTTCCTGATTCTGCTGTACAGGCGCACCAACCGACCTGTAGGAGTCGCTGTCCACAATGTCCGATCCCCACCCACCGGCTTTCCCACCCCCTAATACTGCCAATTGTATTAGTATGAACCACCAGCCAAGCCGGAAGCAACGCCGAGAGCTGGGCTCGAACCCAGCATCTCCTGCGTTAGTGGCGAGCGCCTTGCCCACTGCGCCACTTAGCCGCCCAGATGGAGATACTTTGTAGTGTGCGGTAAGATTATGAAGGACCCAAATACAGTCTGCCACCTTGGTTCCCTAATGTGTTGTCCTTAACCTCCCACACGTCTACAACCTGCATCAGAAGAATGGATTCACCTGTATGCTACTGGGAGAGATGCTTGAGCTGGTGTAAGTGTCTTTTCTACCTTGACAACATCAATTCTAATTGGCCCAAATGTATTTCCTGTTTACTAATGCAATAGCTGACAGGAAATAACACTGGACCTCATTCACCAACATTGTCTTAAGATTTCTCTTACGACAACCTCCTTGGAAGGTCGTATGAGAAAGTCGATGACAATTACACCCGGATCCACCAACGCGGCGAGGTTGTCTTAACTTGCCAAATTATCTCAGCTGCGATCCCCTGAATGAGATACGTCACTCATTCACAAACTGGAACACGCGTTCCCGTTTACTTAATTTGCATACAGACACGCCCCTCCAGCTCATTATAATGCAAGGGTCTTGTGCAAAACAAGCATCTGCATTGCCCCGTATTCAACAGGTAGCGAGGAAGCGCTTTGCAACGGATCAAAATTAGATTATATTCAAATGTATTGTCATCATACAGCAGACTATACTTATAGTGGAATAGCCTGTATTTATATTCCATATTTATACCGTCTTGTTGCGTGCTCCTGGCCACCTGCCTCAGCGCGCCGCACACACACGCACATACTGTATAGTATACGTGTGTAATGAATAAACAGTAGGCTTATATTCTAATTACTTGTTTCATTAGGAGATGGTAGATACTGTATGCGCTGCCCTATAGTAGTACGTACAGTACACATCTTAGCATGACATCTTAAGGCTGCCACAGAGTCGGGCATACTGTGAGCGGACCGGATGACTTGTTTTATTAGGAGATCACAGATACTGCGCTGCCCTATAGTAGTCATACTGTAGTTCTACAGTACAGTACACATCTTAGCATGGCATCTTAACCCTTTCTCTGCCACGCTTATGTACATCCTTATACCATCCTCTGCCAGCTCTATTTGTCTATGGAGAAGTTCCCCTTCTTTGCAGGGCTATAACTTTTTAAATTGTATTGCTAAATTGACATTACTATGGCCCATTCAACATCAATTAGCTATCGTTTAGGATGTAGCAACGTTCTACTTTTTCATTCACATATTCATACTAAAATACGGTCTAAAGTATAAATATGTTTTTATCGTTTTCTGCAGCATTCTGCAGAACGTGATTTATAGCCCTAAATGCATTATATTGATGATCAAATACAGTTTGATAGCGATCTGCGCCAGATAAAAAATTTCAAATGTACGTGCTTCTAGAAGTTACTACTCATCATCTGATGTTGACCGGATGGGGGGGGGGGGGGGGGCGTTTATAATTCCGTGGCCAACGTTAGATGATTCATGTAGTGTGGGTGATATGATCATCAGAGCAGTTTGTATCGAACACTGTAATAATA
This sequence comes from Notolepis coatsorum, assembly GCF_963971535.1. Taxonomy (NCBI): domain Eukaryota; kingdom Metazoa; phylum Chordata; class Actinopteri; order Aulopiformes; family Paralepididae; genus Notolepis; species Notolepis coatsorum. Next base: position 20,701,138 of record NC_140167.1, on the reverse strand, counting down.
AACACTGAAACTTACCCCAGTCTCCTCGGGCTGTTGGGCGATGAGCGTGGAGCAAAAAGATTGCTATTATGGGATGTTGAAATATGCTATCCATCTCCAGGTTGTATAATAGTATATACGTCCAAATCATGTTGTTTATTGAGTTAGGGCGAGCGATTGATTATCCAGTGTGTCAAGATGGAGCCCCGGGAGCTATAGCGAGTGGTCGGACCGAATTTGGATGAGCACCCGTTTCCGGTTTGCTGTTTGGGCGATCCGCCGATCGGCCACCAGATGGCGCTCTTGAACCGATGGAGAGTTGAGAGGAGATCAACAGGGGATCTCAAGTCTCCGCGGGAGAAATATGATTGCCATCACAGATTTTTGAAATATTTATCTCAATGACGTGTTACGGCGTCATTGGCAGATTACGCATGGCAGGGAATGACGTGTTAGCGCGTCCTTGGCGATTAAAGGGTTAAGGCCGCCACAGAGTCGGGAGTGAGCGGACCAGACTCCACAGAGGCGTCGTGCACCGGTGTCGCACTGCTCGGCGTGTTGGTTGACATCGACCTGCATTAAATGTAGTAAACTGCCATGAGAAATGTAGGAAATTGGTAAGCGGTGATGCGCTTGACTGAAACCTCAAACGATTGCGGACATGCCACGCAGTGTGTGTGTGTGCGCTGAACAGGTGGCCAGGAGCAAGACGGTATAAATATGGAATATTAATACAGTCTATTCCACTATAGATATATCCACGCGATTAGCTTTAGTTCTTATTTATTTATCCACTGTCATTTGCAGTGTTGGTGTAGTGTTTTTATTTATTTTTGGACATGCTCTTCAGGCATGACTTTAAATGGAAAACAAAATTTTCTATCATACAAATATTGTCATATTTATTATTATTATGATTCATTAATTCCAAGGATGCCTGTAGAGTTGACATGAACGAAATCACCACGATTCCTCCCAAATAAGAACACTGCGCACACCAGTCTGTCCGACTTACGACTGCTCTTCAGCACTCCTAAATCCTTATCTTAGTTAAGACCGAATCCAGGAGAAGGGACCGTTGGCGAATCCCAAAATCGGCCCGAAAATGTCTTAAGTGGAGCTAGGACAAAAATGTGTCTGATCTTTTGTCTTAACAGTCTCATGTGCTGCCTTGATGACGTTAAATGTTGGATCGCAGCCCCTGAACTGTGGAACAGCATCCCCACCTCCATTAGGCTTGCCCCCTCGATAGATGCCTTCAAATCTAGAGTCAAAACCCACTTCTACCTATTAGCTTTTCCCATTGTTCACTGACTCATGCCCTGTTTTCCTGTGTGTTTGCCTGTGTGCCCTCCCGTAAAACAGAGATGTGATTGTTGTCTAGATGTATCTATGTGTATCTACCCTCTGTACAGCACTTTGGTTGACATGTGTCATGTTAAATGTGCTATATAAATAAATCTGATTGATTGATTGATTGATTGATTCTAAATGAAAAATACCCATATTTATTTGCTGTTGCAAATGTTTGCTAATGGAATAACTTGACAGGAAATACATTTTAGTCCAAACTGTTCCCCTAGCAACCGAATTCCGGTGAAATCATCTATAGATGGTTGTCGGATGACGTAGAGACTGTAGCGCGTTATTTGGAGGACCGGCTGGCGTTCTGGCTCCAGCTCCAGCTGCATCACAATGTTTTCATCCTCACATTTTTCCACATTTCCCCCCCTTTTTTATACCAGGCTAATTCAGGCCCATGTATAAATGATGCCCTAGTAGTGGAAAAGGACAGGTTATGCTAAGTGAATGTCGGTCCAAGTGCTGACAATCTGTCCGCCATGTTTGAGCCAAGTTGGAGAAGAAATTTTGAGTTATCCTGGTTATGGAAGGACACAAATGATTACAATACCTCCTTGTGCTTTATTATGCAAGTGTAACGAGGCATATGCATGAGTCGGAGTGAAAATGCTGTGAAATAGAAAATGTGGTTTTCTGATCAGGAATGTACTGTATTAAAAAGAATGTAAGGCTGACCCGAATACTTTGAAACTTCAACGCTTCAAAATAAAGATTCTAATGTTTGTACATATATTTAATGTACCACTCCAAAAATGCGACTACATCGGCATATGTAGCTATATAGCTTATAGAAATGATATTCCACATTTATTTAGAAAATTAGTTCTTCTCAGACATTTAGTCATTACAACTCATCTACCCCATAGCTCTCATCTACCCACCCCTTTGAAACTTTGATTACGGGAAGAAGCTTCGACTCTTGACTAGGGATGTAGCGGTATACCACATTTAATAAGGTGCACAGCGGCATTAAGCAACCACGGTTTTGAACAGTAAGCCTTTTCAAATCTCATACCGTTGCGTTCCCTACCCTTCGCTGATAATCACCACTGAAGCTTGAGGAGAAATGGCAATCGGGACAACAAGATAGTCACATGATGCATAAGTCACTGTGTTGAATTTTCTAATGAAAAGTGAATCTTAATTTCTTCAGTGGAATTTACTTATTTCAAATAAAATTTCGAATTGACTCTCTCCCGCTCCCTCTCTCAGTCAGCTGTTGTTCGTGGTGGGCTTCACAGTGCTCCTCACTAACTGTGTGGACTATGACATCCTCTTTGCCAACAAGTTTGTGATGAACCACACCAACTCCTCTAAAGTCACCCTGCCTGATGCCTTCCTCCCCATCGACGTCTGCAGCGCCCGGTGAGTAGAAATAGAAGGAAGAAAAAATGCAACAGCTGGTAATAATCTCTCCTAGTGTTGGGGGTGTTAAAGGGGCACCCCCCCCCCCCCCCCCCCCCCAAAAACAACCAATGATGATTTATTTTGCACATAATCTCACACACGTCCAAAAACTCTAAAATGGTTTTGCACACATTAATTGAGTTTGACAGTTATTGAGAGTAACTGAGTTTGAATATGGCCACTGGTGATGTCATCGGGTACATTGAATCCCTGTGTTGTGTTCATTACAGCGCCACGAAATGACGTAGATAGGAAGAAATAGCAATACCTTGTCTTATAGGGACTGCTACCTTATCATTTCATGGTGCTGTAATGAACACAACACAAGGATTCAATGTCCCCCCGATGACATCACTGGTGGCCATATTCAAACTCATATACTCTCAATAACTATCAAAATGAATGTGTGCAAAACTGTTTTGTGCCCTTTAACACAAACCTAGATGTGACCTAGACCTGTGTGATGTGGAAATTCAGCCGTCATAGCAGCATGGGGGAGGGGGAGGGGAGGTAGGGGTAGTAGAAGACATGATACAGGTCATAGAATTATAGTACAGTGGAGAAATAAAAATTAAAATAGAATAAAAAAAAGCCAGTGTTAACAATATAATTAACTCTGGACATGCGCATATGGGCAACAAGGTGCAAGATGAGGGTATACATGTATCCCCTCTCAGTTATGTTTGCCCTACAATAAATATAGTTACAATATATATAATCTAATAATCTAATATATAATCTGATATATAATCTAAAAATACCAAATGCAAAAAAATGCTAAATATATGCTCTGATGAAGTATACAGTACTTAATTTGTATACAAAGTACATTTGACATTAAAAAAAAAAAAAAAATCAAACTTAAAACGAGCATCCTTCTTCTCCTAGTATCCGAGACAACGTGTTTGTGATGTTCGTGCTGGTGATCTCTGGTGTGTTCTGGCTGCACCGTCTGGTGAAGTTCATCTACAACGTCTGCTGTTACTGGGAGATCCGGTCCTTCTACACCAGCGCCCTCAAGATGAGCATGGTGAGTCGGAGAATAACACATCTCACATGGAGAGGTATTAGATACTGTATCCCTTAACCCTTTCACTACCACACTACAGAAGGTTAACCCTTTTACTACCACACTACAGACGGTTAACCGTCCGTAGTGTGGTAGTGAAAGGTTAACCTTCTGTAATGTGGTTGTGAAAGGGTTAACCCTTTGTCGTGTGGTAGTGAAAGGGTTAACCTTCTATATTGTCGCCGTGAAAGGGTTAACCCTTTGGTAGTGAAAGAGTTAAAGATCCCCTCCACATGCATTTTAAACCCTTGAAAAGCGTTTTCCCCCACCAAATTGTTCAATAAACTTAGCAGCATCTCTACACCTTTACACCCATTGAGAATGCAAGGATCTATGAATATGCAAATTGACAACAAGCGCCCATTAATATTTACCATTACTTCCAAGTCAGTAGCTTATATTCTCTCAAGACATGTCCAATACCTACTAGGCCTTCTGTGTACGCTGAAGCTAAAGGTGTCAAGTTACCACATGACAGGTTAACTTATGTTAGGGATACGGTATGACCCCTAACCCCTAGCCCTTTATTATTGACCCCCCCCCCCCCCCCCCCTTCGCTGTTGTTTTTCCTGTTGCTGAGCTTCGAGGCAAAGATACTAGAGATTAGATACTTCATGAGGATATTCCCAAACCAGATAAATAGTGTGTCTATATCGGTGTTGTAGTAGAGTCACTAAATCTAGAGTTCAGAGTCGAGTCTCGAGTCCCCAGTGTTCGAGTCCGGGTCACCAAAGAAGAGCCCGCGTCGAGTCCCGCGTTGAGTCCCCATTACCCTAATCAAGGTTGAGTCCACTCCACTCTGTCAAAGAGCTGACATACAAATAAAAAAAGGTCTACATTAAACGTAAATGACACCATTCCAAAGGAAGTTTATTTACTTTGTGACACAATAGCCAAACAAATGCACTAGCCATCAATATGTTATGCCAAATTATTAGGGCCTATTACAAAAAAAAAAAAAAACGATTGATCAATTAACAAGTCCGAGTCCTCGTCTGCACCTTCCGAGTCCGAATGCAGTCAATGCTCGAGTCCAAGTCCAAGTCATCAGTGCTCAAGTCCAAGTAGAGTCACGAGTCCTGAAAATCACTGGAGTCCGAGTCCTGGACTTGAATACTACAACACTGGTCTATATTCACAAAACTGCTTAGTCAGCTCGTTCTTCCTGTAACCAAACTATCTGTAAAGAGAAGGAACAAGGGGCCTGGCATTTTTCATTCAATATCCACAAACCTTGAAGGATAATATATCCCTTTTCTGAGTACCGCTTTGCACACACGGGGGAAGTGGTAATACAGCAGTGGTAAGTATCCCTGTTGCCTAGAAACGTAAAATGAATACACCCTTCCCCCCCCCCCCCCGACCCCTAACCCCCCCCCCGCTGTGCTGGTGCCCTGCAGTCCGAGCTTCCCTACGTGACGTGGCAGGAGGTCCAGGCCAGGATTGTGGAGATCCAGAAGGAGCATCAGATCTGCATCCACAAGAAGGAGCTGAGTGAGCTCGACATTTACCACCGCATCCTGCGCTTCAAGAACTACATGGTGAGTGTGTGAGTGTGTGTGTGTGTGTGTGCGTGCACTTGCATAATCTAAAGGGACATGTTGATCTACGTATGCTCCGTCTAAATAGAACAAATGGAGAGGTGTACTTTCACTTTCTCAAGCAATGTCTGAGATATAGTCGGAGGCGGGGAGGAGCAGAGGCGTTGGGCTCCCTGGCCATGTCCGTCACCAGCTCTGGGAAGATAAGCAGACAAGGGTCTCTATGAAATTAATGGAATGAATTGTAAAATTGTTTATACAAGTAAAAGTAGAGGAGGCTTATTTGGTTGAGCAATTTAGATAACATATTGACATTTAAAACTCGGAATGTCATTCTCTAAAAGGGATTTGTGTTATATTTTGCATGCTGATGACGTATTTCACCTTTTTTCTTTTTTAGTATTTACAAAATACGAGGGTAAACTAGGGTAACGATTTGGCTAGTTTTGACATCAAATTGAGAAAATATTCTGTTTACAATATTGAAATTGACATTCCTGATATTTAAGCAGTTGATTGCTATTCGGCACAAGTCAGTTTCTCTAATGACATGAATGATGCGTTCTCAGTGAGGACATCCTCCTATTACATTTCCTGCCTGTCTTTCCTCTTCTCTTTGATATAGTTATGAGGGTGGGGAGCGGGATATTCAATCTCCCCTTCTCTTTGGTAGTTTTACTTAAAAATTCACATCACCCTCCCGCCAAAGCTAAATTCTGCGAAACCAATGGTTCTACCAGGAAGGTGCTTTGTCCATGGAGTTTCCCTTTTAAGAGTTGATACATCGTCTCTTATACAGATCCTTTCCCACTGTCACAGCCAACTGTCACAGACAATATTCTAATTAGATGTCACCTCAAACCTCTTCCTGTCTCTCCAGGTTGCCATGGTGAATAAGTCTCTTCTTCCTGTGCGTATCCGACCTCCTCTGCTTGGGGAGGTTGTGTTCTACACCCGGGGCCTCAAGTACAACTTTGAGCTCATCTTCTTTTGGGGGCCAGGTGTGTGTGTGTGTGTGTATGTGTGTGTATGTGCGTGCGCGTATGTATGTATGTATGTATGTATGTATGTATGTATGTATGTATGTATGTATGTATGTATGTATGTATGCATACATGTATGTGTCTATATGTACCATATGTATGTGTGTTTAAAAACTTCCTGGGAAATGTGCACATTCACCAACCCCCATGGTGTATCAATGTACACACTTGTGAACAACATGTCACCAGTAGGGGACGGGGTACATCTCTGGCAGCTAAGGGTCAGTGGCATTGTTCATCAAATAGTGTTGAGCTTGAGTGTTGAGTGCATAATAGTATAGACATTTTAGCAAGATAGGTAGTAGTATAAGAGTAGTAGCATAGTATTAAGGTACAGTAAAAAGACAGTAAGTAAGAGGGGTAGCCTGCTTCGTTTTGATAACCCCCCCCCCCCCCCACACCTCCAGGAGCTCAGATAGGAGTGGGTCTGAGGCGGCCACAAGATGCAGAGAGTAGGGTTTTGACTAGGGATGCTCGATATTGGCTTTTTTACCGATACCGATATACCGATATTGTCCAACTCTTCATTTCCGATACCGATATCAACCGATACCGATATATGCAGGGTTTCCCCCGCCAAAAAAATGAATAATTTCAGGTAATTAACATTACATATGTCTTGTTGTGGAATTAACATAACATTATGCATACTTTTGACAATAAATAAAATCTGAATTTTTTTCTTACTTGCTTGCCTGGGTAAATAAAGGTTATAGAAATGTAAAAACGATATCTTCCGATATCACATTTTAATGCCAATATCGGCCGATAATATCGGTAGGCCGATAATATCGGACATCCCTAGTTTTGACCGGAGGTAGGAGGGCGCCATTCCCCTCGCTGCACGGTACGCCAGGTCAAGGACCTTGAAGCGGATTTGTGCGGCGATCCGAAGCCAGTGCAGCTTTCTGAGGAGCGGGGTGAGGTGGGCTGACTTTGGTAGATTGGAGATCAGGCGGGCCGCTGCGTTATGTGTATGTGTACATTAACCGAGAAACGTGCCAAACTCACAGTTTTACCACATTTTACCATAACATATACTGCATATATGCATCATATTTATATCACCGGTCTTTATTCAACGTCATCTTACCTCCTCTCCTCTGTTCTTCCTCTCTCCACCTCCAGGCTCTCTGTTTGAGAACGAGTGGAGCCTGAAGCCGGAGTACAAGAGAGGAGGCAACCGGTTGGAGCTGGCAGAAAAGCTGGCATCTCGTATACTGTGGCTAGGCATCGCCAACCTACTGCTGTGCCCGGTCATTCTGGTGTGGCAAATACTGTATGCCTTCTTCAGTTATACGGAGGTAAGAAGCTGAAAGATCAACATTGTTTACACCATAGACCAGTGGTTCTCAAACCTCTCCTCGAGGCACCCCAGCCGTTCCATGTATTTGTTAAATTCCACCACCAGCACACCTGATTCAATTAATAAAGGGCTTGTTAAGTTGAATCAGGTGTGCTGGTGGTGGAATTTAACAAATACATGGAACGGCTGGGGTGTTTCGAGGAGAGGATTGAGAAGCACTGCCATAGACATTTTTAGACTCAAAGCATTTTATACCGGCAATGTCACTCACTCACTCACTCACTCACTCACTCACTCACTCACTCACTCACTCACTCACTCACTCACTCACTCACTGTTAGCCACTCAGTCCCTAGTGGTGTCTCACACGCATTGCACTTTGTATAAGAGCAGTTTACTTTGACACTGTTACCGCTTTCTGGTTCCGTTCTGGAGTCTCTCAGAACCTTGGTGCTTTCTGGTGAACCAGCCTGTGTTCACACCAGTTTAAGCAGAAGTCTTCAACAGATGGCGTTGCTCAATGCTCAATGCACCACGTGGATACTGTCTACAGTCTGGCCTCCAGACTGGGGAAGTCCTTGTGTCATGGGCAGGCACACACTTATGCCCATATATGGACCACGAGAGCCGAGAGGCTCAAAATGTCCAACAGCGTCATCTGAATCAGACGGATAAAGCAATGATTTTATCCAGATTCTTTGATTATTACCACTTACACTACGTTTATTAATCTAGCTAGATACTAACTGGGGAGGCTGAGAAATGACAGACAATGGAAAATAGTTCTATCATTCTATCTGTCAACAAGGGGTCAACTGCCATACTCTCTATATGTTGTTCTATTGTTCTGTGTGTCAATGAGGGGTCGACGCATTGTCCTGAATATAAGGCGACCCACGCCTTTTCAAGACTCCTTTTTTCTTTTTTTTAAGTTCATCAAAGATCTGCAATATTTTATATCCAAAGGTTAGCGATATTCTGGGTGGCTAGAGCTATAGATGGCTATAGGTATGGTATTAAACTAGAGATTGCAAGGAATCCATGTATATCAACCATCATGTAATGCTAGATTACTGAAAGAAGTGCTAGATATTGCTCCAAAGTTGAGGAAAACTTTGACAGAAAAAGTTCAAAGGCGTCACTTGATGTTATCCGTATCAGCTGGAAAAAATTCATATTGGTCGATTTGTTCTTTTCTCCTATTCTATCTACCTAGCAGTTCTGTCTATGTCTATCATTCTATTCATTCTGTCTTTGTCTGTCTCTGTGTGGTAGGTGATCAAACGGGAGCCGGGCTCTCTGGGAGCACGGTGCTGGTCTCTCTATGGCCGGTGTTACCTTCGTCACTTCAATGAGCTGGACCACGAGCTCAAGTCACGACTCAGTAAGGGCTACAAGGTAATCCCTGCCGCCTCATAGCCAACAATAATGAACCCTTGCACTCAAGAACCATGTAACTCAGCTTGGAGATTTCTTGGACAGCCCGTGTATTTGCAGTTGTAAGTAAGGTAAGTAAGTACGGTTTATTTATATAGCACCTTTCACAGACCAGGGTCACAAAGTGCTTCACATATAAAAACATCAACAGAGTGCAAGGATAGCAGCATGTTAAAAAGAAAGTAAGTAAAACGTGAACGGAAAAAATAAACGGATAAAAAAAAAAAGACATAAAAGATTTACACAGACATAGTTAGCCAAAAAGCCTGTTTGAACAACACAGTCTTTAGCTGCTTTTTGTAGAGGCAATCCAAATCACTTGGGAGTGTGAATGTGATGTGCTACTGCTACTATGCTACTGCTACTATGCTACTGCTGTTCAGATACGAGATCATCTCTATTTCTTTCATTGCCCTCTTCTTCTGTTCCTATCCTTTTTTTCAGGTGTCATCCAAGTACATGAACTGTTTCCTGTCTTTCTCTTCAGGCGTCATCCAAGTACATGAACTGTTTCCTGTCTTTCTCTTCAGGCGTCATCCAAGTACATGAACTGTTTCCTCTCCCCGCTGCTGACCGTGGTGGCTAAGAATGTGGCCTTCTTCGCTGGGTCTCTCTTTGCGGTTCTCTTCGCACTCACCATCTACGACGAGGATGTCCTAGCAGTGGAGCACGTCCTCTCATCCATCACGCTGCTCGGAGTGTGTATCACAGTTTGCAGGTAGGGGGGTGTCTGCCTGCCTGCCTGCCTGTCGGGCTGCTGTCTGTTGTAGATTATTATAATCATAGATATATATAAAGACTAGATGGCGCAAGGTGGAGTCTCCCGCGTAGTTCACTGGCGGCCATCTTGCTACAGTTAACTACTGCTTTAACTCATTGACCGCCACGCTGTTTTCCCATCTCTACTCAATGGTGCCAGCGTTATTGACCATTTTAGCGATGTTTGCGGACCCATCGTGTGTTCTGTATTATAGCTATGGAGACAATAGTATGGCTCATTTGACAGGCATTGTTCATAGTCCAACACTGACTAACCAGTTCATTTCTACATACTTTAGTTTGTGCGCTATTCCATGCTAAACATCGCCCCTTACCAAAATAAGCCAGTCTTTTTTCCTAGATTGCGAGATATGACGCGTTCTATGCATTATGCCCAAATCGTTCGGGTCGCTCGCCTGAAACTCCAAATACTTACAAATCAAAGGTATATACCATATACATATGTGTCTTCACAAAATCATCAAGGGGGGAGGGGGGGGGGGGGGGGTAGTTTTACCTCGAAAATTGGCGATCGTTACCAAAAGCATGTTTTAGGTCCGGTAAAATACGACACTGATCGGTACAGAAGCATGTTTTAGGTTAAAAAAATACCAGCAGGTTACCTAAGATAGACCTTACCTCAGTCAGAAGGTACTCCAAAATGAATAAATCCCAGTCGTCCCATGGCGATCACAATTACTCGCGTATATTGGGCATGGCCATCATACGGGAAAGAATAGGTCTGAGGCACCAAATCTCCGACCGATTGCTATGTCCTGATCCACTTCAAGGCAGAAGCAGCCGGAGGTAACTCAGTACTGGAAGACAACTGATATCCCCAGTTCAAAAGGTAGGCGATACTGCCATCTTGCAGGATTCGATTGTCATTGCAATTCCAACGTAGGCAGCTGTGCCAGGGAGACGCAGGCAGCTCCGAGCGAGTGTTTAGAACGGGGATCAAATGACCCGCGACCCGTATTTTGAGAACCGCTGCTTTAAGGTCAAGTGATGCAGACAAACCACTAAGTGTGTCTGACTTAACCACCAAAACCTGCACGGACTACAACGTATGACGTATATCATGTCAGTTAGGGCACCTTGTGTATACTGCACCTTCTGTATACTGTTTACTTTTACTCTTGCTCTTAGTACCGTAATTTTCGGACTATAAGGCACACCTGAATATAAGCCGCAGCAGCTAAATTGAATGATGTGTACATATATAAGTTGCACTGGACTAGGGTGACGTCCTCTTTTGCCCGGACATGTCCTCTTTTCACGCCCTGTCCGGGCCGTCCGGGGGGGGTTTATAAATTCATGAAAATGTCCGGGTTTCACGGACCGTTTGCATGTACTTAAATTGACTGGCGCATTGCACAGAATACTACGGTACTCTGTTGCGTGTGTGACGTAAATCCATAGATTAGCCGCACCGTTATATAAACCGCAGGGTTGAAAAATGGGGAAAAAGGCACGGTTTATAGTCCGAAAATTACGGTATATATTAAAATTCTAATTATTTTATTGACTATATTTATTGTAACGTATAATATAATCAATTTGTTTATTTTTTTGTTTATTTTTATCATATTTTTATATTCATATATAATTGTATGGTCTATATTTATGTATTTTACTATTACCCTGCCCATACCTGTACCCCCATGCTGTACAACCCCGAATTTCCCCAAGGGGATCAATATAGGAATATCTTATCTTATCTTAAACATACATGTTTGCATGTTCCAGCAATTGGCCTTTTTAATTTTTTTCAGTTTCTTTTTGTTGGTGTTGCTTGTTAGTAGTTTTATTATTATTAGTATTATAAAGTTTCTTATCCCTACCTTCACGTTTCCAATCTCTTAACTCAAACTCTGTTCCTCTCTCCTTCTCTCTTCTTCTTTCCTTCTCTTCAGGTCGTTTATTCCTGATAAGCACCTGGTGTTTTGTACGGAGCAGCTGCTGCGTGTGATCCTGGCTCACATCCACTACATGCCAGACCACTGGCAGGGCAACGCACACAGATACGAGACCCGCAACCAGTTCTCCCAGCTCTTCCAGTACAAGGCTGTGAGTATCCAGGGCTCCAGACTAACTTTTTACATTGGTTGCACCAGTGCGCATAACTTTTTCATTTAGGTGCACCAGCACATAATTTAGGTGCACCCAAAAATGTCCACTGCGCCTTTTGCCGCTGCAATAATACATTTTAAGTAGGGATGCTCGATATTGGCTTTTTTACCTATACCGATATTGTCCATCTCTTAATTTCCGATACCGATATCAACCGATACCGATATATGCAGGGTTTCCCCCCCCCAAAAAACGGAATAATTTCAGGTAATTAACATTACATATCTCTTGTTGTGGAATTAACACAACATTATGCATACTTTTGACAATAAATAAAATCAGAATTTGTTCTTACTTGCTTGCCTGGGTAAATAAAGGTTATAGAAATGTAAATCTTTTTATTTTTTATTTTTTTGAAAACCGATACCGATATTTTCCGATTTCACATTTTAATGACTATATCGGCCAATAATATCGGTAGGCCGATAATATCGGACATCCCTAATTTTAAGTGTTACCTTTACCATTACCTTTTTTGTCAGTTTCCATACACATTAGTAATTTCTTAAGATGTTATGTAAATTATTGTAAAAAATAACATTGTATTACTGTTACCTCGCAAAGTCCAATCCTTCACCTTTTTATGTCTATTTTAACACATTCAGCTCAGCTCCAGTTAGAGCTGTCCCAAGCCTGTTTTTGGGATTCGAACATTCGCCAGGGTTTTTCGAACAGATGTTCGAACCATTGTTTTTAATCATGCAAACAATTGGCTCCTAAATAGGGAGGTGTAGTCTGACGTCACTTTGGACCGCCTGCGAGGTCCACCCGTATAGGGATTTATCTTTGGAAAATGGATTATCGGCTATTGTAACAATTCTACCTCATGAACATTTGGAAAGCTTTCCATTTTTGCACAAAATGAGTTCCCTTCTATCACTAACATTATTTGTTAAGCATTTTTGGTTGAAATAAAATTCTTGTTATATAATTAATAAAAAATTTGTTTCTTCTATTTCTTTGACCCCACCCACACCGCTCCTGCCTCAGGCGTTAACTCCTCCCCTTCCTGTGTGTCCAGATGTTTATCCTGGAGGAGCTGATCAGTCCCGTGGTGACGCCCTTCATCCTGATCTTCAGCCTGCGCAGGAAGTCTCTGGAGATCGTCGACTTCTTCAGGAACTTCACCGTGGAGGTGGTGGGCGTGGGAGACACCTGCTCCTTCGCCCAGATGGACATCAGGCAGCACGGACACCCTGCGGTGAGTGGCGCTTGTGTGGTCCTCTTTCTTCCAACATGGCTGCCTGTAACCATTGGTAACCACTTTCTAAAGAAAGGTCCTGATTTGTGTGCAGTGGTGGATGATATATATATATTATAAATTATACATTACATTTATATAGTACCCAAAGTCGCTTTACACACACAAAATTAAATAATTGTAATAAATACAGAATAGAGTAAAACATAACAAAGAAATATCAACAATAAAACGTAAATTATTTAAAATGTGAATCTTGAGATGGAGGGAGGATGAATAGCCATTGTAAACATTCCGTGCAAGGCCACTGATGCATACACACATACACACACACATGCACGCAAACACACAATATACGTACACACATGCACAATTCCACTCCATTCCAAAAGACTGAGTTGTGTAGATAAAAAGGAGAGTTATTTTTATTTTTGTGACCTACTGTTGATTAGACTCCAAACCGTGCACAGTACAGACAACATACAGATGTTACATGTTACTTTAAATCAAAACCGTTTGAGTTTTCCCATATTAAACATAAGTCTGTGTTTGTTAGACTTGCTTGTACCCTTTCCACCCGATTGGTAAACGACGACGAACCCACAATACGTGCGTCATGTCATGACTGCTAGGCCACACCTCCAGCCACTTGGATTCCAGGGTAATCTCAAACCCTGCCCTCCTTTCTTGATCCTCCAATCACAACTGTTGCTTCACTCCATTTGTCCCGAGGAAAGCAACAGTTGTGATTGGAGGAACAAGAAAAGAGGGCGGGGTTTGAGACAGGGGTCAATTCAAAGCCTAGCTTTTCCAACGGGGCATTTTTCCCCCCCAGGGCTCCGGCTGCCCAACTTTGTACACTGACTGTGTTTTCTCGGCTCCTCCCGTAGTGGATGTCAGCGGGGAAGACGGAGGCGTCTATCTACCAGCAGGCGGAGGACGGGAAGACGGAGCTGTCCCTGATGCACTTTGCCATCACCAACCCCCAGTGGCAGCCTCCGCAGGAGACCACGCACTTCATCAGCCAGCTCAAAGAGAGGGTCCAGAGAGAGGTGGCCGTGGCGCCGGCAGACACACACACACTCAACTCCCTGTCCCAGTCTGAGGTGTGTTCCTCCGCGCACACTGCCTCACAGTCCCTGTAAACGGATATATCACTACTGGGTTGACCTTTCAAATCATCTATTCAGTCGAATTTACTTACATTTACTTTCAAATTGTATTCAAGTTGTGCTGAATTTCCCTCGGGATCAATAAAGTACTTCTATTGTATTCTAAGTTCAAGTTTCAAGTTTTGTTTTATATGTCATATATAAGATAAGATAGTCCTTTTATACGGTACATGTACATTACAGTGAAATGCTTGGTTCTGTATGAGCCTCCAGAGATTGTGCTTCATACAGTAAAAAAAATGTTAAAAGAATTCCTAAATTCCTATTCTTAATTTAATCTCTCCTCTCTCTCACACTCTGTCTCTCTCTCTCTCTCACACACTTTCTCTCTCTCTCTTTCACACTTTCTCTCTCAGCCAAGGAGTCTGATCGCTAACCTCCTGGGGGGTCCCCCCACGCTGGCCTCCTTCCACCTGGGCCGAGACGGCTCTGTGATCCACGCGGGGGTCGGCGTGAGTGACGGGGCGTCGGCCTTGCGCTCCCTCTCGCCGGTCAGCGACAGCGCTCACCTGAGGGGCAGCTTCAGCGCCGCTCACAGGGCCGTGGGCCACGCCTCGACCACAAGCAGAGCCATGGCAGGCTCCAGGTACGACCACGCCGCGCTTCACCACTCATTCCGGTCACAGGATTCATCTTTCTCTCCAACTTGCCGTATCCCCACTGTATCTATTCATTGCTTCGCTTGAGCGATGCTAAAGATTGGTTGCAACTCACGGTTCAAATTACAAAGGTAGTATAAGGAGTTTTGTATGTGTTGTCTTGACTAAGCTTTTATAAGTATACTACTGATATCCAATCCATAGTTTTATCCATATAACAATTTATACTAATAACACTGTACATATGTATGTACATATATCTATATATTTATACTCGTATTACTTGTACCACTGGCTAGATTGGTTATATTAACCATAGTGTATTCATATCCGTACCACTGTATATAATAATATTGTACATACATTAGCTTAGCATATTTACTCCGTAGCTTCTTCATATATAGTCCACAGATACACATGTTGTACATGTACACTATAAGCCAACTCAATTTTGATTACAATAGTTCATGGTTGAAGGATAACAGACACTATATTGAAGCCAACTAGGTCGGCTGAGTTCCTCCATTTGTGACCATCGGACTGTTCGGTTGAGCTAGGTGCACCATGTGCATGTGGCTGGAAAACTGTATTGCAATAAGCTAGCTGGGCTTTGTTCGCCCCAAGTTCGTATTTTAGGCTAGCGGGTTCTTTTGAGCTAGGTTGTTGAGCTCGCCCGTTAGCCTAAAATTTTTTTTGACATCCAAGCTACAATGGCTGACATGTTTTAGGTTGTTTAATAGTAGACAGCACTTGGGTGGATAACAATTATAGCTTGTGCCAGGCAGTGTCTCGACAGCGGAATGCTGTCGACACCCAACACGTAACAAATAACCATATAATAAATGAGTGGTTTGATTATGTCTTATGGTGTATATATGTGGAGCACTTCTATGCTCTATATGTATATGTTTTGTCTGCTTCACATGGGCTGTGGAAACGTTCGGTTCACTTTACTGTTTTTGTTATTTTAAGACTGGTGAGGGTCTTTAACTGTTTACATCTTTTTTTTTTTTCATTATTATTATCTTTTTCCCCCTTCTTTTTCCGTTTTTCTCCCCTCCCAATGTTAGTCGTTATGCCAATTCCCAATCCCCTTCCTGGTCGTTGCGCACTCTACCCCCTACCGTCGGTCTGGGAGGGCGGAGACTATGACATGCTTCCTCCGACACATGTGTACCCAGCCCACCACTTCTTTTCACCTGGCAGCGCGGACTCTCACTGGGTCACACTACCTCCCTCCAGATCCTTCCCTCGCTGTGCAGGCGCCCCGACCGAACTGTAGGAGTCGCTGTTTACAACGACCCGGACACACCCACCGGCTTCCCTCCCGCTGACTCTACCAATCGAGCCAGTATGACGGCCGGCCAAGCCGGAGGCAACGCTGACAGTCGGATTCGATACCAGTGTCTCTTGCGTTGGTGACGAGCGCTTAGACTAAAACTAAAATAAAAAAAGCTGACAAAATGAACACTGACTACGATGCACTTTACTGCCCCTTTGTACTCTGGTTAGATGCAAACCGCATTTCTTTGTGCTCTGTACTGCCACTAAATCTAATCTAAAACATTTCTCTCATCTTCTCCTTTCTTATCACCATGTTCTCCTCTCTTTCTCTGCCATCTTCTCATCTATCTCTATTAACCCTCTCCTCTCTTCTCCCTCCATCCCATCTCCTCTTCCTCTCTCTCTCTCTCTCTCTCTCTCCCGCCCACTCTCCTCTTCTTCTCTCTCTCTCTCTAACTCCCGCTCGTTCTCCTCTTCCTCTCGCTCTCTCTCCTCTTCCGTCCTCCATCCATTCCTCCTCCCAGCACCGATGCTCGCACCGTCAGCTCAGGCAGCAGTGTGTGGGAGGGTCAGCTGACCAGTCTGGTCCTATCAGAGTACGCCTCCACAGAGATGAGCATCCATGCACTCTACATGCATGAGGTAGGAGTGTGTGTGTGTAGGTGGGAGTGAGTGAGAGTGAGACACACAGACAAAGAGGCAGACGATAGAGATAGAGAGAGAGAGAGAGAGAGAGAGAGAGAGAGAGAGAGAGAGAGAGAGAGAGAGAGAGAGAGAGAGAGAGAGAGAGAGAGAGAGAGAGAGAAAACTGTTAAATGTTGTCATTTAGCTGACGCTTTTATCCAAAGCGACTTACAGTACATGTTTTGTACAACAAGTCAGTAGGAAGGGTACAACTCTATCAGCTGAGTAACAATGTTCATCAAAGTGTTCAGACTTGAGTGCTAGTATATTAGGAAAAGTGCATGACAATAAGAAGGTTAGTGTCATCTCCTCTAGCTGTCCCTTCTCCTTTTATTTATTATTATTTGTTTCTTGCCTTTCTTTTTAATTATTTGCATGTTTTTCTGTGAAGCACATTGAGTTGCACTTACTGTATGAAATGTGCTACACAAATAAAGTGTGATTGATTTTTTACCTATCCCACCACCTCCATCTTCTGTCTCGTGCAGATCCACAAGCAGCAGTCTCGTGGCGAGCTGTCGCGTCACACGTGGCACAGACAGGAGAGCGACGAGAGCAGCGACGGTGTCCCAGACGAGGTCAGAGTGGACCCCGAGCTGCGCTCCAGAAACTTCCCTCGCTCACACACCTTCCCCACCGCAGCTCCCAGTCCCACCACTATCCCCAGCTCGGCCTCCGGCGGTACCGACCCAGGCCAGGAGGGGGCGCCGTTACAGGGGGCCGGCCAGCGCCGTTACGGGGGAACAACTGCAGGTTATTATCGCCCTGCGCTCGGGTCTAGGGGATACAATGAGTATCCCAGGGGACGGGGACAGGAAACATCTTTCAAAAGTCCACTTGATAGGATCATCACCCTTCCCATAAATAATACGTTATTATCCCCAGAGGGAAATAACATTGTTGTCAACGTAGGGCTGGGCAATATGGCCAAAAATCACGCTATATCACGATAACATTTTGCATATCGTTCAATATTGATAATTATCTTCTTTTTTTATCTACTTTTTCTCCACATTTTTTCAATTTTTCTCCCGTCCTCAATTTTGTATTGTCCAATTCTACCCTCCCCTGTCTCGAACGTTGTTAGGCCATGCCTCCCACAAGCCGGCTGCAATGTGGAAGAACGCCGCCCTCGTCGCTTCCTGATTCTACTGCGCAGGCGCACCAACCGACCTGTAGGAGTCGCTGTCCACAACGTCCGATCTCCACCCACCAGCTTCCCACCCCCTAATACTGCCAATTGTATTAGTATGAACGACCAGCCAAGCTGGTAGCAACGCCGAGTCTGCGTTGGTGGCGAGCGCCTTGCCCACTGCGCCACCTAGCCGCCCTAATATTGATAATGATCTATATTTGTATTAGTATTTTTTTTTTTTTAGTATTCTTTTTTTTATTATTATTATTTAAACAACAAATGTATGTTTATTTTGCCGCCATCTTTAGTGTTACAGCCCCTCACACTCCAGTTCTCAGGCTGCAGCTGGTTTGAAAGTGAAAGTACCAAGAAAAGTGACAAAATAAATGGACAAGAGAAAAATAAATCTCAATTTGGTCAGTATTGTCATTTGGACAAGCAAAGCCATTACTTTAAGTTGCAGGCAAGAAAGACACGTCTGTCCACTGTCTCTGGTTTTATCGAACACATTTTTATTATCGGTTATTCAAATATATCGCGATAATTATTGTTTTATCGCCCAGCCCTAAACGGCACTATATCTACATCTACAGCAGTCAGCCGATATCTCTACAGACATAGATAGAGTTCTACCGCTTCCATATCATTACCCTGTCACTGTTAACATGTACCCTGATGTTATACATGTGTGAGAACCCTGGTCACAGAAAATGTCATATAAACTGGACAGTATGGAACAGGATTAAAATGCATCCTATCGTTCTGTGATCTCAACGTGAGCAAATGATTAAGTCTGCTACCAAGACTACATTTACATTTAGTAATTTAGCTGACGCTTTTATCCAAAGCGACTTACAAGTTCTGTACGACAAGTCATCAGGAAGGGCACAACTCTATCAGCTGAGTAACAATGTTCATAAAGTGTTGAGTGCTACAGTGTAGGTTAGTTTATTAGGACAAGTGCATAAGGTTAGTTAGGGTTAGATTTTTCTTTTTTTTTCTTTTTTTTTTAAATTCAGATAATGGTTGAAGAAGTGCATCTTTAGTTGACGGCGAAAGATTGGACGGGTTTCGGCTGTCCTAACTGGGGTGGGTAGTTCATTCCACCATTGTGGGGCAAGGACTGAGAATAGGCGACTTCTCTTTGATGACCCTCCCGGAGCTTGGATAGGAGTAGGTCTGAGGCGGCCAGAAGATGCAGAGCATAGGGGTCTTGCGGGTGTGTAGTTAGAGACCATTGACCGGAGGTAGGCGGGAGCGGTTCCCTTTGCCGCACGGTATGCCAGGTCGAGGGCCTTGAAGCGGATTCGTGCAGCAATGGGGAGCCAGTGCAGGTCCCTAAGAAGTGGGGTGACATGGGCCGACTACTAAGTCGAGTCTACTCCCCCTGTGAATCCAGCAACGATATACCTGAGATTACTGTGATGAAATAAGATCATTAAGCAATTTCACCATTTTCACCAAGCAGAAAGACTTTTCAGTAAGATAAAGCAAGGTACCACCTTCCCACGCTGCACAGATCCATACTGTTAAAGTTTGACGGTGACTTATATTCTTCTGGCCGCCTCAGACACACTCCTATCCGAGCTCCGGGAGGGTCATCAAAGAGAATCCGGCTATTCCCGCTTCTTGCTCCACAATGGTGGAACGAACTTCCCACCACAGTCAGGACAGCCGAAACACGACCAATCTTTCGCCGTCGACTCAAAACACAATTATTCAATCAATATCTGAAATGAAGGAGAAATCGTACTGTCTTCTACTATCATGCACTTTTCCACTAAATAATCTTCCTTGCCTATATTACTACCTACTAATCTACCCGTCTAATATGTCTACTACTATGCACTCAACACCCAAGTTTCAACACTGTTTGATGAACAATGTTACTCAGCTGTAAGAGTTTTACCCTTCCTGCTGACTTGTTGTACAGAACTTGTAAGTTGCTTTGGATAAACGGTAAATGTAATGTAAAAGGTAATGTATATTCCCTGCATGGCTCTCTGTCTTGCAGAGTCTTTGGGCGCAGGGGGCAGCAGGGGGGTGAGGTCGGCACGGGTGCCCATGGGAGGCTGGGCAGAGGACGGGCAGGCGGCGCCGCCGCGACACCACGGCACGGTCCCAGAGGAGGGTTCAGAGGATGAGATGCCACCTCATATACACAAGGTGAACAGATTGTGTGTCTGTGTTAAAGGAACACGCCAACATTTGGGGAAATTAGCTTATCGTCTTCTGGAAGCGGACATGGCCGGCTAGCCTAGGCATTGTCCAACTAACACCTCTCCCGAAGGCTAACCGGCCATGTCCGCTTCCATTCATTGTGCTAAGCTAGGCTAACATGCAGCCAGATAGCTTTCGACTGAACGCACAGAGAGGAAACTGGGATCTATCTTCTTGTCTCTCTCTGGAGAAGACGGTAAGCTAATTTCCCAAAATGTTGGCGTGTTCCTTTAACCGTTAATCCACTGCAAGGTACTTACAGTATAGTTGGTTGACTGAACTAGCCCTCTATGAGGTCTGTCGGGACCTTGTGTGTGTTGTGCAATGCATGTCATCTCTACGTCTCTCTCTTTCCTCAGGTGACGTAACTGCTCCCTGTAAATGAGGATACCCCCCCCCCCCCCCCTCCGCTGCTCAACAGATAACCAAACACATACCCTCATCCGTCAAGAGACGGGACATACTCGCCGGACTCAACCTCTGACCCCAGACTAATCCTAAAACCCATCGCGGCTTTTGGGCGGACATCTGCGAAAGTGGCCTGCCGTCTTATTTACAAACGCTCTCGTCCTGTCCAATTTTCCTGACACAGTTTTGGATGGATGTTGTCGCCAATCAGGAGACAGTGGCTGTGGATATCTGCGACATGCCGTATACGCCCAGGTGGCACGCACACCATGGATATTAAACCTATTATCAGAGTACGAACGTCGTTGGTCAGATTACACTACTTTGTCATTTAACATGAATATCTCACCATGTATGAGTGGTATAGAAGCAATGTCTTGCTATTCCTCTCTTTCTTTCTATATTTATTTCTTTCTCTCTGCCTCTGTGTACAGTCTGCCTATTTGCAAATCAAGTGTCAGCCCCAAATCAGATACATTTTTAATCATACAATTTTATATTACGCCTCCTTATCCTTTCTTGCCTTTATTTCACTTCAGTTCAAGTGAATGTTCTGATCAGAAGTGGAAAAAAGGCAAACAACCCCCCCCCCCCCCCCCCCCCCGACCAAAGTTCAGCTCTGCTTGCACTGGTAGAGCACTAGACTCTAATGTTATAACATGTAGAAATTAGCCAAGTGTAACGCACACACACATGCACTGTGTGTAAATATACATGTTATCAGGTTATTGCACAGCAGCCATAATTAGAATGTTGAATTATCATTGTGACATTGTGTGTGTGCGGTGCGTGTGTGTGTGTGTGTGATGTGATGTGTGTGTGATGTGTATAGATAAGGTATGCAGGCACATAACTTGTTATCAAGAGTTTTTGTATGTTTGTCATTCATTCTGAATCTATGGGTTCACAATAGGTTTCTGCAAGTAAACAGGACTTAATAACATTTGTGCCATACAAAAATGCTCTTTAAGCACAAGTGCATGATTACCTACCATTCCATAATGTGAGATGGTTGACTAACACCAGCTCATCCCACAAGCATGCTACATCCTACTTAAAGACTTAAATTAGAAGCATGCTTTCGGTTCTGCTTTCCATTAATTATAACTTAAGAGAAATAAGAGAATGCACTTTCTTTAATTATCGAAATACAGATAATGTCACCCACATTTTTTGGTTTGTTTATAATTTTGTAATTTACTTTATTATTTTTATCATGGGTAATGTGTCATGATGGACAGGTGACTGACCGTGACATTGTGAATCGAAGATATTTTCTGATGCGTTTTTGGCTCAGGAGTAAGAAGCACAGACAGGCTGCTGGACTAATGTTTTGACAATGGGAACTCTGAGGTAGATTAACGAAATGATGCCTGTTATTTTTCTGTTTTATAGAGCTTGTAAATTACCATTTTGTACAGTTGTAAATTCATCAATAAAAAGTCATGGCAATTACGTTGTGTCTAGTTGGGAACACGACAAAGATTTTCTTATCAAACGACAAAGAGAATTGCTAGAGGTAAACAAAAGGGATTACCTGACATCACTGCCTCAAATTCCACTACAAAAATGTGCTCGACAGTGAGTCCTATCGAGGGTATGACCTTTTGTCAGGCACACGACTTGGCGAACATACTAGATTCTTTCATGAATGAATGAATGAAAACTTTATTGAACAGATTGCAGAATGGGTACAGTACAATACAGTACAATTGTTAAGGGGATGCAGACCAGAGAAAGTCGTTTGTCTTGTTTACATCAGGGTCCCCCATTTTCAATTAATAGTGAAATTTATGACATGCACAACATACATGACATCATGACATTTATGGCATAGGGACATACATGACATACAGGTATATAGTACTGTTACATTTGTGACATATGATATGCAAATATACAGTACTGTTACCCATAGATCCTGACAGAGAGTATATACATACGGTGGGGGGGGGGGCTGTACATTAGGAGGGGGTGGGTGGGAGAGAAATATACATACGGTGGGGAGAGAATATATACATACGGTGGGGAGGAGACTGTATTAGAAAATGTTCGTTTTCTTGTGTCGGACAGAACTGTCAAACTTCAGACAATATCCTGGGACAGCTGTGCTTAGCTAAACAATGCACGGCGTATCACATCATGGTTAGCACGATGATAATAATAATACACTTTAGTTGTATAGCACATTTCATACAAGAATTGCAGCTCAAAGTGCAAAAAAAAGACAGACAGAAAATGAGCAAAATAGACAAAGTCAAGGTAAGACATGAATGAATGAATGAATGAAAACTTTATTAACAGATTGCAGAATGGGTACAGTGCAGTACAGCTCAATACATACAATTGTTAAGGGGATGCAGACCAGAGAAAGACTTTCGTCTTGTTTCCACCAGGGTCCCCCATTTCCAATTCATCGTAACATATATGACATACATGACATACAGATAGACAGTACTGCTACATCTATACATTTATGACATACCAGATTTGCAATTACAGTACTGTATTTGTGATACAAAAAGAGTCCAGAAAGAACAGAGTATATACATTAGGCGTAGAAACTGTACATTGGATTGGGTAGGTGGGGGTGGGACTGTACATTGGAGGTGGTTGGGGGGGGGGGGGGGGGGGGTAGGAGTGGGGGGGGGGGGGGGGGGGGGTTGGGTAGGAGTGGGGGGGGGGGGGTTGGGTAGGAGGGGTGGGTGGGGGACACTGTACAACTGTACAAACAACACTGTACATTGGATTATTGACAAGACCATACTTGGTAATTTACTGTACATTGGCGGGGGTTGTGCTCGGACATTTACAGGGGCCAGTTTCGAGTTGCAGTCTCCCTTAGGTGTTTTTTGAGAGAGTTTTTGAAAGTGGGTAGTGATTCACATTCCTTTACAGCTTTGGGTAGGGCGTTCCACATTGATGTGGCATAATTGCGAAACGTGTTTAGACCCTTGTTTGAGCCGAATCTGGGTTTAACATGATTTGTGGAGCTCCCTCTGGTGTTGTGATCGTGGTATTCACTGACCTTTGGGAAGTATTTAGTCATGTACATGGGTACCTTGGTCGTGTAGTGTATCTTGTAGACCAGGCCCATTGCAAGTTGCTGTACTCTGTCGTCTACTCTAAGCCATCCTAGGTTGTCAAAGTGGGCAGGGGTGAGGTGGGTTCTAGGAGTAAGGTCAAGCAGTAGTCTGACCAGTTTGTTTTGAGATGTTTGTAATTTTGTTTTTAGCGCCTTTGAGGTGCTTTGGTACCATGAGGTGCAAGCATAGTCGTAGTACCCTTGAATGAGTGCTCCTGCTAGAGTCTTCAGGGTATTCTTGTTTACCAGTGAGGAGATCCGGTACAAGAAACGAGTTTGTTGGTTGACTTTTTTTATTACATTGGATGCCATTTTGTCACAGGAAAGATTTGCCTCTAGGATGGAACCCAGGTAGGTAATATCTTCTTTCCTTGTGACAATATTGTCACCCACTGTAACTGAGAAGCCGTCGGTCTTGCTGAGTTTGTTATTTGAACCGAAGAGAATGGACTCTGTTTTGCCCATGTGTAATGATAGTTTGTTATCAGCGAGCCATATGCAGATTTTGCTTAGTTCTGAGCTGAGGGTTTTTTCAACCTGTAATTTGTTCTTGTCAGAGACCAGCAGGGCTGAGTCGTCCGCAAACAGGAACAAGTTGCAGTCACAAGCTGACGACATGTCATTTGCATAAATTAGGAACAGTAGCGGACCTAGTATGCTTCCTTGTGGAACACCACAGTTTACTGTGAGGGGGGGGGATAGGGTACCGTTTACCTCCACCATCTGCTCTCTCCCCTCCAGGTAGGATTGCATCCAGCTCACTGATAGACTATCAAAACCAATTGCTTTTAGCTTGTCAATCAGAATGGTGTGATTGACAGTGTCGAAGGCCTTTTGTAGGTCCAGCATGACCATGCCGCAGTATTTGCCCGCGTCCACCTCTTGTTTGATGTGGTCGTTTAAATAGAGAAGGCATGTGTCAGTGGAGTGGGATGTTCTGAAGCCAGATTGGAATTCGTAGATTAGATTTTTTTCCGCAAGGTATTTTTCGACCTGTTCGTATACAATTTTTTCCATGACTTTCGAGATGGAGGTAAGGATAGAAACAGGGCGGTAGTTGCCTGGGTCTAATTTACTGCCTTTTTTGTGCAGAGGGGTCACTCTCGCAATTTTGAAGTCCTTGGGGACGTGTCCCTGTTTTATAGAGAGGTTTATTATGTGTGTGATGACTGGGGTGATGGCGGCTGCTGAGTCTCTGAGGAATTTGGAGGGGATGTTGTCATGGCCAGTGGCCTTGTTAGGTTGGAGGGCGCTCAGTTTTTTGAGTACCTCATCTGTTGTTACCATTTCCAGTTTGAAGTCGTCTTTGTGGACCCCTAGGTTTTTGTAGTAAGCTACTATGTGTTCTACCCCATAATGCCCTGAGTGGGAGGGTAGTTTGTTTACCAGTGTTGTGGCTATGTTTGTGAAGAAACTATTTAAGTAATTGGCTACATCCAGCTTTTCTGTGATGAGCGTGTTGTCCGTCTTTATGTTTATGTTTGAGAATCTGGTTTTAAGTTTTTTACTGCAGCCTAGTTGGTTATTGAGTAATTTCCAAAGTTCACGCGGTTTGTTTTTGTTTTCCTCGGTTTTGTCATTGATGAATTTTTTCTTTGCTGTTTTGAACACCAAATCACAGTTCTTCACATTAGGATCCAACAGGCACCCCTGTTTACGTCACATAATATAGAGTAGACCATTTTAAAATAATAGAAGAGTAGCAAAATAGTTCAGTGCAATAAAACGGTAGGCTACAATATAATAGACACAGTAAAATTATGCATTGATTGATTGATTGACATTTTTATTAACAGATTGCAGAATGGGTATAATACAGTACGGCTCAATAGACTGATTGATTGATTGAAAACTTTATTAACAGATTGCAGAATGGGTACAATACAGTACAGCTTTCGTCTTGTTTACATCAGGACAGGGTCCCCCATTTTCAATTAATCATAAATGCATCAAAAACTACAATAGTGTAGTTCTGAATTACTGTTTAAATCCGACAATCATTCTTCCTGTTTGGCACGATATCTATCGAAGTACCATTGAGGAAAATCGCCAGGTAAAATTGTTGAGCAGCATTCAATTCCGGTTAATTTCAGCCTAGAGACCCTGATTCGGAACATTTTAGTATTCTCGTCAATTTGACCTGGAACGGCGACAGCCCCTCCTCTACTCCGTTTTACAAAAACACTGAGTAATTTCAGTGCATCATAAATATCCGGCAACTTTAGGGGACATGGAAGTTGTGTCTGCTATACGCAGTTACCGCGGTTGGATTGTGTTGCAGATGGGGAGGTGTCAGTGCGGCCAACTCGAGCGCCTCGACAAAACAGTCGTAGTCCACCAGATTTTGGTCGGAATCGATTGTTATGATACCAAAAAACAGAAAAAATTATTATATATTAAAAAATAAATAAATACCGGAATTGTCCTACAATATGACATTCCACAATATCATCTTTCAGAGCCCGGATAGCTCAGTCGGTAGAGCATCAGACTTTTAATCTGAGGGTCCAGGGTTCAAGTCCCTGTTCGGGCGTCGATGTTTTGTGAAGTAACGACGCACTGTATCCACTTAGAAGCTAGAATCCTCCATTCTGAGTGACGTCGGCTATGGAATTCTGTCTGTACTATATCATAATCTAACAACCAAAATATTCTCAGTTGGTATTCCTGAGATATCCCTCATGAAATGGGCAAATGGGACTAGTCAGTAGGCCTGTCCCTGGCTTTGGGTGTCCTTTACACAAAAAAAGGCTGGGAAACGGTCATTGGAAAGGAATCCCAACCTGAGCTGGCCGACGTGTGATAATGGTCAATGTAGGCCTAACTCACTGTACTAGAAAAGAAAAGTAAATCCAGTGATGTTGAAGTCTTTTAATAGCTTAAAGACACAGGAAAACGAATGTTGCACAACATGTATAGACCTTACAAAACCTCTGATAATTTTGAGAGTAACATTTACATGTTTGCATTATCGTTCCATATTCATTTCCATATCCCTGTGTTATGCATATTGAAGAACATTTTCACTCAACAGCATTTTGCACTTCAGACGAATGAATGTTTGAGTCCTGTCTAATTTGTAATAACCCTCTGAAACCCACATAGACTCATTTTGGTTTGTTTTTTAGGGGGAGATGGTCAATAGTAGATGCCACATAGAAGTGTATACATCATCCGAAAGCTGGGAACCTGAGGATTAAAGGAGATGCAGCTCAGCAGCACTGTGTCAAGTTATTCTATTCCTAAATCTGTAATAAACATTAAAAGCCCCAAAAAACATTATGATGGAAGCGAGTGATGGCCGTTCCCATGCTCAGTTATGTCTCATAAGTTGTTGCAGCAAATGTTTGTGTTGATACCATTTGTTACACAGATTTGGTGCAAAATGTCTTTGACCACTCGAGAATTGATAACAATAAACAGGGTAAAATATCCCTCCAATATACCACATTAAGACACCAAGGCCTTGCGGAAAGCCATGTGCTATGATTTGCTATTATTATTATTGCTATTGACATTTGGAGATTTCTGTACGAATTTTATTTATTTTGCATGACATGGTTGGTACCAATGGATATGGGTGTCTAGTGTCATGTGATACCAGTATCATCACTCTAGCTTTAAAACCAAGTCCACCACAGCTTCTGAAAGACAGACCCCCACAGGATTTTGAGGGTTAACACCAAGCTACAATTTCAAATAATCATCTGATGTGCAAAGTGAGATGTGTGTCATTCATTCTGTCCCAAGATGTGTGTCTTTCATTCTAGTCCCAAGATGTGTCTTTCATTCTAGTCCCAAGATGTGTCTTTCATTCTAGTCCCAAGATGTGTGTCTTTTATTCTAGTCCCAAGATGTGTCTTTCATTCTAGTCCCAAGATGTGTCCAAGATGTGTCCAAGATGTGTCTTTCATTCTAGTCCCAAGATGTGTCTTTCATTCTAGTCCCGAGATGTGTCCAAGATGTGTCTTTCATTCTAGTCCCAAGATGTGTCTTTCATTCTAGTCCCGAGATGTGTCCAAGATGTGTCTTTCATTCTAGTCCCAAGATGTGTCCAAGATGTGTCTTTCATTCTAGTCCCGAGATGTGTCCAAGATGTGTCTTTCATTCTAGTCCCAAGATGTGTCTTTCATTCTAGTCCCGAGATGTGTCTTTCATTCTAGTCCTAGAATTCTAGAATGAAGTTTATACTCATGACATTATACTCACAGCTCTTGAAGGAGCTGGGTCATTCTTAGTGTAGCTGCACCTTTTGAAGTAGCTGGGTCATTCTTAGTGTAGCTGCACCTCTTGAAGGAGCTGGGTCATTCTTAGTGTAGCTGCACCTCTTGAAGGAGCTGGGTCATTCTTAGTGTAGCTGCACTTCTTGAAGTAGCTGGGTCATTCTTAGTGTAGCTGCACCTTTTGAAGTAGCTGGGTCATTCTTAGTGTAGCTACACCTCTTGAAGGAGCTGGGTCATTCTTAGTGTAGCTGCACCTCTTGAAGGAGCTGGGTCATTCTTAGTGTAGCTGCACCTCTTGAAGGAGCTGGGTCATTCTTAGTGTAGCTGCACCTCTTGAAGGAGCTGGGTCATTCTTAGTGTAGCTACACCTCTTGAAGGAGCTGGGTCATTCTTAGTGTAGCTGCACCTCTTGAAGGAGCTGGGTCATTCTTAGTGTAGCTGCACCTCTTGAAGGAGCTGGGTCATTCTTAGTGTAGCTGCACCTCTTGAAGGAGCTGGGTCATTCTTAGTGTAGCTGCACCATTGACAATGAAAGTGTCAATGATGCCATATATACATAGTTTCAACCTTTTGTACCTCACATGACTCCATCCACAGCCACCCTAAGAAAGGTGGACATATGGTCAGAGAGAGACCTGAGTCCTTCTTATATACAGGTTATCACCAAAAAAGAATACTGTGTGTGTGTGTGTGTCTGTCTGTCTGTCTGTGTGTGTGTGTGTGTGTGTGTGTGTGTGTGTGTGTGTGTGTGTGTGTGTGTGTGTGTGTTCTTGTTGGGGTCAATTCATTTTCAATTCAATCAATTCTTCAAAATGTAAACTAAAATGACAGTCATTTTGCTCATGATAAAGGATTCATTCTGAATAATCTTCTCATTAGGATGGAAAGGTAAACCTTCTCAAGACAAAAGTTGTTCAAACTTTTAATTCACTCAGTACATGTTGTGTGACGGGAGCGTCACAGGGCCAGTCACGTGGTGCACGGCTGGTAGCTGTGCCCCCGCTTGTCCTGCCGGGGCCGGTGACATCATCGGCGGCCATACCGGATAGCCAATAGGAGGCAGCTGGGGCGCCGCGGGGGTGGGACCATAGTGGTGATGGTGATGGACGGCACTTCCCTTTGGTTTGACCTCTGACCTCATTACGATGGGGTTACCGTGGTAACCATCCTGGGAATAAAAGAAAGGGGATATTTAGGGCGTTGACTTGAGTGAATGTTGAAAAGTGGTGAAAGAGGTGTGATTGTGCATAAATACATGCATGTTTGTGTGTGTGACAGTGTTGTAGTCGAGTCACAAAATTGCGAGTCGAGTCTCGAGTCCCCAGTGTTCGAGTCCGAGTCACCAAAGAAGAGCCAGAGTCGAGTCGAGGGACCATTACCCTAGTCCGAGTCCAAGTCCAAGTCATCAAGGTTGAGTCCACTCCACTCTGGCAGTCAAAGAGCTGACATACAAATAAAAAAAGGTCTACATTAAACATAAAAGACACAGCGGTCACCATTTCAAAGGGAGTTTATTTACTTTGTGAGGTCTATTACAAAAAAGAGTCAGAGTCTGAATGCAGTCAATGCTCGAGTCCAAGTCCGAGTCATCAGTGCTCAAGTCCAAGTCGAGTCACAAGTCCTGAAAATCAGTCCAGGACTTGAGTACTACAACACTGGTGTGTGATACATATTATGTCATTTGAAATGCCAAGATTTGTTTGTGCATCTATTATTGTTTGTGTTCAAGAAATTCTGTGTGTGTGCGTGTGTGCGTGCGTGCGTGCATGATGCGTGCGTGTGTGTGAGACACTGACACGTCCAGGGGGTGCAGTGTGTGTGGCAGAGTGACATGGTCCTCCAGGGGGGGACAGGCTCATGGGAGGAACAGCCTTCAGCATCATGTTGTGCATAACGATCTGGTGCATCTGGGCGTTCTGCATCAGCATCAGCTCCACCATGTCTGACACACCGGGACGAGAGGGTTACTATGACGATCACTGATTACCTGTTTAGGATATGAATCACTAACACAATCCACTAGAACACAAGTACAGTGGGCCTCGTCTATCAAGTAAAATATGCAAAACATTTTAGAAACATTTGGCATGCATGTTATGTGACTTAAGTGAATCGTGGCATAGTATTTTATCAACGTTAATCCTGAAGAGGCACAATTACTTGCAGTTACTTTTGAGTTTCTTTGTCCCAGAAAATCCACAGAATATGTTTATTCCAATTTACAGAATGTAATTGCAACAGTCTTACTGTCATCAGCTGCAACCATTACAACTATTATTTCAATTTATGTCACTAATTTCACAATCAGAACTTAAATTTCCCTTAACATAATGTTTTTAAATGGCTGCTTTTTTATATAGCGCTTTACAATTTGTTACTCACATTTTACCCATTCACTCACACATTCACACACCGACGGCGGAGGCAACCATGCAAGGTGCCAACCTGCTCATCGGGAGCAATTATGGGTTAAGTGTCTTGCTCAAGGACACATCGACATGCTGCCCGGGAGGAGCGGGAATCGAACCAGGAACCTCCGGATTGCCAGACTACTGGTCTACCTCCTGAGCCACTGTCACCCCACATTTTTAAGTAATCCAAAATGTAATCACATACCACTACTGTTTTTTCACAATATTTGTAACCTGATTACTGTGTTTTATATAGTAACTCTTTTTTACAGTTACCATTTTTGGGGTAGTAATCAAATTATTGTAATCCCATAATCCATTTCTCATTAATCCTCTACAGTCTACACACATAGAAAAAGAAAAAGTCACGAAAGAGCCATTTAAATCTGAAGTCATGGTAGTATACCTTCCTTGATGCTGCCTGAGCGTGGTGCAGGGTAGGGCTGAGGGTGCGGGATCTGGGTGATGAGTGGCTGTTGGGGCAGCTGTTGTATGATGGTAGGGTGCTGTTGGGGCAGCTGTTGTATGATGGTAGGGTGCTGTTGGGGCAGCTGTTGTATGATGGTAGGGTGCGGCTGGGGCAGCTGTTGTATGATGGTAGGGTGCTGTTGGGGCAGCTGTTGGATGATGGTAGGGTGCGGCTGGGGCAGCTGTTGTATGATGGTAGGGTGCTGTTGGGGCAGCTGTTGTATGATGGTAGGGTGCAGCTGGGGCAGCTGTTGTATGATGGTAGGGTGCGGCTGGGGCAGCTGTTGTATGATGGTAGGGTGCGGCTGGGGCAGCTGTTGTATGATGGTAGGGTGCGGCTGGGGCAGCTGTTGTATGATGGTAGGGTGCGGCTGGGGCAGCTGCAGGGAGACAGAGGGAGCAGGAGCATCGCTGCTGTCAGAGTCGGCCCTACAGGCATCAGGTGGCCCTGGATCAGATCCTCCAACCCCAACCACCAAGTCACATAACATATTATCCACCTTATATTCATATATATTCATCACACATACACATACACATACAGTACACACATACAGTACACATACACATACAGTACACATACACATACAGTACACATACACATACACATACAATACACATACAGTACACACATACAGTACACATACACATACAGTACACATACACATACAGTACACATACACATACACATACAATACACATACAGTACACACATACAGTACACATACACATACAGTACACATACACATACAGTACACATACACATACAGGACACATACACATACAGTACACATACACAGACACATACAGTACAGGACACATACAGTACACATACAATACAGTACACATACATAGACACATACACATACAGTACACATACAGTACACATACAATACACATACACAGATACATACACATACACAGATACATACACATACAGTACACATACAGTACACATACACATACAGTACACATACATAGACACAGTACACAGACATACACAGACACATACAGTACACATACACATACAGTACACATACACATATATACACAGACACATACACATACAGTTCACATACACATACACACATCACAAATGCACGTGCACACACACACATCACACATTTACACAAGTGCGCACACACAGACACACACCTCACACATGTGCACAACTGCACATGCACACACACACACACACTGCAAAATAAAAGATAGCTTGAAGAACATTGTGTGCCCCCTGCCTTGCGGTTGAGGCCCTCATGGACGTCATACTGTTTATGCCAGGGGCCGGTTCTGGGTGGCGTGTGTTTTGTTTGTGTAACAAGTAAGTATGAAGGAAAAAGAGAAAGGAAAAAGGAACAGGGAGAGGAGGAGGACGTTCACAAAGTCCTCAGGAGAACGAAGGAAAAAGGTTTTCATCAGGACGAGAACAAAGGAAATGATGCTGGGGTTGAGAGGGAGAGATGGAGCGACCGCCGGCACGGCTCACAGTCTGCTGGATGATGCGCGGGGGCTGTGGCGGAGCGGGCGGAGGAGGAAGGAGGGTGGGGGCCGGGGCCGGGTGGTAGATATGGACGGGGTGCGGAGGGGGGGCCGTGAGGAAATCTGACTGATGTCGTCTGTGACGTGTCCCTCCCCAGGTATGAGGTCCACTGAGGTCCTCCAACATGTGCTGCTCCTGCACAGAGGAGATCACACACAAACACAAACTTGAAATAATAATAATACATTTAAAAGGGGGAGCTCCAGTAGCTCACCGCGTACCTCAAACGCTATTTCGGCGTCGGGGACAACCGTGCGCGTCACGGATCTGGGGTAGCGAGTTTGACTCCCGGACAAGCCGTACTTTCTCAGAGTGTCTTTCCCCCCATCTATACCCCCATTCAACCTGTTTCTGTCGGTCATACTTGACCAGAAAAAGCGATAAACGCGAAAAGAACCAGCTGACTGGTCAAAGTTTTAAAAAAAAGAAAATAATACATTTAAAAAAGAGCAATTTAATTAAATTAATTAAAATCATGCTTGAATGGGCACATATTCCAATTGAAATTAGTGAAATGATGCAATTAATAATACAAGAATCCTGGGGCCTGGTATGCCTAGTATGACACACACACACACACACACACACACACACACATCACAGGGGTTTTATATTATATTATATCAGTAGTTTATCTATCACGTTTCTCTATGAGACATGCATATATTCCTCACTATAATTGAGTACCTCAGACAAAAAAAACGTATAAATCCGTTGCAAGTTTTCAGAGGAACAATGTTTTCAAATGTTATTGTCTAAAGATGGTAAGAGTGTTGTGTTCACTGTTAAATTCTTTTGAGGTTGAGTAGTTTATGTAAGGGATAATGTATAGCCTATACTCGGTCATTGTCGCAAAATAATTGACCGACACAGAGTTTAGAATACCGAGGCGCCTCGCCGAGGTGTTCTAAACGTCAGTGAAGGTCAATTATTTTGCAACAATGACCGAGTATAGGCTATACATTATCCCGCTTATTACATAGCTAACTTACTAACAATATACCTAATTCATTTTACACCATCGACAAGACGAGATCAAATGCAGACGCAGTTCTGTTCTGTCGCTCCGTGCTGTCATCGCCGGCAGCTTCGCCGGCAGCCGGCAGGTGTGTCTGATTGGCTGCACTGATGCAGTGTGTGTCAGTGGGCTTGATTGCTACAGCTGCGAACAGCGGTCATTATTGCTCGGTAGAGGTCCGTTATCGAGTAATAACGGACCTCTGACGAGCGCTATTGACCAATCACAATCAAGCATTTCGGCGAATGTTAAAACTGTGTGATATATATCCCATTCACACTCCCAAGTGATTTAGATTAACTTCACAACTGCAAATACATGGGCTGTCCAAAACATTTCAAAATGGACTTGGTTACACTGGGTTAAAACAGCAACGTTCTATTTTCGAATGATAACGTTTGCATGTCCAAGTTAAAAAGAAACACAGTTTTGGCAGGAAAACGCGTTTTCCTATAGTGGCAACGCTCAAAAGGTGTTTTCGTTTTGGAAACTCGCCGAAACTCGCCGACAATGGTGCCATGTAATTTGCACAAGCCGGATACGGAGCCGTTCTGCCCAATGCCCATGCGCAGAAGAGACCCGCACGGTTATTTCCAGTGTTTACAGCAGAGCTGTCCCAAGTAGCTGCGGCTACCAACGTGTTGTCAAGTTATTGTTATAAGGAACCCAGTACTCCAAACTACAACAGTCTGCATTCCCTTAATAATTGTTTGTATTGAGCCGTATTGTATTGTACCCATTCTGCAATCTTATAAAGTTTTCATCTATTTCTACTAGCGTTAACGTTACTACGTTAATAGCCTCAATGCTAACTATATACATGGAGAATGCCATTCACATTAGCATGTAGCTAACAACATCGGAGATCTTTTTGTGAGACTAAACTATCTGCTCTTGGTGGTAAATTGTGTTGATGTTGGTTTTGTTTCATCAACAAATGAGAGGCAGAACACAGTGAATGTATCTGTTTTGTTTATTGCACTTTTATTGCACTTTCTTTGCTGAAAAATAAATGCTACGTTGGCTAAATGGCTCACTCGAGGTATTTAAAGATGGTGGATTGTTGTTTTTTAGCAGGAAGTGTGGTGGCATGTTCAACCTTTCTGATTGGTTGAAAATGGCCTTCATGTTTGAACTACATCGCCACCTACTGCTTTGACATTGTACTACATGTATATACATCACTGTGCTCAG